>NC_072414.2:74498750-75170000 GCF_028858775.2 Pan troglodytes | reverse complement strand
ATATTGGAACACAGAGCATTTGAACATGCTCAGACCTGATTTATGAGATGTATGATGGGATATTTTGAACATTAATAAGCATGCTTCCCTCCCCTTCTAACCCCTACCCAGAATTCTTCTGCCCCCCGACAATGCCCCCCAGATAGATATGAGTCACTTGCTACAGAACCAGACACAAGGAATGCAAATACTCATTAGACTCAAAAGCTGGCCTGGAGGTGAGTCAAAGGCCACAAGAAAAAGAGCATAGGCCAGGAGCAGTGGTTCACGCCTGTAATCCCAGCACTTTGGGAAGCTGAGGTGGGCTGATTGCCTCAGCTCCGGAAAACTCCATCTCTACTAAAATACAAAAAAAAATTAGCTGGGCACGGTGGCGCATGCCTGTAGTCTCAGCTACTTGGGAGGCTGAGGCAGGAGAATCACCTGAACCCAGGAGGTGGAGGTTGCAGTGAGCCAAGTTTGCGCCACCTCATTCCAGCCTGGGCGACAGAGCGAGACTCCATCTCCAAAAAAAAGAAAAGAAAAAAAGAAAAAGAGCATAAGAGAACACTCAAACCTCTGCCAGAACATGGGCCATCTGGCAGAGTGCCAGAGACAACCACAGTGTCCCTCTTGTCATTGACTTGTGAAGACCACCAAATGCCCAAAAATCCTTCAGTTCAGAGGGATGTGTGTCAGTGCCTCAGGACACTTCCCAGTCCCCATCAATTTCATTCCATATGTAGACAAATCTGTCAAACAGTCCAGGACACTTGTATACACTTGTACCCCACTTCCCTAAACAGAGGAGCTGTGGGCCCTTAGTGATTGAAGGGTGATGGTGACGTGAAGGGGAAAGCCTTGAGCTGGCCAAGGGGGCTCTAGCTAGCATGACTTGGAAATCTTCCTCTGAGCTAGAAGCTGTGTAGAATACACACTCTTGTTACAGATGAACTAAAAAACTGTACATTAGAAACAGAAAATGAACAGTATTTCAAACCTCTATGATATGTGTTTACAATGAAACATGACAGGCTATGTTGAAAAAAAACCTTTCAAGACATGTTATTTGACAATAGTATCACAAGTCTAGAATTTAACATAGAATAAATTTTAAAAAATCAAACCACCTAGAAAGGTTTTTTGTTGTTGTTGTTGTTGTTGTTGTTGTTTTTTAGACAGAGTCTCACTCTGTCACCCAGGCTAGAGGGCAGTGGCACCATCTCGGCTCACTGCAACCACCACCTCCTGGGTTCAAGTGATTCTCCTGCCTCTGCCTCCAGAGTAGCTGGGACTACAGGCATGCACCACCATGACCAGCTAATTTTTTTTTTTTTTTTGAGACTGAGTCTCACTCTGTCGCCCAGGCTGGAGTGCAGTGGTGCGATCTTGGCTCACTGCAAGCTCCGCCTCCCAGGTTCATGCCATTCTCCTGCCTCAGCCTCCCGAGTAGCTGGGATTACAGGTGCCCGCCACCACGCCTGGCTAATTTTTTGTACTTTTTAGTAGAGATGGGGTTTCACCGTGTTAGCCAGGATGGTCTCGCTCTCCTGACCTCGTGATCTGCCTGCCTCAGCTTCCCAACGTGCTGGGATTATAGGTGTGAGCCACCATGCCCAGCCTAGAAAAGCTTTTTAAAAAATTGTCCTGAATAACATTTGGATCAAAGAGGAACTCAAAACTGTAATGACAAGTTTTATTTAGAAAATAGGAGATCCATATCATTCATGAAAACAAGGTATGAAACCAAAGCCATACTCAGGAGGGAAATTTATAGTTTTATAAAAATAAATAAAAGACATGAGATTAAGGATACCCAAATACACTTTAATGGGCATTTGTTGTTGCTCATATATATTATTTTTATATGTATTCTCTAATATATATTATATATTCTCTAACATGGTATATATTAAAGAATGTATATATTATATATATAACATATGATATTTTATATATATATATATATAAAATTTGGCTGCCTAACCTTTGAAGCTTCTTCCTATAGTAGGGAAATCTGCCATGGAGTGAATCCACCAATCAGATGCTGCCCTTGCTACTATGCAGCTGGAGTGACTGCCTGAAAGGGCAGCCTTCATTCTGGTAGCCATGGCCAGTGCTCAGTGGCAGAGCCAGCACATCCCAATCAAGCTGTTCCTGGACACCCTGTGGATCTCAGTGCTCAGATTCCTAATTCCTGCTCATCCCCTCCGCCTTGTTCCCTACACCCCTCCTGTGAATCTCCAGGCTGCCTGACATCCTTCTCCAATACATATTTTCCAGCTTATGTTAGCTAGAGTCAGTTTCTATTGTTAAAACCCTCAAACTCTCACTAGTCTTCTGAACAAAAGTGAAGGAAGGAATGTGTAAGAATAATGAAAGAAAAATCAATGAGAGAGAAAAATCTGTAGCAATGATGAGTACCTTCAAAAATATTTTGAAAGACCAATAAAATCAGCAAACCTCCAATAAATCTATTCACTGAAAAAATTAAGACAAATCACAAAAACTTTTACAAAGGAGAAAATGTATATGAAAGATTCTGAAGTTTAAAAAGTATGATCTTCAACTCTATACTTAATTAATGAAGGAGATAAATTACCAAAATCATCAGAAGTGAGAAACTTGAATGTACTAACGACTGTGGAGGAAATGCCAATAAACTGTTTAAAAAAAAAGCACCCCCCTCCTCCCAAAGGGCACAGAGCCAGATTGGTCTAGGGGGAGGTACCATAGAACCGGTGCTATTTAAACCTCTCTGGAGCATGGAGAAAGAGGAAGCTGAGCGGCCCTGAATAGCCTAGGACAAGAGAGACCTGCCAATCCTGGACTCCAGCTGCAGCTGGCTCTCTGCCTTATGTAGTGGTTGGCCTGCGGTGGAGCCCACTGTTGAGAGGTGTTTGGACTGTTGTATGGACAGGGCATCTTGCTACGCCATTCTGACCCAGCTGTCACCACCCTCACACTTTTTAGTTATCTATCAGTGGCTGGTGTCAGGCAGGTAAGCCCACAACACTCACCCAAGTCATGCTCATTAACCCTCTGACTGGCTGCCCTTATCCCACGATCTCCACTAAGTTCAAGCATTTTTCCCCCAGTATCAGAGGAGGAACACTGTTTATTCCAGTCTACATGCTTCAAGTAGAAGTGAGGAAACCAAGGCCCAGAGAGGTGTGTACTTACTTGCCCAGTCCTCACTAGGATGAAGTCAGGGTTAGGACTAGCCCCGACTGGGCGCTGGGAGCTAACGGCTAGGGGAGGAACTGCATGACTTTTGTCCTGGAGAAATGTTATGGCAGGTGGACACCAGGGCACAGGCATATACCCGAAGTGTCCAGGGCAGACAGGGACTGCTCGTCACCCCAGATGGGACCTGCTAAGGGCCCAAAAAGAGACTGAAGGTGGGAAATGTTTTTGTTTTTCAGTGTGAAGCGTTGCCAAACATACGTTCTAGGTTTGGGAATCCTCGGGACCTTTGGAAGCCAGATTCAGCGAAGATGCTGTACCTTTTGGGGATAGCTCTAACACGAGGTTAACGTAATGCTCCATGTCCCTGGCTGGGCTTAGCTGTGAGTGCGTCGACCTCTGGACCCTGTGCAAATGGACACTGTAACTGACACAGCTGGTAGGGGTTACCGAGGGAGCTGGGTTCCTGGTCTGGTGGACTCCGCCGGATATGCAACGAGC
Organism: Pan troglodytes; assembly: GCF_028858775.2. Lineage (NCBI taxonomy): Eukaryota > Metazoa > Chordata > Mammalia > Primates > Hominidae > Pan > Pan troglodytes. The sequence goes on along the minus strand of NC_072414.2, from coordinate 75,166,334 downwards.
TGTTTATGGCACCTTGGAGATGGTTGCTTTTAGTGCAGTTGACAGCGGGCTCAGAGCACCAAGTGAGCTAGCACCGTATTTATTAGTAAATTACTCTATAACTCTAGGGCTCCCAGAAGACCAAAATCATTTGAGCAGATTGCACCCAGAGCACCGCGTGGAGAGAGAAGAAAGCCCGCCACCCACAGACCGCTTCCTCCTACCACAGGTCCCCCATCCAGTTGCATTTGTTGTCCCTCCCTAGGCGCATTTCTGAGCCTTCCTTTCTTAAGCATACACCTAGCGAAAATGCGCCGGAGGGAGGCGATGTTGCCTGTGAGCCAAAGCCGGTTCCGCACCAAGACAGAAGCAGAGAGAACTGATCTCTCTCCCGGTACCCATGACAATCTCAGAGCTAGATCTATATCGTCCCGCGCCCAGCAAGAAGCACTGTGTGACTGTACTCCCCCGACCCCCAGGACATCCCCACGCCCAGCTTCCCAGGCCGGTCTTCTGCGCGGCTCAAGTAGCTCAGGTCTCCACGCAACAATGAAGCGTGGGCGGCCCCAGCGGCTTCATTTGCATATCGCCGCGGCTTGGCCAATGGGCTGCGCAGGGGCTTTGGAACGCAGTGTTGCCATCGGCGTGCGCGCGTGTGTGTGCGAGTGTGACAGCGGCTGTGGCTGTGGCCGTGGCCGTGGGAGGCGGGCCCGGCGGAGCCCAGCCGCGGGGGAACCGGCCCGGGCTCCCGCTCCCCGAGCGCGTCGCGGCCGCGTGGCCCGGCCGAGGCTTGAGACCACCCCGCCCCTGCCGGTCGCAGTCGCGATGTCTGTGGCCGGGCTGAAGAAGCAGTTCCACAAAGCCAGCCAGGTAGGGAGGCGCAGAGGAGGGAAGGAGGGAGGGGGACGCGGAGGCTGCGGCCCCCCCAGGCTCCCGGGCCTTTGGGACTCCTGTTCCTGAAGGGCCTCTCTCGGGGCTCAATTTCTTCCCGCCTCGGAGGGCGCGAGGGTGGGGTGAGGGGCCGCCTGCTCTCTCCTCGGCGTCTTGGCGCCTTCTCCTTCCCATTCCCTGGCCCCCGGCTCTGCCCTGGGCCGTTGTAAATCGGAGAGATTCTGCGGAGCGGAGGGCAGAGGTGGCGGCCGCGGGGACTCGGGAGGCGGAGACGGAGTGGGCGTGGGGGGGCCCCTACCCGCGCGAGGGGAGGACGACCACAGGGAGTACGATGCCGGCAGGGCCTCCCCCGAATCTCCAGCCGTTTGGTTGGGAGCGCCTCGTGGGGGGCCCATCCTCCACCGGCCACCGGCGCCTCCAGAGATGCTGTGTATTTGGCGCTTGGCTGGGTCCCGCTGAGCTCCCCACGCGCGCATCGAAATGGCCCCGTCTGGACTGTGCCCGGCTCCCCGGCTGGGGCTCTCCACCGCGGTCCTTCCCCTCCCCACCGTCTTCCCGGTGTTGGCCCGGGGCTGGGCATCACGCTTCTGCTCTTACAGAGCTGACAGCCTGCAGGGGAGACACGGAGACAGACACGTAAACAAACAGTGCTAGACACACCTCCACGCACCGAGGATGACAAATAACACAGTGGGGGCGTCAGGGAGAGCTTCCCGGAGGAGGAGACATGTCATTTGAGAATTAAGTATGAGGAAGAATTATGGTTGAGGGTGTGGGATGATAGGAGGAAAGCCGTTCTGAGCAGAGGAAACAGGAAAACAGGAGGGGGGACATGAAATTGATGTATGTGTGTGTGTGTGTGTTGATGACAAGCAAATTTGTTTTTCAACATCAACATTGCAGGCTCTTCCAGCTATGGCAGAGCTCGCGTTGTAAAACCTGTTCCCCACCAGCACCGCTGGGTCTGTTGCTTCTCACCACCTTTCCCCCCAACCCCAGCCCCCATTTTGCTAGAGCCAGGGTAGACAGATTTCATTCAACGTCCACATTTGTGGTGAGGTCTCATCCTGCTTCTCCCACAAATTGGCCCATAGAAAGCAACTGCAATTAGAAGATTCTCTTCTTCTAGCCCCAGTTCCAGGCTGAAAGGCACTGCTGTCCCCTCACTCACACTCTTTCCATATGGAAACTGGGTGATGCTGTTTCTAGCTGGGGGCACTGGGTGGACAGTGGTGCTATTCAAGGTGTTAAGGAGCCCTGGAGGAGAGGCTATTCAGGTGAGGGTGGAGATGATGGATTCACCGCTGAACCCAGGGACTTTGAGGGGTCTTTGGGACATTCAGATGTCACTGGCCTGGGTTGGGGTGCATATCCTGACCTGCAGCTCAGGGGGTGAGGCTGGTACTGGAGCTACAGATTTTTGGTGATTTCCAGCCTAAGCGGAGATTTAAAAATGTATGTGTAGACAAAAGTGAGAAAAGGCACAGCGAGTTAAAGGCAGACTAGACAGCACCCCCATTTAGGGACAATGTTTAGCCCAGTAATTGTTGAGCAGTGACCACTCAATAAATATTTATTGAATAGATGAAATTTTGGGGTGGCACAACACAGGAAAGAAAGAACTCGTAGATGACAGGAGAGAGAAGATCATCATGGAAAGGGGACATTTAAAGGCAGGAGCAATCAACAAGTGCTTCAGTGAGCTAGGTATTGAGGAGTGCCCTCAGCTGGTACAGCCAGGAGGCCGAGTGCTGCTGTGAGCAGAGCAGAGCAGTGCCAGAGTAATCGCTGGCTGTACTTGTTACATTGGCTTCCTTAGCATTGGCAGGAAATGAACCTCCTCTTTTGAAAACTTTTCCTTTATTGGGTATGGACTTCACAGGGGCAAATCTCAAAGATAAGCAAATCTCAGAGATAACGTAAGCTCTTGGGTGATTTAAGTTGGTTTCTGACCAGTAACCAGAATGAATGGTTGAAATCCTTGGAAGTTATTGGCACTGGAGAAATATTTTGCTAGTCATGGGTAGTTTGGTTTAACTACCTGTAATCAGTACATTAAAAATGAAATGAACAGAACGTCTTATTTAGTCTTTTTTTTTTTTTTTTTTGCATGAGCGGAAATAATTTATGACTTTACCTGAAAGGAGAGGCATCACAGATTCTCTCTGGGCTTCATAGCCATGTTTTGTGGTTAAAAGTACTCAGTAGATATGTTTTAATATGTTCTAGAAGTCTTTCTAAAAAATCTTGCAATGCAACAATTTGGTGGAGAAATCAGACCGGTTTAATATAATATGAGGGAGCTCAATAATAAAAAATGCCAGATGTTTTTCTCAGACAACATTTTAACAGCAGGTTTTAATTCATACAGAACTTACCCAGGGCAGGGGAAGGGAGCCCCAGATGATGTCAATGGCTAAAATAATTTTCAGGGATCTAGGTCTGGCTCAGCCACTGACCAGCTCTGTAACCTTGGGAACATAACTTAACCCATCTGGACCTTGGTTTCTATCTGTATGATGACTCAGGGAATTTAGAAGCTATGTTTCTGTTATAAAAATGATTGTGGCAATGGTTTCACAACTCTGTGAATATGCTGAAAACCATTGAATTGTACACTTTAAGAGAATTGTATGGTATGTGAAATATATCTCAATAAAGTGATACGCATATGTCTCTGTGTCTCTGGGTGTGTGTGTATGTATACATCTCAGTGCTGAAATTCTTAAGTAAGTTAAGCATTTCAGAGTAAGACAAAGATGATAAAGTGGACCTTTTACAGAGAAGGGATCCAGGACCATGGCAAACTGAGATAGTTTTCTGAAAGATAAGCGAGGTAAAATTAGCTATAACCCGGTTAACTTTTCCTTTTTTCCTGATACCTTCCCTATCTCTGGGAAAAAACCCCTACTTTACAGAGAATGAAGACTCGTAAACCCTGGGGATTATGCATCATTTTGGCAGCACATGGAGACCAACAGGAAAGAGGAAGAAATATGCTAAAATGAGGAGAATATAAGTTAACAAAAAATTTTAATTAATTCTAAGTTTCAGCGTTTGAGACTAGAACCCAAATTTTTCAAGTGCATAGTTAAATATTTTTTCTCTTGACAAGATTTTTTTGATAGAGCTGTTTACTCTTCTGGTAGAGATGTAGCTTGAGCTATTATAAATAAATACAAATAGCATAGATATGGCATTGTGGTTTCTTGTTAAACGTGGTACCTCACCAATAAAAATATAGCTTACAATATTTACATTTGTGTTACCACTCACTGATTTGTATTTGTATGCTTATTTCATAGTAATTTTTCTTGACAGCATTTATTGTTGAAGAAGGAAGTTCAGAGCACACCTATGTGTGCTCTGACCTGGAAAGTACTAATAGCCATATTCTTTCCATTTCTGGACCTTCTTGTCTTCCAGGGTCCTTGTTCTGCATCCCATAAAAGTCCAGGGACCAGTTTCATCTCTTCTCCTCCTCTCCTTCTCTCCCAAGACTAACCATCTACTGATGACACTTGTGGGCTCCATGTTAAATTTACTTCTTTATGCCTTTTTACTTCTGTCATGTGACTCAGCAACACATGCCAGAGGTTAAAGGACACTGCCTGTAGGGCAGAAAGAAGGGGAGCCTCTAACACAGTGCTTTTTTACAACTTTTCCCCCTTTCTCTTTTAATGCATTAGCCAGAAAAATGATAAGGGGTCATGAGGGGCCTGGACGTATTCCCTGTAATCACTGACTATACAGGCTGGCCATTTAGGGGTAAATGCTTCAGAGAAGGATATTCTTTGTAAATCATGAGATTCTCTAGGGAGGCAATGAATGTCTCTTGTTTCACTATCTCATTAGAGAGAAAGATAAAATGCACTTTGCAAAATCCATAATGATTTATTTTTTTCTCTTAGACGCATCAGAAAATATATTAAAGCTAAAACATTCTTGCTCCTTTTCACATAGATTGCTTGATAAACTAATTGATAAATCTTTTTTTTTTTAAAGTCAGGGTGTGAAGATAGATGTTTAAAATGGATTGATTTTGATTTTTTAAAATATCTTAAGGATATAATACAATCCAAATATTTCTTACCACTGGGGACTTTTTGTTCTATAAAGTAAATGTAACTCATGGTATCACTTGGAATTTGATTTAAAAATGCATTTGAAAGCAGGGATTTTTTTTCCCTATTGCTTTAGTTTAATTTTTCAGCTTTATTAACAAACGGAATGTAAATTAATTTCCCAAAGTTAAGTGTGTGTGTGGGTATCTCATGTGTATTTGGGGAAGCTATTATTGGCATGCTTTGCCCAGAAGATAGAACTGTCAGTAAACAACTGACACACTGTTCGGCTAAATAGTGAACATATTCTGGAGAATCTTTAGCAGCAAAATGTGGATAGTTAGATTTTGCTTTTCAACAGAAACCTGGGAAAGTGTTGAGCTGAGGGGAGAGTCTGGGAGAAGTACTATTGATGAGATCAGGGAGGCATTGTTTCCAGTTCTAACTATTCTAGTTCTTTGAAATGCTTTCCCAATGGGAATTCCTTCCCAATTTCCAGGGTCATCCCAATGTTTTTACCACACACAGCACCAGCAGCCAGTGGCCTTCCTGAGCCAGGTGTTGTTCCTTCTGACTTCCAAATCCAGTGGATAATGGTGTCTTTTCCCCGTCCCTGGCTACATCTTCCTCAGACAGTAATGCTACTAAGTACTTTGCCTGTTCAAATCATCCATCCGTGGTAGAGGCTGCTGCTATTTCAGGCTGGATAACTTGAGTCCTCCCTAGTGAATCTGATATCTGAGTCAAATCTTCTCATCCTTGTCCACCTTTCTTTCTTCTGGGCCACAAATCAAAACTCTGGAGGGTCTTGTGAGCTCATATGTAGTGCTTCAGTGCTTCTCCAGTGCAACAGTGGAAGACACACCTGGCTAGTCACACCATTGTGCTTCCAATCCCATCTCCTCTCATTTTCTCAGGGACTTTGCTCTTGTTGCCATCTCTTCTCTGCACTATTGTTTCTTCTCTCCTGGATAAATTTCACTGTAGGACAAAGAAGGGTGTATTAGTCAGGGTTCTCTAGAGGGATAGGACTAATAGGTTAGATGTATATATGAAAGGGAGTTTATTAAGGAGTATTGACTCACACGATCACAAGGTGAAGTCCCACGATAGGTTATCTGCAAGCTGAGGAGCAAGGAAGCCAGACTGAGTCCCCAAACCTCAAAAGTAGGGAAGCTGACAGTGCAGCCTTCAGTCTGGGCCGAAGGCCTGAGAGCCCCTGGCAAACCACTGGTTTAAGTCCAAGAGTCCAAAAGCTGAAGAACTTAGAGTCCAATGTTCGAGGGCAGGAAGCATCCAGCACGGGAGAAAGATGAAGGCCAGGAGACTCGGCCAGTCTAGTCTTTCCACATTCTTCTGCCCGGTTTATTCTAGCTGCGCTGTCGGCTGATTAGATGGTGTCCACCCAGATTGAGGGTGGGTCTGCCTCTCCCAGTCCACTGGCTCAAATGTTAATCTCCTTTAGCAACACCCTTACAGACACACCCAGAAACAATACTTTGCATTCTTCAATCCAATCAAGTTGACACTCAACGTTAGCCATCACACTAGGGTTTAAGAAAATGATGGCAGGTCTAAGCGAGTCATGGAGGGTTTATGAAAGATGGGTCTTGGAAAGGGAGTTTTGTGTATAATTGGGTTGGCTGGGATTCCGGAAAGGAATTTCAGAATTTAGCCCTGGTTTCAGGGATACACTGATGCAGGACCAGAGCAACAAGATTTTCTCAGAATGTTGATCTACGCCTAGTAAACACTTGCAAGAGGATTTGATTTTAATTCTGAAATCGATTTCTTTATACTTTCAACCTTCTTCTGAACTACAGCTTTTTCATGTTTTACAGTTTCTGCCTAATTTCAAATTGAAAGTGCTGCCTTCTTCATTTAAAATGATAATTTCATTTCTTGAGATAGAGTTTTGCTCTTAAAGCTTTCCAGAGTCATATCTCAAGAGTTCATCTTTTTGCCACGTCTCATGACATAGAATTTGCAGGTCATGCATCATTGCCTTCTGCTCTTCTTCCTTCTCTCCTTGAAAAGGTACATTTTCTTGTTTAACTGGAGTGGTGACTCTCACTCTCAACTTTTTCATCAGTTCCTGTGGCTGTTTCCCCTCCACCCCCAGTTCTCACCCTGTTATTGTGGCCTTCCCTTTCCCCTTTCCCTTTCCCTCTCCCCTCCCCTCCCATCCCCTCCCCTCCCTCCCTCCCTCCCTTCCTTCCTCCCTCCCTCCCTCCCTCCCTTCCTCCCTTCCTTCCTTGACAGGGTCTTGCTGTGTCGCCCAGGCTGGAGTGCAGTCATGTGTTCATAGCTCACTGCAGCCTTGACCTCCTGGGCTCAAAGGATCCTCTCACTTTAGTGTTCTAAGTAGCTGAGATTAAAGACGGATGCTGCCACACCTGGCTTTGGCTTTTCTTGATGTGTCTAAATTGTTCCATGTAACCAGGCAATTTCATGTGTCTTTAATTTTTCTAAAAGCCATGCATTCCACTGCTCAAGGTACTGGTTTCCTTGTTTACATTATTCTTCTATAATATGGTATATACTCACGACCTTTGACACATACTTTTCCAGTGTCTAATTGAATTCAAATACTGTTTCATCGGGTTCGACTTACAGTTTATCTAAATGAGATTCCCAAAGGAAGAAGTACTCATGCCGTAGGAGGTTTTTCTTTGCCTTTTCAGTAAATGGCCTGGGAAACAGAACTTTCATGTTTTATTAAGAGTTTATGGTGCTTTGTGCTGTCTTTATTAGCTTTTTGATTATTTAGAAAAACTGCATCATCTTTAATAAGTGATGTTCATCTTTAAAAAATTATATGTGTGTGGATGTGTTGATATGAATATTCTAAAAACTACGTAAACTGTATGAGTCTGATGGTCTTGGTGTGATGCTGTGAATCATGATTCTGGTTGTTATCTTAAAATACTGTATATAGGCCGGGCGCGGTGGCTCACACCTGTAATCCCAGCACTTTGGGAGGCCGTGGCAGGCAGATCCCGAGGTCAGGAGATTGAGACCAGCCAGACCAACATGGTGAAACCCCGTCTCTACTAAAAATACAAAAAATTAGCTGGGCGTGGTGGCGGGCACCTGTATTCCCAGCTACTCAGGAGGCTGAGGCAGGAGAATGGCATGAACCCGGGAGGCGGAGCTTGTAGTGAGCCGAGATCGCGCCACTGCACTTCAGCCTGGGCGACAGAGCGAGACTCCATCTCAAAAAAAAAAAAAAAAAAAAAAAAACTGTACACAATAGAAGTAACTAAATTTCCTTGTTAATTGTTTGTTACAATGAATTCTCATCAAATTTTTAACCACAGCTATTCTAAATTTTTGTCATCCACAGTTTTGATTTTTCTCATAAAGTCATCTGCAGTCAGATTCATGGAAAAGACTCTAATAAGTAGCCTTGAATACATGTTTCTGATAACTTAAAAATCAATGGATTAAGTACAAATTTCCAAAACTCTAATTAAAATAACTGACATATTCATGAAACTGCTAACCAAGATCAAACAGAGCAACAATTAATTACATGGGACTAAACTGATAATGGATTATAATTTTTATGACTTTTATTTAAAATATTGCTAATTCTTTAATATTTTATTTTCCAGATTTAAGGAAACTTTTTTCTTAAGGTACCTATAGCAATTTGGTTATGTATACTCTTGTGAATAATATTAAAATGTTTGCTTTTTCTCCCTATCTTATCTCTCTAAAATAAAAAAAAAACTATTCATGAGTATTTTTTATTTTATGACAATGTATTTACATAATTTTGATAAAAATTTATTTTTTAAATAACAAGATACAATTTAAAATGTTAATTATATTAGCAAGGTTTGACTTAGACATCATATTTAAAAATTCTTGTAGGTACTTCGGATACAATCTGAAGCCCACCTTGATTTGGCCTTCTTGCTTCAGAAGTTAAAAAAAAAAAGTTCAATCTGAGATTCAATCACTATTCTCACTGTACTTATGTAAATACTCAGGACAAATCTGATAAAACTAACTTATTTTACATACAAATTAGTCTTGCTCTGAGTACTTTGGTAAAATTGGGATGACAATGATATACCCTTTATTAGATTGTAGTCTTGTGAGTTGTTTTCAGGTTTTATTATATACTTGTAGAAGGGACTGGATCTTAAATTCTTCTAGGTTCCTCTAATCCAATTTTCTCCTATGGAATTTTTAAATAGAATTACTAACAATGGAAACCATTCTTTTCTAAAGCGCTGTAAGCTAAAACTAAACATCTTAATATAAATTACAAGGGACAAGCCTTGTGCCTGATATGTGGGCCACACAGAAAGTTCACCAAACCGCCTGATGCCATAGCCAGAGGCATTCAGAGTGCAAAACTGCTGACTTCACACTGTGGACAGTGTTTCCCAAGGCCGTTGGAACAAGACATCATAATGAGATTCTTACCCCTTGTAATGCCTCCCTTCTTCACTTGACAGGATAATGCCATAATTAAAATTTCACAATCAGTAACAATTATGAGTAACTTAACAAAAGCTGATCTAAGAAATCCCTTAGTCCACTTACTGAGTAGCTTTGGCAATATCCCTAACAACTTTTTGTTCATATTGTACTAGTGGGCCCTTTTACAGAGTTAGCACTGTCTGCTTTAATTTAACCCAGTCATGGAATACTACCCAATGGCTATGCCAAGTCTTACCCAGTTTCTCCATGGTCTTTTGATTTGTTTAGTTGATTGCCCTTAGGCTTGGCAGAACCATTGCATAAACTAGATTTGTCATACTCCTGTTGTTTTTACTTTGTATTTTCCTTTTAAAAATATGTACCTGATGTCTGTCAAATTTCTGCAGAAATGCAACTTCTAATAGAGTAATGTTTGTCTAGTGTCTTAAAATGATAGCCAACATCTATGGAACAGACAAAAATCAAACTTGATGACATCCAGACAGACAAAGCCTGAGAGCTTCTCCTTATGGCCTTCTTGTTGCTCAAATGTGGCTAAAATGGCTTGATACTGACTTCCAGCTGATAATCACCTGCCCCTGATGTTGTATAAGAATATCTATCCAGGACAGGTCCATCCTAGCACCCAGGGGCATTCAAAACCTGAATACAGACTGATCAATCTTTCTCCAAAGAAAGATCTTGATTAAAAGGGGGAAACGTGAAAGTTGCAGATATGAGGATAAAGTCAGTTCTGTCAGACTCAAATTTGAGTCAGGGAAGCATGAAGGGGAAGAGCTCATGCTTGCATATCCGAGATAAGGCTATCTCAAGGACTTTCTAAAATAACTCCACAAGAAATTCCTTCACAGCTTTCACATATCTCATTCTTTTCATGACTTAACATTCTGCACATATGCATACATTTCTATGACCAGGTTTATCATTAGACATTCTTTAGAAGTGTAGCAATTCAGATAAGATGCTCTTGAAAGAACCCTTGCCTAGTAATGGCATCTCCACCAATGAACTGACGCTGACTCTGGCTTTGAGCTTCTGGAAAAAATGAACTCTTTCCAAGCAGCTTACATGAGCTTATCCTTTTTGTCAATAAAAGCTTCCTCTTACCATCTCCTCTTTGGGTGTATCTGTGGCTTTACTATAGCTGTGCTATGGTGAGATTACATTATAGTAAGGTTATATTATAGTCTGGGCAGATTATAATATAGTATAATTTGTGCCCAGATTATAGTTCTTTTTACTTACTCTTGGAAAAATACATTAAATTAGGAGATAATTTTCTCTGATGTCTTTTTTAGCTTGATGCCATCAGCATGCAGACATCCTCTCTAGTATCTCCTGTCTTGAAAAAGGAAAGGAGGAAAACCTCCTTTGATCTTAGGTCCCTCTTCACCCCTGTCCTATTTAAATATTTGAGAAAGTTATTTGTTGTCCCATGTCTGCTTTCTTTCTTTCTTTTTTTTTTTTTTTTGAGACAGAGTCTTGCTCTGTCACCCAGGCTGGAGTGCAGTGGCGCGATATCGGCTCACTGCAACCTCCGCCTCCCGGGTTCAAGCGATTCTCCAGCCTCAGCCTCCCTAGTAGTTGAGACTACAGTTGTGCGCCACTGGCTAATTTTGTATTTTTAGTAGAGATGGGGTTTCACCATATTGGCCAGGCTGGTCTCAAACTCCTGACCTCAGGTGATCCACCCGCCTCGGCCTCCCAAAGTGCTGGGATTACAGGCCTGAGCCACTGCGCCAGGCCCTCTGCTTTCTTATCTATTGTCTTCTCAACCTGTTCAAATTGGCTTTCTTTTCTTGTGCTCTGAGACCATGCTTGCCTAGGTCTTGAGTGACCTCCCCATTGTCAACTCTCATGGTCACTTCTCCATCTGAGCTCTCAACAGCATTTGACCCAGTGGACTATTCTCTGCTTACAACACCTTCTGTACTTGCTCAGATTTCCTCTGGAATCACTAGCTGTTCCTTCAGGTGTCTTTTAATGGGTCCTTCTCATGCCCTTGACTGTAAATCCTGGAATACCCCTGGCCCTGGCTTGGGTACTTTCTCTTTTCTAACTTTGCATGCTCCCAAGGTAGCTTCCTCAGCTGCAGATTTACACAAAATCTATACATTGATTTCTCTCTAAATTATATTTCTAGCCCAGATGCTTCTCCTGGATACAGACGCATAAATCTAAGTGCCTGCATCACCTCTCTCCTTGGATATTTAAAAAATCTCAAATTTAAGATGTTCAAATGTGAACTCTTAATTATCTCTACCCCAAACTGTTTTTCTACTTGTGATCTCTTAAGCAAAACAAAACAAACCAAAGTAAAACAAAAACCAGGACTCATCCTTGACATTTCTTTCCCTTATTCCCAATTCATCAGCAAGCCTTTCCTCTTGGTTCTACTTTCAAAATACAACCATTTGCTTTTCTCCATCTCTGCTACTATCACCTTGGTCCTGGCCATCATTTCTTGCCCCCATGATTGTAGTAGCCTCCTAACCAATTTCCAGACCAGCTACAATTCATTTGCCCACAATGGCCAGGATACTGTTTTAAAAAATGTATCTCGGGCCAGTGCGGTGGCTCACACCTGTAATCCTTTAGAACTTTAGGAGGCCAAACATGTATACATATGTAACAAACCTGCACATTGTTGCACATGTACCCTAGAACTTAAAGTATAATAATAATAATAATAATAATAATAAACAGCTCATGTGGGAAAAAAAAAAAGAACTTTAGGAGGCCAAGGAGGGCGAATCACCTGAGGTCAGGAGTTGGAGACCAGCCTGGCCAACATGGTGAAACCCCGTCTCTACTAAACATACAAAAATTAGCTGGGCATGATGGTGTGTGCCTGTAATCCCAGCTACTCCAGAGGCTGAGGTAGGAGACTGTCTTGAACTCGGGATGCAGAGGTTGCAGTGAGCCAAGATTGCACCACTGCACTCCAGCCTGGGTGACAGAGCAAGACTCTGTCTCAAAATAAATAAATAAATAAAAAAGTAAAAAATAAAAACATGTATCTCAGACCATGTCATTCTTCTGCTTGCATGTCTTCAGTGGCTTCCAGTTGAATTTAAAATAAAACCTAAGCTTCCTCTTCGGGCCTGTGAAACCTCACTTGACTTGGCCTCTCCCACTCCTCTCCTGATGATGTTTAGCCCCTTTTTGCTCCCTTGGTATTCTAAGAAAGGTCATTCTATCTTGGGGCCTTTGTGGTAGCTGTTCCCTTAGCCTAGCATGCCTTTCCCCTTGATCCTTGCAAAGTAGTTCCTTCTTGTCATTCACATCATAGCACAGATTAAGGTCTCCTTTTAAGAGAGGGCTTCCCTGGCTATTCAATTCAAATAGACATTTACCCTTTCTTGTCTGTTATCCAGCTGGGTGGATTATTTTTTCCTATCACAAATATTTTAATATTTTCGATATTTTGATAATTGTTTTTCAATATAATTGGGTTCCTTTATTCTATGTGCTTTTAATTAAACATTTTATTTTGAGGTAATTGCAGATTCACATGCAATTATAAGAAATAATACCAATCTCTTGTATCCTTTATTCAGTTTCCCCCAGTGATAACACTATGAAAAACTATTGTACATATCACAACTAGGATGTTTATGTTGATACAGTCAGGATATAGAACAGGTCCACTACCACAAAGATCCCCTGTGTCACCCTTTATAGCCATACCCACTTCCTTCCTGCCTCCATTCCCTCCTTAACCCCTGGCAACTACTATTTTTTTCTTCATTTCTATAATTTTGTCATTGCAGGAATATTATATAAATGGAATCATACAGTCTGTGACCTTTTCTGAATGGCTTAAAGTGTCAGCGTAATACTATATTCACCCAGGTTGTTGTGTATATCAATAGTTTGTTCCTTTTTATTGCTGAGTAGTAATCCATGGTATGGATGTATCACAGTTTGTTCAACCATGTGGAAGGACTTTGGGATTGCTTCCAGTTTGGGGTTATTATGAATAAAGCTGCTATAAATATTTATGCACAGATTTTCCTGTGAATGTAAGTGTGTGTTTCTCTGGCATAAATGTCCAGGAGTGCAATTGTTAGAATATATATATATATATGGGGAAAGGCATGCTAGGCTAAGGGAACAGCAACCGCAAAGGCCCCAAGATGGAAACACCCACCCAACTGGAGATATATGTATATAAAATCTAACATTGCACTCCTGGACATTTATCCCAGAGGAAAGGAACTACTTTGCAGGTATCAAGGGGAAAGGCATGCTACGCTGAATCTGTTTAGGTTTTTAAGAAACTATCAACCTCTTTTCCAGAGTGGCTGTACCATATTACATTCCCAAGAGTTATGTGTGACAGTTTCAATTTCTCTGCATCCTCTCCACCATTTATTGTCATTCTTTTTAATTTTAGCCTTTCTGGTAGATGTGGAGGGATATGTCATTGTGGTTTTAATTTGCGTTTCCCTAATTGCTTGTGATGTTGAATAGCTTTGCATATGCTTATTGGCTTTAAGTATCTCCTCTTATGGAAAATGTCTGTTCATATCTTTAGCCTGTTTTCTAATTGGGTTTTTAAAAAACTGTTGAGTTGTGAATTCTTTATATATTATAGATATTAGTCCTCTGTTGGATATGTGTTTGCAAATGTTTTCTACCAGTTTGTAGCTTGTCTTTTCATCCTCTTGAATCAGATCTTTTACAGAGCAAAAGTTTTACATTTTGATGAAGTCCAATTTAAGAATTTCTCCACATATGGATCATACTTTTGGAGTCTAAGAACTCTTGCTTAGTCAGAGATCATGAAGATTTTCTCCTATGTCTATTTCTGAAAGTTATATAGTTTTATGTTTTACATTTTAGTCTGTAATCCATTTTGAATTAATTTTTTTAAATAAAGTGTGAGACTTAGGTTGTTTTCTTTGCCTGTGGATGTCTACTTACTCCAGTACCACGTGTTGCAAAGGCTCTCCCTCCTCCGTTGAATTGCTTTTGCATCTTTGTCAAAATCAGCTGAGCATATTTGTGTGGGTCTACTCATGCCTTGCCTATTCTGTTCCATTGACCTGTATATCTGTCCCTTGGCCAGTACTATCCAGTCTTGATGACTGTAGCTATATTCTAAGTCTTGTATCAGGTAGACTGACTTGTCCCACATTATTCTTTTTCAGAATTGTTTTAGCTATTCTAGTTATTTTGTCTTTTCATATACATTTTAGAATACTCTTGTCTATACAAAAAAATCTTGCTGGAGTTTTGATAGGAATTGCGTTAAACCTGTATATCCATTTGGAAAGCATTGATGAGCATTGATATGTTTCCTGTTGTAAGTCTTCTAATCAATGGATATGGTGTATCTCTGTGTGTATTTTGCTCTTTGATTTCTCTCATCAGCATTTTGTAGTTGTCAGCACATAGATCGTGTGCATGTTTTATTCAATTTGTAGCTAAGTATTCATGCCTTTTTTTTAGTGATTGTAAAAGGTATTGTATTTTCTTTTCTTTTTTTATTTTATTTTATTTTTTTGAGACAGAGTCTCTCTCTGTCACCCAGGCTAGAGTGCAGTGGCGCAATCTTGGCTCACTGCAAGCTCCGCCTCCCGGGTTGACGCCATTCTCCTGCCTCAGCCTCCCGAGTAGCTGGGACTACAGGCGCCCGCCACCACGCCTAGCTAATTTTCTTTTATATTTTTAGTAGAGACAGGGTTTCACCATATTAGCCAGGATGGTCTCGATCTCCTGACCTCGTGATCTGCCCGCCTTGGCCTCCCAAAGTGCTGGGATTACAGGCATGAGCCACTGCACCCTGCCAGGTATTGTATATTCAATGTAGGTGTCCATGCATTTATTGCTAGTGTATGAAGATATAATTCTTTTTGTACGTTTGTCTTGTATCCTGTGACCTTGCAGAACTTATTTATTAGTTCTAGGAGTTTTTGTTTTTGTTTTTTAGATTCCTTGGGATTTTCTATGTAAACAATTATGTCATCTGTGAATAGGGACACTTTTATTTCTTCCTTTCCAATCTGTAGGCTATTTATTTTCTTGCCTTATTTCACTGTCTAGAACTTCCAGCATTATTTGAATAAGAGTAGTGAGTGCCTTATTCCCCATCTTGGGAGGAAATTATTCAGTCTTTCACTATGAAGTGTAGTGTTCACTGTAGGATTTTTGTAGATGCTCTTAACCACAGTGAGGAAATTTCCCTCTATTTCTACTTTTCTGAATTTTTATCATGAATGAGTATTGAGTTTTGTCAAATGTGCATCAGTTGATATGATCATGTTATTTTTCTTCTTTAGCCTGTTAATGTGGCAGATTGCATTAATTGATTTTCAAAAATTGAACCAGCAAAACCCACTTGGTCATGATGTATAATTTTTTAAAGATATTGATCAATTCTGTTTGCTAATGTTTTATTGTATTTTTTTGGTGTCTATATCCATGAGGGATATTGGTCTTTAGTAGTGTTTTTTTTTTTTGTAATTTGTCTAGTTTTGGTACCTTAATAAAATTAACTGGGAAATGTTCTTTCCTGTTCTGTTTTCTGGAGGAGATTGTGTAGAATTGGTATTCATTCTTTAGACAATTCAGAGAATTTTCCAGTGAAAACATCTAGGCCTGGTGATTTCTCATTTGGGAAATTTCAAATTACACGTTTAATGTCCTTAATAGTGATATAGTGTTATTCAAATTATCTATTTTTTATTGAGTGAGTTTTATTAGTTTGTGTTTTTCAAGGAATTGGTTCATTTCAATTAAGTGATCAGTTTTAGGCATAAGAGTTATTTATAGTATTCCCTTATTATTGTTTTGTTGTCTGCAGGGCTATAGTAATATCTCATCTTTCATTCCTGATAATGGTAATTTTTGTCTTCTCTTTTTCTTTTTCAGTCCTGGTAAAGGTTTGTCAGTTTTATTGATCTTTTCAAAGAACTAGCCCTTTGTTTTATTTTCTCAATTGTTTTGTTCTTTTCAATTTCATTGATTTCTGCCCTTATCCTTATTATTTTCTTCCTTCTGCTTCCTTAGTTTATTTGCATATTTTCCTTCCACACCAGGTTCTTGAGGGAAATGAGATTATTGATTTGAGACCTTTTCTGTCTTCTAAGGTACAAAGTTAGTGCTATATTCTTTCCTTTTATCTCACTTCAGTTGTGCCTCACTAATTGTGATATGTTGTATTTTAATTTTCATTCAATTCAACGTATTTTTGACTTCCCTTCAGACTTTTTCTTTGATCCATGTATCATTTAGAAGTTTGTTTTTTTAGTTTCCAAGTGTTTGGGATTTTTCTTGTTATTGATTTCTACTTTGATTTCATTGTCATTATAGAACACTTTCTGTATGATTTCAGTTCTTTTAAATTTGTTGAGGTTTATCTGATGGCTCAGGATATGGTCTATCTTGGTATATGTTCTGTGGGTACATTAAAACGATGTGTATCTGCTATTGTTGAGTGGAGTGTTCCAAATAAATTATCTAAATATTGATTAGCTCTTTTTGGTTGATAGTGTTACTGAGTTCTTCTATATCCTTACTGATTTTCTGTCTAGTTCTATTAATTGTTGAGATAAGTCTCCAACTATAATTATGGATTTGTCTCTCTTCTTTCATTGCTACCAGTTTTGCTTTACATAATTTGCAGCTCTGCTGTTTGGTGCCTACACATTTAGGATTGCTATGTCTACTTGGTGCACTCACTCTTTTATTATCATATAATGTTCCTCTCTGTCTCTGATAATTTTCTTTCCTCTGAAGCCTACTTTATCTGATATTAATATAGCCAATCCTACTTTCTTTTTCTTTTCTCCTGTTTTCTTTGGATTAATGCTTGCATAATATATACATTTTTTGACTTTCAACCTGCCTATATTGCTATATTTGAAGTTTTTTGTTTATTTGTTTTTTTGAGATGGAGTCTCACTCTGTCACCCAGGCTGGAGCACAGCGGCGTGATCTCAGCTCACTGCAACCTCTGCCTCCTGGGTTCAAGTGATTCTCCTGCCTCAGCCTCCCAAGTAGCTGGGATTACAGGCATGTGCCACCACGTCTGGCTAATTTTTGTATTTTTAGTAGAGACAGGGTTTTGCCACGTTGGCCAGGGGTTGGTCTCCAACTCCTGACCTCAAGTTATCTGCCCACCTTGGCCTCTCAAAGTGCTGGGATTACAGACATGAGCCACTGAGCCCGGCCTGAAGTTTGTTTTTTATAGTTATGCTTTTTAATCTACTCTACCTGTCTTCCTTTTAACTGGTGCATGTAGACCACTTACATTTAGTGTAATTACTTATATGTTAGCGCTAAAGGCTGCCATTTTATTTTGGGGGTATTTGTTTGTTACTCTGTTTTTAATTTATTTTCTTTTCTTTCCTGTATTCCTGTGTGTTAGGTGAAATTTTTTAGTATTCCATTTTGGTTTATATAGTGTTTTTGAGTACACCTCTTTGTACTGCAGTTGTCGTGGCTGTTCACATGTGTGTGTATACATACACACACACGTTATCAAAGTCTACTGATGTCATCATTTTACCAGTTCAAGTGAAGTGTAGAAAACTAACCTCCCTTTGTCTTCCATTGGCCTTCCCTATTTATAATATAATTTCATTAAATATTTCTTCTATATACATTTAGAAACACATTAGACAGTATTATAATTGGGCTTTAACCATCAAATATAGTTTAGAATACTTATGGAAAGGAGTCTATTATGTTTACCCATATTTTTGCTTATCATGTACTTTTTTCTTTTCTGATGTTCCAAGATTCTGTTTTTTATTGTTTCTTTTAGTTTAGAGA
This sequence comes from Pan troglodytes, assembly GCF_028858775.2. Classification (NCBI taxonomy): domain Eukaryota; kingdom Metazoa; phylum Chordata; class Mammalia; order Primates; family Hominidae; genus Pan; species Pan troglodytes. The sequence goes on along the minus strand of NC_072414.2, from coordinate 75,148,158 downwards.
ACCTTCTTTAGCCCTTCTTTTAGGGTTGGTCTGCTGGTAACAAATTCTCTTAGTTTTCCTTCATCTGAGGATATCTTGATTTCTCCTTCATTTCTGAGGATATTTACTTTGGATATAAGATTCTGGGTTGATGGTTCTTTTCTTTAAGCAACTGAAAAATATTCTGCCACTTTGTCCTGGCTTTTGTAAGGTTAAATTAAATAAGCAGGAGGTTATTACCTTGAGGCTGTTTTCATTCTTTGAGTTTCTACCTAATGAACCACAACCAAACAGTATGTAAACAAATTAAAAGCTAACTTAGAACTATAACAAACAGCCAAGTTTCAGCCAATCACAGGCAGCTAGCTGATCAGACTATGCTCAAATAAGGCAAATACCTCATCATACCGGGCTTTAATAAAGCAGATGCCTAGCTGTAGCCAATCCAGTGATTTCATGACTTTGCTTCTGTGTCTGGCCTATAAAAGTTCACTTCTCATACTACCGGACACAGGTCTCTGAACCTCTTCTGGTTTTGAGTGCTGCCTGACTCATGAATTGCCCTTTGCTCAAATAAACTTGATTAAATTTGTCTACAGTGTTTCATTTAACAGTGATTTCTGGTGAGAAATCTGCTGTAATTCAAATTGTTTTTCTCTATAGTTTAAGTGTCATTTCTCTCACTGGTTTCAAGATATTTTTTCTTTGTCTTTAGATTTTAGAAGTTTGACTATGATGTGTCTTGGTGTGGATTTCTTTTTTTTTTTTGAGACAGAGTCTCGCTCTTGTCACTCAGGCTGGAGTGCAGTGGTGCCATCTCAGCTCACTGCAACCTCTGCCTCTCAGGTTCCAGTGATTCTCCTGCCTCAGCCTCCTGAGTAGCTGGGATTACAGGTGCCCGCCACCACACCTGGCTAATTTTTGTACTTTTGGTAGAGATGGGGTTTCGCCATGTTGGCCAGGCTCATCTCAAACTCCTGACCTCAGGTGATCCGCCTGCCTCAGCCTCCCAAAGTGCTGGGATTACAGGTGTGAGCCACTGTGCCCGGCTGGATTTCTTGCTTTATCCTGTTTGGCATTTACTTAGCTTCTTGGATCTGTAGGCTGTCTTTTGCCAAATTTGGAAAGTTTTCAACCACTGTTTCTTTGAGTGCTTTACCAGTCCTGCCTTTTTTTCCCTTCTCTTTTTGGAACGCTGATGACATGAATGTTAGGTCCTTTGTTATGGTCCCTCAAGTCCCTGCAGCTCTGTTCTTTGTCTTATTTTTTTCCTGCAGTTTATTTTCTCTCTGTTGTTCAGATTGGGTAATTTTCATTGTTCTATCTTCCAGTTCACATTTTTTTTCTCTGTTTCTGCATTCTGTGGGTGAGATATAGGCTAATTTTTTATTTCAGTTATTTTATTTTTCAGTTCTAAAATTTCCATTTAGCTCTTCTTCATATGTTCCATTTCTTTGCTAAGACTTTCTATTTTTCACTGCTTCTAGCATCTTCACAGTGGCTTCTTGGCTTCTTTAGAATCTTTGTCAGATAATTTTAATGGTTCTGTGATTTGGTGTTGGCATCTACTGATTGTCTTTTCTCATTCAACTAGAAATCTTCCTGGGTCTTGGCATGATTATCGTTTTATTAAAATCTGGGCATTTGGGGCTATGGTATTATGAGACTCTGGATCTTAATTACATTGTCTGGTTTTGCTTGTTTTCTTTGACATTGCTCTGGTAGGGGACATGGCGGGCACTGCCTTGTTACTTCCAGGTGGGGGAAGTCTCCTCTCAGACTTCACTGACACTCAAGGTGGGGTCTCATTATTGCTGAGGGGGAGTGAGAGTTCCGGCCATTAGGCCTCCACTGATAACAAAGCACTCCTACCCTTCTCTGGTTGGGAGGGGTATGAGTGCCTTGTTACTGCTCTGCACTTGGCCTCAACTGACACCATGGCGGGGGGCAGCCTCATTACCACCAGGTAGTTCTGACTCTCCACTAGGCATCCTCTGACATCACCCCAGTGGGGAGGAGCAAGGGCACCTCATTTCTGCTGATGGAGGTGAAAGTTCAGGCTCCCCACATGCTGTCCACTACCACCAAAGGTGGGTGGGGGGTGGGTGGATGTTGTTCCTGCCTTATGGGTCTACTTGGCCTTCTCTGACACTGCCCCAGGGGTGAGGAGGGGAGAGGGCTATTGGTTACCTCATTTCAGCCTGGCAAGGGTAGAAGTCTAGGCCCCCGTTCATCCTTTGCTGGTGTGGATAAGGGTACGGCCACATTTTGTTTTCTCTGTGGTCTGTGGCTGGAGTAGAGCAGTTATTGTCTAAATGTTTTCTTTCTTCCTTGGCTGCCCCTTGCTTGGTCCCTTGGCTAGAGAGAGCAGACATTTGCTTGGTCCCTTGGCTAGAGAGAACAGACATTTGTTGGGGCTTTTTTTTTTTTTTTTCTGAGACAGAGTCTCGCTCTGTCGCCCAGGTTGGAGTGCAGTGGCACGATCTTGGCTCACCGCAAGCTCCGCCTTCTGGGTTCACGCCATCCTCCTGCCTCAGCCTCCCGAGTAGCTGGGACTACAGGCACCCGCCACCACGGCCGGCTAATTTTTTGTATTTTTAGTAGAGACGGGGTTTCACCGTGTTAGCCAGGATGGTCTCAATCTCCTGACCTCGTGATCTGCCCGCCTCGGCCTCCCAAAGTGCTGGGATTACAGACGTGAGCCACCGCGCCCGGCCTGTTGGGGTTTTTTTTTTTTTTTTATGTCCATGTGCATTTCCATGTTGCTGGCTTCTTCAGCTCCAAATCTTGGACACGTGAGGGAAAAAGAAAACTGAGAAAACCCATGACCTTGTCCTTTCTTGGGTCCCAGGGTCCCAAGCTGATGTGCCTTCTTCTCTCCACCTTTCAGAGTCTTATGTTTGTGTTCTATATAATGCCCGGGGTTTTAAATTGTAGTTAGTGTGAGGAATAGAGAAAAGTATATCTACCCCATCATCCCTGAAGCAGAAGTCCTCTGTGCTACCCAATTTTAAATCCCTTCCTAGCGGATGTTACTGTCTGATAATCTCTTGTCCTGTTTATCCCTATGGTATCCCAAGTCCCTCAAACACTGCCTGGCACATAGTAGTTGTGCAGTAATTATATGCTAAATGTCGAATGAACATTCAGCAGGTAGCGATGATGGTGAATTGGGGCCTGAATGTCCTGCTTCTGTTTACCTTCAGCCTGTTCTTTGCCTAGATCCTCTTGATTTTTTTGGAGGGAGGATGCTAAAAATCCAGATTTTATATGAAATGTCCTACTTTTCAAATATTGGCAATTAATTTAATTTTTTAAAAAGCTGTGCAGGCCAAAGAAATGTGTGTGATTAATTATTATGATCCACTGCCAAATGGCTGGCACTTTTTTTTTTTTCAGAGTCTTAGGTAAGCGTATATTGCTTGGATAGTTCATCTGCAGGTTGCCTTTTTCTCAGTTTTTGAATAGTGGAAGGATGTTACCTGCTCACCTATAGCTTGGCCAGTATTTGCTCAGGAGCTGCATGTGGTCTCTGTAGAGATAACTCCTGGCTTTTTGTCTGAGGATGTTCCTGTAAACCTTATTGGGAGGCAGATTGGGTAGTAATGAACTGAGCGCTTGCCCATGTGCTGTTGTGTTAATCCCTTGAAGGAGCTTGGCTGGCAGAATGTGAGAGCTCTGGCATGATCGGGGATAAGGACAGAAAGCTGTCAAGTCATGATACAGATTTGACGATGCTGGGTGGGCAGAGCAGCAGAAGGCAGGCTTTGAAATGGGTGGGCAGCCTCACAAGTGGGCTGAGCAAAGGCTGGCAAGAAATGAGGTGGAGGGAGTGCTTTGCTTGTAGTGACCTATTTAGGAATCTTTTGAGAACAGGATGCAAGAATAGGTATTCTCTCGAATGTTATAAGGCAGATATAATCCCCTTCTTGGTGGTCTCATTGAGCCTTAGCTCAATGTAAAAGTGATGCATCTTAAAACCTATTTTAATAAATTTTATATAAATATAACTATATATAAAAAACTATAATTTTATATAAAAATTCGTTTTAAAAAAGTTAACTAGGCTGGGCACAGTGGCTCACGCCTGTAATCCAAGCACTTTGGGAGGCCAAGGCAGGCAGATCACATGAGGCCAGGAGTTCGAGACCAGCTTCGCCAACATGGTAAAACCCTGTCTCTACTAAAAATATAAAAAATTAACCGGGCGGGGTGTGGCGTGCCTGTAATCCCAGCTACTCAGGAGGCCGAGACAGGAGAATCGCTTGAACCTGGAGACAGAGATTTCAGTGAGCCAAGATCGCGCCACTGTACTCCAGCCTGGGTGACCAAGTGAGCTTCTGTCTCAATAAATAAATAAATAAAATAAAATAAAAAATAAAAAGTTAACTAGCATTCTTGAATTTTACCCATCCTGGATCTCTGCTATTCACATTGGTGTCACCAAGTGCATTTTCCAAGAAAAGACAGTCATTGCCTAAAACAAATTGTCACCTGTTGTATTGAAATTATTTTGGTTACTTCCTGTGCCTGTCTACCAGATACTGCTTATACAAGTCTTGAAGAATGCTTGCTGAGTGAATGAATGCTTGCATTCTTTTCTCATGACTTCGCACTTACAGCGCACAGAAATCTGAGGCCTGTAGACTCCTGGTTGCTGAAGAGTTCGGATGTTGCACCAAAATTAAAATTTTCTTTATTGTATTAGTCTTTGACTTTAACTCTGGCATCTACTTTGTTTGGAGCTTTGTCTTTTATAAATAAATAATTAGGAGTCAGGATTTCTAAACATTTTATCTTCATATCCAGGAAAAATGTTTTGCAGTCAGTTAATCAACCATTACGTGAGTATTGATCATAATACTAATTAGATTTATTTTGCAGATGTGGTGAATGCTATACAAAGTGTTTCAGTGGAAAGGTCTCATTTAATCCTCATAACTATCAAAAAATAGTATAAACAATCAAATAGTATGTCAAATAGTATAACTAGCAAAAGTAGATTAAAATAGTATTATTTTTATCCTCCTTCTACGAAGGAGGGAATTGAAGCTTGGCAAGGTCAAGTAAAATTTGCTGAAGTTTATACAGTTGGAAAGTGGTCTTTCCAGGACTCAAGAGCAGGCTTGTGTGATTCCAAGGCAAGTACAGTACAGTATTTGTTACCATCGCATGAGATAAATATTTGTGTTTGTATTTGTCACCATTGCATGAAATAAATCTGTTGCTAATTCTCTAACCTCTTCTCCATGATTCTGAATCCTTATATAAATTTGAGGTGCTTTCATCATTCATTGGAGCCAGATGTCACCTGTTTACACTTTGTATTACATAGAATATTCTATAACAGGGGTTGGCAAACATTTGGCCTGTGGGCCAGATATGGCCCACTGCCTGTTTTATTGTACAGCTTGTGAGCTAAGAATGGTTTTTATAATTTCTTCTAATGGTTGAAAAAATCAAAAGAATAAAAATATTTAAAACATGTGATAATTACATGAAATTCAGATTTCAGTGTTCATACATAAAGTTCTATTGGAACACAGCCATGCTCATTTACCTACTTGTTGTCTGTGGCTGCTTTTGTATTACAAGGGCAGAGTTGAGTAGTTGTAACAAGAGACTGCATGGAGGGCAAAGCCTGAAATACTACTATGTGGTCCCTACAAAGAAGTTTGCCAACAGTTTTTCTGGACTATAAGTCTGGGCAATTGAAGTATGGCGGTATGCATGTTTCTGAAGCCCTGGATAGAACACTAGAAGCGTTTTGTCTGAATATGCAGTTTGGTTGTGCATTTTTGGAGGATCCCCAATGCTCAACAGTTCTTTTTCATCCTGGTGACCTGGGGAGGGCCTCACTCTGGAATACATTCTTACTTTGTAGTTCAGGAGCTACAAGTACCAAAAAGTCACCTCTGCTAATGCCTTACTTGGCCATCACACACCAAACTCTTCTATCCAGATATTATAGTACTGGGGAAGAATGACCGTGGTATGTTTGCTTGGATGGGGACTCTCATTTACTTGGAGGGAGGAACTCAAGAAGCATTTTTGGGTTGCAGGTTGTCTGGCATTTTGCTGTGCATTTCATTGTAATTTCTCACCAGGGAAACACTGCTTGCTCTCCTGGCTGGGTTTACTTCATTTCTATCATCTTTTCTTTCTTGTTTTAATAATTCCAACTTCATCTTGCCTTCTCCTTTGCTTCATTTTGAAAGAGTCCCAGTTTGCTTTTCTTGCCAGTTCTCTACTTACTTTTCCCAGAGCTCAAAAATTATTCTTGGGGGTGATGTCATTTTCATGTTTATCTTTCTTCTCTCGCATGACTTAATCAAATAAGTATGTAGATTATAATTTGTGAGCTGTGTTCTGAGGGAATTAATTGATCATCATCATATTCTTTTAAAAGGACTGTGGCCAGTTTTAGCCTCGGTTAACTTCAGTCAGTTTGTACAATAGCAGTGGAATGTTTTGGCGTCTATTGGAGCAGGCGTGGACCATATATGTTCTATAGGCTTTTCAGAAATTCTATGCAGAAATTATGTGAACCAGATGGTACCCTTTTGATTTGCCAGACATGCATACTTAAAGAAATGTGGGGCATTTATTCTCCTTAGGAGACTTAGAGGGGGTTCTTTGGGAATGTAAATCAGCCAAAATTGTCCTAATTGAAAAATTCTTTGGAGTTTGTCATCAAAATAAGGAGTGTACTATCAGAAGACCGCATAGATTTTGCGGGAACAAATATTACTGGATTTATTTGATTTACTTCTCTGAGAATGAAAAGCCCCATAGACTTAGGTAAAAGAGGATATAATCCATGAGATGCTTTTATTTTGATAGGGCCATGGATTTGCTCACTTAGGCCTCTTTGGGGACACTTTCAGCAGTGAGAGTATGTGGATGTGAGGTGGGTGAGGGAGATGGCATGGGTCCCAGGGAATGAACAGACAGTGAGGGCCAGTTCATTAAACCGAAAGCTGAAGGGACAGGGTCTAGTCATTCTGAGAAGACCAGACTTTAGGGGAACTTGCAGATCATTGCAGGGGCTTAACCTACGGGAGGGCAACTGTTAGATTTCCTCTGAGCAGGTAGAAGGTGTACATGAGTCATAGTTACATCTAAGCACAGAGATTTGGGATTCAGCAAGGATTGCAGAGGAGGAGATAGTGTCTTTCTGCAGGTAATATGAAGAGCACAGTGGAACTGGAAGCCCCAGCCAGATAGGGAGAGCTGAGTCTGGTTGGCTGTCTGCACTGGCACTTGCTGGGGACTTTGGGGAAATGTCTTTCAGTGCTTCAGTTTTCTTATCTGCAAATTGGAGTTAATACCTCAAAGGGCTGATGGGTTTGTGCCGCTTACAAATTATTTGGCTCAATTCTAACTTGTAATGTTGTGCTGAAGCTTAGAAATTATGTATCTCAAGTGCTTTATATATGATATATGGTTTAATTAATGGGAGCTTTAGTATAGTAATCATTTAGTATACTGGTTAAGAGTTGAGTTCAGAATCAGAGAGACCTGGCTGGAGTCCCAGCTCAGCCATTTTGGTAGCTGTGTGATGGTGAACGAGTCACATATCCTATGTAAGCCTCACTCTCCTCTTCCGTATACTAGGGTAAAGAGCAGCTCCAACACGGTGGTCTCAACTTCGGGGATTAAATGAGCTAATGCACATGAGGTGCTCAGCACAGGGCTTGGCCCATAATAAATGTGTAATAAATGCTAGCTGATAACTTTCTCCACTGACCTCCTGCCTGGAACAGAAAATGAAATTCTGCTTCTTAAAACCAAATGTTACAAGCTTCATCCTTATAAACCAACTGCCTTTAGAAATGTCCTCTTTCTACTCTTCTCTGGGTTCCTGGGGAGCAGAACGCCTGCTTGGGTGATGACTTATGTCTCTCAAATCCTCTCTACCCCTCCATGATATCACACATTTCTGTCGTACGGCATGTACTAAGGTCTGCACTTAATTTATGATGTAAGGGCCAGGTGCATATTTTCAGCCTTCAAAGGCTGAGTATATTTGGGATTGACTCTGAAGGGGGAATCCCCTGTTGTTTCATTCATACAGTAGGTATAGCCTGATGGTTAGAGCGTGGGTTAGTATATCTGGGCTGCTATAGCCTGATGGTTAGAGCGTGGGTTAGTATATCTGGGCTGCGTAGCTTGCTTTCTTGGTTTGCACTCCACTGTAAGCAGACCTCGATTTGTGTAGAGGTAGAGCGTGTGCATGTGTGTGTGTGTGTGTGTGGTGTTGATGTTGTTGTTCTTGCAGTGATCCCGGGAAAACTAGCCGGTGAGTAGGGAGAGTGACGGGGAGGAGATGGAAGCCAATCAAGGTGCACTATTAATCAAGTTAGTTACCGTGGATGGTAACTGGAGCTCATTCTTCCTAGGGAACTCTCACAGACAGCACAGAAGCCACCTGAGAGTTATCCCAGCAAAGGCAGGAAGCTGGGGGATTTATCTACCAACTGCCCTGCCCGTCATTGGCTGAGGACTGTTTCTGGGACGTTAACTCCCTGGCACTTCCAATTTGCCTGGAACACGGGCTAATGTTCCTTTGGTTGGGGGTAAAAAGGCCTCCAGACTGAAAGTTGCAGGTGTTTGTAGTAACAGACTTGATCTTGTAGAATTGAGTCCTGGGGGCCATCAGTGGGGCACTGACAGCATCTGCTCTCCTGTCTAAGGTGGAAGGCTGTCTCTGCCACCTACCAGCTCTGTGATCTTGGCCACACTACTTATTATGCCTGAGTTTCCTCATCTGTAAAATGAAGATAATAATAATACCTCCTTCCCAGACTTGTGATGGGAATGAATTGAACTGATATGTGTAAGGCACTTGGTAGAATGATTGCCATGTCGTAATTGCTAAATAAATGCTAACTTTTATTATTTTGTGATTATTCATTGAGTTTCTTCAAGTTCTTTTTCAGTGTAATAAAATTCACCATGTTTATTGTGACATAAGATGAAGATTTTTTGGATGGAAACTAATTAGTTGTTTCTTTGGACATCAGATTATTTCCCCAATTTTTATTTATTTGAAAACTGTTACAACAAAAACGCAATCCATTTTAGGGTTAAAAAAATCCTCTTTAACTCTATCACCCTTCAATTATTACTTTTATCTTTTTGTTCCTTTGGAGTCTGTTGATATAAATTCATATTTCTACACTGTTATAATAAATAATGGCAAAACTCAGTTTTTATCACTGTTTGTTCTAAAAATAAAATAGCAACCCTGTACCCAGCATACTTTACAGGTTTTATAAAGTTCTCACAGTTTATGAAGAAGATGCCGCCATCCCAATTTCATAGATGAGAAAACTGAGGCACGCAGACATTATGCAACTCTTTTCAAATCACACAGTTGTTACCTTGTGGGGCCAGCATGAGCCTGGGAAGATTGCAAGGCTCGGGCCTCCCCTCTGCTCTGTGTCTCTCACGGTGGCTGAGGTAGAATACAGCTTGGAAGTTCAGCCAGCTCTCAGTATCCATGGGTTCCACATTTGTGAAGTCAACCAAAAGAAGGTCAGAAAATTTTGAGAAAAACACCAAAACATCTGGATTGAACATGTGCAGACTTTTTCTTGTCATCATTCCCTAAACAATACAGAATAACAACTATTTATATAGCATTTACATTATATTAGCTATTATAAGTAATCTGGAGACAATTTAAAGTGCTGTATATGCAAAAATGTGCATAGATTATATGCAAATATGACTCCATTTTACATCAGAGGCTTGACCATTCAAGGATTTGTGTATCCCATGGGAGTCCTGGAACCATTCCCCCATGGATACCGAGGGGTAGCTGTACATTTATTGGTGCCTGCCTTCTTGCCTGGTGCCTGTTTGTTCTTTTTGGATTAAGAGAAATAATTCCTGGCTGTGCACGTTGGCTCACACCTGTAATCCCAGCACTTTGGAAGGCCGAGGCGGGCGGATCACCTGAGGTTAGGAGTTCGAGACAGGCTGGCCAACATGGCGAAACTTCCTCTCTACTGAAAATACAAAAATTAGCGGGCGTGGTGGCAGCCACCTATATTCCCAGCTAGTCGGGAGGCTGAAGCAGGAGAATCGCTTGAACCCGGGAAGCGGAGGTTTCTGTGAGCCGAGATCCTGCCACTGCACTCCAGCCTGGGGGATAGAGAGACATTCTGTCTCAAAAAAAAAAAAAAAAAAAAAAAAAAAGAGAAATAATTCCTGTCACAGGGAGCGGAAACATGCTGAAATAATTATTTGCTGAAATTGTTTTCCAACAGATGGCTATAGGAATCAGGAGATTTGACACTAGGACGTTAGGTGGGCAATGGATTTCTAGTAATTTATCAGCTTTGTTTTATTGAGGTGGAGCTGCATTTAAATTGCTACTTCTCCCTGCTGGTTTGGTTTGGTTCTCCTCAGAAATGGCTTACTTTATTTGTACTTGACTTGAGTTACATTAAAGCAGGCAAAAATATTTCTTAAGAGCTGAAATTTCAGGTTGGCAAGAGGAAACAATGCAATCTTTAATCATATATCTGAAAGAGCACAGTGGTGCATTATGATGGCAGAACTTCATTCCCTAACCCTGTACAAAGGTTTTTAGAGACTAAAGGATTGATCGTTTTTTTCCCCTGACAAAACACCTCTTTTGACATGTGCAGAGAAATATGTAATTTGGGTTGCATTGAAAGAAAGCTACTCTTGCTATTTCTCTCTCCAAGAGGCTGTGCTCTTGGATTTAATATTTTCTACTGGAGACAGTTCTACTTGAAAGGCAAATATTACAAAAAACCACTAGAGAGGCATTGAAATCTGTTGTGGGAAGGAGTCATTTTAAATTTTCTTATTAAAAGAAGATGGCACTAAAGAGGGGGGAGTCATTTCCAATTTATTACTTAACAGAAAGATGAGCAATTTGTCCTCTCAGCAATAGTGTTCTGTCAGATAACCTGTTTGCCATTTCCTTGCCAACACTGGGTCTTGCCATTCATTTGAAATGTTTGCTCTTGTGATCTATTAAAAAATTTGTATATATTGATTTTACATATGTGCTGATCATTTGCATTTCTTTTGTGAATTGCCTTTTGATATTTTCCATTTTTAAATTGTCATTTTCAAATTTACCTTTATATATGAAATATATTAATCCATCATCATATATCTTGTAATGGTTTATTTAGCTGATCCTTTGTGGTTGTTGCAAGCTTTTTTGTGTATTGTTTTACAGTTTGCAGTTTTTATCACAAATTAAATCCATTTTTTGGGATATAAAGTAGGCTTTACTTTTTATATATTCTGTTCTTTTCTATACCAGTGGAAATCTTGTTATTAATGTATACTGCCTCCTTAGGGTTTGTTTTCCAAATCTCTTTTCTTTCTACAAACATATTAGTCTGTTGAGCCTTCTTAAGTTTTTTTTTTTTTGATTCAAAGTGTCGCTTCTGTTGCCCAGGCTGGAGTGCAATGGCGTGATCTCGGCTCACTGCAGCCTCCACCTCCCAGGTTCAAGCGATTCTCCTGCCTCAGCCTCCCGAGTAGCTGGGATTACAGGTGCGCACCACCACACCCGGCTAACTTTTTGTATTTTTAGTAGAGGCAAGTTTTCATCATGGCCAGGGTGGTCTTGAACTCCTAACCTCAGGTGATCCGCCCACCTCAGCTTCCCAGAGTGCTGGAATTACAAGCATGAGGCACCGCACTCGGCTGAGCCTTCTTAAGTTTTGAGAGAATTTTCTTAAGTTTGTTTTCTAAGTCTCTGATTTGGTTTCCTTTGATATGCAAGCTAGTTTTTCTATGCTATACCATTTTTAATGTGAACAGTTCCGTTCTAGGAATAGAAATCTTGATCTCAATTTGTCCTTCTTCCAGGGGGCAATGCCATCAAGAATCCAACCTGGAAATCAGAATCAGTGCACTGTTTTGACTTTTCCTTCCCTTGCCTTCTGTGAGTTTGTTTCTTATGGTCATACTTACTTTGATTTCTCCAATTGGTTCTCTTACTTTAAATGACTGAGTTTCTTCATATGTTGGATTATTTTCTCCTATGCTCTTCAAAGAAAGTGGCTCTAGTGTGTCTAGTTTCAGCAGGTGAGATATAGTCTGTTGTCAGCCCAGACAGGGTGAGAAGGGAGAGCTTCAGATTGATAGTTTAGCTTTCTGAAAGGAAGGTTGCAAATGGAGGGCCTTGCTCTAGACCAGTGCGGCCCAGTGCAAACTTTCTGTGCTGATGGAAATGATCTTGGATCTGAGCTGCCTGGTATGATAGCCACTCACCATGCGTGACTACTGAGCATTTGAAATGTGGCTAGTGCAAGTGAGATGGATTTCTAAACTTTTACTTACTTTTAATTAATTTTTATTAATTAATTAAAACATAAATTTAAATGACCACATGTGGCCAGTGGCTATGTATTAGATAGCACGGTCATCGTAAGGACAGGCTTCCTGTGTGATTTGTTTACTGTTGTGTTCCCAGCCCCAGTACTTGTCACACAGTAGACACTCAATATTCATAGAAATTAATGGATGCAGCAAGGGGAAATGTCTGGTAGGGCTTCTTTCCTTGCTATGCCAAGAGTTCCTTTTCTTTCTGTGGGTCTGCCCAAAGTTAGAGAAGTTGCATTACCCTCATCAGTAACTACCACAAGTGCTGTTGGTAGGGGCATCTGTAGGATTCCCATCCCCACGGCCCTTTTTATGTCCTACTGTGTGTGCCAGTCTGACCAGTGAGATCAATCCATCCTTGCCTTAGGAATTCCTAAGAATTTCAGAAATTTCTCAAAGCTGCTGCCAGGAAGTTGGGAGTTGTCCTAGTTTGTAAAGCTGATCTAGATACTTCTCAGTTTTATAGTCCTATGGCCATTCCAGGGAGAATGTTGGTGCTAGAGAGAAAAGAACTGAGATCTGTGTTTTGAATCAAGAGCCTATTGTCATCTTTCTGTGTTTTAATGGCTTACTATATCTTGATGCAAAAGCTTCAGTGTTTACGAGGCTCCACTACTGATTGTATCTTTCAGCAATCTCAAATGACCCTCTTTAATCCCATTTTCTGCCTTCTTCTTATACTCAGAATGATACAAATATTACCCCCAATTTAATTTTTTCCTCACATTTGCCCTCATCTTTTGGTGTAATACTATGGTGTTACTTTAAAGGGTTTTTAAGGAGCAGGTAATTTATGTTTGAACCAATTTTGATTGTCTTTGCCTATTATTTATTGAGGAAATCGTACTATTGACACAGTGGTATGTCTGGTCATCTGCCATTTCGTTTTCCTTGTTTTTTGCTTTCAGTCCTGTCTTTACATTATCATTACATTTACTTTTATCTTGTACTTTTGTTTGGATCATAGTTATGCCATTTCTAATTCTAGTAGTGGATCCTATTAAGTTTTTAAAAAATCCGTATTAAATCTATATTTATGAAATTGCTGAAGTCAGTAAAAATAGTTTTTTTTTTCACTCTCCCTGATAGACAATCCCACATTTCTTTGTTTTGGTTGTTTTTTTGTATCTCTTTTCTTTTCTTCTATTTCCTGAGACATTTGGCAATCTAATCTAGAACGATTCAAGTCAGCATTTCACAAATAACCTCAGTGATTTTCTTTTGTGTTTCTCTTCATAATCCTGTTATGAATTATGCATGCATTTATATTAAACTTAGTTGATGCTCACTTTGCCATTTTGAGTTCTTAGGTTTTCCAGCTCTCTCTGACATGAAGCACATTTTCAAATACGTTCTTCAAGAAGCATACACCATATGTTTTCTGAGACTTTGCATATTTAAAACATTTTTTTTGATTGCCTTCTGTTGCGAACAACAATGTGTCTTAATATAGTAGTTTTAAAGTCACAAGTGTTTAAATATTAAAATGTAGATATTGATGCATTATCTTCCAAAACCTCCTGTTGGGGGTAAATATTGAGGCCATCCTGATTTGTATTCCCTTGCAGATAATCTCTCTGTCTCCTATTTTCTCACCTTTGAATTCTGATGACTCTTTATGTGTCCTTGAGACTAAAAAATGTCACCAGAACATGTCTATCAGTGAATCTCTTTCCATTAATTTTGCTTAATATATGATGAACCATGCAAACTGAAATCTGTTTTCAACTGAGGAAAGTGTTTTTTTCTGGTAAGTGCTTATTTATTGTTTGGATACTATTTGTGTGGGTTTTATTTTGGGATGAAATAGTTTTACATGGGTTGGATGTTTCTTCTGTGTTCCTTCATCTGTTAATGTAGGTGCCTCAACAAGTCTGGGGAAGAATAATGAAAAAGTGTTGTGTTCTTTGCGATGATTTTTGTTTTTAGGTAATTTTTTGCTCCATTTTTAAAGTATTTCTCCTCTTTTTCCATTGGCTGCATTTTTTAGCATTGTAAAGTGTGTGAAGTTTATTTATTCATTTATTTTTTTGAGGTGGGGTCTTGCTCTGTTGCCCAGGCTAGAGTACAGTGGCATGATCATGGCTCCCTGCAGCCTCCACCTTCCAGGCTCAAGCAATCCTCCTGCCTCAGCCTCCCAAGTCGCTGGAACTACAGGCGTATGCCACCACACCTAGCTAGTTTGGTTTTTGTTGGCATTTTTTTTTTTTATAGAGTCAGGGTCTCCCTATGTTGTCCAGGCTGGTCTCGAACTCCTGGGCTCAAGCCATCCTCCCGCCTTGGCCTCTCAGAGTGCTGAGATTACAGGCATGAGCCACCATGCCTGGCCGGAAGTTTACTTTTTACTGCCTACCATGTGGATTTGTTTTTTTAAATTTCTATTATGAGGAATTTTATACATACAGAAAACTAAAGAGAAAAATACTATGAATACCTCTACCCCATCACATAGATTAACAGGTATTAACATTTTGCCATCTTTGGTTTATCTTGTTTTATTCCTGAAGCATTTTAACAGACCACATAACATTTCATTCCCAATACTTCAGTATGCACATCTGAAAAATAAGGGCCTTTCTCTTAGGCCTTTCTCTAACCATGCTACCACTATCACATCTAACAATGATTTTTTATGTCCTCCAATGCCCAGCCTATATTCAAATTTCTCTAATATTCTCCAAATGTCTTTTATGGCCCGCCTGTATGAATCTGGATCTAACCAAAGACCATACATTGTATTTGATAGTTATGTCTCTTATACTGCTTTTTTTAAAATTCAAATTTACATAACATAAAGTTAGCCATTTTAAGATGAATAATTCAGTGGCATTTAGTACAGTCACAGTGTTGTACAATGATCATCTCTATCTAGTTCCAAAACATTTTCATCACCCCAAAGTAAAACCTCATACCCTTTAAGCAGTTACTCCTCATTTCCCACCCCACCCAGCTCCTGGGAATCACTAATTATCCTCTGCCTCTGTGGATTTACTTATTCTGGATATTTTATATGAATGGAATTGTACAATATGTGACCTTTTGTGTTTTGCTTCTTTTACTTAGCACAGTGTTTTTGATATTCATCCATATTGTAGCATGTATCAGTACTTTATTCCTTTTCATGGCTGTATAATATTCCATTGTCTAAATATACCATAATTTGTCTATTCATTTATCCTTTGTGGACATTTGGGTTTTTCTCCCCTTTGGTTATTGGGAATAGTGTTGCAATGAATACTTACCCTAGTCAGCTCAGACTGCTATAACAAAATACTGGAAACTGGGTGGCTTAAATAACAGATGTTTATTTTTCAGTTATGGAGGCTGGGAAGTCCAAGATCAAGGCACTGGAAAATTTGGCTCTTGGAAAGGGCCCGCTTCCTGGCTTGCAGATGGCTACCTTCTCCCTGTGTCTTCACATGGCAGAGAGAGAGAGAGAGAGCACTCTGGCCTCTCTTCCTCTTCTTTATAAGCACACCGGTCCCATCATGGGGTCCCTACACTTGTCCCTCTTCTAAACCTGATAACCTCCCCAAAGCCCTGCTTCCAAATACAACCACATTAGGAGTTAGAGCTTCAACAAATGAATTTGGGAGGACATAAACGTTCAGTCCATACAATACTCATGTACAAGTATTTGCGTCATATTTTCAATTATTTGGGGTATATACCCTGAGTGGAATTGCTGGGTTATTCTTAAATGTTTTAATCTTGAAGAATTTTTAACCGGTTTACCTGTTTTTTTTTTAATCTTTCTTGTTCCTTCTTGTTCTTTTCCTGCAATGACATCAATTTGATAACATGACTAGTTCAGTCGTCCCATCTTTTGGCTTGGCCTAATTGTTTCCTCTTGTTCTTCTTCAGTATGTTCCTCTGTGCCTTGCATGTCTTATAATTTGGGTACCATGTTTTTATTTTCTCTGCAGTCTCTTTTTTCCGTCTGTTTACTGTTTGATATATTTGCCTCTTCTGTTTGGTATGTGGACTATTTTGGGGGAATGTGCCCTTATTTTCTGTTGGGAACCCAAAGAAGTTTCTATACTTTCCTGCAATAAATCTATGTGCAAGAATGTTTTTGTTCTTTTTTTTGAGGAACGGTTTCTGTCCTCTTATGCTTCAAATTCTGGTCATAGGCATCAGACTGTTGTGTTTCTCCTTCCTCATCTGTGAATAGACCTAGTGTTGGCACACAGATGTGATACACTGGCCATTTGCAGTGTACCACTGACCCTGGCACAATGCGTTCTCATATCTGAGGCCAGGGGCTGAGCTGGTGGCACCACCAATGGGACATTCCTAGTCTGTGGCCCCATCCCAGGAAACTCTTTTTGGCTGACATAGTTTTTCTCTTCTCTCACTATCCATTTTTTTTTTCTTTCTTTTTTTAATTTTCTTTTCTTTTTCTTTTTCTTTTTCTTTTTTTTTTTCCTGAGACGGAGTCTTGCTGTGTCGCCTGGCTGGAGTGCAGTGGTGCGATCTCAGCTCACTGCAACCTTCGCCTCCTGGGTTCAAGCGATTCCCCTGCCTCAGCCTCCCGAGTAGCTGGGATTACAGGCACATGCCACCAAGCCCGGCTAATTTTTTTTTGTATTTTAGTAGAGATGGGTTTCACCATGTTGGCCAATATGGTCTCGATCTCCTGACCTCGTGATCTGCCTGCCTCAGCCTCCCAGAGTGCTGGGATTACAGGTGTGAGCCACTGTGCCCAGCCTCTTCTCTCACTATCCGTTTCTGACAAATGAAAAAAATGGATGTGGGTCCTGCAGAACCTGAGGCCAGCTCTAACCAGTCTTTCATGGATGCATACACCTGCCTGCAGGCGCTGCTCCCAGGTGAGGAGGTTGCATGCCTCAGAATGCAGTTAGCCTGGGCATCTGTGCACCAGGCTGAGTTCCTGCCTAGGAGCTGCAGATTTATGATGAATGCAGAACTAAAGTTATTGAGGAGACCAAGAGACTTGACCTGGGAGTGCTTATGTGGTTTGGATGGGATTCCTTGAGGCTTTTGTGGAGGAGCAGTCCGTGGAGTCAGGGTGTCCGTGGTTCACTGTTAGCCCATATGGTGCTCTTTGTATGAGTTAGAAAAATACGCCTCTTCCTCAACACACTTTACTTTCATGCGGGGGAAAACTCTCCTATCCTGAGTTGGTTAGAGCTGGTGATTTGACAGCCGCCTGCTGGAAAATTGTATGGTAAGTACACAAATCTGCTTCAGGAGGGTGTGCTCCCTTCCATGTGGCACAGTTGTCACCCCCTGCCCAGCTGCCTCTGCAGCCACTTTGGGTTTTGTGGCTGATGTTCACTAGCCACTGACTATACATCTGAATTTCTTCCTGTCAGTAGATCCTTCTGATTTGGGCATATGGTCAACTTTTTATTTTTCATAACTCTTGCTACCCCTTTCCTCCATTTTTATTAGTTTTCATGGGGACTTAAGTGAGCATCCAGGCACTGTTACTGATCTGTCTGCCTGACCCAGAAGACCATGTTGGCTTTTGGACAAAGATCCTGGATAGTTCTGAAGCTATGATGCTGTGCACCAGGGTTGAATGGGGGTCCTGAGAGTCCAGCATTGCTTGTGCTAGCAGCTCATAGCAGCTTAGCTTGTGTAGCAGAATGGGTGCCTTGTAATAGATAGCCATCTGCTTTTCAGTTTATGGAAGGCTTCGTTTCTTCTGACGGCATTCTGACAGGCAGGTGTTACATCTTTTGTGACTCCAAGGTTATGAGGCTGGTTCTTGGGTTTGATTCTGGGAATCATGCTCATTGATCTGCTTTTCCTAATCATGTCAGTGAATACTTACACGTGAAGAAAACTCAAGCTGCACAGTAAAGCTAAAGGAAGAAGGTAAAAACCACCTCAAATTTCCGTGATACAGGAAAAACTGCTGTGAACCTCCACTTCCCCATCCTGGTCCCATTTCCTGTTTCCACCCTCATCCAGTTTGCTTTTCCAGGATCTTTACTGCTTCCTTTGATGGGGGTAACGACTCTCCCTAACCACCCCACCTCCTGTGGGAACTGTTACCCCATCCATAGCCAGTATTTGATAGCCCAAGGGCAGGTTTATGTATTTGCAAACGACATTATTCTTCTATAACTAAAAATGTAAAGATGCTTTCGTATTAAATAGTCCAGTGTCCCTAGGGCACAATGCTTTTGGATTTCATCGTGCTTCTGCTTTGTGATCTTGGGAAAGTCACTAACCCCTCTGGGCCTCTATCTCTATTTAAAAGGAAGAGGCTGAACCAAAATGCCCTTTCCAAGTGAAAGCAAGTGGGGAAGTTAGACCTATTTAGGGAATAGAGAACAGCCTGTGGGACAGGTTTGTGCTTATTGTTGGTGCAGTTTAGTAGGAATTGTCAGAAGCTGATAGATAGATAGATAATAGATAGATAGATAGATAATAGATAGATGATTGATAGATGATAGATAGATGACAGATAGATGATAGATTATAAATTGATGATTGAGAGATCGATAGATAGATAGATAAAAGGGAACCAAATACTGTCTCTGTGGCCTGGGCATTTTTGCCAGGCAGGGGGAATCGCATCGTTGGTGACAGAGTTGTATGGCCCACAGAGGCCAGCTAAGAGATTGGGAGAAGGTTGTTGACCTTGTGTGGGAACCAACCTCAGGGGGATGGATGAGATTGGGGCCCCTTAGGGGTCTCCGCTCTTGGCGTTTGGACTCCCCTTCTCTGTGGGTCTAAGCTGGCTTCTTTCTGCTGTGGGATTGTGTTAACACTGCCCCTTTAGTGATTTTGCGTTTTTTTTTTCTTTTTTTCCACTGACCCTCATTAGCAGAGGTTTTGCTCTTACACACTGCATTGTCCCAGTGACTTCTTATATGCCAGTCACTGGTGGGTAAATGCCAGAGGGACACTGAGGGCTCATCAGGAGGGCTCAGCCTCCTCTCAGAGAGGAAGCCAAGGTGGCCAGATTACAATTTGTTTTTTCTGGTAAATGTCATGGGTAGGAAATGTTATTTGTGAGTCTGAAATATCCACCAAGGGCAGAGGGTGCCCTGAAGACAAACAGGAATTGAGTGCTCATTTTCTTGGCCCTGAAGTGATGCGTTGCCTCTGTGATGTCACAGTTGGCCCCCCTACAACCTAGTTCAGCCTGGCACAGTATATGATGGTGGTCACTGGCTTTCTATCTGGGCAGGATAGCACCTGCACATCAGGGAAAACAGACCAAGCTCTCACAAGGGCAATATCATCCTTTGGAATTTGTTCACTTTTAATTACAGGAGCTTTTAAGTGAATAAGACCATTTTCCCAATGAGCAGTGTCATAAACATTGAGGACTCTCTTAAATCAGAAGATGAATGAATGGATGGAATCTTTGCTGGGATAATATGCAATCAAGCTAATAGGTGCCTTACCTGGACCTCCCAACAGGTAATAAATGGGAAAATGTTAAGGGGGAGTGGTTGGGGAAGAACAGTAAACTTGGAAAAGCCATTCTCATCAGCACAGAAGCACTGAAAGAAGGTACGGATCTTCATGGTGAAAAGTGGGAAGCCTTGTATTAGCAAGGAGTGATGATTGACAAAGACCTAAGGTCTAATGTCTAATGTGTGCTGGGGAGAGTCCGAGAATCCTGTGGGTACAGAGAAAAGTAAGACATTAGAAGTCCTTATGTGTGTTTTGGAGACAGAGTCCCTAAGCTCACCTGGTCAGTAAGTGTCTCTTGAATGAGTGAATTGGACAGTGCGGACTCCATTCTGCAAAAAGTTTGATTGGAGGCAAGTGGAAAGGACCTTGGAAAATTAACCAAAATACAATGAAGCTCTTTCCTAAATACCAGTGGCTAAAGAACTTCAACATGTCAGTGTTGTATGAAATACTTCATTGGACTGAATTGTCCTCTGAATTTAATGTTAGCATTCCCTCAAGAGTCTTGGCTTTCTTTTTTTGCCTGCACTGTCTGCATTACAGTGCAGTAAGGCAGACTTTTCTTGTGAAGTGGTATGGATAAGATTTAGAGTATCTGAACACCTCTCTGCTTTGGAATTCGTGGTAGCTAAAGTGTAAATAGATTCACACATCTGACATTCAAAGTCAGGAATTCACGTGGTCTTGCACTGTTCTGGTGTGCAAGTTGGTTTCAGAAGGGGCTTGGTGTTTGAAAGGTGCTGTAAGGAGTGGGAGAATCAATGCCATCTTCAGATGTTTGTTCCAAGTCACAAGCAAACCCTGCTTGAAATCTGCTGGCAAGGCCTTTGAGTCACACAGAGCCTGACTTGTTCACTTTGTGTTTGTCCAGCTTCCATGGCATGTGGAAGAAGTTGGTCGGCTTGGGAATATGCTGAATCAAGCAACATAACCAACCAATGAGAGGGGGCTTAAGCTTCTTTCAAGCTGGGCAAACCTTTAGTAGTTAGAAGCCCATACTTCCTATGTGGTGGTATAGGAAGGACACAGACTTACCTGTAGGTTTCTTGCCAAAAAATAGAATTGCGATCTGATCAATCTTCCAACTATTTATAGAAAGTACGGGCCAGGCTTGGTGGCTCATGCCTGTAACCCCAGCACTTTGGGAGGCCTAGGCCGGCAGATCACGAGGTCAGGAGATCAAGACCATCCTGGGCAACACGGTGAAACCCCGTCTCTACTAAAAATACAAAAATTAGCTGGTTGTGGTGGCACGCGCCTGTAATCCCAGCTACTCGGGAGGCTGAGGCAGGAGAATTGCTTGAACCTGGGAATCGGAGGTTGCAGTGAGCCAAGATCGCCACTGTACTGCAGCCTGGTGACAGAGCAAGACTCCCTCTCAAAAGAAAAAAAAAAAAAAAAAAAGAAAGTATGGACGATAGGGGTTCATATCAAACAACACTATGGGAATGAAGTCCATCGGATTTAGAATGTGGAAATACTAAAAGATGCCACACCACATTTCTTCAGTAAATACATGGAAAAAAAAAAAAGACGGGGGAAGTGGTGTTAATGAAAGAAACTTTGAAGGGACTGTGGCAGATGCAATTGATGTTCTGCCTACCTTCACTCCACTTCTACCTCTATAGCTTGCTGGAGGCTGTGTGCCAGGAACACCTGTGACCCTTTCCCCTAGGGCATTTATTCTGTCCCCAAGATTACACATGGTAAGCAGAGCAGAGTGCCCGAGAATTAATGGCCTAGAGAGTTAATGTCTCTGGAAGCAGTGCTCAGCCAAAGATGAGTGGAAAGCTGGTGGACAAATACCCCAGCTTCCTTCCTTCTATCCCCCAGGGTTGGGAAAACTCTCAGTGGTGCCCCACACTGTTTTCCAGAGTTGCCCAGAGAGACTGAGCTTCATTTGCCCCCAGCAGTAATGAACCCTTTGTTGGTGGTCCTCCCACTGCCTCACTTTCCGGCTCCCCTACCAGTTTCACTGGGGTCACCTCCCAAATAAACCATTTGCACTGAAATCATTGCCCCAGGATCTGTTTCTGGGGGAAACCAAAGTAGGACAGGGACAAATCAATCCGTGGAACAAGTGAACCTTATTTCCATCTGGATTCAAACAACCCATCTGCCAAAAGGCACTTATGAGTTAAATGTGGAAACATGATCATAGATGGGATATTAGATGATTTTAAATAATCGTTCTTTAATTTCTTTAGGTTTGATTGTTGTTTCTTGGTGTTTTTTTTAAAAAAGAGTGCTTATCTGCTAGAGATCCACATTGCAGTATTTACAAATGAGATGATACGATGTCTGTGGTTTGCTTTAAAATAATCCAGTGGTGGTGGTGGAGGTGGAGGGGCACCAAGGAGGGGATCCGGGGACTATAAGGTGGGCAAAACTTTAATAACTGTTGAAGCTGGGTGATGGGGACATGGCAGTTCATTACACAGGTTTTGTGGTGTATTTAAAATCTTTCATAGTAAAATGTTAAAGAAAACAAAAAAAAGCACATGTACACCTTTCTGGTCTCCCTCCTCTTCCCAGCCATGTTACCGTGACACATCAGCTCTGTCTTGGGGATCAGTGGCTCAGCAAGTGAGTCCTTAGTGTCTCAGTTCATGGCCCTCCTCCATGCTGGTGGCCTTCACCTCCTCCATTGCATCCATCCATCCCGTAGCCAGACTGGAGCCTTTGGCATCACCCAGACCTGCTTTAACCTGAGTTCTTAAATTCCATCCTGTGAGCTCCTGCCCTGAGTGATTCCTCTGGTTCTATTGCAGCAACTTTCCAATCTGTAACCCGCCATGCAATCATAACCCACGTGGTCTTGACTGTTAAGTACCAGAACTGCTGGGCGGGAGGGAGGGTGAGCCTGGAGACAGAGGTCAGGCCAGGTTGTGGGCCTTCTCCTGTAAAGAGTCTTCAGCAATTCTAGTGGGATATCCAAGAGGTTGTTGTGACTTTGGCCTTGGCCAAACACCCCAGGGGTGTTATAATTGGGGGGTGGGCAGCCACTGGGAGAGGAAGTGCCACCATGGCTCTAAGTGGAAGAATAGAAACTTCAATCGGGAGGGATCCAGTACGGGAAGAGTTCAGTTCTCAGGGAGAGAGGGTTGGAGAAAGCCTGAGTCGTTGTTAGGGCATTAGCCAAATGGCCAGGACTTTTCCAGAGGGAAGCTGGGATATAATCAGGAAACTAGGGCAGGAGGCTAATTCTGCATACTGGATGCATGGGCCAGGTTCAGGTGGGTCTCCTGCCCAAGGCTTGCCACAGGTATGCCAGGCTTTGGGCGGCAGGAGGAATGGCAGAGCTCAGCCACTGGAGGGAATGAGCCTGTGCCCATGGGGCTAGTTTCTGATGGGCTTGGTCACTGGAACAGGTTGGGTGAGGGTGGCCATGGAGAACCTGCAGGCTGAAGATCTTTTATATTTGGCTTATTTATTGAGAGGTCTCAGCTCTGCACATACATAAGAATTGGTTTTATTTTTGCTAATCACTGCTTTCCACTGTGCTGAAGCAAGTTCTTCTCTCCTTCTGTGGAGTAGGACTCTTGAGGATCCTTTGACCAGGGCCATGTATTTCCTGTCATGGTTAAGTTTTAAAACCTTTTTATTTCTGTATGACTTAGTCCCCCCCCTTTTTTTTTTTTTGAGGTGAGTCTTGCTCTGTCACCCAGGCTGGAGTGCAATGGTGTCATCTTGGCTCACTGCAACCGCTGCCTCCCGGGTTCAAGCGATTCTCCTGCCTCAGGCTCCTGAGTAGCTGGGACAACAGGTGTGTGCCACTGTGTCCAGCTAATTTTTGTACTTTTAGTAGAGATGAGGTTTCACCATGTTGGCCAGGCTGGTCTCGAACTCCTGGCCTCAAGTGATTCGCCTGCCTCCGCCTCCCCAGTGTGCTGGGATTACAGGTGTGACCCACCGCACCTGGCTGCTTTTTGTTTTTAAAATATCAGTTTCCAACCTGATTGACAGTTTGTCCTCAACAGCATGGGCAGAGATGGGATCCTGGCTGCTGGTAGCGGAAGAGGGTGCTGTGGTCAGGCTCTGTGCACCTCCTCCCTCTCCCCCTTCCAGATGCTTCTTCCCTTGGTGCTGGGCACAGGAAGGACAGCTGGAGAGGCTTAGTTCTATGTGTCTTCCACCTGCGGAGGGTGTATGGGGGTTCCTGGTCTTGCTGTGGTCCCCCTGGTTCTGTCTGTTGCTGGTGTGGCACCTGTGTCTTCCTGTGGTCTCATCTGTGGTATATAATCCCACCCTCTTTTCCTGGTGCTATTTCCCTTACCCTTGAAGCTGCCTGGACAGGCCATGGCTCCTCTCCTGCTGCTCTCCCAACCTGAACCTTCTTGTTGACTCGGAAACCACTGGAGTCTTCTTTCATACCCTCTGAGGGCCATAGAGAATGGTATTCCCTCACTGAAGGCAACTCTAGTCTTTGCAAGTGGTTTTCTTGGAGTCCCTCGGAATTGGCTTTGAGAAAGGGAAAGCATCCTCATCGGTTTCCCATGAGAATGTGAGGGAATAAGAAAAGTAGCTAATAGGCCAGATGTGGTGGCTCATGCCTATAATCTCAGCATTTTGGGAGGCTGAGGTGGGCGAATCACTTGAGGTCAGGAGTTCAAGACCAGGCTGGCCAAAATGGTAAAACCCTGTCTCTACCAAAAATATAAAGAAGTTAGCTGGGCGTGGTGATGCACACCTGAAGTCCTAGCTACTTGGGAGGCTGAGGCAGGAGAATTGCTTGAACCCAGGAGGCGGAGGTTGCAGTGAGCCAAGATTGCACCACTGCACTCCAGCCTGGGTGACAGACTGAGACTCGGTCTCAAAAGAAAAAAAAATGTGGCACTAAACATCTTTTTCCATGTTAAGGTTGTCTGTCTGTATTTAGGAATGGACTTTCCTTATGATAGACTCCACTCTGTGATGTGAAATTTGTACATCAAAGGATTTCAACAATTCTAAGTACAAATTTTTATATGTGTGTGTGTTTGTATGTGTGTATGTGTAGTACAGTTTTAATTGCTCCCATGATACATAGTCATTAGAGAAAAGCCTTGTTAAAAAAAAAAAGGAGCAGGGAGGAGAAAGGAGGCAAAGAAACACGGATATGGATTTGCGTCTTCCATTTGCCTTGAATTGAATTTAATGTCATTAAAAAACCCATTGGCCAGGTGCAGTAGCTCATGCCTATAATCCCAGAACTTTGGGAGGCCAGGGCGGGAGGATCACTTGAGGCCAGGAGTTGGAGACCAGCCTGGCCAACATTGCAAAACCCCCTCTACTAAAAATACAAAAATTAGCCAGGCGTGGTGGTGCATGTGCCTGTAGTCTCAGCTACTCAGGAGGCCGAGGTGGGAGAATTGCTTGAACCCAGGAAGTGGAGGTTGCAATGAGCTGAGATTGTGCCACTGCACTCCAGCCTGGGCAACAGAGTGAGATTATGTCTCAAAAAAGAAAAAAAAAAAAAGAAAAGTAGCTAATACTTACACAGTGCAGTTCTAAGAATGTTAAATATTTCAATTGATTTAATCCTTGTGATAACCATTTGGAGTAGACATTAGCCTCATTTTATGGACTAGAGTGGATATATATAGCCCTACATCACACGGTTTATAAGTTGGCAGATCCAGGACTTGAACCTTGTCTTTCTGGCTTAGGTGTTACATGTCACTCTTGTCACGCTGAGGGGTCCTTCTTTTCCTCTCTTTATATTGATTTCCTCTCTTATATTGACTGAATGGGAGGCAGGGGAGTGGTAAGGGCAGGGGACCAGTTTTGACACCTCTTGGAAAGTTGTGCTGTAGTAGCTGGCATCATGGCTAGAAACTTGTCGGTTACTCTGACTGTGGACTATTGTGAGCTTTCAGTCATTAGCTTTGGACCTTAGCTGTGATTCCAGGTCAGGAGGAAAGTTCCACTCAACTTGCTATTTCTCATCTAGCTCGGCAGTGTTGAGAGGCCTGGCTCTTTTCCTGAAGCTCTTTTCCCCAAGCTGGATATCTTAGGACTTCTCTTCCTTTCCTGCCTGCCCAGATCCCATGCAGGGCAGCTCCCTTTCTCACAGACCTCTGCAAACCCCTCCCTCCACTATCTTTCCTATGTCTTCTGCCAACCTCAAGCCCTGGAGCCCTCTAACATCTGTCTTCTCTGCTATACAGGGGCTGCCAGGAACTGCTGGAGAAAATCTTATAATTGTGCTGGTGTTACATATTTATGGCTTCAGCTTCAAGATAAGTCACTAATCCTTTATTATGTTCTCAAATGGCTTCCTCTTCCACTCTTTGTCGTGGCTCTTGAAGACCCGTTACAGCCCCAAGACCCCATGGTAGTAGTCCTACCTTCTTGCCCCTCGTCTTCACGCTCTCCTTTACTGACACTTACCTTGAGGTTATCTACCGGGACATCTAGAGCCTATTGTTCGAGGAATGCAGTCTTGCAAGCCTACTCTGGACCCGAGCAGCTGACCTTTTCTTCCACGCCCCCCTTCTCGCTATCTCTTTTACCAATAAATATGGAGGGCTATGTAAAGCTCAGGGCCCTTGTCCACTAGAGGCAAGGTGCCACCTGACCCCTTCTTCCAAGCATATTTTTTTGTCTCTTATCTTTAGTCCCACATTCATCCTCCTTTGTTCAGTCCCCTAAGGTCCGTGCAGGTTACAATTAAGCAAGTTGGCCTCTTGTTTAAATCCTCCCCTTGACTCTCTCTCCCCTTAGACCTCCCCTGTCTCACTCTTTTCTTCATTGCTGGACTTTTAGAAAGCATATCTCTACCCACTGCTTTCACTTCCTGATCATGTATCACTGTCAACCAATGTAATCTATTGTCCCCTCCATCACACAATGGATCTACTTCAGTTAAGTTACCAACATCTTCCTAAAAGATGAATCCAGCAGGCATTTGTGTCTTTATTTTTGACAACTCTGCTCTGTTGTGGATTTTGACCATCTCCTTCTGGAAACATCGTCTACTATGATTCCTACCACACCACGGCTGGTTAAACTTTTAACTCTCTGTTCACTATGTTTTATTTTCCAGCCTCTCTTTCTCTGTCCAACTTTTTAAAATCAGTGATCACGAGGAGTTTGCTCTTGGTCATCTAGTCTTTTCACTCAGTTGATGTTTTGTGTATGATACCATGACTCTCATGATAACCCATTTGGTCACCTGTTCATAATTCCTGTCCTGACATTTCTCCTGAGCTTTAGGCAGCCTATCTGGACAGCTCTACTTGGACACCCCCACACACCTCAAATTAGTTTTCAAAAAATATATTTTTTAAGTCCATCCAAACATTTTCATCACTCCAATTTACTAGAAACTATAAAACCAGCCTTCATCTTTGGGCATAGCACTCTGGAGCTGATTACTTCCCCTTCAATCCTGACTCCTCTCTTGATTAGCTGGGTGAGCTTGGGCAAGTAATACACTTTCCATGTGTCTTAGTTTCTGGAAATTAAGCATATCTTCCTTAAAGGATGGACATGAAGATAAAATTAGATAATAAAGGCAAAGCTCTTGGCAAAGGGCTCAATATGTAGTAACTTCCACCAAATGCTGTGTTTTGTTATTGTTGCCATTATTCTATTCATCATTCATTCAACGCTTCTGAGTATCCTCAGTGATTCACTTGGCATTGTGCTAGGGACTCACTCCACACCCTTATCTCTCTACGTATGTAGATTTTTACCTCTTAAGTGCTCTAAGATCTGTCAATCTCTCTCTGCACCACCATCACTCCTCAGGGTGGGGCCACATTACTTATTATCTACACTGCCACCTCTCCCACCTATTTTCTCTCCTGCTCCAGGCCATCTTCCTCACTGTGGCCAGAGGGATCTTCCTAAAACAGGAATGGTCACCCCCTACTGAAAATCCTTCAGTGGCCCTTCAGTATAAACTTGTACTGCTTCCATGTTGTCAAGCCCTTGTGTCTGCTGGCCTAGCTCTAGCCATCTGGAGCTACTTGGAAGTTTCCACACTATGCCCTGTTGGGTTATCCCTTTGGACCAGGTCCATGTTCTTCCTTCTGCTGAAATAAGCTTCTCCTCCACCTCCTTCTATTGTCCTCCTGGTGTTTTGCTTTCTCCTCCTTTAAGATTCTGTTGAAGCATTACCTGCTGCTGTAAAAATTTTAGGAATTTTTACCCCTGTTTCCTTCCTCTTCCCCCACCTGCTGAGGTGGGGGATGGGTTGCTTTGTTCTCCGTGTTCTTACAGCATTTTATACATATCTTGCCTCTCATGATCAGGGGCTCTATCTTTCTTACCCCTAGGTTTTTTAATGTCTAAGGCCCAGAAAAGGAGGTTTACAGTTAGCAGTATTTTATTAAATACTTAACTCATTAAAGTCATAAATGTAAAACTGATTCTACATTAAACTTTAAAAAATAACTTACGACTCTTATAAATTCATTTGTAAATCTGATATTTATGTTAAAATGAAAGGCACTCCAGCCTGGGCAACAGAGACTCCATCTCAAAAAAAAAAAAGAAAGGCACTTATCTTTGAACAGTGTTTAATTTATAAATTTAACCAATTAAATCCCTCAATTAATACTATTTATAAATTCTGTTAATTTCCCTTAAACATTTTAAAGTGTAGTCATACGTGTAATCATATGTTCAATTAGTCATCCAGTTCTCACAGAGATCCAAATCTGATCAAAGAAACAAATGTCATTCACTAAATAAATGTTTACTGAGTGCCTAGCATGTGTGGTAACTGCTCCAGGCTTGGAGACTCAGTGATTAATAGTCAATGAAATGACCACTGAATGGTAAATACCGAGAATTGTGCCAACTGTAAACCTGAGTAAATGATTATTAGTGTTTTAACTAGTGTCACTGCAACCTGAGTAAAGTATATAAAATCCTATCAGTACACAGGACCTTAGAACAAACAAATACACAACAATTACACAGTAGGGCCTGGCCACAGAATGAGGAGATCTGAATAAAATCCTGGAAGATGACACTAGAACCCAAGAGCCTGGCAACTCCCTGATATTTAAAAGCTGCATTATTTGAGGAAAAGGTACCAGTCTGCTGAAAAATGGACACATGACACTGGAGAAGATCATCTGAAAGGGAGAGGGTCGGGAAGTCCTGTTGACTGCTGATGTGGCAGCTACTTGATGATAATGAGGGGCTGAACAAATGCCAGCTCAGATGGAATCATTCTAGAAGGTGCACTCACATTCTGAGTCCAGGCCCTAATCTCCAGTCAGTAACATGGAGCTTGACTTTATTGTGGTTCCCAGTATTTTATGGGGTAACCACAGCTGACCTGAGGTGGTTATTGTGCTGTCCTTGATTGGGCGAGCTACTTGGAAATTTGAGATAAGGAAATAAATCCCTGGTGTCAATGCTTCTGTATTGGATATAATGATAGTAATAAGATATATTGATAGTAATAAGCTTTGCAGGCATTTTTAGGTGTGTGTTTTTTGCTGCCTCCTTTTGAGCCCCTCTTCCCGGACCACACTTTTGCTGGAGTTCACAGAGCAGGCTGGAGTTCATCGATGAAGCCCTGGACCAACGTGGCCTTCAGGCCCCACATGCTGAGCCCTATCAAGTGCCACATCTCTCTCCACTATTGGTCTTGGGTGAGATGCTGCATTGGGGGCCTAGAACCTGGCTTCTCGAGTGGCTGTCCAAGGGCTGGAGGGTGAAACCCGGAAGTGTTGGGTCTTTGGCTCCTGTGGTGAACCTCAACCATTGGGAGAGGATAGGATGGCACTGGGCAGATCAATTTCCCTTCCTTTCTCCCTTCCAGGGACTACTCTGAGGTGCAGTTTCTTCTTGCAGCTCTTTCTGAGAAAGTCCGGTGTGCTGATGGACATACTTGCCTAGTGGCCTGGAGTGTTTTGAAGGTGGCTGGTGCAGTTACACCCTTTATCCCACAATCCTTGGACTCTTTCTTGGCCTTGCTCTCTCTTTCCTCACTCTTACCTGGGCTAGTAACTCGCACAATGAATTGTCACTTTAATCCTTGTCTCGGGCTCTGCTTTCTAGAAGACAGGGGCTACGAAGGCCCTTTGAAAAGAGTTATAATCATGGATTTTGGAATATTTCTTGTCCTCTGTGTATCCCTGAAACTTAGTACTTTTTGGAATTGGCTTATGCTTTTAATGACCTTTAGACCAGAAAATATTATATTTTTAAATTGTTTTCACCTGACGTTTTTAGTGTTCCAAAGTTGTATGCTTATCAGAAATAAGTAAGAACTCTGCAATTCTTTGAAGGCCAACAGCTTGTTACACTGTTTATAGCATAATTAACAACTTTATAACATTTATGAAAGTAAATGGATTAAATTTGTAATTATTGTCTGGAAAAACTGTATTTTTACATTTTATGAAACTTAAGCGACTCAAGTTATGTATACTTCATATATAAGCTGAACTTTAATTTTAGATTCGTGAAGTACATCATAAAAGTACTTTCTGTGCTAATGTTTTTCTCTTCCTGACTTATATATTTTAAAAAAATTCACTTTGCTAATCATGATCCTGTTTAATATTCTTGGGAAGGTTAGAGGTGGAATTCAGAGTGAGATTATTGGCATCGCAAGAGGAACAGATACTGAAAGGTCAATTTATTCAATTTCGTGTTTGGATGCAAGATCTCAGTTACTCATCCTACATATGAGAAAACCCTTCTTGCCTTTAAGATTTACTGGCTTCTGGCTGGGTGCGGTGGCTCACGCCTGTAATGCCAGCACTTTGGGAGGCCTAGGCAGGCAGATCACCTGAGGTCAGGAGTTCGTGACTAGCCTGGCCAACATGGTGAAACCCTGTTTCTACTAAAAATACAAAAATTAGCCAGGTGTAGAGGCCCACACCTGTAATCCAAGCTACTTGGAGGCTGTGGCAGGAGAATCGCTTGAACCCGGGAAGCTGAGGTTGCAGTGAGCTGACATCATGCCACCGCACTCCAGCCTGGGCGACAGAGTGAGATTCCGTCTCAAAAAAAAAAAAAGAAAGAAAAGAAAAAAAAGGCTTACTGGCTTCTTTTTAGACACAGTTTGCAGGAAAGGAAGGGAACCTAATAACCCATTAGAAAAATAGGTGTTTTATAAATAATGTTAATTGCAGCTATTTCACATTCAGACAGGTATAACCAAGACTAAGCTTCACTCTAGGAATAATATAAACTTTTAATCTGAAGAATCGTTTCAAGTTCTTAGAAGAAGTGGTATGTCTTTAGATCAAGTGACAACTATGTGTCTAAGTTATAGCCTTTTCCCAAGGGTCTACAGACTTTTTAGGAATGACCTTCACCTGGGTGGGATGCATTCCCCTCATCAGTGTGTGGAAATGGACAGCAGATCAGCATCCCAGAGCCTAAGGGTTTGCCGAGTTGGTGATCACCATCAGCAGCACCTTCCTTGGGTGCCCCAGGGCAAGTGAGTAACCACTGCCATGTTTGGTGTAATGGTGAGTGGAGGCATCCCACACGCAGTAGGAGACAGGAGAGACCGAGGCCTCCACACCCACGTGTGCATATTTCCTGGATTCAGCATGTATCTCCCAAATTACCCAGGAATAGGATGTAATGCCTTGTATCTGTGACTTTTGGAGGTACCTTATATATGCCTGTGTGAATGAATAAATGGATGGATGTGAATAAATGAATGGGCCTGGGGTTTTTGTTTTGTTTTGAGGCAAAGTCTCAGTCTATCACCTGGGTTGGAGTGCAGTGTGCCATCATGGCTCACTGTAGCCTCGACCTTCTGGGGCTCAAGGAATCCTCCTCCCTCAGCCTCCTGAGTAGCTAGGAGTACAGGCATGCTCCACCTTGCCTGGCTAATTAAAAAATACATGTATTTTGTTGAGGGGGTTTCACTATGTTGCCCAGGCTGGGGGCTCAAGGTTTTCTCATGGGTTTATTTGCTAATTGTGTTTCTCCTGTTATGACTTGTTCACACCCTTGGCCTAGCCATCCTTTGGAGTATTAGTTTTTTTCTTATGAATTTGGATGAGCTCCCAATATATATACCAGAGGCTTATGTGACCAGAGGCTTGAAAGAACCTAACTTCTATTTCCTTTAGGAGCAATGGTTCAGTATTCATTAATTGAGTGTTTGTAGTGGCTTTTAATAGAACATAATTACTTTTAATAATGAAAGTCCACTGTATTTATTTCACACCTCCTGATTTTTCTGTTCATTATTTTGGATTGTTTTTAAATTAATCATGTATTTCATACATCACTTATGTTCATTGATGAAACATTATAAAATACAAAAAAAGAAAAAAACATTATAAAATACAAAAAACCACCAGCAAAACCGTTATCCACATCTCATTACCTTATATTGTTACTCTTAATATTGGATATATACCCAGTATTATTACATTTACATATGTTCATAAAAATGCAAAAATGAAATGTACTGGCTTCTAACCTGCTTTTCTCACTTAATATATTGTGATGATTTTTCTATGAGAATATAGATCCACATCATAATTTTTAGAAGTTGTATAATATGGAAAAACTACAATTTATTTAAAGTTTTCTAATTGTTAGATATTTAAGTTGTTACCAGTTTTCACTAATAACAGTAAGTAAAATGTATTGAGTGTTTGCTGTCTCAGATTATGAGTTTAAGATGTTTATATGCATTATTTCACCTAAGCCTCAACAACCTTACGGGGTAGGTATTTTGTTCTCCCCCAGTTTTACAGATGAGGGAACTGAGGCACAAAATAATATACCTAAAGTGAAAAATAAGTATTGCAGCTGGGATTCCAGTCCTGGAAACTTGATTTCACATTTGTGTTCCCAACTAGAACAATGTATAATTAGTGATTCTGTGCTACTGTCTTTGGCAATTTCCTAGGGAAAAAAAGTAATCCTGAAATAAAGTTGCTGAGTCAGCACTGGATATTTTAAGGACTTTTGTTATGCATCGCCAAGTTATGTTCCAGATAATTTCTCCCTCAAATAGTGTAAGAAAAGGCGCATTTCCCCGTGTCTTTATTAACACTAGGCTAAATATAGTATTTTAAAATCACTATTTTAATGGTCATTTCTTTAATTGTGAGATGAAATGTTACATTCTTATCCACCTTTTTAGTTCTTTTATGAATCACTGTTTATTTCCATTGTGGTGTTTGTCTTTTACTGGTTTCTAAGAACTCTTTATACATTTTACATATGATTGTCGAATTGCAAATAATTTTCCTGTTAGTCATTTGAAATTTAAATAGGTTTTTCTTTTTACGTTTTTATTGTGGAATCTGACATACCTTGGAACAGTGCATAGAATATAAATGTACAGCTTATCAAATGATTATGAAGTTAACAACTGTACAACCACCAGTTGAAGCAATGGAATCTTGCCAGTTTCCCAGAAGTTCCCTGTGTGTTCCTTCCTGATACAATCTATGCCCAACTTTCTAGAAGAAGCCACAATTGTGGTAGCCAGCTTCACAGATGGCCCCCAGTGATTCTCTCCTTCTGGTCTTCATACCCACCCAGGATTGTTCCAAGGTGGGCCAGTGCGACCAATAGAATATACAGAAACAGTGCGATGTTGTATTCCAGATTGGGTTATAAAAGACTGTGGCTCCCATCTTGGGCTTGCTCACTCTCTCATGGATGAATCACTCTGGGGGAAGCCAGTTGCCATGTCTTGACGACACTCAGGCAGCCCTGTGGAGAGGCCCCGGTATCCAGGAACTGAGGCCCTCCTTCCAAAAGCCCTTAGAGAACTGAGGCCTGCCAACAACCATATGGGTGAGCTGGGAGGCAGATCCTCTGCCTTTCAGATGACTGCAGCCCTGGCCCACAGCTTAACTGCAGGCTCATGAGAAATCCTGGGCCAGAATCACCCACCTAAGCTGCTCCTGGATTCCTGACTCTCAGAAACTGCGTGAGATAACAGCCATGTGAGCTGTTTTAAGCTGCTGAGTTTGGGGGTAATTTTTTAGCAGAGTAATAGACAACTAACATAACTATTCTGACTTTTATAATAATAATTTCCTTCTTTATCATTACAATTTTACCACCAATATGTATGCATCTCTAAACAAGATAGTTTAGGTTTGCATATTTTTACCTATTTTATACATGTATTTTAAAATTGGGTCTTATCTCGATATTAGGCATATCCATATAGTTGCATATAGCCAGCGCTCATTTTATTTGCAATCTAGAGATTCATTGTATGAATACACCACTTACGTACGTATCTGTTCTCCTGTTTGTGGTCATCGGTGTTGTCCTGGGTTTGAGACTATTATGAAAACTGCTGCAGTGAATATTATGGGCATGTTTCCTGGTGCACATTCCACAGGCTTCTCTAAGTTGACCTTGTAGTGCACTCGCTGGCTAAAGGACATCGGCATCTTCACTTTTTCTTTAACTTTACTAGATAATGGCCAAACCTCATCAAATAATGCCAGATTATACTCCAATCTGCAGGACGTGAAAGTTCCCATTATTTTACATCCCTGCCAATCCGTGGTATTATTGGTCTTTCTGATTTTTGCCCATCTGGTGAGTATGTAAGTGATATCTCATTGGGATTTTAATTTTGCATTCCCTGGGATTCAAGAGGTTGTGCACTCTTTCATTTATTTATTGACTACTTGAATTTCCTTTTTTTTTTTTTTTTTTTTTTGAAAGATGGAGTCTCACTCTCTCATCCAGGCTGGGGTGCAGTGATGCGATCTCGGCTCACTGCAACCTCTGCCTCCTAAGTTCAAGCGATTCTCCTGCCTCAGCTTCCCAAGTAGCTGAGATTACAGGTGTATGCCACCACACTCAGCTAATTTTTGTATTTTTTAGTGGAGACATGGTTTCACTAAATGTTGGCGAGGCTGGTCACGAACTCCTGACCTCAGGTGATCTGCCTGCCTTGGCCTCCCGAAGTGCTGGGATTACAGGCATGAGCCACTGCGTCCGGCCTGAATTTCCTTTTTAGTGACATGCTTGTTCAAGTATTTTATCCATTTTTAAGAAATTAGTTGTCTTTGTCTTATTTATTTGTAGCAGTTCTTTACATATTCTGGACACTAGCCCTTTGTTGTTATATGTTATACAAATATCTTCTCTTACTCTGTAGTTTATCTTTTCACTCTCTAAAGCCTAATGATGTCTTTTGATAAAAGAAATTATTTTACTGTAATAGGGTTTATTAATCTTTTCCCATATTTGTTTTTTAACATGTAGGTTTTTTTTGTAGTTGATTTTATTAGTCTTTGCCATTATAGTTCCTGACTTTTGAAATCCTGTTTAGAAAGGCATCCCTACTCTGAGATTACACAAATATTCACCTACATGTGGTGGTTTTATTTTTATGTTTTCATTTAAAAATATTTAAACCATTCATCTGAAATTTTTTTAAAGCTTTGGTTATAACATTTTTTTTCCCTGAATGTGATGAATACAGTTAGCAAATTTACAGAATAATCTGACCTCTTCCTACTGTAAGTGCTACCCGTATTATGAAGTGGGATCCTATATATTGGCTGTATTTCTGAGCTTTCTCTTTTGTTAATTGCTCATTCTGTTGATTCTGGCACTTTCTGCCACCTACTTGTAGTTGCTGTGCTCTGCGGGACACATCTGATAGGGCCTGCTCCTGCACGTTACTCTTGTTTTTCGGCATTGTCCTGACATTTTTTACATTTTTGTTTTCTAGATGAGCTTTAGGATCCCTTTAATATTAACATAATTATTTTTGGCTGTGTTGTAGATTTGTCTGTGACTTGTTAGAAATTAGTGTTCCCACTTAGGAATGTGGCATGTCTTGCCATTTACTTTTGAATCTTTTTATGTCCCTCAGAAAAATTTTGTAGGTTTCATTTCAATAGAGGTCTGGCAAATTCTTATTCTAAGTTTTTAAAATTTTTTGTTTCTGGTGTGAATTGGCCCTTTTCTCCTATGCGTTTTCTGATGCATAGGTTTTCAAACCTCCACTCCTTCAGCGATAAAGGCTCCCAAGGAGTGGCTGAAGGCTGGGGAGCATCGCAGCTCTGCCCCATCTGTTTACCATAACAGGTTTTGTTTATAGAAATCATTCTCTTTTGCTTAAAAAAAAAAAATTTCCTGATTGGTTGTTACTGAGGTTTGAAACCCTGTTTTTGTGTACGCTTTTTTTTTTGAGACGGAGTCTTGCTCTGTCACCCAGGCTGGAGTGCAGTGGCACGATCTCCGCTCACTGCAAGCTCTGCCTCCCGGGTTCATGCCATTCTCCTGCCTCAGCCTCCCAAGTAGCTGGGACTGCAGGCGCCCACCACCATGCCCGGCTAATTTTTTTGTATTTTTTTAGTAGAGACAGGGTTTCACCGTGTTAACCAGGATGGTCTCGATCTCCTGACCTTGTGATCCGCCCACCTCGGCCTCCCAAAGTGTTGGGATTACAGGCGTGAGCCACCGCGCCTGGCCTGTGTACACTTATTTTTAATGAATGATCTTTACTGATATCTTTTGTTGGTTTTAATTACCTTTTTAGTGATTCATCTTGGATCTTCCAGGTATTCATTCCTTTATTATTATTATTTTTTTTTTTTTTGAGAGAGAGTCTCGCTCTGTCACCCAGGCTAGAGTGAAGTGGCGTGATCTCAGCTCACTGCAACCCTGCCTCCTGGGTTCAAGTGATTCTCCTGCCTCTGCCTCCCGAGTAGCTGGGATTACAGGTGCATGTCACCACGCCTGGCTAATTTTTGTAGTTTTAGTAGAGATGGGGTTTCACCATGTTGGCCAGGCTGGTCTTGAACTCCTGACCTCAGGTGATCTGCCTGCCCTGGCTTCCAAAACTGCTGGGATTACAGGAGTGAGCCACCGCGCCCGGCGTCATTCATTTATTTATTGAAAAAATATTTATTCAGTGCCCACCCACTGTGTACCAGACACATTTCTAAGTGCTTGGAATATATCTATGAGCAAAATCCATGTATATCATATGGTAAGCTCAAAATAAGTATATTATACGGTAAGTACTTTGGAGAAGAAGAAAATGGATCAAGGGTTCTAGAGGTGGGATATGGGATCCAGGCAGAATTTTATTTTATTTTACTTTATTTTATTGATTGATTGAGACGGAGTCTTGCTCTGTCACCAGGCTGGAGTGCAGTGGCACGATCTTGGCTCACTGCAACCTCCACCTCCCGGGTTCAAGGGATTCTCCTGCCTCAGCCTCTGGAGTAGCTGGGACTACAGGTGCGCACCACCACGCCCAGCTAATTTTTGTATTTTTAATAGAGACGGGGTTTCACCATGTTGGCCAGGATGGTCTCGATCTCCTGACCTCGTGATCTGCTTGCCTCAGCCTCCCAAAGTGCTGGGATTACAGGCTTGAGCCACCGTGCCCAGCCCAGGCACAATTTTAAATACCGTGGTCACCATAGGTCTCATTGAGAGGGGGACATTTAAACGAAGACTTGGAGGTAAGGACGCCGGCTATGTAGATATCTGCTGGAAAAGCATGCTTGGCAGAGGGGAAAGCCTGTGCAAAGGCCTTAGAAACACGCTGGAGGTGTTCGAGGATCATGGAGGGGTGTGGCTGGAGTGCAGTGAGTGAGGGAGTCAAGGTTGGTTAGGGAGGGATAGAGTAGGGGACAGATGTTTGTATGGAGCCTTAGTGTAAAGACTGACACTGAGTGAAGAGAGGAGCCATTGCAGAGTTCTGGAATATTGTAGGGACAAGATGGGCTTACTTTTTTTTTTTTTTTTTTGAGATGGAGTCTCGCTCTGTTGCCAGGCTGGAGTGCAGTGGCACGATCTCAGCTCACTGCAACCTCTGCCTTCTGGGTTCAAGCGATTCTCGTGCCTCAGCCTCCCAAGTAGCTGGGATTACAGGCAGGTGCCACCACACCCACCTAATATTTGTATTTTCAGTAGAGATGGGGTTTCACCATCTTGTTGGCCACCATCATGTTGGCCAGGATGGTCTTGATCTCCTGACCTCGTGATCCGCTTGCTTCAGCCTCCCAAAGGGCTCGGATTACAGGCGTGAGCCACTGCTGGGCTTACATTTTTAAAAGATCATTCTGGTTGCTCCTTTGAGAATAGATTTTAGAGGGGCCGGGGTAGAAGCAGGGAGACTGATTAGAGGCGATTGTAAGGCTCCTCACCTAGGATCTTACTGTGCGTTGAGCAATTGGTAAGGCTTATGGAATGAATGTTTTTACCTACATCGGGCATTTTAGCGTGCATTAAGAAACTACACATTTAAAAAATACATATTTTTCTTGAGAAAGTGATGGGACAGAAAAGTGAGAGCAGGGGAATTGCCTTTGGAACAGGCCATTTTGGTCAAGCCTTGTCCTGGATAAAGAAGATGGGGAATGAAGGTTGACCTGCCGTGGAGGGGAGGAATGGGCAGGCATGCCCTGCCTCATCTCACGGAGTGAGGGCAGAATCTGGGGAGCGCGTTCTTGGATGTCCCACCAACTTTGGAGAGGACCGGAGGCTGGGGATAGACAAGGACTACTATGATGAAGGAAGCTCGTAAGTTCGTGTTTGCTTCTAAATGGTTGCTGTGGCTTTCTGGCTTTAAACTGGTTTATATTTTCTGCAACCTCACTTCTTCCTAACTATTTAGTAGACCAGAACTTCTCGGTAATTTATTGCTCAATAATGGGAGAAAGGAAGAACTTCGTTTTCAAGTTAAGACTTCATATGTCAAATCCAGTTTTATTGGTGTGATAAACGCTGGTTTCTGTTAAATTTACCAGGTTGGTCAGTACTGGTTCCTGATACAAGAACTGTATTTACCCTTTTAAGAAGATGATTTAAACTTCTGGAGAAAGGAAGAGGGCAAAGATCTTTAAAGAGTATGCTATTTTTATGACGCCTCCCTAATTATTCAGAAATATGAATAATTCAGGGATTTAACTGTAGAATAAGTATAAATTACCCAGTTACTGCCTTGAAAGAGTTTACAATCACCTTGAAGAGAATCCTGCCCTCACCCCCACCAGTTTCACAAAGCCTATTTTAAATTATACCCTTGGAAAAATTAAACCAAAACACTGCACAAATATGTTTGGTGTGGAGTTCATTTCTTTGATTTGGTCCTTTCACTTTGGGCCCACACACTTTTGCCATCCTTTAGGGAGCATGCCCAGTGCTAGATTCGAAGCGAATATATTAATGTATGTGTTCACCCATCAATGCCTTGTGCTGAGGGAAAAACAGAAGAGAGTGTCATGGAAGGCTTAAGGATTCTTTTTTTTTTTTGCTGATACAAAGTACTTTTTGTTATTCAATGCTTTTGCCATCATCAGACAACTTCATCCAGAATGCACAGCAACTCTGTAATATAGCTCTGCCTGGTGCAAAATACCTCATTTTGTATAGAAATGCAGGATTGCTTCATGTAGATAGAATAGAAAGAATCTTTGCTTTATTCATGTATGAATAAAACGTCTTTGTTCATGGAAGAGAAAAGTGCCTCTTATTGTTTGGAAGCTGTGTGAATTTTAAATTAAGCTGATGGCCCACTATATTACATATTTCGGGGGAAAAATTAGCTTTGCTTATATAAGTTTGGAATCTAATGTCTAACCTAGTGGCCTAAATAATTTTTTTGCTTTGCAGTTTGGTTATTATGTAAAGACATTGTGTTTGCCACAGACATTGCCTGTCAATGAATTGCTTTAGCAAAATTTTATAGTCCTAATTTTAAAAAATTGTTATTTATTCCCTTGTCCCACATAAGATTTGAAGCAGCTTGCAAAAAATTAAAAATACAATGTAAATAAGAGTCATAAATCATGATCAGAGAAAATATAAATATTTTATGGAAAAGTCAAAGCTTGTAGAGGCATGTGTGAGTGTATTTATGTGTCAATATACACGTAAAAGAGTCCATGAAGCAGCTATGTGGATCCTCAGATTTGATGTTGAGCTTCCTGGCAGCCAAAGTGGAAAAAGGAAGGCAATCAGTTAATCCTTTCTCTGGGTTTGCAAAGGACTGCTTAGAGCATATCCACCGCCAAGCAGGGGTATGGCATTCGGGCTTTCCCAAAAGAAAGCTGGCCACTCAGATGTTCTCACTCATAGGTGGGAATTGAACAATGAGAACACTTGGACACAGGGTGGGGAACATCACACACCAGGGTCTGTTGTGGGGTGGGGAGAGGGGGGCGGGATAGCATTAGGAGATATACCTAATGTAAATGACAAGTTAATGGTTGCAGCACACCAACATGGCACATGTATACATATGTAACAAAGCTGCACGTTGTGCACATGTACCCTAGAACTTAAAGTATAATAATAATAAAAAAAAAGAAAGTTGGCCAATCAGAAGAACGGATTAAATAAAGGAATGCTGTAGGTCCTGGGACCCCCATGATGATGCCTTAGGCTTTTCCCTTTACAGAAAGTACCACCTCTGGCAAGTGACCTGCAGGACTACAGGCAGAAATAGGGCTGGCAGAGTGCCTGGTGTACAGTCACAGAACCCTCCAGCTCCAGATGTAAACTTTTGGCTTTCTTCAAAGTGTTTGCTGATTCTTAACAAAATGAGAAAAAATAAGAACAAATAAGGAAAAAAAGTAAATTTCCTTCAAATCTGAATTTACGTGACGTCAGATATTATGTTCTTCCTATAATTTTAGTATTAAAAGTTCCTTTTTAAAATGAAAACAGCAGCAATAGTTCAAAAGGTTGTGTCCTTTCCTGGGGAAATGAAAAAAGTTGAAAACACTTTGTATACAGTAATAATAATAATCACTATTACTACTACTACGGGTACTTACTGCTTATGAAATCTAAAAGTCTAGAAACTCCTATTTCTCTTGGGCTCTACAGCATCTCAGTCAGCTGCTTTGTCTCCAGGATCACATTTCCAATTTTCTCTCTTTTCTCTCTCCCAGTGTACCGCGCACCTGCTGGTTCCCTCACCCAGTACATCTTGGCTCCCAGGAAGCCACACCCTTGACATTTACCATGCTTCCTGGGCATTTCCTGCTACCATCCCCACCCTGGACAGGGCTAGTATGGTATCAGGCCTTAGTGCTGCACAAGCTTTCAGGATACCGGGTAAGAGGGGAGTTTGACACTTGGAACAATACTGGACCTAAAAGGAGCCAGGCCTTGGATGGACAGTCACTCTCCATGAGTTTTTGCACCATGTCAGCACTATAAACTCACTGCAGTGGGAGTTTCGCATTGACAAGGGTCTTCAGACCTAGGTCACCTCAGAAGGTGAGGGGGGCCTTGACAGGTCCTCTCAAGGGGGATAAATGCCACCTGCTATTTAAGGGGACTTGACCCCATGCCTGCTTCTATCCATTAATGGGTGACTTTTTAATTCTTCTGGAAGTCTTATTGCCAAGGTCTTGGTGGGACTGAGGGTGAGATCGCTTTTCTGTAACCCAGATGCATTGCCATTTTGCTCCTTGATAGTGTAAGATGTTTAAGTCAATTAAGACAAAAATGTGCTTAATACTCTTTTCATTTGCCTTAACAACTCCACGTTTATTTAATATCAGTTTAATTCTTGGCTGCTGCAAGGTCTGGGTAGTTTTCATTTCGAAACTACTCCTAGGGTGAGAAGTCTCTTAAGTGCCTGTGGTATTCCCAAAGAATTTGCTTTTGTGCGGCAGTCACAGCCTGGAAGCGCGCTGCTTTCTTTGCTCCTGGTGTCAGAAAAGCTACTCCTGGTTCTCAGATTGGGCTTTCCTGCACATTAGAATCGGAAAGGTCCTCTTTGTGTCTGCCCCTGTAAGGGAGCCAAACAAAAGGCGCCAGAGTGGTGGTAGGGCAGCATCATCGCTCCCTAACCTCCACCCTCCTCCTTCTCTCTTCCTTCCTCCCTGTCCCTGCCTCCCTGGCCTCCCTACTCCTCCATCCCCTCCAAGACTCTCAATGTAGTCAGCGCTCTGTTTTCCCCACCTTTGCCTGGCTGCCACCTCCCTCCCTCCCTCTCCCTATCAGCTTCCTCCGGATGAGGTGCTATTCTACATGGACCCCTTAGAGTACTCATTAACTAGATGAATAAGCTGCCAGCAATATTGTTCCTGCTTCCCACATTTTAAAAAGGTTATCTCTTTCTTTTTCCTTCTAAACTTTAGAGCCATTTGAAAATAATCTTTTGGAAATATATTTACATAGGTCTCATGACAAATCCGCATACTCCTTTTCAGACAGGTTTCAACGACTGCATAATGAGATGGTCTGGGTCCGCTTTGCACAAAAGTTGTACTTTTCCTGCTGTGAATCTGTATTTTTCTGCTGTGTGCATTTGCAATGACTTTCCCGCCCTACCTTCCACTAGTGATGCATTAATCACAGCATGGAGCTGAGAGGCGTGGGATTGGAAGGGTCTTTGAGAAGTTTTTTAATCGAGCTAGAACGAGGTCAAGGTTTTGAGCATTTAACTTGTGGGATGTTAATTACTTGGCTATGAAAAGGAAATTTGTTTTCTGAAAGTTCAACTGTAGCTACAGAATAAAGGCCATGGAAAGATAAGGCATGGTGTCAAGAGGTTTCATGATCTTATTCCACCTCCTTTTCAGGCCCCAACTCCACTCAAACCCTCCACTGTTGAGCCACACCGGATGTGTCACCCTCTGTCCCTAGACGTGCTGGACATCTGCATCCTGTGGTGCCTCGGCTCAGGCTTCTCTTTCATCTGGGAA
Organism: Pan troglodytes; assembly: GCF_028858775.2. Classification (NCBI taxonomy): domain Eukaryota; kingdom Metazoa; phylum Chordata; class Mammalia; order Primates; family Hominidae; genus Pan; species Pan troglodytes. The sequence continues at coordinate 75,105,796 of NC_072414.2, read as the reverse complement.
AACCCTTGACCCTCTCCTAGACTTCCCAAATGCTGCTTCAAGGCATCATCCCTGCCCTCCTTCCTTTAGAAAGTCTTTTCTACCACTGAGAACACTTCCCTCATGCTCCACCGCAGACTGTACTTCATGCTGCTTTGCTCTTTGTGGTTGATGCATCTGTCTCTCCCACTAAATCATGACCCTCCATTCATTTCTACTTCCCACTCTACCCAGGGCATGGTAGGTGCTCAATAAATCTTTGCTGAATGGAATTTTTTCATCTAACCCAAGAGCAACCTGAGCAGAAAATCATAAATGAATAAGGATCGTAAATGGATGATCATCATAAATGACTAATCATCATAAATGAATGCTTATGGGATATACACAAATTGCAGAACACTGATAGCTATGGCATAGCTCTTATCCTAGAGTGAGTTTCAATTCACTTTAGGTTAGGACATAGAAAAGACAAGGAGAAACAACTAGTCCATGAGGATTTTTTCCATGCTTTGTTCTTTCCATCTGTGCTGTTCAGTAGCTAGTTTCACTGAGCTTCCCTGTAGTGGATGGGTAGAGATTGTGTATTATAAGTACTTGCTCATCAGTGGCTCAAGGGCAAAAATCTCAGTGCCTAGAGTTTGGCATAATATTATGTGAAAAATAATTTTTTGCAATATAATGCGATGTGACACTCCCCACTTTCCAGAACAAGGACTTGTCTCCTTTGGATTTCCAGACCTAAAGAAGAACATCTCCCTTAAAAAACTTTTCCCACTGGCAATTCAGCCCTCTGTTTTCCAAACCCACTTAGAAGCTAAGTTGCACTGGAAATACACAATGAAATGTTTATGGGAAAAAGGGGCATCATATCCACAATTTGTTCTCAAAATGATTTAGTGGAGGGAGAGAGAGAGAGAGGGTGGAAAGGGTGGGTTGGAGGGAGCAAAAGAGAGACAGAGAAAATTGATAAAATAAATGAGATAAAATTGAGGGAATCTGGCGAAGTCTATTGGAGCATTCTTTGTAGCATTGGGGAATTCTTTGTCATATGCTTGCAACTTCTCTGTAAACGAGACATTATTTCAAAATAAGTTTTTTTGAAAAGCAAAAGCAAATTCTTTGAATTCTTACCCAGTTTAAAAGGATGATATGATTGCAAAAAAAGTTGTGTTTCTCTATCTATAGGCATAAATGGTAGTGCTTGGCAGTTTAGGATCCATTCACACAGAAACTGCATTTGAGGCAGGTGTTTGTGAGCACCTTTTGACCCCTTGACATTTAAGCAAAGGAGAAGTGGGTTCCTCTTATTCGCAGCTGTCATAGGTCAGACTTCTGCTTGTTGGGCGTGTCAGGCTGGGAAATTCCCCTCACCGCCAAGATGTCCATGTCCTAATCCCTAGGACCTGTGAGTGATAACTTATATGAGAAGGCAATGCGAGGATGGAAGCAAGAGATTGGAGTGATGTGAAGGAGAGATCAGGGTCCAAGGAATGCACATGACCTCTAGAAACTAGAAAAGGCAAGGACACGGATCCTCTCTCCTAGAGCCTCCAGAAGGAACCAACCCTGCCAGCGCCTTGATTTTAGCCCTGGAAGACTGATTTTAGACTTCTGACCTCTAGAGCTGTAAGAAAATAAGTCTGTATTGTTTTGCTACTAAGTTTTTGGTAATTTTTTATAGCAGCCAGAGGAAACAAATCTACTGGGTGAGTGGATTCTATGCCCGAGTTCATAAGTGAGAGTGAGGCCGAGGCATGAGTTCTAGATTATTGTCATTAGCATTTCAAAGAATTGTCCTCTGGCTCAAATCAGCGGTGTTCACACTTTGCTTAATTGCCTGTGTCTTATTTTGTTCTCCAGCTTTGATCACATGTATGACAAATGGAATCGGAATGAATTGCAGAACTAGCAGGTCGAGTGCTTGACATCACTTCACAGAGATGTCATGGATGCTTTGGGAAGTGCTTTGCTTGACAGTGCCCGGATTTATGTAGCAAGATATTTTGTCCTGGGGTAAAGGGAGCCCACGCAGGTGGGAGGGGGAGGGGAAGGGAATGGGAGCTGATGCCTAGGCAGGTTTCTCAAACCTGTGTGAATTAAGGACCCCTCTCCATAAGGGACTTTTTTGGTGTATTGACTTAAATTTAGTTTTATTATATTGCTACTTAAATCTGTATAAACATAAAACTAAGTGTTAATTTATGCTTATAGCTTTAAGACAACTATAAACTCCAAACATTTCAAATTAAATGCAAATAAAATTACAAACCCAATAAAATTCAAATTAACATCACTGAGTTAATGTCATGGATAACGTTTTGCTGATTTTAAATTGATGTTCTCAATGTGTTTTCACACACACTCGTGAAGTTATGGAACATTATCTTTGTTTCTGCTGGACTTGTTTAATTCACTGTAAAAATATTATGTTGAAAGAAACATATACATCACAGTAATAAACTGATTTATCAAGAACAGTTTTCAGACTCTAATGCAAATATTCAGTTGGTTTCATTCCTGGAAAAATCAAAAACAGACCAAGATAAATCATAGTATTTAGTGATGTACACTTAGGGGATTAAAGTCAGTGTAGTAATAGGCTATGAGAGGAGGGGGAGGGATACATGGGGGGCTTCTGGATTACTGGCAAGGCTCAATTTCATGATGAGCATGCCTTTCTTGAGTCTCTCTTTTTCTGTGGACATAAAACATAAGTGTACAGACTGTTGGATTATTATAAAGTGAACACTAATGTTACCCCATCAAGGACAAGAACTAGGACATTGCTAGCATCCCAGAAGCTCCCATGTACCCTTTTATAGTTACATCCTCCTCTTTCCCAGCAAAATAACGACTATAGTATGTTTTGTGGCAATCACTTATTGCTTTTATCTATAGTTTTACAACCTAAGTAGGTGTATTAGGCCATTCTTGCATTGCTATAAAGAAATACCTGAGACTGGGTAATTTATAAGAAAAGAGATTTAATTGGCTCATGGTTCTGCAGGCTGTACGGGAAGCATGGTGCTGGCATTTGCTTGGGTTCTAGGGAGGCTTCGGGAAGATAACAATCACAGTGGAAGGCGAAGGAGCAGCAGGCACGTCACGTGGCAAAGCAGAACAAGGGTGGGGGAAGGTGCCATACGCTTTTAAATGACCAGATCTCATGAAAACTCACTATGACCAAGACAGCACCAAGCCATGAGGGGTCTGCCTCATGATCAGACACCTCCCACCAGGCCCCATTTGCAGCATTGGGGATTACAATTGAACATGAGATTTGGGTGGGGACAAATATCCAAACTGTATCAGGAGGCATTCCTAAATACTGTGAGTTGAATTTTGCCTATTTTTGAACTTCTAAAATTAGGGCCATATCGTATCTTTTGTGTTTGACTCTTTCAGTCAACATTTTTTTTTTTTAAGATACATCCATGTTGTTCTGCATAACTGTAGTTCATTTTTATGGCAGTATAGAATACCATTGTATAACTATACCATACTTTTTTCAGCTATTTTCCTGTTGGTAGACTTCTGGGGTCTTTTCAGTTTTTGGCTATTACAAATAATGCTGCTATGAACATACTTATACATGTCTCCTAGAAGACTTGTATCTAAAAATAGAATTGATGGGTCATCTGGTGTTCACTGCTAGATGATGACACATTGTTTTCCATGTGACTTTCTTTCTTTCTTTTCTTTTCTTTTTTTTTTTTTTGAGATGGAGTCTGGCTCTGTCGCCCAGTCTGGAGTGCAGTGGCATAATCTCTGCTCACTGCAAACTCCATCTCCCAGGTTCAAGCAGTTCTTCTGTCTCAGCCTCCCGAGTAGCTGGGATTACAGGCCTCCACCACCATGCCTGGCTAATTTTTGTATTTTTTAGTAGAGATGGGATTTCACCATGTTGGCCAGGCTGGTCTTGAACTCCTGACCTCAGGTAATCACCTGCCTCGCCCTCCCAAAGTGCTGGAATTACAGGCGTGAGCCACCGTGCCTGGCCATGAGTTTCATTTTAATTTGTGTTTCCCTCATTTTGATTGAGGTTGAGAACCTTTTCATATATTTATTGGTCATTTGGATTTCCCTTGTTGTGAAGGGTCTGCCCAACTATTTTGTCCATTTTTCTCTTTTTCAGTCTTCTTATTGATTTGTAGAATATATATTCATTCTGGATATAAGCCTTGTTGGTTTTATGTCAAAATTATTTATTTTGCAGATCTCTCTCTCTTCTTTTAAAAATAATTTTAACCTTTATTTTAGATTCAGGGGGTACATGTGCAGGTTTTTTATATGTGTATATTGCATGATGCTGAGGTTTGGGGTACAGTTAATCATGTCACCCAGGTACTGAGCATATTACTCAAAAGTCAGTTTTTCAACCCTCACCTCCAATTCTCCCTCCCCCTTCTAGTAGTCCCCAGTGTCTATTGTTGCCATCTTTGTGTCCACGAGTACCCAGTGTTTAGCTCCCACTTATATGTGAGAACATGCAGTATTTGGTTTTCTGTTCCTGTGTTAACTTGCTTAAGATAATGGCCTCTAGCTGCATCTGTGTTGCTGCAAAGGACATTATTTCATTCTTTTTGTGGCTGCATAGTATTCCATGTGTGCAAGTACCACATTTTCTTTATCCAATCCACTGTCGATGTGAACCTATCTTTGCTATTGTGAACAGTGCTACGAATGAACATACATGTGCATGTGTCCTTTTGGTAGAATGATTTATTTTCCTTTGGGTATATGCCCAGTAATGGGATTGCTGGGTTGAATGGTAGTTTCGTTTTAAGTTCTTTGAGAAATCTCCAAACTGCTTTCCACAGCAGTCGAACTAATTTGCATTCACGCTAACAGTGCATAAGTGTTCTGTTTTCTCCACAGCCTCACCATTATCTGTTGTTTTTTGACTTTTTAATAATAGTCTTTCTGACTGGTGTGAGATGGTATCTCATTGTGGTTTTGATTTGCATTTCTCTGATGATTAGAGATGTGGAGCATTTTTTTGCATGTTTTTGGTTGCTTGTATGTCTTCTTTTGAAAAGTGTTTATTCATGTATTTTGCTCATTTTTCAATGGGGTTATTTGTTTTTTGCTTGTGCAATTGTTTAAGTTCCTTGTAAATTCTGGATATTAGACCTTTGTTGGATGCATAGTTTGCAAATATTTTCTCCCATTCTGTGGAGTGTCTGTTGACTCTGTTGATAGTTTGTTTTGCTGTGCAGAAGCTCTTTAGTTTAATTAGGTCCCACTGGTCAAGTTTTTGTTTTTGTTGCCACTGCTTTTGAGGACTTAGTCATAAATTCTTTCCTAAGGCTGATGTCCAGAATGGTGTTTCCTGGGTTTTCTTCTAGAATTCTTATAGTTTGAGGTTTTATATTTAAATCTTTAATCCATCTTGAGTTAATTTTTGTATATGGTGGAAGGTGGTGGTCCAGTTTAATTCTTCTGCATGTGGCTAGCCAGCTATCCCTGTAGGTGTGCAGCTTTATTTCTGGGTTGTCTGTTCTGTTCCATTGGTCTACATACCTGTTTTTGTACCAGCACCATGATGTTTTAGTTACTGTAGCCTTATAGTACTGTTTGAAGTCGGGTAATATGATGCCTCCAGCTTTGTTCTTTTTGCTGATGATTGCTTTGGCTATTTGGGCACTTTTTAGATTCCATATGAACTTTAGAATAGTTTTCTCTAGATCTGTGAAAAATGATGTTGCTAGTTTGATAGGGATGGTGTTGAATCTTTAGATTGCTTTGGGCAGTTTGGACATTTGAATGATATTGATTCTTCCAATCCATGAGCATGGAATGTTTTTCCATTTGTTTGTATCATCTATGATTTCTTTCAGCAGCGTTTTGTACTTCACCTCGTAGACATATTTCACTTCCTTGGTTAGATGCATTCGTAGGTAATTTTTTGTGTGGCTGTTGTAAACAGGATTGCATTCTTGATTTGGCTCTCAGCTTGAATGTTATTGGAGTGTAGAAATGCTACTGATTTTTGCGCATTGATTTTGTATTCTGAAACTTTACTGAAGTTGCTTATCAGTTCTAAGAGCCTTTTGGTGGAGTCTCTAGGGTTTTCTAGGTATAGAATCATGTCATCAGTGAAGAGAAATACTTTCACTTCTTTTCCTATTTGGATTCCTTTTATTTCTTTCGCTTGTCTAATTGCTCTGGCTAGGACTTCCTCTTCCACTCTCTTACTGGTATCTGTTGGTCAGTGGAAGTTCTTAATTTTAGTGTAGTCAAGTTTATCCTTCTTTTCTGTATATGGTAAGTATCTATACGTGTAAGTGTTTATACGTAGCTGTTTTAGACATCTTTTTCAATCCCAGATTATGAAGCTACTCTTTATTTCATCTTCTAAAGCTTTATAGTTTTGTTTTTCACATTTAGTATTGTAAGTCAAGAACTGTGGAGTGTCTGAAATTTTGCCGTACTTGCAAGCTAACAAGTTAGCCTGCCTTAGTGTCACGAATGTTGGCAGAAGACACAAGACTCCGGGTCAGAGGGTCAGAGACAAATGACTTTGCCAGAGTATCAGCATCTTCTTGTGCCAGTTCCCAGAGCCCAAATTCCTACAGAGCAGATGTGTAGAGGGTCAGGTGACTTGTACACCTGGAGTGAACTGTGTTAGAGGTGAGGAGCCCTGAGGCTAGGGAACCCAAATCTTTTATAATGGGCTGTAAGCTTGCCTGACCTTTGCCCAGAGGGAGAAATTGTCTTTATATACTGGACAGTAAACAAGTCTGTCATTTTCCTTGGGGAGAGACACTATATCTTCTAAGACTGTTTGCCATACAAATATCCTTTGAAGAGATAGCAAAGAACAAAAAAAAGCAGAGTGTCTGCCTTCAAGACTTGCGGAAACATGAGGGATTTAGGGAAAACTGTCTCCCCTAAGGTGTAATCCACCTGTTAGTAATTTGCGTGTGGTGAGAGGTAATTTCCGTCATTTTCTATGCTGAAACTCAATTATCCCAGCATCATGCCTTGGAAAAGTGGGAGAAAGCTGTCTTCCAAGAGATAGGTGCTGGTGAATTAGACTGAGGTTGCTGCAGTGGAGGTGAGGAGTGGGTACAGACTGAGCTACATGCTTCAGAGATGACAGAGCTCCATGGGCTGTTGGGTTGTTGAGGAAGGGGCTGAAGGAAGGACAAGTGTCAGGAGTAAGAGTCTTCTTCGTTGAGTCTTAAAATGTATTGTGTCCCTAGAGAGGAAAAACAATCATTTAAAATAGGCCTTTACTGTATTGAATACTGGAAATTTGCTAAGATGGTAGATTTTAGATGCTCTTACCTCTCCCACCCACCCCCACAACACAGATAACTATGTGAGATGACAGATATGTTAATTGGCTTGAGTGTAGTAATCATTTCACTATCTATATGTATATTAAAACATTATGTTGTGTATCTTAAACATATGCAATAAAAATTAAGCAAAAAATAAAAAGGCCCGTATTTCTCTTAACCTGTTAAATACTCGGTATAAATTTGAATTTAGAATCTGAAGTGGATTATGCACCCGGAATTCCTGCGTGTCCAGCTGGCCTGTTTCTGAGGTGTGTTTCCTCTTACTGATATTTATTCTTCCCTTTCCAGTCTGAAAAGCAGTCTCCATGGCAGAATAATTGGTAACCAAATGTAGATCTATCTGCAATGGAAAGTGACATTTTGTGAGCAAAACCTCAACTTTTTAACAAAAGAAAGCAAACCGTAGAGCAAAGGAGATTTTCTTTCATTAGCCAGGGTCCAGTTAGGATACAGGAACCGTGCTAAGTATTTCACATGGAAGGGATTTCATACAGGGATCTGGCTATACAGGGTCTGGAAGTTTGAAAAAATTAAAAATGGACACTACCTTTGGGTGCTGGGTGACAAAAGGGAAGAGGTGGCAATATAAAATCTAGGTGCTCAGAGAAGGAGCTACCTTGGATGGTGCTGAGGATGGGGAGGGGAGAGCTGGGAATGGAATGGCCCAGGAGATACAACAGCGCTCCTGCTTTACCCGCTGCTGGAAGATGACCGTCAAGGCTAAAAGCAGGAACACAGTCCTTTCTTCCCAGCTCCTTCTTTCCACTGTCACAACATAACCAGAAGCCAGCAGCAAGGAAGCCTGAGAAATGTAGATTGCAGAGTAGAATCACTGAGTGGAGGTTGGGGCTGAGAGACAACAGGCAAATAACCAGCACAGAGTCTAAGCAGCAAACCGTTCAGATTAGCTCCTCCTACAACAATGTGAAAATTGGAATGCTCATTTTGTTGCTACTTCTAGGAACTGTGGCCCGTGGGTCAGTTGGGAATTAATGGCAAATAAAGGAGATTCTGGGGCAGTGTTTGCTTATGTGTTGTGTCTGATTAATTTCCAAAATCAAGCTGAATTAATTTTGGATTTATATGCATTCATTTTTGAGGTCAAGGCTAGAGGTCATAATATCTGAGGTCTCATTCTCGCCACTTTTCCTATCGCTGGAGTAGTGGTGCTATGTCGGGGAGAGGACACAGAGAGGAACAGGCACTGAGAAAGGGAGGGAAATAGTGGGTTCAGAATTGGGACATCCAGGAGGCAGCTGGAAACGTGAGTCTGGAACTCTGGGGTGAGATTTGGGGCTAAAGATAACAATTTGGGTGCTTGATGGTAAGCACATCCTTTGAGAGTATATGCAGTTTCCCAGGAGAGAATGTGGGAGAAGAGTTGAGGGAAGGGTTGAAAACCTTGGAGGACACCAACATTTTCAAAGTTAGAGGAGCCAGCAGAGGCGAGCTCATCCTAATGGAGATCACTTCGTTCAAGCAGATTATTTGCTTGAAACTTTCATCTTTGGTATTATTTGCACTGTAGTGGAATGAACAACGATAATGTGAGTTTAAAACCCAGATACCAAAATATTGTTTGTTTATAGTCTCCCTCAAACTCCATCTTCCGTAAGTGCTGGTGTGGGGATTATGTACCTCTTCACTTCTCTTCTCTGCACGGTTGATAAAGGAAGAGGCAGGTTTTGCTGACCACATTTGGCAAATCTGTTGGCTCTTTCTTGGGCATTCCCATGCTCATGGTCACAATACTGTTACTATGTTAATTTAACTCTAGAATTGAGTTTAAGCCACTAATCAGAATTTTTTTCTTTTTATTTTATTTTATTTTCTTTTATTTTTTTTTGAGACGGAGTCTCGCTCTGTGGCCCAGGCGGGAGTGCAGTGGCGCAATCTCGGCTCACTGCAAGCTCCGCCTCCCGGGTTCACGCCATTCTCCTGCCTCAGCCTCCCGAGTAGCTGGGACTACAGGCGCCCGCCATCACGCCCGGCTAATTTTTTTGTATTTTTAGTAGAGACGGGGTTTCACCGTGTTAGCCAGGATGGTCTCGATCTCCTGACCTCGTGATCCGCCCGCCTCGGCCTCCCAAAGTGCTGGGATTACAAGCGTGAGCCACCGCGCCCGGCCTCTTTTTCTTGCTTTGTCATTATAGCTGCTTTTTGAAAAGCAAAATTACTAAATTTCTTAAGTCAATAATTTCAGGTTGACAAAGAAGAGGCAAAATATATGCAGGCTTTGAGACATGCTCTGAGACCACAGAAGGGTCTTTTTCTGATCCAAATATCCTATTAAAACTGTGTGACTATAGGAAAAAGTCTGTGTAGGCTAGAGCAAGTTCAGTTGAAAACCTATTTTTAAAAACACTTAAATAATTACCTTTCATCCTAAATCATAGACATGGTCAGCATTGTAAGAAAAGCTGATACACCCAAATCTGAATATATATGACAAATAGATCATTAACACTCTTTCATTTTACCAAAGGATTCTTTGATAGTGCCTTTAAATAAGCCAGTTTCTAAAGTAAATTTAAAATGTCTTCAATTATAAAAAATAGATTTACATGTGATGTTTCAAGGACATATCTTGTGAAGGAAGTACAGTTGTAAAGTGTTGAGCAAGGTCATGAAAGTTTTCACAAGAAGGAAAAGAATAACATTTATTTCTACCTTTTCTTTTTTCTTATCAGCATCTCAAAATAGACCAACAGTATATTCCGTTGTTACTATTTATTTGCTGCAATACAAATGACATCTCATTTGATTTTAGCCCTTTAACCTTGAGCTAAAATGACCCTGTGGAAACAAATGAGCACTGTAGAGACACCTGCCCCTCAGAAGAGTTTGGAAGGGCAGAGTTCTGTGGGAGAGTTTGCCTAGGAAGTGGTGCGGGGTGGGCTGCCCGGGAAGGGTGTGTGGAGTAGAGACCAAGAAGGTGCTGAACTCCATCTCCCAGGAAGCTTCCCAAGACTGACTTTTCTTATATGTGGCCTCCAGGCAGAGGTGGGGAAATCCCCAAGCCTTCCCAGAGGGCAGTGAGGCTTTCTCACCTTAACTTTTGAGTTAGGAATTAGTTCACATTAGCAGTTTTTGGCTCCCTGAGGCTGAGGTTGGGGAGCTTTTCTGAAATCATGGAAATTTCTGGCCCTTATCTCTAGATGAAGATCCCACCTTAATTTTATGCATCCGACATAGCCTAAACTATTGTTCTTTTTTTCTGTCTCTGTCTTCCTTTCCCCCTGCCTCCCTCCTTCTCTCTCTTCTTTCTTTCTTTCCTTCTTCCCATTTCCCAGTGGTCTGGTCTCCAAAAACAAATGAATGTGTGAAATCAGTGAGGATTCTCCTCCCTGGAAACAATGTGTTGTTGGCAAAAGCAACAACTGCCTCTGCAAACATCAAAATCCTCCAAAAGAGTGAATGGGGAAGATCATATTTGGTGTTCAGCAATCTAAAAAAAAAAAAAAAAAAAAAAAAACAGACAGCAAAAACCCAGAGGAAGTGAAGAAAGTTAGTAGGAACTGGTCATACTATACAGATGATTTCTTCTCCACCTGTTTGGAAGTTTTGCTTAAGTCTGGCTTTTCTTGCAGTATTAGGAAGTGAATATGGTTGGTGTAAGAGATGGTGACAGTGGATACTATACGCAGGGAGCTCTGTGGAGCCTTGCAGCCCTGCAAGTTTTTATTTGCAAGGTGTTGGTTGAATCAGCCTTTCCTCCTAAAAGTTTCAGCACATACAAGTTGCTGACTTATTGGCTGTTTTCTTCTTTTAACCCAAATTCTGTATTCTTAGTTGTGTTGTCATGAAGGATGCATCTTCTCATTTTCAAAGTGAAATCAAATGGATCCATGCCTTTCACATGTAACTTTCTGTTCAACTGCTTAAAATTATTTTTATTGATCCATAACATTTGCACATGTTTATGGAATACATGTAATATTTTGCTACATGCATACTGTAGTGGTCAAGCCAGGGTATTTAGGGTATCTGTCACCTTTGTATTTATCATTTCCATGTGTTGGGAACATTTCAGGTCATTCTCTTCTAGCTATTTTGAAACATACAATACATTGTTGTTAATTATAGTCACCCTACTCTGTTATCGAACATTAAAACTTATTCTATCTAACTGTATGTTTGCACTCATTAACTAACCTTTCTTCATCCCCTCACCCCGCAACACACCGTTCCCAGCATCTAGTAACTGTCATTCTGTTCTGCCTCCATGAGATCAGTTGTTTTAGCTCCCAAATATGAGTGAGAATATATGATGTTTTTCTTTGTGCCTGACTTATTTTACTTAACATAATGACCTCCATTTCCAACCATGTTGCTGCAAATAACAGGATTTTATTCTTTTTTATGGTTGAATAGTATTCCATTGTGTATATATTCCACACTTTCTTTATCCATTTATTTGTTGATGAACACATGATTCTGTGTCTTTGCCATTGTTAATGGTGTTGCAGTAAACATGGGAGTGCATGTATCTCTTTGATATACTGATTTCTTTTCCTTTGAATAAATACCAAATAGTGGGATTGTTGGATTGTATGGTAGTTCTATTTTTAGTTTTTTGAGAAATCTCCATACTGTTTTCCATAATGGCTGTATTAATTTACATTCCCACCAGCAGTGTATGAGAGTTCTCTTTTTTTCATGTTATTAGTGTCTGTTATTTTTTGTCTTTTTGTTGATAGCCACTCGAATTTGATAAGATATCTCTATTGTGTTTTTGATTTGCATTTCCCTGATGATTAGTGATGGTGAGCATTTTTTCATATATCTTTTAGCCACTTGTATATCTTCTTTTGAGAAATGTCTATTCAATATGCTATTTTAAATGAGATTCTTTGTGCGTGTGTGTGTGTGTGTGTGTGTGTGTGTGTTTTGCTGTGGAGTTGAGTTTCTTTGTAAATTCTGGATATTAGTTTCTTGTTAGATGAATAGTTTGTGAATATGTTCTCCCATTCAACAGGTTGCCTCTTCATTCTGTTGATTGTTTCCTTTGATGTGCAAAAACTTTTTACTTTAATATAGTTCTATTTGTTTAATTCTGTTTTTCTTACCCATGCTTCTGAGATCTTAGCCATAAAATGTTTGCCTAGAACAATGCCCTGGAGTTTTTCCCCTGAGTTTTCTTCTGGTAGTTCATAGTTTGGGGTCTTATGTTTAAGTCTTAAATCTATTTTGAGTTGATTTTGGGATATGGTGAGAGATAGGGATCCAATTTCATTCTTCTGCATATGGATACCGAGTTTTCCGAGCATCATTTATTGAAGAGGGTGTCCTTTCCCCAATGTATGTTCTGGGCATCTCTGTAAAAAATCAGTTGGCCGTACATATGTGGATTTATTTCTGGGTTCTCTATTCTGTTCTGTTGGTCTGTGTGACTGTTTATATGCTAATACCATGATGCTTTGATTACTATAGTTTTGTAATTTTTTTGACATCAGGTAGTGTGATGCTTCTAGCTTTGTTATTTTTGCTCAGGATTGCATTGGCTATTTGGGCTCTTTTTTGGTTCCATATGAATTTTATGACTGATGTTTCTATTTCTATAAAAAATGTCATTGGTATTTTAATAGGGATTGCACTGAATATGTAGATTGCTTTAGGTAGTATGTTCATTTTAACAGTACTAATTCTTCCTGGCTATTATTAAAAAGTCAAAAAATCACAGATGCTGGTGAGGTTGAGGAGAAAAAGGAACACTTATATACTGTTGGTGGAATTAGTTCAATCATTGTGGAAAGCAGTGTGGTGATTCCTCAGAGAGCTAAAAATAGAGCTGCCATTTGGCCCAGCAATCCCATTACTGGGGTATATCCAGATAAACATAAATTGTTCTATCATAAAGACACATGCACACATATGTTCAATGCAACACTATTTGCAATAGCAAAGACATGGAATCAACCTAAATGCCCATCAGTGCTAGATTGAATAAAGAAAATGTGGTACATACATACCACGGAATACTATGCAGCCTTAAAAAAGAGTGAGATCATGTCATTTGCAGGAACATAAATGGAGCTGGAGGCCATTATCGTTAACAAAGTAACACAGGAACAAAAAACCAAAAACTGCATGTTCCCACTCATGAGTGGGAGCTAAATGATGAGAACACATGGACTCTTAGAGGGGAACAGCAGACACTGGGCCTTCCAGAGGGTGGAGGGTTGAAGGAAGGAGAGGATCAGGAAAAATAACTAATGGGTACTAGGCTTAATACTTGGGTAATGAAATAATCTGTACAAAAAACCCCTGTGACAGGAGTTTGTCATGTAACAAACCTGCACATGTACCCCTGAACTTAAAAAAAACCAAACCATATTAATTCTTCTAACTCATGATCATAGGTTGTTTTTCCATTTGCTTGTGTCCTCTTCAATTTCTTTCATCAATGTTTTGTAATTTTCCTTGTAGAGATCTTTCACCTCCTTGGTTAAATGTATTCCTAGGTATTTCTTTGGTAACTATGGTAAATGGGATTGCCTTCTTGATTTCTTTTTCAGCTATTTATTATAGGTGTAAAGAAATGCTACTGATTTTTGCAGGTTGATTTTGTAGCCTGAAACTGTACTGAATTTATCAGATCTTAGAGTTTTTTGGTGTAGTCTTTAGGTTTTTCTAAATATAAGATTTTGTCATCTGTAAAGAGGAACAGTTTGACTTCCTCTTTTCCAATTTGGATGTAGCTATTGGATGAAATGTTCTGTAAATGTCTGTTAGGTTCATTTGGTCTAAAGTGTAGTTTAAATCCAATGTTTCTTTGTTAATTTTTTGCCTAGATAATCTGTCTAATGTTGATAGTGGGATAAAGTCTTCCACTATTATTGTATTGGAGTCTAACTCTCCCTTTAGATATAATAATATTTGCTTTATATATCTGGGTGCTTCGGTTTTGGTGCACATACATTTAGATTTATTATTTCATTTTCTTTATTGATCCCCTTATCATTATATAATGATGTTCTTTGTTTCCTTTTACTGTTTTTGACTTAAAGTCTGTTTTATCTGACATAAATATAGCTATTCCTGCTCACTTTTGGTTTCTATTTGTGCAGAATACCTTTTTCCATCCCTTTACTTTTAGTTTATATGTGTCTTTACAGGTGAAATGAGTTTCTTATGGGTGGCATATAGTTGGCTAATGTTTTTTAATTCAGCCAGTCTATATTTTTTAAGTGGAATATTTACTCTGTTTACTTTCAAGGTTATTATTGATATGCGAGGACTTATTGTCATAATTTTGTTAATTGTCATTTGGTTTTGTGGTTCTTTGTTCCTTTCTTTCTCTTTTAGTGTTTATCATTGCCACTTGCAGGTCTTCTGTAGTGGTAACATTTGAATCTCTTTTTTTTCCCTCATTTGGGTGTTTGCTCTACCAGTGAGTTTTATTCTTTTGTGTGTTTTCATGATGGTAGATATCATACTCTCACTTCCAGATTTAGGGCTCCCTTAAGCATTTCTTACAGAGCTGGACTAGTGGTGATGAATTATCTTGGTTTTTGCTTGTCTGGAAAATACTTTATTTCTCCTTATTTTATGAAGGATAACTTTGCTAGGTATAGTATTTTTGGCTGTCAGCTTTTTTCTCTTTCAGCACTTTAAACATAAACCTCAAGCTTGTTCTCTCCTTGCTTGTAATCTTTCTGCTGAGAAATCTGCTATTAGTCTGATGGGGGGCAGTTCCCTTATGTGACTAGATGCTTTTCTCTTGATGTTTTTAGAAATCTCTGTCTATCTTTGGCTTTTGACAGTATGCTACAGAGAAGACCTTTTTAGGTTATATCCATATCTATTTGGGGATCTCTGAGATTCCTGTATCTGGATGTCTTAATCTCTTGCTAGACTTGGGAAGTTTTCAGCTGTTATTTTGTTGAATATGTTTTCTATGCCTTTGTCCTTCTCTTCATTTTCTGGATCATCCAGAATTTGAATATTTGGTCACTTTATGGCATCCCATATGCATGTAGGCTTTGTTGATTCTTATTCATTCCTTTTTCCTTTTTCTTTTTTGTCTGATTGGGTTATTTCAAAACATTTGTCTTTAAGTTCTGGAATTCGTATGCTTAATCTAGTCTATTGTTGAACCTCTTGAATAAATTTTTTATTTCATATATTGAATTCTTCAGTTCCAGGATTTCTGTTTTGTTCTTTTTTCATATCTGTCTCTTTAGTGAATTTCTCATTCACATTCTGAATTGTTTTTCTGGTATCTTTGTATTGTTTATCTGTGTGCTGTTGTATCTTACTGAGCTTCCTTAATAACATTATTTTGATTTTTTTCTGATATTTAAAAAATTTCTATTTCATTGGAATCTGTTGCTAGAAAACTATTGTGTTCCTTTGGAGGTGTCATATTTCCTTGCTCTTTCATGTTTCTTGTGTTTTTATGTTGATATCTGCACATCTGATGTAACAGTCACTTCTTCCGTTTTTTTGGATTGGCTTTAGGGGGGGAAGACTTTTTCCTGAAGATGTGTTTATGTTGATGGTTAGGTATAGTGCCTTAGCTTTGATTCTGGGTGCAGGCATTGGTGTAGTCTCGGTATGATTTATTTGATTGTGAACAGCATGGTGTCTGTGATTGTCTCAGTGGCCTGGCTGTGGTTGTTAGTGGACGCTGTGGTGATGCTTTGCTGGGGATGCCTTTGCTGGCCCCAGCAGGTGGGCCAGTCCTTTGTGCCCAGTGGTGGCAGTGGTGGGCCAATTATGCCAGCCATTAGGCTGCTGGGCAGTGTACATGGGCACCAGTGTTAGCAGATCCAGGCAGGCTGATTCTTGGGCCTCCAGGTGGCTTGCTCAGATTCCAGCAGTGGCAGCAGTGGGCTGGATGAGTGGGCAGGTCCTGGGGCCCCTGGGCAGTGTGTGTGGCATGGGAGATAGTAGTACCAGTGGCAGGACAACCCTTAGGCTTCCAGGCAGTTAGTGATGTTAGTGATGGTTGTGATGGGCTGGGTGGCCCCTCCTCAGGTCCCCAGGAGTACAAAGATACCAGTGGTGGTGGACTGGGTAGAGTGATCCCCAGGCCCCTGGGTGATGTACTCAGGCACTCAGGTCAGGGGTGGTTGTGCCAGGCTAGGTGGTCCTGTCCTTAACCTTCTGATGGTATGCACGAGTGCAGGCTGTGGTGGGACAATCTGTGGTGGTGGGTGGGGAGAGCTTGTCCCCAAGGTGCAGATAAGTGCGCAGCATCCGTGCTGCTCAGTGGGTGGGGCGGGGGTGGGGGTGGCTGTTAGTGGGAGTGACCCTAGGCATTTGGGCAGCTTTCAGGCTCTTGGGAGTGTACACATTAGTCCTTAGCAGCAGCAGTAACAGCAATGATGACAGTGGGCAGGGAGCCTGTCCTCAGAGTGCATGCTAGTGCACAGTGGCCACGCAGGCAAACAGCTGTCAGGCTTTGGGGAGCATGCACATTGGCTCCCCTTGTTTCAGCAGCACAGCAGCAGCTTCCCTGGTGTGCCACACCACCCATTCCTTGTGGTGTGGGACTCTTGAGTGGGCTAGAGTGCTAGGGACCCTGCTGCACTGCTGGGTCCAGCCAGCATCATGCTACTGCAGTCCTCCAGTGTAGGGGATTGTTAGTGGTGCTTCAGGGATGTCGAGATACAGAGGCTGTGGCATCCCAGGGCAGGATGCCCTGGTTGAGGTTAGGCACTCAGAATGGTGCTGTTCTGCAGTTGCTTAGGTATCAGGGGAGTGTGTAGAGCACTGTTAGTTCCCTTTCTGGAGCAAGGCCTTTGCACAATCTCTAGGCAGCTCCCTGTGCTAGTCTCAGGGCCCAGGAGGATAGAGAGGCTCTTCCATGGCTAAGATGACAGGAGTCAATGGTGGGAATGTGGACTTCTTGGGATCTCTTACCCTTTCCCTGCACCGGGAACCTCTCCAGGCTTCTAGCTGATGCCAGCTGAACTGGCCGCCTTGCTTTCCCTTACTTTCTGTGCCTCAGGTGTTTCCTGTCACTTCTCTGCTAAATTCCAGTGTTTTCTTTTAGATGTTCTATTTGAAATGTGATTATCTATTTCCTATTTTGGTTCTTTTTTGGGGAGTTGGTGAGTGCCAGATACCTCTAGTCAGTCATTTTGAACCTCCCCGGCCCCTCCTCAGGTCAACTGGTTTTTTTTTTAATAAGAGGATTTTTGCCCCTTAATTTTCTGGGATTATGTCCCATATAATTCTTGTAAGGCAATCTAGACAAAATTTTCAGTCATTAATTTTGTGCTTTTTTTCTTATGTTGAAACTACTAAAACAACAGGTTGGCTTTTCTTCAGTTAATCATCATGATTCATCTTTTCCATTATTTGTTAATTTGCCATCTAGCAATTGTATGATGACAAATTCTTTTTTACCTTTGAAACTTTACTGAAGGCACCTAGGCCAGGAGATCACATGGTTAGAGACATTACATTTATTTCCTTCCAACACAAAGAAAGACAGCAAATAGTAACAACCCCCCACCCACACCTATACCCAAGCAAAACAATATTATCATGTTTGCTATCCTACAAGATCCAATTTCCCTTGACTTTTATTGGAGAAAAGTGTCAGTACTAGAAATTCAAACAGAATCCTTAACATGCCCACAGATTATTTCAGGGATCCTTCAGTTCATTTTCTTGAGCAGTAGCTGATCAGGGGGCCTACTACTTTGTGTGCACCATTCTAGTGCTGAGGATACCATAATGAGTAATATTCATGAGTAAGACCATAATGAATAAGACCCTGTCCCCAGGCATCTCATAGGCCACTGTGGGAAGCACATCAATAAATTTCAGCGCAGAATGGTTAAGTGCTGTGTAAGCCTTTAATGTATTCAGGAGATCTGCAGAAGGGGCACCCAACTAGGTCTGAGGAGTCCTAATGACCTTTGAAGGCTGTGCAGGAGTTAGCTATATGGAAAAACTTCCAGGCAATGGGAACAGCATATAAAAAGGCAGAAAGGAACAGGGTGATTCTGAGTGACCAAGAGTTTAGGAATGGAGAAGTGTGAGGTGTTTATGAGGAGGGCAATGAATGAGGCTGGAGAGAGGTAAGTGGCAGGCAGATCGTGGAAGGCATGGTACACTGTGTTGAGTATGGATTTTATTTTAAAGGTGATGGAATCACTGAATCACTTTGGGGAATAGCATTATTCAACGGGTGTTTTGGATAACTCATTGGCAGTGGTATGGAGGAAGAATTTGAGGAGTCAGTTAGGAGGCTGTTAGAGCAGTTCAGAGATGAGATGACAGTAGCCTGGACTGAGGATATGTTCATGGGAATGGAGAAAATAAAATGGAATCAAGAGATGTTTGGGATGTAGAATGGATAGCACTTGGGGTGGTGTGTGTGTGTCTGAGAGAGAGAGAGAGACAGAATGAGAGAGAGAGAGAGATGAGAGAGATGGAAGACGTATATGTTAGGGAACTCTATGCAGCATTTGTGGCTCTGAAGGTTTTTATTTGGAAGGTGTTGATTGAATCTGTCTTTTTTGCTGAAAACTTCAGCATGTACAAGTTGCTGACTTATTGGCTGTTTTTAAAAACATCTGAATTCTATATATACTTCTGAGAGTCCATTACATTTTTCTTAGGTCTAGGACAGCTTTTAGTTTCCAGACTATCAACTGTGTGGGTGGTGATTCCACTAATTGAGAGAAGGGAAGATAGGCAAATAAGTAGAATGATGAGTTTGTAAATTGTGTTTGAGGTATCTTTGGAATATCTAAAGAAAATTTCCAAAAGGCAATTGGATGTGAAAAAATTGAAGTTTGAGAAGTTTGGGTTGGAGTTATGGATTTTCAAGTCAGTAGCAAAATAGGTGATTAACGAGTTCATGGTAATAGACAAAATCATCCCAGGAGATTATTTAGGGCAAACATGATAGAAGGCCAAGGTTGTAACACTAATTGAGAAAAAGAAATTATAAAGGTAATTGAGAAGTGTCTAAGGAGGAAGAGGATGATATTTAGACTGCAGAGGCCAAGGGAAGGGGTGGTTTCAAGGTGGGAGTGGACAGTAGATTTAGAATGTCTCAGATCATCTAAGCTAGGAGCCTGAATTTATCCTGGGTATGAAGGAATTGGGTGGTCATTAATGACAGCAGTTTTAATGGAGCCAGATTGTAAGGTGTATTGGTTAGGAATGAGTTTGGCTGCAAGTTAAAGAAAACCTAACCATAGTGGCTTACAGATCTAGGCTTATTTTTCTCATCTAGCATGAAGTCCAGAGATGGGAGGCTGCTGGTGTTTGTTCAAGAACTTAATGATCATCAGGGTCTTCTTGCAATTCTCGAAGCTTATTCCTTATGATCTCAAGCTGATTGATGCAGCCTCATACATGTTCATGTTCAAGATAGGAAGAAGGGAGGAAGAGTGGCATCTTCAAATCAGGAAACCAGTAATTTCCAAGAAATCCCCACCTGCAGCTAACTACTTAGGTCTCATTGCCCATAATGAGACATATGACTACCTGTAGTCACAAGGAATGCTGGGAAAGCAGGGAATGTTCTGGCATAGTGATCATTGCTTGGGCTGGGCCCATTGACACTGTATGCAAAATTTGGGTTCTGTTAGTGAGGAAGAGGAGAGTGTTTATTGAGTGGCCAGCTAACAGTGTTGGACTTACATAGGTTGAGAAATGAATGGGAAGTGAGAAAATGGGGACAGTCCATGTCTATGACACCTTAAGAGGCAGTTCTGAGGAGTATGGACTAGAAAGGGTGGTAGCCAGAGTAGAATATGGGGAAATAATGGAAGGTTACATTCTAGAATATGAAAGGCTTGAGTACATGTAAATGTTGATGTGAGTGGGAGAGACTGAAGATGCACCGGAGCTTTCACACCCCAGGACAATACCTAGAGACTTGGGATGGGTGAGGGCTGTGCTTTTCTTTTGTAAAATGGCAGAAGGGGTTCATATAGGAGCTTCTGAAGACAAATCGGTTAATAGGAAAGAGCATATACAGAGGCTTAGGATCTGGAAATACAGTCATTTAAAACTATCCATGTTCAGTATCCATGTGTTTCCAGTTTAAAGACTACTGCTTTAAATCATATAACAGTTTCTGTTCAGTCATTAGCATTTCCAGTTCTATGTGATAATCACAAGTTGAGTGCTGACTTGATGTTAATTTTCTCCCCCTCCCCAGCTAGGGTTGGCCTTGGGTAGGGCATTGCCACAGGGAGGGTGTGTGCTCCCTTTGAGTCTCTTACCCCAGAGTTTCTTGCCCTCTGGGTTTGGAGTGTAGGATGAAAGGAGGGGAAAGTGGGGCAGGGAAGTTTCTGTTTCTTTGGTGATTGCAGTATGGCTTTGATCTCTCTGGTCCCTGGCAGGTGTTCAGAGCTGACTTATTCGCAGGTGTCCCATTTCCTTGCTGAGCCAATTTGTCTTCCCTCTGGTTAGTATTTACTTGACTCATGCAATGTACGTTTTTATTTCTGGTGGTACTAACTTTTTAAGGATCCTCTTGGGAAGTATCTCCTTAACTTGGGACCCACTTCTGGTCCCAGGGTTTACCAGGCTTTGATCTGCCTTGATGTTGGGGGTGCTATGTTTCAATATGTTCCCATAGATTGTGTTGGAAACTCAATTGCTACTGTAACAGTATTAAAAGGTGGGCCTTTAGGAGGTGATTAGGCCATGAGGTCTTGCTCCCGTGAATGGAGAGAGTTTGGCCCCTATTTTCTCTCTATCTCATGTGCTCCCTCCTGCCTTCTGTTTTCTGCCATGGGATTTACCCTTGCCAGATGCTGGTGCCATGCTGTTGGACTTACTGGCCTCCAAAACTGTGAGCTAAATAAATATCTTTTCTCTATAAATTACCCAATTGCTGGTATTCTGTTATAGCAGCAGAAAATGGGTCAAAACAGGAGTGGAGTTACTTCTAGTGCAGCAGTGTCTCTCTGTCTTCCCCTCTCTCTCCCTCTCTCCCTCCCTCTTGTTGGCTTAGGCCGAAAGATTTGAAACCTTTGTGTCTATGTATTTTTAAAAGTTCACAGATCCATTGACCTGATTCTGATATTCATAGGGCCTCCCTACAGACCAAGCAAATTTAATGGGAAAAGAACACTTGACTTCATAAAGAAGAAATTTAAAATATATTTTATAAGAAAAATGAATAAAATTTAAGAAAATAAAAATTAACTCCAGGTCCTAAAAACAAAACATTCAGAAAAATAGTTACCTACTTCTGTTCCCCTCAGACTTGTTCTCAGCAACATTAAATGCCAGAAAGCAGCAGAAATTGCAATATTTCCAGAGTATTGAGGAAGGAATAGAATGACCCTCAAATACCATACTTAGCTTGATGCATAGAAGGCACTAATTTTGTTGTTGTTGTTAAACAAATACCAGAATGCAAATGTCTTTTCTCTGGGGATGGTTGCAGAAAAGTATGTGTAACTCATTGTACTTTTGTAAAAGAAAAACATGTGTTTGTATATGTAAATTTAGGAAAAAGGTGGAAAGAATTGTCTCAGACTGATTAAACCCAGGAATGGAGGGAACTTTACTTCTTAATTCTTATAATGAAGTCAAAGTTTTAATAAAATTTGGTAATATTTTACATTTTGTATTTTTTAGTTTTTGAAAAATACCATCTATGTAAAAAAAAAGCAAACACTATCATAGATCAAAGCCTAATTATACAGTTTTTTTATTTAAAACAAGCTGTTCTTGCATATTCATTAAAAACAAAACTCAGGTATATTATTTGTGCCAGAACAGTCTTTAGACCTATATTTATTCGTGAATGTTAAGAATAAAACATTGTCAGCTTCAACCTTCTATGTCCTTTTAAAGGTGATTAAACTTTCCTAGGTTGGACAGGATGGCTTGAGGAGAATGACGTACATTAATTTTTCTAGCCAAATTATTTCATGTGGCTCAGAACCCATTCAGTCATTCTATTATACAATCTGATCTTTTAAACTCATCTAAATAGCTACTCGACATTGTCCTTATCAGGCCTAGGTCAATGATAAAGGTACATAACAGAATAAATCTCCCCAAAGGAAGAAAGGAAAAGATTAACTCTCTCCCAAATCCCCATGAAACTTCGTGTTCCTACATGGACCTGTTTGTAGTCTGGTCCCCAGACACTGTTGAGATCTGGGAACACGGGGTCCCAGAAAGAAAGCAGCCTTCATGATTAATTCACTTTCAAAGGTTCTGCCTTAACCATTCAGGGTGTTCTAAAAAGAATCTTCTGAAAGACCACATTTTGCTATGAAATCAATCAAAAACAAAATACCAGTCAGAATCAAACTTTTTAAAAGGTCACACTCATAGAGGCCTCCAATTCATGATCATTGGGTACATATTGACAAGCTTTTTAGGAAACTTTAGAGATATATGGGGAAGATATCAATCTCATCTATCAACTGTAATTGAAAATGGGCAAAAAAATACAAATATATAAAAACTGGCATCAGTGCTGGAAACTAGAGAAGGGCATTGCCCAACTTGGAGAAGTTCTGCCTAATATGATGCAAACTGTAGGAAGCCACATGGGCCAAATCGTAGACATCCTTTCTGAAAAAAAGATAGGATGTGCAAAAAGTAAATACAAGTAAATCCTACCAGACCAGGCTGTTACTGCGCAGCTACTAATTTCTATGTGTGAGAGCTCAGAGGGGTCAGCCCCTGTACATATTGGGAACATTTATTCTAGTTGGAACCCATTTTCCCAGAGTGGGTCCACACTTAGAATCATTTGCAGGAAGCCCAAAGCCGAGCCTGAGGACAGCAGGACTTTTTCTGGATATGGTGGACAGGGCATCCAGAAAGTGTGGGGTCCTGGGCACACTCAGCCAAGACTGGGTGGGGCCAAACCTTTTTCTGTTTCCTGTCTCATGTTCTTGTGCTGGGACATTTCCTTGATTCTGCCTTTTTCTTTTTCTTTTCTTTTCTTTTTTTTTTTTTGAGACAGAGTCTTACTCTGTTGCCCAGGCTGGAGTGCAGTGGCACAATCTTGGCTCACTGCAACCTCTGCCTTCGGGTTCAAGTGATTCCCCTGCCTCAGCCTCCTGAGTAGCTGAAATTACAGGGATGTGCCACCATGCCCGGCTAATTTTTATATTTTTAGTAGAGATGGGGTTTCACCATGTTGGTCAGGCTGGTCTCGAACTTCTGACTTTGTGATCCACCCAAAGTGCTGGGATTACAGGTGTAAGCCACCACGCCCAGCCAACTCTGCCTTTTTAATAAGCAATTCTGATTTCAGTTTTGTCCATTCTGCGCTCACTCTTTTTTATTGAGTTTTCCTCCCTTCATTTTTCATGGTAGCCTTTTCTTGTTTTGTGCATATGAAATCTTCTCAAATTTTCCTATTAGGTATTAATGAAAACTTTAAAAAGTTCCCCTCTATACTTTGATTATCTCTGTTTCCTTTGGATCATTCTAAAGTTTCCTCTTTGACATTTCCTGTCACACTCCTGGTTTTCCTAAAATTTCTGTGGTTTCTGATTGTCAGTGTATCGGAATGAAGGACTAGACCCATCACTGTAGGTAGCTGGGGTAGGTTTTTGTCTGTTTACCTAACAGTCTTCCCTCCTTACTGGAAGGACTGAGTATAGGGGTGGGTGTGGTGATCAGTTTTATGCTAGGGTCAGTGGCCAAGGGGGACTCAGGAAGGCTGGAAAGAAGGGTTTTACCTTGGAATGCAGGGCTTTGCTCTTGGGCAGGGCTGCCTCTTCATGTTGCCCCTTCTATCTGTTGGAATGTTGGGAGAGATCTCTAGCTTCTCTCAGATCTTCACATCCACTTTGGGGCCATCAGCAAAGTCCACTCTCTTTAGAGTGTGGGTGCAGTCTTCAGCCTGGGGACAAACGCCCCAGTTGCCTGTTGCTTAGTTGATAATATTAATGGCTAATATTTAATGAGACTTAACAGTGTCAGATACTGTTCTAAATACTTTCCATACAGTAATACTTACAAGGCAGATACTGTTATAATCCACATTTTGTAGATAAGGAATTGGAAGCACAGAGAGGTTCACAGTTGCAGTGGAGCAGAGATTTCCAATCAAGATGCTGTAACTAAAGAATTTGCCTTTGGGTATAGAGATGGCGTGTGGGGATGGGGGTGGAGGGGCTCTGTTGATCCTTATTGCTTTCCACCATACAGTTATTTTATTAAGTCCCCTGATGATTCCCCAGGCTCACTCTGTTCTTTTTATTTTACATTGTTTAGACTTTGAATTTCTCTGTATCAACTTTTATCTTGGGAGCAGTTTTCTACTATGCATATATTGGTTGGCTTTATCCTCAGCTCTCTAATCCCATCTGCTCTCTGTCTTCTAGGAATTTCTCACCATTTATGATCTGTTGCTGGCACCCTTTCTTGTTTTTCAGCCCTGTTATGGATGTTATGGATATGCCTCTCTCTCTATAGATATATCTATATAGATATATGTAGAGAGGAATGTGGTACACAGAGAAGATGTGTGTATTTGGTCCATCATCTTGATTCAATTTCTGTAATATTTATTATATGCGTTTTATCTATTTACTTTCTGGAAGTGAGATTAATTAATTTTTTATCATGCTGCTATAATGATTAAATTTTGAAGTAGCATTTAGCGTGCAGGGAGTACAGTCACAATGTAATAGCCCCTGGGATTTTTGTTCTCTTGAGTATAGGTTATTAGACTCTGTATGGCTTTGTTGTGATTCTGCTAAACAGAGACTTCCAGATGCGGATTGTCAGACATGAACATTAGTTCTACTATTCAAACAGATAGGGATGAAGTGGTCCAGCATTGCTTGTTAAACTTCCTTCAGAAGAATAAATCAGGATAAATACAATCAATGTAAATATTAAACACATTGAATGCAGGGCTCATGGAAGGGGTAGTTTAATATTTTAAAAATTGAAATAAAATGTACATATAGGAAAGTGACAGACCACAAGTGTACAGTATGATGTATTTTAACAAAGTGACACATTCATGTGATCAGTTCAAGATATAGAACATTAGTGGCACCCAAGAGGACCCCTTATAACCTTAATTTACAAGTAACTACCACACCAGCTTCTATCACCATAGATTAGCTTTTCCTGTTTTTGAATATTGTATGAATGGAATAATGCAGTATGTTCTCTTTTTTGAACTTTATGTAATTAGACATAAATATATTGAGCTGCTTTCATTCAATGTTATGTCTGAAATTTACCCATGTTGTTACATATTATAGGAGCAGTTAATTCTTTTTCATTATAATACTATATAGTGTTGTAGAAATAGCCACAATATAATTATTAATTAATATGGGCATTTGTTTCTAGTTTTTGGTTATTATGAGTCATACTCTTTTTACATGGATTTTGGTGCATATATGTAGGAATTTCTGCTGGGTAGATACCAGCAGAATTGCTGAGTCACAGGGTATGGTTATTTTTATGTTCAGCTTTAGTAGATTCTGCCAAACTGTTTTATAAAATAGTTGCACCAATGTATACTCCTACCAATACTGTATGAGTGTTCCAGTTGCACCATTAATCCTTGGAAACACTTGTGTTGTTGTTGTTGTTTTAAAGTAATTTTGACCATTCTGATAGTAATGTAGTGGCATCTCATTGTGGTTAATTTGTATTTCCACGATTATAATTAGGTGAAAACATTTTCTTATGCTTATTGGCCATTTGGATTATTGTCTTAGTCCCTACAGGCTGCCACAACAAAAATACCATAGACTAGATGGTTTAAATAACAAATATTTCTCATGCTTCTGGAGGCTGGTAAGTCCATAATCACTGCACTAGCAGATCTGGTGTCTGATAAGGGCCTCCCTGGTTCACAGATGGCAATCTTCTTGCTGTGTCCCTGTATGATGGAAGAGTGGGAGAGCTTTCTCTGAAGTCTCTTTTATATGGTCACTAATTCCATTCCAGAGGGATCTGTAATACCTTCATGGCCTATCATCTTCTGTAGACTCTACCTCCTAATAGTATCATTGGGCAGTTAGAATTTCAATTTATGAATTTTGAGGGGACGCAAACATTCAAGCCATAGCAGAAATCTTCTTTTTGTCAAATTGCCTATACAAGGCTCTTTTGACTGTTTTTTAAAATATTGAATCTATTTGCCTTTTTCTTCATGACTCATCAGAGTTCTTTTTAATATTTGAATGTGATTCTTTGTCAGATAGATGTGTGGAAAACATCTTCTACTCTGTGGCTTGATATTTCACTCTCTCAGTCTTCTCTTACGTTTAATGAAATACAACATATGAATCCTTTTCTTGAGAGTTAGTATTTTGGGGTCTGGTTGAGATATCTTCTATCCTAGGGTTATGTTATCTTGTAGACATCATAAGATTCTAAAATCTTTAAATTTTTACCTTAAACATTATTTTAAGGTCAGTGAGGAATTATTTTTGAGGTATGGTGTAAAGCAGGGGTCTTAAATTATTTTTAAGAATAGAAAGGATACCTGAAATCAGAGAATTTGAGAACTGGTGATTTAAAGCTATAAAATTCCCAAACAACAGCTTTAGCTGCATCTCATAAGCTTAGGTTATATCTATATATTTGCATTCCTTATTTAAAAATATTCTCTAATCTTCATCTTTGACTCAGGCTGTTTATGCGTGTGTTGTTTAATTTCCAAATAATTGGAACATTTTCAGATATTGATTTCTATATTAATTTTTGTGGTCAGAGAACCTACTCTGCATGATTTTGGTCTTTGAAATTGTTAGAAATGTGCTTTGTGATTCCGCATATGGTCTATTTTGGTAAATGTTCCATGTCTACTTGAAAATAATCATTATTTTGTAGTTATTTGCTATAGTGTTCTACATATGATGGTTCAAGTCATGTTAATCTACTGATTGTTTTCGTCTGCTTGTTTTATAAGTTGCTGAAAGGCGTATTAAAACATTTAAAAATATTTGGAATTGTTTCTAGTTTTAGTTTTATAAGAGTATGCTTTATACATCGTGAGGCTATGTTACTAAGTGCTTAAAGATTTAGGATTGTTATGTCTCTTTTAAATTGACTTTTTACAATTGTTTAAATGTTCTTAATTCTAGTAATAATGTTTTCTGTATAAAAGTCTATTTTGTAGGATATTAGTATAGATTCTAAAGGTTTTTATTGTTGATGTTAGTGTTTTCTTTTTTTAAATTTAAAATTTCTATGGGTACATAGAGGTGTAATTATTTATGGCATATATCAGATATTTTTATACAGGCATACAATAAGTAAGGATTATTACAATGTGTAATGGTTGTCAGGGTAAATGGGGTATTCCTCACCTCAAGCACTTATTTCTTTGTGTTATGAACATTCTAATTGTACTTCCTCAGTTACTCTAAAATGTACAACAAATTACTGCTGACTGTAGCCACTCTGTTGTGATATCAAATATTATCTCTTATTCATTATATCTGACTATATTTTTGTGCCCATTAACCATCCCGATTCCCTCTACTCCCCTACTACCCTTCCCAGCCTCTGGTGACTATCGTTCTACTCTCTGTCTTCATGAGTTCAATTGTTTAAATTTTTAGTTCCCACAAATGAGAACATCTGATGTTTGTCTTTCTGTGCCTGGCTTATTTCACTTAACATAATGTCCTCCACTTCCATCTGTGTTGTTGCAAATGACAGGATCTCATTCTTTTTTATGGCTGAATATGTACCACATTTTCTCCATCCATTCATCTGTTGATGGACACTTAGATTGATTCCAAATCTTGGCTATTGTGAATAATGCTGCAATAAATATGGGCAGCAGATATCTCTTTGATACACTGATTTCCTGTCTTCTTTCCTAGCAGTGGGATTGCTGGATCATATGGTAATTCTATTTTTTGAGGAAATTCCAAACTGTTCTCCATCGTGGTTGTACATCCTTACCAAGGATGTATGAGGGTTCCCCTTTCTCCTTGCCAGCATTCGTTATTGCCTATCTTTTGGATAAAAGCCATTTTAACTGGGGTAAGATGATATGTCATTGTAGTTTTGATTTGCATTTCTCTGGTCATCAGTGATGTTGAGCATCTTTTCATATACCTGCTGGCCATTTGTATGCCTTCTTTTGAGAAATGTCTATTCAGATCTTTTGCTCATTTTTAAATTTTATTATTAGATTCTTTTTCCTATAGAGTTATTTGACTTCCTTTTATTCTGGTTATTAATCCCTTGTCAGATGGATAGTTTGTAAATATTTTCTCCCATTCTGTGGGTTGTCTTTTGACTTTGTTGATGTTGAAAAGCCTTTGCTATGCAGAAGCTTTTTAACTTGTTGTGATCCCATCTGTCCATTTTTGCTTTGGTTGCCTGTGCTTTTAGGGTATTACTCAAGAAATCTTTGCCAAAATCAGTGTCCTGGAGAGTTCCCCCAATGTTTTCTTATAGTAGTTTCACGGTTTGAGGTCTTAGATTTAAGTCTTTAATCCATTTTGATTTGATTTTTGTATATGGTGAGAGATAGGGATCTAGTTTTACTCTTCTGCATATGGATACCCAGTTTTCTCAGCATCATTTATTGAAAAGACTGTCCTTTCCCCAATATATGTTCTTGGCACCTTTGTTGCAAAGGATTTCACTGTAGATGTATGGATTTATCCCTGGGTTCTTTGTTTTGTTCCATTGGTCTGTGTGTCTGTTTTTTATGTCAGTACCATGCTGTTTGGTTACTACAGCTCTGTAGTATAATTTGAAGTCAGTTAATGTGATTACTCCAGTTTTATTCATTTTGCTCAGGATGGCTTTGGCTATTCTGGGTCTTTTGTGATTCCATATAAGTTTTAGGATTATTTTCTCTATTTCTGTGAAGAATGTCATTGGTAGTTTGATAAAAGTTGCATTGAGTTTGTAGGTTGCTTTAGTAGGTATGAAATTTTAACAATATTGATTCTTCCAATCCATGAACATGAACTATCTTTCTATTTCTGGTGTCCTCTTCAATTTTTTGCATCAATGCTTTATCGTTTTCATTGTAGAGATATTTAACTTCTTGGGTTAATTCTTAGGTATTTTATTTAATTTGTAGCAATTGTAAATGTGTTTACTTTATTGATTTCTTTTTCAGATTGTTTTTTGTGGACATATAGACATTCTACTGATTTTTGTATGTTGATTTTGTATCCTACAACTTTATTGAATTTGTTTATTGGTTCTAATACCTTTTTGATGGAGTATTTAGATTTTTCCAAATATAAGATCATGTTATTTGCAAACAAGGATAATTTGACTTTTTCCTTTCCAATTTAGATGCCTTTTTTTCTTTATCATCTGATTAGCTACTTTTTTTTCTTTATCATCTGATTACTCCAGTACTATGTTGAATAACAGTGGTGAAAGTAGGCATCCTTGCCTTGTCCTTTATTTTACAGGACAGGCTTGCATTTTTTCCTCATTCAGTATGATACCAGCTGTGGGTCTGTTGTATATGGCTTTTATTGTATGGAGATATGTTCCTTCAATATCCAGTTTTTTTAGGGTTTTTATAATGAAGGGACATTGAATTTTATCAAATGATTTTTCAGCATCAATTGAAATGATCATATTATTTTTGTCCTTCATTCTGTTGATATGATGTATCACACTAATTGATTTGCATATATTGAACCATTCTTGCATTCCTGGGTTGAATCCTACTTGGTCATGATGAATAATCTTTTTCTTGTGTTGCCAAATTCAGTTTGGTAGTAGTTTGTTGGGGATTTTTGCATTGATGTTCATGAGAGATATTGGCCCGTAGTTTTGTTGTTGTTTTGTTTGTTTGTTTGTTTTTTGATGTATCTTTGAGTGGTTTAGGTATCAGGGTAATACTGGCCTCATAGAATGAGTTTGGAAGTCTTCCCTCCTCCTCTATTTTTTAGTATAATTTGAGTAGGATTCGTATTAGTTCCTCTTTAAATGTTTGGTGGAATTCAGCAATGAAGCCATCATGTCCCAGGCTTGTTTTGCCAGAAGACTTTGTATTTCAAATGAGATCAAATGAGAGGTTTGATCTTGTTACTTGTCATTAGCCTATTCAGACTTTGGATTTCTTCATGGTTTAATATTGGTAGGTTGTACGTGTCTAGGAATTTATCTATTTCTTCTAGGTTTTCCAATTTATTGACATATTGTTGCTCATAGTAGTCTCTAATGATCCTTTGAATTTCTGTGGTATTGGTTTTAATGTCTCCTTCTTCATCCCTGATTTTATTTATTTGGGTCTTCTCTCTTTTTCTTAGTCTGGCTAAAGGTTTGTCAATTTTGTTCATCTTTTCAAAAAAACCAACTTTTTGTTTTGTTGACCTTTTATATTGCCTTTTCTTTTTCAATTTTATTTATTTCTGCCTGATTTTTATTTTTTTCTTTACTAATTTTGGGTTTGGTTTGCTCTTGCTTTTCTAGTTCTTTAGATGCATCATTAGGTTATTTATTTGAAGTTTTTCTACTTTTTTGATGTAGGGGCTTATTGCTATAAATTTTCCTGTTAGTACTGCTTTTGCTGTATCCCATAGGTTTTCGTATGTTGTATTTCCATTTTCATTTGTTTCAAGGAATTTTAAAATTTCCTTCTTCATTTCTTCATTGACCCACTGGTCCTTCAGTAGCATACTGTTTAATTTTCATGTGTTTGTATAGTTTTTAGAGTTTCTATTATTGATTTCTAGTTTTATTCCATTGTGGTCAGAGAAGACACTTGATATGGTTTATCCTTGAGAATGATTGCTGAGGAGAAGAATGTGTATTCTGCAGCTGTTGGATGAAATGTTCTGTAAATATCTATGAGGTCCATTTGGTCTATAGTGCAGATTAGGTCTGATGTTTCTTTATTGAAATGCTAATGAGTAGTTTACACACCACAATTACAGTGTTATTATAGTCTGCATTTGTCTATGTACTTACTGTTACCAGTGAATTTTGTTCCTTCAGATAATTTCTTATTGCTCATCAATGTTCTTTTCTTTCAGATTGAAAAACTCCCATTAGCATGGTGAGTATTAGGGAGTGAAAAGCTCCCATTAGCATAGGTCTGATGTTGATGAAATACTTCAGCTTTCGTTTGTCTGGGAAAGTCTTTATTTCTCCTTCATGTTTGAAGGATATTTTTGTAGGATATAATATTCCAGGATAAAATCTTTTTCCTTCAGCTCTTTAAATGTATCATGCCACTTTCTTCCAGTCTGAAAGGTTTTTACTGAGAAATCTGCTGCCAGACATAATGGAGATTCTTTATATGCTATTTTTTTCTTTTATCTTGCTGCTTTTAGGATCCTTTCTGTATTCTTCACCTTTGGGAGTTTGATAGTCTTATTTGAATTAAATCTGCTTGGTGTTCTATACCCTTTTTGTACTTGAATATTGACATCTTTCTCCAGGTTTGGAAAGTTTTCTATTATTATCTCTGTGAATAACCTTTCTATGCTGATCTCATTCTCTACCTCCTCTTTAAGGTCAATAACTCTTAGATTTGCCCTTTTGAAGCTATTTTCTAGATCTTGTTAGGTTTGCTTTATTCTTTGTTATTCTTTTTCCTTTTGTCTCCTCTGTGTATTTTCAAGTAGGCTTGCTAATTCATTCCTCTGCTTGATCAGTTCTTCTGTTTAGAGACTGATGCATTCTTCAGTTTGTCAGTTGAATTTTTCAGCTCCAGAATTTATGCTTAGTTCTTTTTAATGATTTTAATCTGTTTTTTAAATTTATCTGATAGGATTCTGAATTCCTTCACTGTATTATCTTGGATTTCACTGAACTTCTTCAAAACAGTTCTTTTGAATTCTTTGTCTGAAAGGTCACATATCTCCATCACTCTAGAATTGGTCACTGGTAACTTATTTAGTTCATTTGGTGAGGTCTTGTTTTTTCTGGACGGTCTTGATACTTGTGGATGTTCATTCATGTCTGGGCATTGAAGAGTTAGGTATTTATTCTAATCTTCACAATCTGGGCTTGTTTATACCTATCATTCCTCAGACGGCTTTCCAAGTATTCAAAGGGAATTGAACATTTGATCTAAGTCTTTGGTCACTGCAGCTATATGTGCATTAGGGAGTGCCCTAAGCCCAGTAACTCTGAGTCTTGCAGTCTTGTATAGGTGCTGCCTCAGTGGTCTTGGGTAAGATCTGGGAGAATTCCTTGGATTACCAGGCAGAGTCTCTTGTTCTCTTCTCTTACTTTCTTCCAAACAAATGCAATCTCTCTCTCCATGCTGAGCTTCTTGGAGTTAGTGGAGGGGTGATACAAGCACTCCTGTGACCATCACTACTGAGATTGTGCTGTGTCACACCTGAAGCCAGAACAGTTCTGGGTCTTGCCCAAGATGTATTACAACTATTTCCTGAATTCTGCTGATGTTTATTCAAGGGCCAAAGACTCTTTAGTCAGCAGAAGTTGATTCCTGCCAGAAATGGATCTTTCCCTTCAGGGCAGTGGATTTCCTTCTGGCCCAGGGTGGATCTAGAAATGCAGTTCAGGAGCTAGGGCCTGGAACTGGGGGCTGCAGGAGTCTGCTTGATGCTTTACTTTACTGTGGCTGAGCCGCTACCCAAGTTGCAAGACAAAGACCTCTTTTTTGCTCTCCTTTCCTCAAGCAGAAGGAGTCTCTGCCCAGACAATCACTACCTCAGGCCCATGGCAACTATAGCTTGGCTACTGCTGATGTTTATTCAAGGCCCAAGGGGTCTTTATTCAGCAGGTGGTGAGTTCTGCCTGGTCTGGGTCTCTCCTTTCAATGCAGTGGGTTCCCTTCTGGCCCAGGGTGGGTTAAGGAATGCCCTCTAGGAGCTAAGGCCTGGAACTGAGGAAATGAGAAGTCCTCTTGGTGCTTTAGTTTACTGTGGCTCTGCTGGTACCCAAGTCACAAGATGAAATCCTTTTTACACTTCCCTTTCCTTTCTTCAAGCAGAAGGAGCCTTTCCCTGTGGATACTATAGCTGAGAATGTGCTGGGTCACACATGAAACCAGCACAGTACTGGGTCTTGCCAAGGCCTGTGATGACTGCTGCCTGGCTACAGATGGTGTTTATTCAAGGCCCAGGGGTGTTTATTCAAGGCCCAAGGGCTCGTTAGTCAGCAGGTAGTGAATTCTGTGACACTGGGTCCTTTCCTTCAGGGTAGAGTTCTTTTCTGGACCAGGATGGGTCTAGAAATGTTGTCTGGAAGCTATGGCCTGAAATGGGGGCTTTAGGACTTTGCTTGGTACTTTATTTTACTGTGACGGAGCTGGTATCCAAATTGCAAGACAAAGTCCTCTTTACACTTCCCTCTTCTTACAGAACTGTGAGCCGCATTGCCTGGAGTTGGGGAAGGGGTGATGCAAGCACTCCCTTGGCCACTCCAGCTGGTGTCTCCCTGGAAAGTTCTCTATTAATAAAGTTTCCTGGGTTGCATGCACCCCAGTTCCACTGGCTGTAGGCCCAGCAGAGCACCAGTATTTGTCCAGGAATTGCAGTCCTTGTGGCCTAGACTGCCTTTCAAGTTTATTTAGGACCCCAGAACACTTTATCCCACAGTGGTGGGGCTAGCCAGAACTCAGTTTCTGACTGCTGGGATGGACGATTGCCCTTTGGCTAGGGCTAGTCTAAGTGCTCCCTCCACGGGCACTGGCCAAAGCCAGTGGGAAACACTGGGAAAGGCCTGTGTTGCTTTCCACTGTGACAGGGCAGCACTGAGTTCCAATGCAAATTCCCCAAATTACTTTGCCCTTCCTCCCGCAAGTGCACAGATTCTCTCTCCATGCCATGCTGCACTGCTGGGGGATGGAGGAGGAGTAGTGTCGGCAATTCAAAACTATCATTCCTATCCTCTTCAGTGCCTCTTTCTTGGATACAAAGTTAAAATCAGGTGCTGTGATTGCTCACCTGATTTTTGGTTCTTATGAAGGTGCTTTCTTGTGTGGATAGTTGTTCTATTTGGTGTTCCTGCAGGAGGGACGATTGCTGGAGGGTTCTGTTGAGCCATCTTGCTCTGCCTCCTCCTCCAGAAATCAGTGTTAGTGTTTTTCTGATGTATCTTTTTGCACCTGTTTATTTTTCTTTCATGTTATTACCTTTAGTGTGCATCTCTTATTAGCAGGATATAGTGTAGCTTTTTTTGTTGTTTTTAAATGCTGGCTGATGCTTCTTGTCTTTTAATTGGAATATTTAGTCCATTTTCATTTAATGTAATTATTGATATTTTTACATTTAAATCTGCTATGTTATTATTTGTTTTCTATTTATCTCATTCATTCTTTGCTTCTTTCTCCTTTCTTGCCTTCTTTTGGATTAATCACTTTAAAGAATTATTCCATTTTACTACTCTAGTAGCTTGCTAGTTATATATTATTTTATAATTATTTAAAAAGCAATACTAGAAATTATAACACACTTTTTTTTAATGTGGTGGTGTCTTCATTAAATTAGTACTGTATCACTTCCAAGCAATAGAATAGACCATACAACAAGAGTCTCACTTAACTCCCTTAGTGGTGGCTTTTGTGCTATCATTTTTATGCTTTTGAAATTCTACATACATTTAAAACCTCACAAGACATTACTTTTATTTTAAGCTGTGAATATTCATTTAGATTTATCTTTCTGGAGCTCTTCATTTCTTTCCCTATTTTCTTATTTCCATTTGTTTCCATTTATATATGTGTGTGTATATATAATAAAAAATTATATGTGTCTGTGTTTCCATTTATATATATTTATATATATAAATTCACATATATTACATAAATGTGTATATATATAATACATACACACACACTACATATATAATTTTTTAAAGAACTCCCTTTAGTGTTTCTTTTGGTGTTTGTCCGTTGTGAGAAATTCTCTCAATGCTTTTGTCTGAAGATTTCTTTGATGTTGCCTGTTTATGAGGGATATATTCATTGACAGGGAATAGAATCTTAGATTGGCAGATATTTTCTGCCAGCATTTTAAAGATGTGATTTCATTGTTTTGTAGCTCCTTGATTTCTCTTGTAACATCAGCTAAGAATCTTTTTGTTGCTCCTTTGAATGCAATGTGTATCTTTCTCTTTGTCTTTGGTCTTCAGCAGTTTGACTATAATGTGCCTAGGTATGTTTATCTTCATATTTATCCTGCTTGGTGTTCATAGAGAAGTTTCAATCTGTAGCTTGGTGTCTTTTTTCTATTTTGAATAATTATTGTCCATCTCCTCTTCAAATATTGTTTCTTTTCATTTCTTTGAACTCTAAAATACACTTGTGTTAAGGTATTTTCACCATGTCTGATGTGCTTATAGTGCTCTTTTTTATGTTTTTCATCTTCTTTCCCTTTATGTTTCAATTTAGATACTTTCTACTGACTGAACTTCCAGTTCACATATTCTCTCAGTTGTCGTCTAATTGTTATTAAACACTTCTGTTGGGTTCTTAATTTTAGTTATTGGATTTTCATCTGTAATTTTCATTTGCTTTCTTTTTATGTATTCCAATTTTTGATAAAAATTTTACATTGTCATTTATTTTATTCAACATGTTTATCATAGTTACATTAAAAATCATTTCTGATGTCAATATTGGGATTACCTGTTGGATCATCTATTCTTTTCTTAGTTTTCCATTGTTGGTTCAGTATCCTGGTATGCCACATTATTTTTACTTGAATGGCACATATTGTGTGTGAAGAATTGTAGCAGGTCTGAGTAATGTATCTTCCTCCAGAGATTATCTAGTTTTATTCTGGCGGATAATGAGGGTAAAGGCTTGTAACCTTGCTACAGGTGGATTGAAATGATTCAAGTTTGCATTCCAGGCTTTGTGAGGGCATGTCCCCTTGCTTGCTTTTACTCCTAGGGTTTAGGCATTCAGGGATGAATTAAAATCCCAGGATGTTTTTCCTCATTGGGGAGTCCTAACTCTAATTTCTGTCTCTTGATCACTGTGATACTGCAGAAATATCTGCTTAGATATTTAGCCTTCTAGCAGCCTCTTTGTGCTGGTTTCTTATCATCTGCCTTGTGTATTCAGCTTAGGAATTGTCAAAAGCCTCAAGAGGAAATTGAACATAGCTTGTCAGGTTTGCTTCTTTATGTTTCCCTTTTTCCCAGAAATTTGGCCTCTTATATCCTGGTTTCCTTGGTTACAGTGTATTCCAATTTTTCTCTTACACAACCTAGTAAGACTGCTGCAAGTTCCAGGCTGGTGTTTTCTGCTCAGACTTTATGTCCTATGTTGCAAGACAGAACATTTCCTAAAGAGAACAGTCAGCTGTAGATGTATCACTCCCCTCAGTGCATTTCCCTTCCTCCCGATTTTGGCCCCTCAGATCGTGGCTGTCTTGGTTGCTCCGATGACCTCAAGATCTCTTTAAACTTGGAAATTTGAAAAAATTTTAGACTTACAGAAAGGGAAGTTGCAAAACTAGTACAGAGAGTTCACATATACCCTTCACTTGTCTTTCCCTAATGTTAACAACTTACATGTTACCTTTACTATTGATACTTAAAATTGTGTTGCCATGTTCTCCAAGCTGATAACAACAGAGCATGACTGCCAACTGGTTGAAAGCAGAAAAAGGAACCTTTCGAAAGGGTGACATTTTTGGCACAGGGCTTCTCAAAGTGTGTTCCTTAGAACACCAGTCCTTGGAGATTTTCCTATTAGACAACGTCCACAGCCCAGTAATTGTGGGAAATGCCACATCTTACATATATGTGCCCCTTTGGAAATCCACAGTGCCCGTTACCATTTTATTTTATTTATTTTTTTTGAGATGGAGTCTTGCTCTGTCACCCTGGCTGGAGTGCAGTGGTGTGATTTCAACTCACCGCAACCTCCACCTCCTGGGTTCAAGTGATTCTCGTGCCTCAGCCTCCCGAGTAGCTGGGATTACAGGTGCGCACCACCATGCCTGGCTAATTTTTGTATTTTTACTAGAGATGGGGTTTCACCATGTTGGCCAGGCTGGTCTCAAACTCCTGACCTCAAGTGATCTGCCTGCTGTGGCCTTCCAAAGTGCTGAGATTACAGACATGAGACACCGTGCCTGGCCCTCCATTACCATTTTAAAGCCTCTGAAAATGTTTTAGTAAAGAAATCTGCTTAATTTTGTTTTCCCTGTGTTTCCAAATATATATAGTCAAGAGCTGTTTTTGTTTTTGTTTGTTTGTTTGTTTTACTTTGCCTGGCCCTTAGGTACATCCCATGGAGCTAGTGTTTTGTGGCACACATACTGGAAAATACTATTCTGGAGCATTTTCTAAAATCCTAAGTTACAAATTTTGCTTTTTTACATTTTCTCCTAGGTTCCGGCTTTCTTGCTGTTTAATTTCTTGCTTCACGAAAGGGAAGAAGATGGAGACGCCAAGGTTTCTTTGAAAACAGATATTTGCACAAGAAGGCAGCCAAGGCTGTGTTAACATTTACCATTAAAAACCCAACACATCTAGACAAAACACCAAATGCAAAAGCTTCACGTTTCCCAAATAAATTTCTTTTATAATTTGTCACTGCTCGGTTGTAGGCTTTGAAAATAGTTTTCATTTTCCTGTTATTGACAAAATTAAAGCTGCCAAGAAGTAGATGGTGAACAAGGATTTTATCTCTGACTGTAGCACCAAGGCAACCTGAGATAGGTCTAATTTGCAGCATAAATCTTCTTTTCCACTGGGGGAAGAACACACGAGCCACGTTGAGTAGCCACCCATTTGTATTTTTGATTTGCAACTTCTGTCTAGTGAGCCAAGGTCAGGTGCGATATTTGTGATGGGGAAGCTGAATAGGTGAGTGAGGGTAGCTTGTGTTTGAAGCTGAAGAAGGTAATTAAGAGGGTTTTAGAATGTAATTTTGGCATTTTTCCCCACTCCACCTCTTCAAACTATGTGTCCTCTGTCATCGCCTAACCGATCTGCCTGTCCACCTTCTGGTTCCTCTCCAGTCCATTATCTCATGGCCCACTTGACTAATCTTTCTGAAACTCAGATCTGTTCTTATCACTCACCTTTCTAAAAGTCTCCATTGTCCCCAGAATTAAGTTTAGCCCCATGGTCTGGCCCCTGAGTGTATGCCTGTCTGCTCCTTTTCATTTAAGCTTCCGTTACCCTTGCTGAATTATTATGCTGTTTCCTGTTATGTTGTGTGCATCTCTTAGAAGCTGCATATAGCTGGATTTTTTTAAATCCACTCTAGTATTATTTAGTATGTTGAATGTAATCCAATTGTGTAGATAATCATTACTGATCTATTTGGACTCTCTATTTTTT
The DNA here is from genome assembly GCF_028858775.2 of Pan troglodytes. NCBI lineage: Eukaryota > Metazoa > Chordata > Mammalia > Primates > Hominidae > Pan > Pan troglodytes. The sequence goes on along the minus strand of NC_072414.2, from coordinate 75,067,349 downwards.
AATCAGCCATTTCTTTGCTTATACTATTCTTTCTGACACAAATGCCACTTTTCTTCTTATCTCCCTGGTGAACTCCATATATCCTACTAGGCTTTGTTCTGGAACTTTCTTGGCACCTTCTCATTTATATAATTGCTTCCTTCCATCTGGGTTTTAATGGCAAGTTCTGCATCTCTATTACAGAATAGTATTGATCTCATTGTGGATTGCTGTTTGTGTTTCTGCTTTCCAGTGGGCCTGTGAGAGTGACTGATCTTTGCATCTCTAGCAAATTGGCACAGTTGGTAGACTTTCCAACCTGAGATATTAGATGTTTTAGAAATTAGATTGAATGACGTGGTGTCAGTTTGAAACATTAAATTGAGGTGTTCTTTGAAATGTATTTAAGGTTATACAATGATTTTTGAATACAGCTTTAGCTGCATACCACAGATTTTGATGTATAATATTTTTATTGTTGTTAAATTTTTTGGTAATTTCTTTTGGGGTTTTCTTTTTAATCTGTTATTTAGGACAGAATTTTAAAATTTTGTGCTGATATACTTATTTTTATTGTTGGTTCCTAACTTAATTGCATTATGGTTAAAAAACCCCAAAACCTAATAAACATGCTCTATATGGTATTGATTGACTGTGTTACCTAGTATTAGGTTGGTGCAAAAGTAACTGTGGTTTTTGCCACTACTTATAATATTTTGCAGCAACATAATATATGGTCAGTTTTTGTAATGTTCTATCTGTACTTGCAAGGAATATACATTTTGTAAATTTATTGGCTGGGGGGATATATGTATATGTACATAATAGTTGACCAAGGTTATTATTTTGGTCATTCAGATAATCAATATCTTTTTCAATTTTTTATCATGTTTGATATGTCAGTTTTCTGATGGAGTTGTGTTAAATCTGCTGTAATTGTGGGTTTATCAGTTTCACTATTTCAGTTTTGCTTTATATTTTTTGGAGGTTATACTAATAGTGGAAACAATATCATTATTATAAAAATTTTGGTGGATTGCTCCTTTTATTATTACATTGAGTCTCTATTCCTATTAATGCTTTGCCTTAGGAAGGTATTTCTTAGGTCGGGCACAGTGGCTCATATCTGAAATCCCAGCACTTTAGGAGGTGGAGGCAGGAGGATCGCTTGAACCTTGGAGCTCAAGACCAGCCTGGGCAACATAGAGAAACCCCATCTCTACAAAAATACAAAAATGAGCCAGGCATGATGCTGTGCACCTGTGGTCTCAGCTACTCCTGAGATCACACCACTGTACTCCAGCCTGGGCAACAAAGCGAGACCCTGTCTCAAAAAAACAAAAAACAAAGACAGGTAGCTCTTGTCTGATATTACTGCTGCAGGCTTTATTTTGATTAGCATTTTCCTAGTATGTACATTTTGTCTTTTCAGTCTTTCTATGTGTTGTGTTTTAGTTGTGACTCTTAGAAGATGTATATAGCTAGATTGTTAAAATTCACTCTAGTATTATTTAGTATGTTGAATGTAATCCAATTACATAGATAATCATTACTGATCTATTTAGACTTATTACTATCTGATTTTGTGGTTTCTGTTTGCCATTCCTTCTTCCTCCCTCTCCCTTTATTCTCCCTTGTTTTCTTTTGGATTGAAAAATACTGGTTTTCTAACAGTGTGCTGGCATGGATACTATGTTGTAACATGCATAGTTCTATATGCGTATCATAGTTTTGTGTTTTTAGGAGTTACCATTAGTTATATAACACAGATACCTGCTGTGCATTATTTTAATGATGTCTAAAGTTATACCCATTTCTCACCTCCTCCTGAACACACATGAATCTTAGTGTGCTTGAAATATCCACTCAACACCCTTCCCCATTTCTGTGTTATTATTGCTGAAGGTTTTAATTTTGCCCTTGTGTAAACTCAGACACATTGGTTTTTGCTTGTTTGTTTGCCTTTACTCAATGGTAAATTTACCACCATAGTTTCTCAATTTTTATTCTCACCGTTGTTTCCTATGGTCCATACTTTCCCTCTTGGTTCGGTTTTTATTTCCTTGATGTAATACTTTAGCATCACTGTTATTTGAGTCTGTGAAGTCTGAATATGTCTTTATTTTGTTTCTCTCGCTCTTTTTTTTATTTTTTTGAGACAGTCTCACTTTGTCACTCAGGCTGGAGTGCAGTGGTGTGATCTCAGCTCATTGCAACCTCTGCCTCCCAAGTTCAAGTGATTCTCCCATTCTCCCACCTCAGTCTTCTGAGTGGCTGAGATTATAGGCACGTGCCACCACATACAGCTGATTTTTTTTTTTGAGACGGAATTTCACTCTTATTGCCCAGACTGGAGTGCAATGGCGCGATCCCGGCTCACCGCAATGTCTACCTCCCGGGTTCAAGCGATTCTCCTGCCTCAGCCTCTTGAGTAGCTGGGATTACAGGCATGCGCCACCACGCCCAGCTAATTTTGTGTTTTTAGTAGAGACGGGGTTTCTCCATGTTGGCCAGGCTGGTCTCAAACTCCTGACCTCATGTGATCCACCACTTCGGCCTCCCAAACTGTTGGGATTACAGGCATGAGCCACTGCACCCAGCCTTGCTCTTAAACAACAGTTTAGGGAGACAGAAAATTCTAGATTTTTATTGCACCACCACACCCGGCTAATTTTTGTATTTTTAGTAGAGACAGGGTTTCGCCATGTTGGCCAGGCTGGTTTTGAACACCTGACCTCAGGTGATCCACCCGCCTCAACCTCCCAAAGTGCTGGGATTACAGGCATGATCTGTAATCCGGTGCCTAGCCGATTTCTTCTTAACACTTTGACGCCATTCCTTCATTGTCCCTGGCATCTGCTGTTGCAGAAGAGAAATCTGCTGTCAATCTTATTGTTGCTTTGGATGTTTTTTCCCCTGCGATAGTTTTAGGATTGTTTATTTTTGAGGTTTTGCTGCGTCTGGGTGTGAATTAATATTCATCTTGCATGGTACTTGAGTGTGCTTCCAAACTGTAGACTCCTATTTTCCTTCAATTACAGAAGATAAAAGAGCCATTTTACTTGTAAATATTGATTCTCCTATATTCTGTTGTTTTTTTCTGGAGTGCCTGTTTGGAATCTCTCACTTATCCTTCATATCTATTAACTAATATTTCCTTAAAAAAACTCTTCATCTCTGTTTATTTTATGTTCTTTGAGTAAGTGCCTTAATATTTTCCAGCTTACCAGTTCTTTCCTGATTGTGCCCAGGCTGGAGTTTGTCCCATCGATTGGGTTTTTCATTTTTATGACTATATAATACTTTTTGTTTCTAATGTTTTATGTCTATCTTGAAAATTTCTGTCCTTTTGTATAATTGTTTGCTCTTCATTAATAGAAGTTATTCCTTCATCTATCATTTTAATAATATCCTAAACACACATTAAAAAGTCTATATTGTTTCATAAAACCGTTTTCTCTAGAAGTGAATTCATGTTATGTTATGTGATTTTGTCGGCTCTCTTTCTTGGTGTTATATTTTATTCATGTGCCTTGGAATTTAGATCTAGGATGAATTTTAATTCCAACTTCTTGTGCTCACTTCTCTCTAGTGATTGTGGCTTCTTCCACCCAGCTTCCCAAGGCCCCAGTACAAAACCGTGGTTTCTGTTCTGTGCTGATATTGGGGCTATCTGGATCCAGTCACAGAGCTGGAGGGGGTGGGGATGTGACTTGACTGATTCTTTGTTCTTCAGTCTCCTTGGGCCTGCAGATTGCCACATGTGGTAGCATCAGACAGGGGTTTACATCTGAATTTTTTTTCCCAGCCTCATTTGCTTTTCCATCCCCAGCTGTAAGCAGAACTTGAACCCAGACTCTGGTCTCATGGAGCACTTTTAGATCCTTTTGTACTCAGCAGGAACCAGATTGTTGGCTGTCATAGCCTGTGTGCAGGCAAGAAGCCCAGCAGGCCCGAGGCTTCAACCTTGTTCATCATGTTGTGTTTCTGTTCATTTTCAGATTCACAAAAATGTTTATTCTGTTTTTGAGCATTGCTTATCTTTCTGGTTTTCTTTTTTTTGATATTTAATTTATCCTTGCTATGTATTCAAGGCATAAAGAGTGCATATTTTGATATTTAATCTATCCTTGATTTGTATTCAGAGCATAGGGAGTGCATCAGAGTTGAATTTGAATAGTCATCTTCACCAGAAATAGAAGCTTGAGTATTTATATTTAGCTTCCAGCGCCTAGAGGAAATAACCTTGTAACCTTGGAAGGAGGCCAGGTGCCCTGTAGGAATCACGTCTTTTTTATCTTTCTATCCCAAGTACCAGTCATGTCCCTGCACATAGTAGATGCTCAACAAACAATATTTGTTCATTGACTGACCTCTGAAATATAATTAAGTGGCCTAAACAGCTAATGCTATATGTGTATTTATACTTAATGTATCAAAACAGCTAAACACCACTGGGAAATTCAGGAAAAGCAGAAACGAATGATCATGACTCTTAACCTGTGACTCCTGTTGAAAATGATCCCATATGTTGTCTTTTCAAACAAGATATATTCATGTCACTAGTTTCTGTTCCTGAAAGTAGAAACACTACTCCTTCTATTAGACATTTTGGTTTCTGAAAATAGAACAAGGAAAACCTGAACAAGTGTGAACTGGTTCGGATTAAAGGGATTTCGGGTCCAACTCTCCAAGCCAAAGGGATTTTCAAATGGTTATTTTAAAACGTGGATCTACATGTGGGCTTCTGTGGTTTCAATAGTCACAGGAAATGCAGGCCACTGTATCAGTCAGCTTTTGCTATATAACACACCATCCGAAAACACAGCGACTTAAGACAAAAAAAAAAGTTCATTTAGTTTATGATTCTGTGGGTCAGCAATTTGGGCTGGGAGCACTGGGTGGGTGGATGTGCTGGTGTGGTTGATCTCTGCTGGGCTCACTCACCTGTTGCCGGTCAGCCGCCAGGTGAGCTGAGGGCTTGATGGCCCGAGGTTGCTCAGGTGGGATGGCTGATCTCTGATCCACGTGGTCTTTCATTCTCCAACAAGGCAGCCCAGACTTGGTCAGGTGGAAGCAGTCACAGCGGACCTGACAGAGTGAGCAGAAGTATCTGTAGAGCCTCTTTGTGAGTACTGATTTGGAATTTATAGCTATACAGTGTGGTTTACACTCTTCTATTGGCCAAAGCAAGTCGAAGCGTGGAAAAATAGACTGCTTAATGAGAGGAGTTGCAAAGCCTGTGGCCACTTTTGCAGTCTACCATGGCAACAAAACGTGGAGGTGCCACTCCCCACGCCAGGAGAGATTGTGTAACTTTCCTTAGATCCTCAGGCTATTACCTCCAAAGTTGAGAACCAATATGTTGGATGATTTCACTACTGAACAACAACAATGAAAATGTTTAGGAGAGTTAACTGATGGACACATCTGTTAAAACACTGCTTGGTGTGTGGAAATGAAATTTTTCATTTTTTCTATTGGAAGTTATGCCTTGTATCAAGACATTAGGTTAATTCTCTCTGACTTCTGTACTCAGCCTGAAAAGTAAGGATTCTTGTTCAGTGTACCAGATAACTTCTATTATGTGGCAAACCACTCCAAAATTCAGTGGTTTAAAGCAATACCGTTTACTGGACTCCTGTTCCCATGCCTCAGCAGATGGGGCTGATCTCAGCTGGGGTCTCTCACGTTACTGCAGTCACCTGCAGGTCAGCTGGGTGGCTGTGATTCTGGGGATGGACTGGTTGTACCTTGGTGGGTGTCTGGGCCACTTGTTTCTCTCCATTCAGTTAATTTGCCTGGGCTTGCTTGTTCACAGGGTAGCAACAGTGTTTCTAGAGAGTGAGTAGAAGCACACAAGATCTCTTCCTGCCTAGCTAGGCTTGTTTCTGTGGGGTCAAAACAAGTCACAAGCCCAGCCCAGATTCACTAGGTGGGAAGATAGACTCCAACTCTAGCTCGGAGGAACTGTAAAGACGCAGGACAGGGAGGATGGAGAATCCTGGCCATTTTGTAGTCTTCTGTATCTGTTGTCTTCAAGAAATTCCTTCTCACACTTCGAATTTAAGTAAAATACTATCTCCACTTATATTTTTCCTATTAAATAGTAATACTGCATGTGTAATAGTAGTAGTAACTACACTTGTATTTAAAACAACCTGCCATCTTTTCACCTTTAATTGATGGCACCTCCCTTACTGTGGATTTGCATATTCATATTACTATTTTAAGGGCGTAGATTATGTTAATGTGTTTTGCTAAAGAAAATGATTGAACTTATTTTCTTCTTCCAATTTGTCTTCCTCGTTCTTTAATCCAACCCTACTGGTGCCAGACTTGCTTTTCTAAAGGGTTTCTCTGTGTTTGATGAAGACTCTTTAGGGATCTCTCACTCGTACTCTTTAGCTTGGCATTTGAGAATCCCTGTGCTCTGGGCGTTGCGTAACTTTCAGATTTTATTTTCCTCCATTCTTCCTTGTGCACTAGTTTTCACAGTTAAACACAATTTATTGCTGTTTTTTTAGCACATTGGCCATACACAAATTGTCCTCAGCTCTTGGGCAACATTTTTGGTTGTTACAACCGTGTGTGTGTGTGTGTGTCTGTGTGTGTGTCCATGCTTGTAGTACTGGCCTTTAGCAAGTAGAGACCAGGGTTGCTGCTAAACATCTTGCAGTGCACAGGACAGCCCCCACAACAGATAATTATCTGCTACAAATATCAATAAAGCCGAGGCTGAGAAAACCTGTCCTATCCATTCCTGCCCCTGGCTCTTTTTTCCATGCCTCATCCCAGAAGGCCTTTCCTTCAATGCTGCCCGATGAAATGTTCTCTATCCTTAAAATGCCAGCTCAAATGCCACATCTTCTAGGAAACAGATCCTGCATGAACCTACTCCCAGTGCCGTGGGCTGTCTAAGTCCATTCTGTGCATCACTGAAGTGACTACCACTTAGTGCATTTACAGTAATTTGTCTCTAGTACTATTATTTTTTAATGGTTCTTATTGCTCTTTTCCTGTTTTTTAATTGAATGTTTGTGTGTTGACTCTTTGGGTGAACTGTGTGTTCCTTGATGACAGTATCTCTCTTGTCTATGTCCTACAGCACTTACCATGTGTTTTACACATAGTAGGTGCATAATAAATATCTGTTGACTGCATGAGAAATGTATGTCTTCCTGTGCCTTTAGATATGGTTACCCCTTCCAACAATTTTCTTAAAGGAGTTAGTTCAAAAAATCCAACAAGTTGAATCCAAGTTTTTTTGTTTCTGTTTTTAATAATTTAGGTAAAAAACTGTGACAAGAAATCATTGTACAATGCAATTATTTATGTTTATTTCTGCAGCTATTTAGTGAAAAAATAAGTGGTGCTGAAGGAACTAAACTAGACGATGAATTTCTTGACATGGAAAGGGTAAGAGAGCATTTTAATATGTAAATTGATTAGAAACTGACTTTCATGTGATATGAGATATACTGCTATTGTAAAGGATATTCGAGTGGAAATCTAGGATGTTTAAATATAGGTGTGGATTATGCAATCTACAAGGCAGTACTTTCCCACGTCCCAGCCCAAATCAGATCCTCCCCCTGTAGCCACATTCAGTTTGGGCAGGTCGAGTAATGAGATCGATGTGGCTAACTGGCACCCTCTAGTGGCCAGAAGTCAGAATGTGCAAAAGATGGGCAATCTTGGCAGTTACTGCAAGGCCAAAGTAATTGGTAGTATATGTTTTGGAGAATCAAAATGTATTTCTGGGACAAGATTTTTCAAATGCATAATGATTTATTTACTGTGTGGAAGACTTGGGCTCTGCTCCCATGTGTTGCAGGAGCTGCATAGCAAATAACTTTTATCCTGGTTCTGCCTGTAGAACCAGAGTGTGAACTTGGAAAAGTGAATTCATCTTTTTGAACTGATACAGAGATGACAAGTGTGCCCTGCTTGTCTCACATGGATTTTGTGAGAATTATGCAAACATTAACGTATTTGAAATAACTTACAAAAAATATGACGGGCTTGAGACAGAAATGATTGTAACATGCTCCAAAGAAAAATGGTATCATCTCTGTCCCTTAACATGTTTCCCAGTCAGCTGTGTGGAGTTGCTCAGGTGGAGGCAGAACTAGAACCACCAGTATTAACAACATACTGTTTCTTTCCTCATTGTCTGGGCCCTTTAAACATAGCCTTGTTTTAATAATTAGACCCCCCACCCCAGAGGAGAGAGGGAGGAAATGAAGCAAGGCATCCACCCTCAGGTGTAACATCAAGGCTGCAGATACAGTAGGTAGCAGAGATGTCAGCAGGTGCTGGGGAAGGAAGTCCAGCCCCAGGCTGCGCACTGCCTGGGAGAGTATCTCCTCAGGATACCTTGGCTCTGGCCAGCTCATCTTCCAGGGAGTTCTCTGTTTTCTGGATGAGAACTATTAAGTGTCTAGAAATGTTAATGCCTTGAGGGAGAAAAGCTTATTTTGTTTTTGCTTTTGAAAGAAAACTTAATTTCTGAACCTTAAAACCATGGAAACATGTTCACACCATTGACATACCTTAAATTACTTTAAAAAACTCCTAATATACAAATAGGTGATGTATAGCTTTGTTACTAACAAAATGATTCAGTTGAAATGTTAAATTTTAAAAGCATTTTTCCAGAGTTTTAGTTTTGGTTGATGGATTGAGATCCTTCTTGCTTACCTCCTTTTACCTCCAAAAACCCCAGTGAGTTACAGAAGAAATATAAAGTCTATTATCTGTTTTATTACAGCAGTGAAAAGCATGGAAACATATAATACATGACCAGAAGTTTTAAAAACTTTCCAGAAGAGATGCATTAGATGGTATTAGACCACCTAATAAATGATACAGAAATGAGAAAGTAATGGGAAAAAATATTCTATGATTAATGCTAACCATATAAAAATAGAGGAACAATAGTAAAATCAAAATAAAATTTGATGCAAGAGAAGCACTAAATTAAAAAAGCTTTTTAATTATAAAAAGATACAGTCAATGTAGTCTATCAGGAAATTATAATAGTTATGAACCATTCTGCACTACATAACATAGCATCTGAATTTTTAAGGTAGAAGCTGTCAGAAATACATAGACAGTTGATAAAAATGGAAGTAGACTTCACATACCTCTCTCATAAAATAATAGATTAAACTGACAATAATCAATAGGCTCATGGAGGATTTGCATAAAATATGATTAATAACTTTGATTATAAATAAATATAGATATCTGCATTCCCCAAATGGAGAATGTGCATATTTTTCAAATTCCCTTGGAACAAATATGGTTATCAAATATGTACTAGGTTATAGAAAAAAAACTCGATAAATTTCCCAAAGTGATTCCGTAGAACATAAGAATTATAAGGGAAAGTAGAGCTTCTAAATTCTGGATGTTTGGAAATTTAAAAATATGTAAAAATAATTCTTAGTTTAAAGAGGAAATGGAAAGTAAAATGACATTATTTAGGCATGAGTGACAATTCTGTATGTCAAAACCTGTGATATGTGGCTAAACTGTAAATGTGTTTAAAGAAAATAAATGTTGGGAGAAAATGAATAAATCATGCAATCCAAGAAGCTAGAAAAATAACAGCAAATTAAATCACTCTAGGTAGAAGGTAGAAATCAATATGGATAAAAAAAGAGATTAATAAAATAGAAAACAATAACCACAAAAGATCGAAACAATGAAGCCAAGAGCTTTAGAAAAGCTGTAAGACAACAAACCTCTACCAAGTGAGGCCAAGAGGGAGAAAAAGGAAAAACACAAACAAATTACATAAAGAAGAAGAAAGAGGATATGCCCACTGATAGCATTTTTTAAAGAGAATACCGAAAATAAGTGTCAGAAATGAGAGCTGCTAGCAGCTCTCTCACTCAGGGACTGGGCCTAAGGGAGTCAGTGGCACAGGTCTTGGGACACCTCATGGGCAGGGTGCCAGCATTAAACAGAAATTCCAGACTTAACTAACCAAGATGCTGTCATACCAGGTTGACTTCACAAAAAATAATTTTTACCATTCTGCTTCCCTCTATTTTTCTTGATGGTTTGGCAAGATATTTGCATAGCATTTGGTTGACTTGAACAGACACACACACACAACACACACACACACACACACACACAAACACACAATAGTGTCCCTAGTTATTCTAGGAGGGAGATTTTGTTTTTAAGCTACATGAGTTTTTGTTGTTGTTTTTTTGTTTTGTTTTGAATGCTCATCTTGACTCCACATTAGCCAATATGTTTACTCTTCAATTTGTACAGGGTTTATTTCTAGTTTTGATGCTTGGGCTGGTGTGGAGGCAGCTCCAGTATGTGCATGTCAGGGCCTACGAGGTACTTGCAAGTTTTTGGTCATTTGTTTCTTGGGCTTTTTTGTTTCAAAAGATATAAAAAAGATCTGAAGTAGAAAATATCCCCATTCTAATTCCTCTCATCATCATCTTTCAGAGGTGACTCTTAGCTTTGTGGTGGCTTTTCATGTCCAAAAAGGGTTGTATATAGCAAAGGGAGCACTCTAAGTTATATTTTAATTAATATCTAATTTGTTACATTATAAATCTAAAATCCTCATTTTTCTTAAGCTTTAAACTGAACTTATGAATCTTGTTTCCAAATTTAGTAATTTTGCTATACGATGAAAATCATTATAGTTAATTTTCATTTGAGGTTGCATTAATTAACACATATGCTTAACAGATTCAATCCTTAAATATTTACCACCAGTTATATAATTAAGCAAATTCCCTTAGACATTTCAAGCTATAATCACAAAGGCAAGGTACAGGACTCTCTCAAACTTTACATAAAATCTATTAACAGCATTTTCCTAAGCCCTTACATTTCTTGTGACTAATAAGACATAAATATTGAGTTAATCAGATTCTCTTAAACATTTCAACGATCTTGGCAAATAGCTGAACATACCAAAGAGAGCTCAAAGTCACAAAACTTGTTACTAGGCCAAACGCACACTCACATGCCCACTTGCACACACGGCACACAAGTATCAGTAATATAGGTTTGACTTCTTTTTTATCATTTCTGTACTGTCTTTTAAAACTTTCCTGGGGCTCCAGATTAATTTATTTAGCCCAAATTAATGTATTTAGCTAAGGGGAACAAATACGATTTCAGGCTGGATAAGATTGCTTGGTTGCAAACTTGTGACCCTGGCAGGATCATAGTTTTCTAAATTACAAAAATGATTTGTCTTCTATTAGAAATCATTCTGCAGCTTGCTTGCTTTCTATGTATGTACTTTGAATGTCGATCTTCCTTATTTTTTTTCCTTATGATTAAAGAGTATTCCTTTACTTGGGTGTTTCATAATTTATCCATCAGTCTCCTATTGATTTCCATTTTCAATATTACATAAAATGGCCTAACAAACATGTTTTTCCTTCACTGCAATTTGCTTGTGTGTTTCTAAAAGGACAAATCCTTAGAAGTATAATAGCTGGTTTATTAATATGCCCATTAATAAGCACTTCTCCCTTGATCTCCAAAAACGTATCATTTTGCATTCCTGTTGTGTGTTACTCCACACCCATATAATACCTGATATTGAGTATAACTGATTTTAAAAATGTTTTTATCAATCTGGAGAATGTAAAGCATCTCCTTTTTATTTACAGTTCTGAATATTTTTTTCAAATCTTTGTAGGCAGCTTGTGTTTTTCCTCTTTTCCTTCTTTCTTTTTAAGACATGGAGTCTCGCTCTGTTGCCCAGGCTGGAGTGTAGTGGCGTGATCTCGGCTCACTGCAACCTCCACCTTCCAGGTTCAAGCGATTCTCCCACCTCAGCCTCCCAAATAGCTGGGATTATAGGCACCCGTCATCATGCCCGGCTAATTTTTGCATTTTTGTAGAGATAGGATTTCACCATATTGGCCAGCCTGGTCTTGAACTGCTGACCTCAGGTGATCCACCTGCCTCAGCCTCCCAGAGTGCTGGGATTACAGGTGTGTCCCACCGTGCCCAGCCTTTTCCTTCTTTCTTGTTTGTTTAAATGGGAGTTTAGAATATTATGCCACTTTTGTCAAACTTCACATACTCTATGTCTTTTCGTGTTCAGTTTTTAAGTTTTTACGGAGTCAGAATTTTGGTCTTTTTATTTATGACATTTGAACTTCAGGTCCTGGTTAGAAGTTTCTTCCCACTCCAGTATTTCAAAATACTGTTGTCTGTATGTTAGTCGTTTTATAGTCTGATTTTTTTAGGTTGATATTTTTAATCATGTATATAGTATGAAGACTCACTTTACTATCAGCTTGCCAAATTTTAACAAAAAAAAAGAAAAAATTGAAATTATGATGGGATTTGAATGAATTTTGCATGTTAATTTGGGAAGAATGCATATCTTTACAAAATTGAGTTTTCCCATCTAAGAATGTGGTTTTTCAAATAGGTGTTGTGAATTTCTCATAATAGTTATTCTTCATTATTGCATTTTTATTGCTTTTATGAATGAGATCTTTTTCTTTTGGGCTACTGATGGTATAAATAAAGCTATTGCAACTTGCATTTTAACTTTATTGTTTATTCCCATATTAACTCTCTGGTTAACTAACAACCAGAAAGTCCAGGAATGGTTTTGCAGAAGGAAAGATTCAGTCTTAACCAGAAAGGGTTAACTTTCAGGGAACGTTTGGGGAAAACTTTGATGTTAACATCTTCTGACCATAGCACAAATGAATGTGTTTATTGTATTATAATATAATACTAATGATTATGATTCTTTCAGTGTTGATTACGGAGGCAGTTGCTAATATGAATCATTACTGTGGCATCCTTATATAAGTATAGAAATTCAAGTTCACCTAGCAGATAAGGAGAGTTTGGTTCATATCTAGTGTTAGTTTTGAGAGACTTCCAAGTATATCTAATAATCTAGTGGAGCATAATAACTTTTCCAGATTTTCTAAATATTACCTTAATATTCATTTTAATGTTAAAAGGGAAAGTAAAGTTCTCCAACATCACTTGAAGGAAGTGATGTTCCAAAAATCAGAAAGTGAGAAAATATCGCCTCTCCCAAAAATGTTGAAAATGTTCATTTGGATTAAAATCATCATAATCGTGTTAGAAGAATTAAATTAATGAAAATTCCTCCTCTATTTGCTCTTTTGTGATTTTATTGAGTTTGTCATTTACTAACTTTTTTTAAATTTTGCTTTTAAGAAAATAGATGTTACCAATAAAGTTGTTGCAGAAATTCTTTCAAAAACCACTGAATATCTTCAGCCAAATCCAGGTAAAGTTGAAATATTCTCTTGTTCATTTGCTGTCACAGACTCTAATAACCCATGTTTACTTGGTGTTTAGTTGACATAATGTAGAAACAATGTCGTCTGTGTCCCAATAATGAAATTCAGTTTTTAAAGCTGAGTCTCCAGTGACCAAAGGTAGTTGCATTCGGTCCTACTGATGAGAAAGAGAACAGCTATTTTTGTGAATTTCAGTTGACATCATCCGAATGGAGTGCTGGTCATAGCAACAAGAGAGCACTGAGCAAAGGTTTTATGAGTTGCTTCAGAAAGCCACTAAACATTTGGCAAATATTTTCTTACTTCGTTATTTCCTCTTTATAATTTTTTTAAAAATTCTGCCCTTGTGTACTATATACATAAAGGTATATGTTAATTTGAAAAAGCTTTCTCTTCATGGCTTAAATGCTGGAGAAACAAGGTGTGGTGAATACGAAAGACTGCTTAAATCCAGTGTCACATCAGCTTCGCCACTGAAGGTCTGGATTTCTAGGTCCCCAAGCAGCATCTATTGACGAGATTTTCCCAGGTTGTAAATTATAGAAACCAATAGAGGGCGCCCAAGCCTTGAGTTCTGTGGATTTCTGAAGCCACCTTTCCTTTTTAGGAATTTATTATCTGCGTAGAGTTCCTGTGATTCCCTTGACTGTAGGAATCAGCACAAACCTAACCATTTGAAAATTGAGAAAGTAAAAATTTAAGAATATAAATTTTATCCGATGTATCCAGGCAGGTCTAAAGTTCTTTACAATTGTATTGATGATAATAGCTTTGAAAACCATAAAAATATATCTTCTCCTCCCTGGCCACATCAGTGATTGAAATCAGCCACACAAATTTCTTTTCCCGATATATCAGTCAACAAATATTTAATATGTGCTTTCTCTGCACTAGAGGATTTCGGGGTGCTGGAGTACACTATGAAATCAGACAGATACTTCACCCTCAACCAGCTGACTCTTGAATGGGATAAGGAAGTGCTGGCCAACAATAAAAGTGTCACCACTGGCTAGAGGTCTCTGGTTATTCCTAGAGAAGAGGCAGCCCTAGCAACCTCTTATCCAGTTTAATGGCTCTCACCCACATACCTGCTGCGTCCCACATCCCCCTCCAACAGTGGGAAAGTTGGGCAGAGAGAGAGAGAGAGAGTGTGTGTGTGTGTGTGTGTGTGTGTGTGTGTGTGTGTAGTGTGTGAGAGTGAAGCCTTTGGGCTTGGGGACCTGGAGGATAAATGCTTTGAGGATAAATGTGAGGTTCAAAAGTCCGGCACTGGCCAGGCACAATGGCTTATGCCTGTAATCCCAGCACTTTGGGAGGCCAAGGCATGATGATTGCTTGAAGCCAAGAGTTCGAGACCAGCCTGGGCAATGTAGCAAGACTCTATGTCTACAAAACATTTTCAAAATTAGCCAGGTGTGGTAACACGTCTGTAGTCCTATTTTTACTCAGGAGGCTGAGGTGGGAGGATCGCTTGAACCCATGAGTTTGTGGCCACAGTGGGCCATGATCATACCACTGCACTACAGCCTGGGCAACAGTTGTTGTTTCAAAACAACAACAAAAAAGGCTGGCACTGTGAATGTCAGGTGAATGTGAGTGGCACTCACAGCTGGCACGGGAATGTCACTACTCACAGTGCATTCTACTGCTGGAGATGCAGAATCTTAGGCTCAACCCAGACCGATGGAATCACTCTACATTTTAACAAGATCCTTGGGTTATTTACATACACATTAAAGTTTGGGAGGCACTGATTTAAAATACATTAAAAATAGTACAAAATTATTAAAGTAGGAAAAAAAGTGTATCTCTTGACTATCTAAAAGTATCTCAAATACCACAAACTAGTATGTGATTCACTCTCTCACCTACAGGATGAAATCTCAAATCCTTAGCTTGGTGTTCAATTCATAGTCACATTTTCCCATAGCTATCTCCCACTTTGTCCTGTATTAATATCATTTTACGTCAAACCAGCCTACTCCTTGTCCACTGATTATGCCACAGTATTCCCTCTTCTACACGTTACTGACACTATTCTCTGTACTTTTTAGGGCATCTTTCCATCTTTCTTCAGCATATTGCCGCCTTTCCCTTGCCCTGCACCACAATGGACTTTATTTTCATAATTATGTCCTGTATATTCTGCCTCCCAGTAACTAGACTTTGAGCTCCTTGAGGGCAAAGCCTGTCTCTGGAGTCCCAGTAATGAGCACAGTGTGTTGTTGCACAGGGCCCAGTGCAACAATGAGTAAATACTCATTGCCTGAGTCAGAGGAAGGAAAGGAAGGTAAGACACAGTGATCCGCATCACCTCCCTAGGGAGCAGAGGCTGAGCTGCACCTTGGGACCAGCCACACAAGGCTAGTGTTCACTAGGGGTGGGGTGGTCTGTCCCCTCCTATGATTCTGCCTCCTAAACAGCAGCACCTGCCTGCCATAATACTGAAAATCATTAGGCTCAATCAGTCCTTGGGAGCAGAGTGTGTGCGCGTGTGCGTGCGCGCGCATGTGGTGTGTGTTAATGACCAGTTGGTTGTTTGAAACATCCTCCTTGGCAATTCTATTTTTGTTTACATTTAAACAAACAAACAAAAAGCATGTCAGTGTCACACAGGTGTCAGTGTCTGACTTCACGTGTCAGCAGCTGCAAGCTTTCCAAAGGGTCTCACTCGAGGGGTGGTGCTCAGGAAAGCCTGGTCACTATTATTTCAAGTCAGCAATGTGCGCCATCATTTCTTTTTTTCTTTCTTTCTTTTTTTTATTTTTTGAGACAAAGTCTCGCTCTTGTCCCCCAGGCTAGAGTGCAATGGCGCGATCTTGGCTCACTGCAACCTCTGCCTCCCGGGTTCAAGCAATTCTCCTGCCTCAGCCTCCCAAGTAGCTAGGATTACAGGCATGTGCCACCACGCCCAGCTAATTTTTTGTATTTTTAGTAGAGACAGGGTTTCTCCATGTTGGTCAGGCTGGTCTTGAACTCCTGGCCTCAGGTGATCTGCCGGCCTTGGCCTCCCAAAGTGTTGGGATTACAGGTGTGAGCCACTGCACCCAGCCGATGTGCGCCATCATTTCTGTGGTTCATCGTGGCTGCGGAACAGTGCACTTAGCACCCACCTTGGTAAAGAACCTAGAAAATTACCTGAGAAAATTAAATAGTTCACACACACAATTGTTTCAGGCCTCAGGTCTCTGGCATTTTGTTTAAGGTGACCTCAGTTTTGGCAGCTGCATTTATTAAATGCTATGTACCTGTCACTCCACCTTGTAACTTTAAAGAATTACAAATGACAATGTTTTTAAGCATACAGAGCTAAGCTAGGAATGCTGAACACTGTGTCGAAGATCCGAGGGCAGGTGAAGACCACAGGATACCCGCAGACGGAAGGCTTGCTGGGGGACTGTATGCTGAAATATGGGAAGGAGCTCGGGGAAGACTCCACCTTTGGTGAGTTATTCAGAGATCACCTGGGGGAGCTGAGAACTCCTCCAGTATGGTTTTAGGTTATACACAAACCCTTCAGTCTAACAACCTTTGTTATTTTTCCATATTACCAAAGTGATACATGTTAATTGCAGGAGGTTTAGAAAACATAGGTAAGTAAAATAAAGAAAAATGCTAACATCACCCATAATCCCATATCCACTGATAGGCCCAATTAAACTCTGTTGTGTATCTTTTTTTTTTTTTTTTTTTTTTTTTTTTTGAGACAAAGTCTATGCCCAGGCTGGAGTGCAGTGGTGCTATCTTGGCTCACTGCAGCCTCCACCTCCCAGGTTCAAACAATTCTCATGCCTTAGCCTCCCGAGTAGCTGGGATTACAGGCTCAAGCCACCACGCCTGACTAATGTTTTGTATTTTTAATAGAGACAGGGTTCGCCATGTTGGCCAGGCTGGTTTTGAACTCCTGACCTCAAGCGATCCGCCTGCCTCAGCCTCCCAAACTGCTGGGATTACAGGAGTGAGCCACTGCACTTGGCTTGTTGTGTATCTTTTATGCCTTGTTTATTCTTATATGTATTCATATGTACTTTTAAAAACTACAGTAAGGCTATAGTACATATACTCTTTGGTAACACTGACTATATAATGATCCATATAGTAAAATAATTAATCTTCCATGATATTGTTTTTAATGGCTACATAACATTCCATGTATCATAGTTTGTTCAGTCAATCCCATTTACTAAATAAATGTTTCTTTATGTAAAAACATTTTACATAGCATTTACAATAACCATTTTCATAGGTAAATCTTTGGGGATATCCAAAATTATATTCTTTGACATAATTTAGATAACATGTCTAGTACAAAATTGCTGAGTCAAGAGTATGCTTATTTTTCAGGTTTTGAAAGCATATTCCCAACCTACCCTTCAGAAGGGTTACACTCATTTGACACTGTTGCCAGGAGTGAGTGAGGGTATATTTCTCTACACAGTTCCTAACCCTAGAGATTATCTTTTTAGTTTACTTTTAAATAACTGATCATTTGATATGTAGTATACAAAAATGATATCTCATTGCTGTTTTAACTCCATCTTTTGGATCACGTGTGAGGTGGAATTTTTATTTGTGTTTGTCATTGTTTTTGTGAATTGTGTGTTTGTGTCCTTAGCCTGCTTTTGCATCAGGAGGTCCATTTTTTCCCCTCCTGTCTCATGAGCTCTTTAAATGGTCAGGATATTTGCTCATTGTCTGTCTTGTATGTTGATGAAGCTTTGTCCCAGGTAAGCATTTGCCTTCAGACCTTGTATATGAAGGTCATTTCAATGGAGAGAGATTTTTATTTTTTATTTACTGAAGCTCTTTAGTCTTCCTATATGGTTTCTAGCTTTTTGGAATCATGTTTAGAAAATCTTTTTCATCCCACTCCCTGGCAAATGATATAAACATTTATTTATACTTGTTTTTGAATCCTGTATTTTCTTTTATTGCCTTTAAATTTCCAAGCTTCTGCATTTATTGGAGCTACAGTGCAATAGGGTTCTAATTTTGTTTTCTAACAAATAAATAGCTTGTTTCAGTACTTTTGAAAAGTCCAACTTTCTCCTGATGATTTGAAATGATTCTTTTATTATAGGCTAAATTATTATACATTAAAGTTGTTTATGGTCTTTCTCTTCCGTTTCTTGATCTATATCCTGTTTGATTCAGTGTCATATTGTTTTAAGTATTGAAGTTTTAAAACATACTTTAATATATTTTACTAAAAATTTACGTATTGTATTGCAAAAAGTTCACGGACACACTTACTGGTTTTATTTTTGCAGGTGAAACTTAAGTCCCTTTTATTTAAAAAAGTCATTAAATTTTGATTGAGATTCATTTAAATTAATACATTAAATTGAGGATGAATTGGATTTAATATATTAAGTGTTCCCAAAGAATTTGGTATATTTGCTATTCATGTAGTGGTAACAAGGCAGGAGATGGAAGAGATGGAAGTTGAGAAATCAAATATTTGGCCACAGTAATCATTCTAGGAAATTGGAGGAAATATCTTTTGAAAAAAATGTTAAAACTCAAGCATTAAAACATGAATTAATTAGTGACAAAGGGTAATATTATCCCTCCGAGCAGTATAATGTGAATTTTATTTTATTCTAAGGGCCAATGGGGACAAGATGGCCTATTTCTTACTCTGAAGGCACATCAGTGAAGGGAGCAGGTGAAACTGCCAGGCAGGCCTTGAAATCCAAGGACATTCCTGCCGTGCATCTGGCCTTGGCGACAGCCAGACAATTTGGTAGCTTCCCAGGTGCTCAGCAACCGAAAGAAACTTGGGATGAGGAAGAGAGCTGATGTCAGCAGGGCATCAGGAACAGATGGATTTCTGCTGTTCCAAGGAAGAGGCTGTGCGGTTGGATGTTTTCTTTTGGGGGGCCACATGCTGGGACCTCCTACAGTACAGAAACCTCAGTAGGTGGAGGCTGAGCCCCACACCCGTGGAATTCGACAGCGCCAGTCTCAGGCAAGGAGAGGGAATGTTGATTCCAGGGAGGTGGCGGCCCATGTTCAGAGCATCATCTTTGGAGTCTACAATGTATTTGAAAATGTTTCTGTCAAGGCGAAATGAGCTGACATTGTGAGGCACTGGCACTGGTGGCAGAGGGGCTGTGTGGGGGGTCAGGCAATACCATTTCTCACCATTTGGGCAGGAAAGAGTCTACAGGCTAGGAAGGGACATTTCATCTTCATTTAGGAATTATTTAGACACACTTGGGAGAGTTGAGCTAAGGAAATTTAGCTTCCAAGGAGGAATGAAGCTACCACTGGGTCCGTATGGAGTCCTGGGAAGCCTTAGTTTAGAGTAATGGTTCCTACTTCTGTTTTGCAAGGTCCTCTTTAGTATCTTTCTGTTTTTTTTTTTTTTAAGGGAGGTGAGGCACATGTTGCCATCTCTATTTTACAGGTAAGTAAGTTGTCCATGCCCTCACCTGGTGGGTGAAACAACTCAAAGGTCAGACTTAGGCTGGGCTTTACGGTCTTCTTCAAGCCTAGGAATCGAGCAACCCAATCTCCATCTTTTTACAAGATCAATTTGGAAAAACCCAAATATAGGAAAAATAGTTCATTCTAGTGCAGCATTTCCCAGGGATGTTTTCTAGAGACCCTGCAACCCTCATTGTAGAGAACTAGAGGGCACCTGGTTTGCAATAATCTGGCAAATTACTGCCGATTAACCGGACTGAGATACCACACTGTAATCCAGGAAAAACTACCTGCCACTACCAGAGCCAGGAAGGCTGGCCTGGGCTCCAATGCACCAGCAGACCCCCACCCCACCCTGCTGACAGGATGTCCCATGTGACACCGGCAGGCTTTTTTTGACATCAGAGAGGTCAGGGAGGCTTAGAACCTTCTAGAAGGATACAGGGAGTAGTCTTGAGAAGATCCCACGGCTAGAAGCTGAGATGTTTTGTTGGTTTATTTCTATTGTAATTTTTACTGGTTAACACTTAGCCCCATGAGTGAATCCTTTCATTGTTTACAAAGAGATTTTATTCTCAAGCTTCTAAGGAACCCTCCGTGCCAGTTTCCCAAATTACCAGTTTTTTAGAAAGGATCTTTATCCCCATCTAGTGGTCCAAATGGTAAGTACTTCGGTCTGCTAGCCTCAGTTGTATTTTCTGTGGTGGTGAAAGTGCAGACCATAGAGAGGAAAATACAGAAAATAGGAAGGCTTGCTTTTTCTTTTTCATTCTGATCTAGGATTCAGAGGTCCCGGAGCAAGGACCTTGCTATGCCATCATCCACACATTTTTGGTAAAGAATGAAATAAATAGCACTGTTAACCTGGAGTAGTGTTCCCAAAGAACCTTTTGTATTTATGTTTTCTATTCAAGGCAATGCATTGATAGAAGTTGGTGAATCCATGAAGCTAATGGCTGAGGTGAAAGACTCTCTTGATATTAATGTAAAGCAAACTTTTATTGATCCACTTCAGTTACTACAAGATAAAGATTTAAAAGAGATTGGGGTAAGTGTTCCAGGGTATAAATATACCTGTTGCTACGTAAGATGATGTTTATATTTAAAATCACTAGAACGTTTCAGCAGACTGAAAGCATCATCTTATGATGCTTGTGGGTAGGGTAAAAATAACTCAGTTCTATTTTCCTGGGCTCACTGGGAAAGAGTGCCAGGATCCATTAGTCCTATCTGCCCTGGAGATGAAGCAGGATAATGGGAGGGAATGTAAGCCATGTTCTTTCAGCTGGAAATTCTGTATTTAGTTGAAGCCAGCTCTAAGCCAGGCTAAACAAAGTAATTACATAACTTTATAGTGGATTTCTTATTATCAAAATCGTACCATAGTTGCATGTTTTGATGCGTTGCCCTGGTGGTCATTATTTTCCATTACTTCTCAAGAAGATCAATACCTAGAAATTGAATTTTTCATTTGGAAAACTGTTAAAAATGGCGTGCATGGGAATTTTCAGGTACCTGGAGATAATTGCATGCCACTTGCATGGTGGCATTTTTGTAGATGTGCAAAAACAGCCCCGAGACTTCTACCCCACCAGTGACTTCCACTCTGGAGGTACAAGCACCGTCTTATGGATATGTACAGAAGATGTTTCTCCAGGTGCCTTCAGCATGATCTCAACTTGGAGGTCATTTGAGCCTTGGGCATATCCTGTTTTCCCTTCTTCAGACCTATTGATTCTCAAAGTGTGGTCCCTGGACCAGCAACATCAGCATCACTTGTGAGAAATGCAAATTATTGGGCCCCATCCCTTATCTCCTGAATCAGATATCTTATGGGTGAAGCCCAGCAAGTCTGTGTTTTATAAAGTCCTCCAGGTGATTCTGATGCACGCTAATGTTCAGAAACCACTGTTTCAGCCCATCCTTTCCAGAACTCGAGGGGGAAGTGTGAACCCCCACTGGTCTAGCCTATGTGACAGAGATGAGGCTGGTGGGATGTGTGAGCTTGGGTGGCCTTCCCTGCTTGGACCGTGGGCCTTGAGGTGGCTCCATATTCCAGGGGCCAGAGAAGGAACTGATGGATGTCAGATTATTGGTTCTTCCTTTGTTCATTCATTGATTTATTTATTCATCCATCAACTGTGTATAGCCTGCTCTGCCCTGCTACAGTGGTGGGCACTGGCCATATGTGGCTAAACAAGACCTGGTGCATGCCCTTGTGAAGCTCACAGGTGTAGGGTAGAGAGACAAGTAAACAGATACCATGCACTTTGACAGTTGTTGGAGAGATGAGCCCAGGGACATGAAGGAGAAGCACCTCCTTCAGCCTGGATGGGTCAGGGAAGGCTTCTCAGAGGAGGAGAAGCTGGCTAATGCAGACTGGGAGACTGGGGTGGGCAAAATATCCAGCACAAGCTGACCAGAGGGCCAGGGCTGTGAGAGCAGGCGGGCTCGGGGACCTCGGTTGTGTGATATGGCCAGGGGATAGGGTGTGTAGGGGTGGGGGTGCAATGGAGGGAGGAAAGGCTGAGAGTCACGGAAAGCCCTGGGTGCCTGTCCAGGCAATGTATTTAGAATTTCTGCTGAAAGCAAAGGGTATGAGGGAGAATTCAGGAAGTTTGAGTGAGAAATGAAAGCATCCATTCAGGAGCTCCCTAAACATCCCACTCCCCACCTGCACACCCCTTGGCCCCGACACTCATACCATCCTCTTCTTCCATCTCAGGGGAAACATGTCCCTGTTGCTCTCAAGCCAGTCCTCCTCTGGTCCGCAGGGTCTGTCACCTCTCACCTCCTCAGGGCCGTTGTGACATCCATCGTCCTCTCTGCTATATCTTCATTCTTTCCCTTTCTGTCTGTTGGCTTCTTCCTGTTAACATTTACACACATCAGCACAGCTGCCCTTGACCCCTGGTGTCACATCTCACTCCCGCCTGTCCATTCTCCAGCCCACAGCCAGGGCACCCTTTCTGAGCTGCAAACCTTCCTGGCTGCCCACTGACAGTGGGGTGAAGATACAGACCCTCAGCCCTTCACAGCCTGGCCCCTCCTTTCCTCTGTGGCCTTATTGCCACCCCTTCCCCACATGAACTCTGCCCAGCCTCACTGAATTATTTCCAGCTCCCTGGTGACATTTTGCTTTGTGCTTTCTCGCTATTTGCTGTCTTTGTCCTTTCACCCCTTCTCCTGGCTGTCACCTCACCCCTCAGCTCGGACGTGCTTTCCTTTGGGAAGCTGTTTGTTCTTTCGCTAGACTTCGTGGGGTATCCCTTCTGTGCCCCTGTGTCATGAGCACTGTTGCTTACCTTTTGCTCATGTTGGGCAGTCCATTCCTCGGGGTGAGTGATCGTGGTTTGTTCCTTGTAGTCACAAGCCTGCCACGTGGTTTGTGCTCACACATTATTTTATTTTTTTAATTTTAATTTTTGTGGGTACGTAGTAGGTGTATATGTTGGTGGGGTACAGGAGATGTTTTTACAAATTATTTTTGAATGGTTGATTCTAGAGAAGTGACAGTCTGGGTTCTGGGGATGCCAAAACATCTCCCCCAAATGCACAGTTGTAAAACCAAATGCCTCCTTTGCTGACATATAGCAAGTTTTATTTCTTCTTGTGCTGTCATCATGGAGGAAGGTCATATGAAAAGTCAGCATTGCTCCTCCACCTGGCCAACCACAGACACATATGTGGTCCTGAGTAGTAAGTGGGTGAAATGTGTAAAACACACTTATTCTGAAATGTTGCAGTTCTCTATGCAACAAAATAGTTTTCTAAATGCCATCTTGTTACTCAGCTGCTGTTTGATACAGAACTGTAAATCTAAACTTAAATTATGTGGATGATGGAAAGTTAAGAGTCCAAGGTTTAGGAAGCCTTTCATAGTCTCAACTATGCTCTGTGTCGCTCAGAAATCGGGGGTCAGGGGCCTGTTCATTTGACATACGGCTGACTTTCAGGTGTTCATGTAGAGGTACAGAGGGATTAGGGACCAGCCCAAAGTCACAGAGCAAGGAGAGAGATGTTTCTGACTCTCTGGGTCTTGTGTGCTCTTTTCACCGAGTCATGGAAGTTAGAAGCAGTGCTTCCTGCTAAAATGAATAGTGCAAGCTATCCCCATGCTTCAGTGGGATGATCAGTTTCTACATACACTTTCGATGCCCGGTATCTGATTTCCGAGGATTACAGCCATAAACTCTCCAGGGACCCCTCCCTTGTCCTGTATAGCTATCCCACTCGACACTGTTTCTGACACGGGGTCTCTCTGCTTGGACACAAACTGTGATGGGAAACCTACTGCTACGCAAGGCAGGCTGTTCCATGAGTGGACAGTTCTAACTGTTATATTTTGTTAAAGCGGTTATAATATTGTTTAGAAATTTTACTGTTTCAGAGGTTGTCTGTGAATCTCTCTCCTTTGCATTCATTAACAGCGTTTTACACAACTTATTTCTTGATTGTTTGGGAACTTTACGGAGATCCGTTAATATTCTAAGGGATTGTAGAAGTTTGTGATTTTATAGTCTACTACTTAGTCAGGAGTTGACAATAGTGCCAAAAGAAATGTTCCTACTGTGTTTTGTTTGGTTAACCTGGTTAGAAATTATCTGGACATTAAGAAGGCTGAAGTGAGGGATCGTATAAAGAACGTTGGAAAATAAGATCTGAGCATGGCTACTGCATCATTACATTCCATAAAGACACTCATTCATTCTATCACCGATCTGTCCATTCATTCATTCATTCCACAAATATTCCTGGAGCACCTGAAGTGAGGGGAGCCTCCATCAGGAGCTGAGGTGCTCCCAACAGCAGTGTAAGGTGGGTTCCTGCCCTCTGGAATCTAGGCCGAGAAAAAGCAATGACCATTTTAATAGAAATAATTTTTTGTGCCAGGTTTTGAATGTAGCACCTCTCTGAGGGACTCCATTCTCTTTTTTCAGCATCACCTGAAAAAGCTGGAAGGCCGCCGCCTGGATTACGATTATAAAAAGAAACGAGTAGGTAAGATACCAGACGAAGAAGTCAGACAAGCGGTAGAAAAGTTTGAAGAGTCAAAGGAGTTGGCTGAAAGAAGCATGTTTAACTTTTTAGAAAATGATGTAAGTATTTAAACCAAATAGGAGATTTTAATGTAAATGAACGAAACATTGAATGTATGACTATGATCGGCATGTTGAAAAACTCTAAAGCAGGAGTGTCCAATCTTTTGGCTTCCCTGGACCACACATAAAATACACTAATACTAACAATAGCTGATGAGCTTAAAAAAACAATCTTTTTTTTTTGAGACGGAGTCTCGCTCTGTCACCAGGCTGGAGTGCAGTGGTGCCATCTCGGCTCACTACAACCTCCGTCTCCTTGGTTCAAGTGATTCTCATGCCTCAGCCTTCTGAGTAGCTAGGATTACAGCCACGCACCACCACACTCGGCTAATTTTTGTATGTTTAGTAGAGATAGGGTTTCACCATGTTGGCCAAGAGGGTCTCGATCTCCTGACCTCGTGATCTGCCCGCCTGGGCCTCTCAAAGTGCTGGGATTAAAGGTGTGAGCCACCACCCCCGTCCAATCTCATAATGTTTTAAGAAAGTTTATGAGTTTGTGTTGGGCCACATTCAAAGCCATCCTGGGCCACATGTGGCTTGTGGGCCACAGGTTGGACAAACTTGCTCTAAAGCCTTAGTTGTTATGCAAGTTTCTAGAATTTTCTCCTATCTCCTGCCTGAGAGATTGATTGCTTCAGACATCCAGCAAGCCCTGACTCACATCTTTTTTTGGAGACAGGGTCTCACTCTGTTGCCCAGGCTGGAGTGCAGTGGCACGATTGTGACTCACTGCAGCCTCGACCTCCCAGGCTCAAGTGATCTTCCCACCTCAGCCTCCTGGATAGCTGGGATCACAGGCATGCCACCAAACCCGGATAATTTTTTGTCAAGATGGGAGTTTCGCCATGTTGCCCAGGCTGATCATGAACTCTTGGGCTCAAGCCACCTACCCGACTCAGCCTCCCAAAGTGCTGGAATTACAGGTGTGAGCCACCACGCCAGCCCCTGACTCAATATCTTAAATCTTGAGGAGTCCTGTTTATCCCAGGATTGCTTCAGAGGTTGTCTCTGAAGATTGCTAAGTGGACTGGCTTTTGTATGTGAGGCCATAGGATTTATGGTTTCACAGGAGAATGAAAAGTCGAGGTCATGTAGTAATTTGCCATTTTGCTGAGACTGAAAAGTACTTGGCAAGGCAGATGGTTAAGGGAGAGCAGCTCTCTTAGCTGGGGGGCGGACAGCCGCTGTCATCCCCCAGCTCTCTGGTGCCTTTACCTGTCATAGCCCACATTGAGGACACAAAAGCATGACCCAAATTTTTCAGCTGTTCCATAGTGGTGCTTGTGGGCTCAGGAATTTTGAAGGTCTCGGATCTTATCCCTCAGAAGTGCCAATCTTCTATTGTACTGTGGTTCCTGCCATTTGCTTTGATTTGATTTGTCCAAGTAAAGTCAAATGAAATGGAATTAAGGAGGACGGTGACTCCTGACCAGGCAACACGCAGCTGGGGGTGGCCTCCCTGCTCGGCCTTGGGTTTAAGGGGCCATTGGCACTTTGACTGCCTGAGTGGAAGAGGTGTCAGCCACCTGCCTCCCTCCGGAGCCCCTGCCCTCAGCCTGGCTTCAGCGATGCCAGGAGCTGTCTCAGCCCCAGCATTACTATGGGACCTAATTGTTAAGTTTGTAAACCTGTGGGAACAAGTCAGGAGGTTTATTTATCCTCAAGACCATGTCGTACTTATAACAGTTTATTTAAAGGTACACTGAGGTCTTACATCTTTTTGAGTCAAGTCAAAATGCATTGAGCACCCTTTATTTACCATGGTGATATATGGAGGAATTATGTCTAATACTGACAAGACATTCATCCCAGAGAATTTATTCTCCCAACTGGAAATACCAATTTGAAATTTCCCATGCCCATTAAACCACTGAGGCCTGAAAAGTACACTCTACTGTGTTTCTTCTTTTAATTTTTTTTTTTTTTTTTTTACATTTTTTTTGGGAAATAGGAGGAGGTGTGACAGTTTGGTATCTCTGTTTTTCTTTAAATATATAAATTTCCTCTTGAAATTGTCCCCAAGCAACAGCGATTTTGTTTTGTTTCAGATTGCCGTATTGTTTTGAAGTCTTTAGAAAATGTATTTAAAGTGTGACATGTATCAGATACTCCTTGTTGGGCCATATGGAATGTTGCCCTGCTGGCTCCAGGCCCATTCATGGCTTAAACTCTGAGATTGTGTCTTGTGTGTCAGATGCGCCGTCTGACCCATTTGTTCCATTCACTGCCTTCATGCGGGAACCACAATGATGGGTTTTTGCGAAGTGCTCCATGAGGGAAGCCTGTCTGAGCCACGCCGGCCTTAGCAGTTGACCCAAGAGACCTCAGTTTCCCCCCTCAGTATCAGTCAAAAGTCAAAAAGGATCCCTTCATTATAAAAGCTCAATCATTTGTCCATGTTTTGACAGTAACACGTATTCTGCCTGTCACAAATGGGTTAAGTCCTCCCACCCTGCCCCAGCAGAAGTAAGAGCTGGTTCCTAGCCCAAGCTCCACAGGGGCTCTGGTGCTGGCCTTGCTCCGGCCTGGTTGCAGTGTTTCCTCCAAGGCTTCCTGTGGGAAATTGACCTGCAGGTGAGTGGAGGTTTCCCCTCTTCAGCTCTGGGGAGTCGGGGCTGCTCCCTCAGCCTGGATCCTGGGGTCTTCACCTTCACAAGGAGGGGTTGTCTGGCTTCTACTTCTGCCATTGAGGTGGGAGGAGACCAACGTTATGAAACGGAGATGGGCCGCCCAGGCTGCCCGGGAACTAGGCTCTTCCTTCCTTCCTCCTTCCTCCTTCCTGCTTCCTGCTTCCTGCTTCCTGCCATCTGTAGCTGCAATGGCTGCTAGGTGTGCTCTGGCTGCTGCTTCTTGCGGTAATGGTGGTGATCGTGATAATGATAAAGACAGTGGTGATAATGATGATGACAATGACAAGAGCTACCATTCACTGACACCCCATGATAAAGAGGCTAAGGGGGTGCTGTTGATGGTCCCTGTCATGGCACATGTGCATTTACCTTTTCTCCTACCCAGGTTTATAGCTGAGGAGACTCAGAGATGATTGTGTAGGCTTCAGAAGCCCATCTTACTCTCTTCTTGGGGTCAACAGCAGTTAGATCGGAGGGAATCACCTCATCCATTTCCATGTCAGTGTGTCTGTGCCATAGCCAGGTGGTCTGACCATCCTCTCCTGTTGACCAGACAAGCTAGAGAAAAATCTCCTGCTGGTCACTCCTTGGACCTGACATGCCAATGCCGATACTGCCTGGTGCTTGGGGATAAACAGAGAATGTGACTAGTTGGGAGAAAGACAAAATGCCAATACATGGTTGATGGGGCATACATTGAACCCTTGGCCCTGTGTTTGGCCCATCTCCAACAACCAGGCCAGAGCTGGTGGCCTTGTAGCCCATGGGACTCTGGTTTCCTGCTCCCTGTGAGTCACAACCCGCACGTCCAACCTTGGTCACTTAACCTCTTGTTGCCATGTTGCTTCCTTTCCTGGTGGGGAAGTCCTGCATGAGGAGCTGTGCTTCGGGATGGCTGGGGAGGGCTGGATTTCCTGGCAGAAACTAAAGATGGCTGGGACCTGTTCTAATCGCCATGTCAAACACAGTGGGTCTTTGGGTGCTGCTGCCTGATGGATTGGACGGTGTTTCTACCTGATCTGGTACCTGCTGGAGACAAGGTGCACAAACTGTCAAATGAGTGGCTGCAAGGGAAGCCTGGTGGCAGGCAGCAGAGGCCCTGACACTTCCTCCAGACACAAGTGGGACATGCTTCTGTTACTGTGGTGGGAAGTTTGGGGATGTCAGTCACAGCCATTCACCCTTTGGGTTCTGACCAATGGAGGAAGTGACAAAAAAGCCGGATTGGAATCAAGGGACATCTCTTTAACTGACGAGAATGCTTGAAAATTGTAAAATACAGACCTCCTGGTCAACTGTGCTGAAGGACATGGCCTGGGCCTAAAGTCCTGTTGGCACTTTCCCCTCCTTGCACCTTCGGTGGATGACAGCCAGCTCTAGGGGAGAGCCCGCCTGTCTTACCACCCAGACACAGCCTGAGACGCTGAAGCTGGGTGAGTGGGAGCCTTGCTGGCCCCAACCCTGCAGAGCCAGTGACTGAGGCAGAGCAACCCATCCTACTAACTAGGGAGCACCCCCAACCTCATCCACAAGAGGAGGAAGAGGAGGGCCTGGCGAGAGGACTTGGAAGCATTCGCTCCAAAGAGAAAGTGAATAAGCAGAGAAGCAAATGAAGGGAAATCCTCTGAGATGGGTGTGCTTGGTGCTCTTGTGCTACCTGTCCATCTCTGTTTGGCACTGACAATTCAAAGACCAAAATCTCACCCTGGGGGAAGAGCTGGTGCCTTCTCTAGCCCTCATGTCTCATCATCCTGGCTAAGACACAAAAAAAGCTTCACTGGGGAATGCCTCAAAAGAAACTGTTTGCCAAAACTCTGACTGATGTGAGGAGAACCCTGACTGGAGTTAACAGACTTGGTCTTTCCTGGGTCTCCAGATGTAGTACTTCCTAGGGTTTTCTGGCCAACAGGCCATTTGCAGGGATTTCCAGGGTGTGGTTGTTCACTGTCCTCACCTCTGCATTCTCCCAACTGAGAAACAAACCCGGGGAGCCACACGAGATCACACGCCAGCCCCTTGTTCAGAGAGCAGGGCTTTCTAGAAAGCCATGTTGGAAGGGGCAGCTTGGGCCTGGGCCCACAGTTGAAGTCCAATGAGCTATTCCTGGCCTGAAGTCTAGACCTTGGAGCCCCTGCAGAGAGAGCGGGTGCAGAGACCACAAAGCCAGATGACACACGATCTTGTGGCCACTTCACAAACCCACTTTCTTGAGAAATCCGGAGCCCAGAGCCAGACCCCTACTGCCTTTCCTTGCAGTGTCTAGGTACCCTGGTTATTAGGGCCAAGTGGGTGCCACTCCCGTAATCTCACCAGTTAGATGAATCACCAAAGGAAGGGGAGGTAGAGAGACATGAAATGCTAACTCTAATATTCCTAAGCAGAAGTTTTATCTATTTTCTCATCTATTTTTGGCAGAACTGGGAATGGGAGAATGAAGAAGAGTCTCCTTCGGCCCCACACTGTAGCCTTTGGTTGTCTTGTGAATGGGAGCTGGATTGGAGACATTGAGCGTCTCTTCACATCTTGCCTGAGGCTGAGCAGGGTCGTTATTCTATAGGCAGTGATGCAAGCCAGGAGGTGTTTTGGTTCTCCAACTTTCCAGGGATCCAAGAGGGGCAGTCCCACGACTGATTTCTCACCAGGCCAAGTTGGGCCTGGCAGGGTCCTGAGAAGTACCCAGGGCAGCCCTCCTCTTGGAGGAAAGTGTGGGAAAGTCAGCAGACTGGTTACCAGCCTTCATTGCCATATCTTGGGAACACTATATCACCCATAGGCTTGTTAACACACTGTCACCTCTTCTGTCTTTGCAGAGAAGTTTATTCCTCATTATTCCTCACAGCTTACTAGTAGCAAATGTAGGTCTTTGACATTAGCAGAAATCAGAGATATTCCATAGAAGATGCCTATTTCAGTCCAGTGAGTCCAGGCACCTGCAGTACTGGCTGTCTTGGTATACATTCACCAGCTACGGGATCCTCCTTCCATTCATGGGTTCCCAAGACCAGTGGAATTACTAGATTCCAGATTCCTGAGGTCTTTCCATTGGTCTAGAGTAGCATTTTCCAAAATCCATTCCATGGGATGTTAGTGTGTTTTGCATTAATAATGTCTCTGTGGTTACATAAGTTTGGGAAACCCTGGGTTAAATAAAACTAAACAGTTTCTTTATCACAAGACTTTTCAGAGTCTTTATTTGACAGTATGAAAGATTAATCTCTAAGCGGTTCCTAACAGAAAATACAGTTGGCAGTTTACCAAACTTATTTGACCACAGAATTCCGTCACATTATTATATTATTACTAATGTTTCAGGGACTGTAATGTGTGGAATAAGATGCATTAGGAAGTATTGAACTTGTAGAAAGCATACCCAGCAAGGCGTGAGATACCTGAATTCTGTTTCTGATTTTGTTTCTGCTAAGCCTCTGGGAAAATCATTTCACCTGACTGGTATCAGGCAAATTAACAACTGCATTTGAGAAATTCTTTAGAAGGATAAAGTGGAGAATAAAAGTGTAAGGGATTATTATCCATGTTATTAATTTAATTGCCTTACTCAAACTTTCTCAGAAACTCTGAATAAAGGCTTTTGCCCCATTGGAAAAGTCATCTGTTTATGACCAGACTGCAAAATACATGAGAAATTTTCCATAGCTTCTCTGAGGAATCCAAAAAGAGTAGAGGTCTTTGATATGATAGAGCAAGAAATTACTGGTATTATTACACTGTAAATTGAAGATGACCTCTATGGGAAATGTGCCTTTTCAGTTGTGAAAGAGAATGGCTTGTCGTCTTTTGAAGATGTACACTTCTTTATTCCTGCATGCCAAACACACTTGCAGACCCCAGGCGTCTGGACAGGCATCAGCTACTCACATCACAGTTCTCTCTCTGTCCTCGCCATGGGCTTCAGGGTGTGCTACTCTCTGCTTACTCACCCGGCTGCTCACCAAGTCCCCTGGTAAGGGATTGCTAAAGGGTCAGAGGAGGAGGGTTCCCAGCCCTGCTCCTTCTAGGCACCCCAGTTTCCATAGTCCTCTTGCAGAGTTGGCCTAAGACAGCCTTTGTTACAATATGCAGTCCTTTGAGCCATTCTTCCTTTGGGTACAGCCTAAGCCTTTTGCAGTTGGCTCACAAGGCCAGGCCAGTGGCTCAGATCTTATGCAAGTGTCCCTGGGGTTTCCATAACTCCTAGAAACTTCTAGTATCCTTAGTCCATTGTAGTTGGGGACATCTATTCTCTGTTTCCATCCCCAGGACTAAGATACTCCCAACGGCCATATGTGCTGCTAATCATCCATTGGTTTCCAGCTATAGAGAGGTTTGGAATGAAATGCATCCACAGGTGACACACGTGTGTCACTTGTGGATTGGTTATTGTGTATAGTCTGCCATGGGAGATAAATTGAGTTAATTCCTGTTTTGGGGTTATCCCTCAGAAGAGAGTGAGGAGCCCTGGGATACAGCCAAACCAACAATGAAGTCCCCAGGCCCAGCCACGATGGGCCCATTACCCGCTGAGCTTGGTTCTTATGCGTCTCTAGGCAACAACTCCCATCACCACGAATGGGGGACCCTGGGCAGCACTAATCTCATTGTTAGGTTTTTGCATAGTTTGAGGATGGGCTAAAGCAGCTCTGTATCAGTTTCCTATTGGGGCCATAACAAATGACCACAAACTGTAGCTTAAAGCAACACACATTTATTGTCTTCCAGCCTAGAGTCCTAAAATCAAGGTGTGGGTAGGGCCACGTTTGTTCTGGAGGCTCTTGAGGAAGAAGCTGCTTCTTTGCCTTTTCCAGCTTCTACAGGCCACCTGCATTTCTTGGCTCATTCTTCGCTTCCTCCCTCTTCACAGCCAGTGGCACAGCATCTTCACGTATCTCATTCTGACCTCTGCTTCCATTGTCATATCTTCTCTGACCTTGGCACTCCTGTCTCCCCCTTAAAGGACCTCGTGATTACATTGAGCCATTCAGACGTTCCAAAATAATCTCTTCATGTTAAGATCCTTAACTCGATCATAACCGCAAAGTCCCTTTTGCTATGTAAAGTAACATATTTGCAGGTTTGGGGAATTAAGATTTGGACATCTTTGCAGGTTCCATGATTCTGTCTACCTCAGGCCCCCTCTGGTTTTATGGTTCTGTGTGTCTCCCAGGTAGCTTCTTCACAGCCCTCACTTCACACATTTGTCAACCACCGAGGCCGTGCCTCCTTGACCTCTAACCTACATGGAAGTCAGCTTGCATTATGAGTTTCTCACTTCAAACATCAGCTGAGTGTGAGCCCATCTGTAGGAGCTAGAGTGCTTCACTTTCAGAAAAGGGAGTGGATTCTCTGGAAATCCAGTTCCTTGGCGTATGTCACGTGAACATTTTCATGGGTGAGGTCACACTTTGCTCTCAAGATGGTACCAGCACAGTGTCAGCCCAGGTCTCAACCCGGAAGTGGAATTAAGCCTTTCTTCCCACCCCAGGTGACTTTCTCTGATTCAACAGATGGACTGCTGAAATTCCAACAATGGAAGAAATGTTTTACCTTTTGGTCAGGTTTTGGCTCTTGCTAGGCCTGAGTTTGTTGCTTTATCTTGGTTCTGCCTGTCTAGGTATTTATTTCTAATCGTGGTTCAGGAAGCTGAATGTACCTGTGTTGGTCCCCATGGTCCCCAGCACACAGCTCAATGCTCATGACCTGGGGGACAGCTGGAAGCTTCAATTTTCTGAAATCAAGAGGAAAATAATCTATCGTAGCACACCTGGTCTTTACTGTCAACAAGAGACTTACAGCCTAGTAGCCAGCCCTTCAGGACTTGTACTGAGCACCTACTAGGTGCAAGCATTGGGCAGTGCTGCCATTGTTTCCCAAGGTTTAAGGGTTTTCAGGATTCATTTCCTTCCCAAAGTCAGCCACCCAATGAGCAGTTACGAATGCATCTCTAGATTACATCACCTTGTGTTTTAGCCACGACAGGGAGGATAGCTGGTAATCCCCTTGCCCCCTTCCCGTTCCCCAACCCCAAATATGTTTCAAGAAATATTAATTTAGCTATCTTTCACTATTTCTTTAAAAATTATAAAATGCAAGCATTTTTTAAAGTGGGTAATAAGACAGGGCAAATAAATTTTACTAAAGGCAGAGAGGCATGGCATAGATTTTACCAAGCACACCACTCTAGCACTGTAAGGAAGAAAAATTGTTTCTGTAACAAATTCTACTACGATTGTGCTAGGCCATGGCCCTGGACTTATTTAAAAGTACGTGTAAAAGCCAAAGAGATGAAATTTAAGAAATCCTTAGGATTTAGTAGGGGCCAGGCTGTCTTTGTTTTGTTTATTGGGTTTTTGGAAATTTAAGGCTAGGCTTGTTGCTTTTCCAGCCACAGAGCATGGTAAAGTAAATGAAACCCGACAGGATTTCATTGTTCGGATGCTGATCACAGCTTGGCACACATGGAATTCAATGTGTCTCTTACATGCATATTGAGCCCGTGTTTAAAATAGTATAAGTGAGTAAGAAAAATTTAAGTACAGGCAACTAAAGAATGATTTGCAACTACAAATGAAAGTAGCTTGGATCTTTGAAGGCTAAGTCCATGGTTGGTTAGGCAGGGTGAGATTGTATAAATGAATCAGCAGGCAGACTTTGCCCTAAAGCTGAGTAGAAAATGAAGTATGGAAATGATGCATAGGCTTTGGGGAAGCCTGGGAAGTGTAGGATTGATTTTGATTTGTGTCTTTGTCCAGCTCTAGAGTTGACTGGATTCTTGCTGGGGGAGGCCCGTCACCTCAACCCTCTGGAGCTTGCCTCTGGGGCTTTCAGAAATAAGCTTAATTAATCTCTTTCCTGTAGCAGCCCCTCAGACACGTGGGGGAGCAGGAAAGCTCTCAGGCCTTCCTTAGATTGCTTTTCCTCAAATTATACAGCCCCATATCATCCAGGTTTTTCCTTATGAGACACAGCTCTAAAAAATTCATTGTAAGTTAGTCATTAATTTCATGAATGTCTTGATTTGTGGGAAACAGAGATGCCAGTGTCTTTATAGTTCATTCCCTTTAGCTCTATGTTTCAGGGAAAATATGTTGAGTGGATAGCAACAAAACGCATAGAGGGGACAGGGAAATCTTTGCCCCAGTTCACATATTGCTCCCTGGCCCCCTTTCTTATCTGTTTCATTTACAGTTCTTAACTGTTTAATGTACTTAATGTCTTGATTTGGCTTAGCTAGAAAGTGCGTGTTGAGACACTTGACTAAGTAGGCAGTTCTTTTGCTAAATGTTGGCTTCGTTTGTAACTGGAAGAGCTTTATCTCTCTGTTTTCAGATCCATGAGCTTTATAGCATAGAAAATCTGCTGAGAAAAATCATCATCTAATTGGAAAAACAGGCATTTTATTGAGTTAAATCAAATTCATAATCACAAATAAATTTGAACATGTTTTTCCAGCATTTATAGCTCCATACCATGACCTGTATGATTATTATACAGAGCTCCTAGATGAAATTAAATGAAATGGACCAAGGCAGACACTGGTCTTCCCTGCAAAGCTAGGTCTTTGCTGCTGGTCTCCTCTCTCTCTGGACATTACACAGGCTCGGGCCTCCATGGAATAATTTTCCACTTCTGCTGCAGGTAGAACAAGTCAGCCAGTTGGCTGTGTTCATAGAGGCAGCATTAGACTATCACAGACAGTCCACAGAGATTCTGCAGGAGCTGCAGAGCAAGCTACAGATGCGGTAAGCACCTCCACGTTTCTTACAAGCCAAGGGCTGCGGAGGTAACATCTATTGAAATCCATCTGTCTGTCTCTCCATCTCTCCATCTCCCCCTTCCCCTGCCTCATTCTGTTTTGAATTTTCTTTCACTGGCTTTCATGGTTGGATGTGGGATGGGACTGAGATAATAAGTACTGGCTTTGGCCAGTAGGATAGAACTGGGAAAAGGGACCTGGCAGCTTTTCTCCTTTTTCTTTTCATTAAATTCCTTTTTTCTGTGACCCGTGTTTAGGGCAACTAACCAAGTTGCTCTCCCACCTGGGACATCAACCCCTACAGAACTACCCTGGTTTCATTGCTGATTTGAT
The DNA here is from genome assembly GCF_028858775.2 of Pan troglodytes. NCBI lineage: Eukaryota > Metazoa > Chordata > Mammalia > Primates > Hominidae > Pan > Pan troglodytes. Next base: position 75,031,822 of record NC_072414.2, on the reverse strand, counting down.
GAGAGTTTAGCTCCCCATTCACAAAGGGATGGAAAACATCCAGAGCTATGGAAAAAAGTGAGATGCTGTATGGAAAATATGTAAATATCTGTAAAAAAAAAAAAAAAAAGATAATGTCTTCACTTCACCAGTACGAATTTCAGGATATGTTCATAATATTGACTAGTATTGAAAGAGTCAAAATATTGACAAATTTCAGGCTGTGTTCATAATATTGACAGGTATTGAAAGAGTCAAAAATATCTTCTGAACAATCAAAGAAAGGTTTCTGCATTCCTTGTGAATTTAATCATAGATGTAGTCTATACTTTTCTGAAAATTAGTAATATTATATATAGTCTGCATGGCAACCCTGTTTATTAAAATATTGGGTTAAAATACCCTTTTTAAATTAGGTTTGATAACAGAAAATTGTTTTACACAGGATTATGGTAATGCATAAATTTGGAGGGATTTTTACTTAAATCAATGACGTAGTTACCTAGGGAAGACAAAGATGTGTCCAGTCCCTGAAGCATCCACTTCCGCAGGCAGATAGTTTACCTGTTACTGACAGGAGTGTATTTTCATAATTCTATCATAATCTATAAGAGTAGAGTGAGGGAGAAGGCAGCTCCCATCACTGGGTGCCGACTGCGTCCCAGGCACTTGCTGGATGCCTCAGAGACTTGATGAAGAAAATTAGTCTTTTGTTATGTTTTGTTTTGAGATGGAGTCATGCTCTGTTGCCCAGACTGGAGTGCAGTGGTGCCATCTTGGCTCACCGTAACCTCTGCTCACTGCAGCCTCCACCTTCCAGTTTCAAGAGACTCTCCTGCCTAAGCCTCCCGAGTAGCTGGGATTACAGGCGCCCACCACCATGCCTGGCTAATTTTTGTATTTTTCATAGAGATGGGGTTTCACCATGTTGGCCAGGCTGATCTCGAACTCCTGACCTCAGGTGAGCACTTTGGCCTCCCAAAGTGCTGGGATTACAGGCATGAGCCACCATGGCTGGCCCAATTAGTCTTCTTCAAGATGAATTTCACTCACAAGCTCAAATAGGGAGTTGAAAAACTACATTTGTGATATCATCTCCATCACTTCGGGCTACTCAAGAGTCAGTGTGTAAAAATCGTCCCTTTCGTGACCACTGGCTGTAACCTAAGTTCCTGTGCTCAACAAGGCAGAGAGGATGTGTGTTTGGAAAGCTTTCAACATCAGATGTCTGGCTCATCTTACGGTGTGTGTTACAGAATATCAGCTGCATCCAGTGTCCCCAGACGAGAATACAAGCCAAGGCCTGTGAAAAGGAGTTCTAGTGAGCTCAATGGAGTTTCCACCACCTCTGTAGCGAAGACGACAGGTAAGTTGACCATTCTAATATGCTAAGTGTGCCTTTAGTAAAGCACTTCTAGAAACACTTATTTACTGCTTGTTTCTGGGTCAGTGAATACACACAGACCCTGGATATCTTTCTTTGGTTGTTTGGTAAATTCCCTTTTCCCCTAAACGTGCCCCTTTTTTCTGTTCCCTGGGGAAGAATTCTATCACTTATATAATGTAGCATTTAGAACCTTGGCCATAGAACCATTATGGCTACATCATCTTTTATTTTTTTAACTCTTTGAAAATATTTTCTTAATTTATTTTTAAGTTGAAATTAGCATTTTTGAGCAACTGCTATATGCTAGATACTATCTTAAGTGCTGCATCGTTATTTTTTATTAAACAAGTGATGCAAATGTGTCTTTTAGTAAAATAATCAAACAGAAAAAAATTGGTAAAATAATCAAACAGAAAAAAAAATTTAATGGTATAAGTCATTCTATAGTCTCTTGTGATCACCCACACCATCGCAGTTCGCTTCCTAGATGTAGCCACTGTTAAAAAATTTGGTATAACTATTATCATATCTATTGAGGTACATAAATATACACATAAACAGCATTTTGGATTTTTTTCTGTTTTTTCTTTTTTTCTTTTTTGAGACAAAGTCTTGCTCTGTCACCCAGGCTGTAGTGCAATGGCATGAACATGGCTCGGTGCAGCCTTGACCTCCTGGGCTCAAGCAATCCTCCTGCCTCAGCTTTCCATGTAGCTGGAACTACAGGCATATGTGACCCTGCCAGGCTAATTTTTTTATTTTTTGTAGAGACAAGGTCTTACTTTGTTGCCCAGGCTGGCCTGCAACTCCTGGGCTCGAGCAATCCTTCTGCCTCGGCCTTCTGAAGTGCTGGGATTACAGGCATGAGCCACTGTACCCAGCCTTTTTTCTGTTTTTTAAATGCGAGATTATACTAGGCATATTGTTTGGCAGTTTGCTTTTTAAAATGTATCACTGTTTCTTCGAGTTATTTCCATATCATGCATATAGATCTATCCCACTGTTTTAACAGCTTCATAGTTTTCTATTATACCATTTCCCTATTGGTGGACGTTAAGGTTTTTTCCAGTTATTTGCTACAGTGAGTATCCTTTATCCACTGTGCTGGCTACACTACTATTAAAGCATGAACGCCTGCTTCCCCACACCCATGCCAGTAGACTTCCATTTCTGCCAAGCACTCATGAGAAAAAAATGGTATCCAGTCTTAGTTTGCATTTTCATGATTATTAGTGAGGGTGAACTTTCTTTTCTATATTTTAATTTGTATGTCCTTATGTCTGAATTGTCTGTTTATGTCATTTATTTGTGTTTTTTGGGAGTAGTTTGCTTTGTCTTATTGTTTTATAGGAGCTCTTTCCATATGAGGATATTAATAATTTTTTTCCTAGTTTGTCATTTATCTTTAAACTTTGTTTTTGGAGTGCCTTGTCCCTTTGTTGCTTTTGCTGTTGTTTGCTTTGTTTAGTTTTGCTTTGAGTATACAGAAGCTTTTATTTTGATGTAGTCAAATGTATCTATCTTTTGCTTATGACTTTACATTTTGTGCCCTGTCGTGATTACATTTTGTGCCCTGTTGTGAAAAGTCTTCCTATCCCTGAAGTTATTCTTCTACAGTTTTCTACTACTTTGAATAATCTTTTCTTAATATTTAGATCTTTATCATAAGGATTTATTTTTGTAAATGAAAAGAAATTCCCAAACTATCTTTCAGAGTTGTGCTACCATTTCACATCCCCACCAGCAATATATTAGTGATCCAGTTTCTCCACATCCCTGCCAGCATTTGCTGTTGTCACTGTTTTTTATTTTAGCCACTTCGATAGGTGTGTAGTTAATCTTACTGTGGGTTTAATTTGCATTTCCTTAGTGACTAATGATGTTGAATATCTGTTCATGTGTTTATTTGCCATCTGTGTATCCTCTTTGGTGAAATATTTCTTCATGTCTTTTGTCCATTTTCTAATTGGATTGTTTACATTTTTACTGTTGAGTCTTGAGAATGCTTGATTTATTCTCAATACAGGTTCTTTCTATATATGTGATTTGCAAATATATTCTCTCGCTCTGTAGCTTATCTTTTAATCCTCTTAATAGGGTCTTTCACAGATCAAAATTTTTAATTCTTATGAAGTCCAATGTATTCATTTTTAGTTTTATAGATTGTGTGAAGTCTAGGAAAATAATAAATATTTTCTTTTCTTTTTCTTTTTTTTGAGACAGAGTCTCACTCTGTAGCCCAGGCTGGAGTAGAGTGGTGCAATCTCGGCTCACTGCAACCTCCGCCTCCCAGGTTCAAGCAATTCTCCTGCCTCAGCCTCCTGAGTAGCTGGGACTACAGACACACACCACAATGCCCGGCAAATTTTTGTATTTTTAGTAGAGATGGGGTTTCACTGTGTTGGCCAGGCTGGTCTCGAACTCCTGACCTCAAATGATCTGGCTGCCTCAGCCTCCCAAAGTGCTGGGATTACAGGTGTTGAGCTACCACACCCGGCCTCTCCTATGTTTTTTCTTAAGTCCGTGATCCACTTTGTGTTAATTTTGTATAAATGTGAGACTTAAGTCATTTATTTTGCCTATGGATGTCCAATTGCCCTTTCAAACACACATGGCTCATATAAGCTGCACAGTGTGAATTTTCTTCCAACCTTATGGCTATCCTTAAAGGTTTTTTTTTTTTTTCATTTAAAAACAAAAATTATCAGAGTAATATGTGTATGTAGTTTAAAAAGAAAATGGTAATATGCGTATGTGGTTTTAAAAAGGCAAATGTAGTTACCTCTACCTCTGTGTGAAAACATGGGCAGGCCCCATGAATTTTCTCATTATTAAAACTACAAATTATCAGAGTATATGTGTATACATTTTTTTATTTTTTATTTTTTTTATTTTTATTTTTTTGAGACAAAGTCTTGCTCTGTCACCCAGGCTGGAGTGCAGTGGCGCCATCTCGGCTCACTGCAAGCTCCGCCTCCCGGGTTCAGGCCATTCTCCTTCCTCGGCCTCCCGAGTAGCTGAGACTACAGGCGCCCGATACCGTGCCTGGCTAATTTTTTGTACTTTTAATAGGGACAGGGTTTCACTGCGGTCTTGATCTCCTGACCTTGTGATCCGCCCGCCTTGGCCTCCCAAAGTGCTGGGATTACAGATGTGAGCCACTGCGCCGGGCCATGTGTATACATTTTGTAAAAAAACATGGTGCAAGCTTTTTCGTGAGAAATGGCAGTTTCCCCTTCAACTCCTTTCCCAGTGCTTATTTTCTGCTCTCAGAGGAAACACTTTCAACTCTTTTACATATTTATTTGGTACTTAACTTCATGGTGCTTGTTTTTTACTATTTCTTTTTTTACTCTGATTCTTCAGTTTGGATAAATGTATTGATTTCCTGATATGGAAGATAATGGCTTAGCTTCCTAACCGTTGGTCTTCCATAGACTTCTCCCTCCCTTCACCCTTCCAATTTACTTATAATCACTATTTTTGTTAAATAAATATTCATTGTGTAACCATCACTTCCATCATGTGGGACTCTTAAAATGCACTCCTCCCCTTTTTTCCCTGCTCTTATTTTAAATTGCCTACTCATGGATGAAAATGTGAGCAGGCTGCATGACTTTTCTGACTACTCTTGGGTCACATAAGTTCTCCAGTCACTTGAATGTGAAAGTGCAGGCTCGTGCAGTAGTCAAAATGCTAAGACCCATGTCATGGTCAAAGCTATAATCTTGATTTAAAGTTTGGCTTTCACTCCTCCCCAAGCTCTGGCCTGTTGCCGTGGGAACATTGGTGTCAGGGAAGAGGTTGTATTTGGCTTTTTCTCTTTCCCCATCTACCCCTTCTGTTCTTAAGTCCCCAGAGAATGTATTTTAAGCTCGCTGAGGAATCTTTTAAAAGTTCTTCTCTCTTGATTTGGTGTGAAATGAAAAGATCACAACACATCCTGCCTCCTCCACACTCTCTCCAACATTTTTCTAAAAATCCTTTTTAATCTCCATCTTCTGACCTATTTATGCCATAGATGTAGGCTGGGATTAAAAGTTATAAAACTGGCTACCCTCATCTCTTCTGTTTTTGTTTGTTTCCAAATCCTGCATAAGTTGTCTTCTGCACATCAGTTAAAAAAAAAAAAAAAAAAAAAAACAGTTCTGGGGCCTCATCCAAAGCTTCCATTTTTACATCCTCTAACACTTATTTACAATGTCATGAGCACAGAAATAATATTCACAGCAGTATCACATAGTGCACTATCATTGCATTTCTATTCTGGTACAATTGTTGTCTTGATGACTGTAGCTTTATAAGTTTTGAGGTCAGGTCCTGTTAGTCCTCTAACTTTGGTCTTCATTTTAAAAGTTATTTGACTATTCTAGTTACTTTGCATTTTCATGTGAGTTTTAGAGATCAAATTTTCAATGTTTCAAAAAAATCCTGCTCAGATTTTTATTTGGATTGGGTTGAATCTATAACTCAATTTAAGAGGAATTGATAGCTTAACAATATTGAGTGTTCCAGTCTTGAACACAATCTATTGTATTTCCCATTTATTTAGGTCTTCTTGAATTTCTCTCAGCAGTGTTTCACTATTTTTAGAATATATACATGTCTTTTAAATTTTTTCATCAATCTCTAAGTATTTTATATCTTTATGCAATTGCAAACAGCATTTTAATAAAATTTCCATTTCTGAATTTTTGTTTCTAGCATTCATAATATTCCATTGATTTTTGTATATTGATCTTGTATCCTGCCATGTTGCTAAATTTACATCTTAGGTCCAGTAGTTTTTTAATAGATTCCATAGTTTTTCTACACAGATGTTCATGTCATCTATAAATGAAGACAGCTTTACTCAATATCTGCATGCCTTTGTTTTTCTTGCCTTTTTTCACTTGCTAGAACATGCTGAGTACAAAGGGTTAGAGTGGACATCCTTGCTTTGTCTCTGATTTTAGGGGAGAAGCATTCAGTACTTCATAATTAAGGATGATTTTAGCTGTAGATTTTTCATAGATTTTTTTTTTTCCTTTTGAGACAGGGTCTTGCCCTTTTGCCCAGGCTGGAGTGCAGTGGCGCAGTCGCAGCTTGTTGCAACCTCAACCTGCCAGGCTCAAAAGATCCTCCCACGTTAGCCTCCCACGTAGCTGGGACTATAGGCACACACCACCAAGCCTGGCTAATTTTTATATCTTTTGTAGAGATGAGGATTCACCCCGTTGCCTAAGCTGGTCATGAACTTCTGGGCTCAAGCTATTCGCCTGCTTCAGCCTTCCGAAGTGTTGGGATTACAGGCGTGAGCCTCTAGGCCTGGCCTTCATAGATTTTAAAAATCAGATTGAGGGAGTTCCCTTCTAGTCATAAATAGTTTGAAGAGAGTTTTAATGAGAAACAGTCTTTGAATTTTGTCAGATGCCTTTTTTTGGTATCTGTTGAGATGATCGTTTATTTTTTAGTTTTAGTTTGTTAATATGGTGAATTACATTGTTAGTTAAATCAACCTTGCATCCCTAGGATAAACTCTTTGTGGGAAAGTTTTTTTAAATTAATTTTAAATTTTAGAATAGTTTTAGACTTACAGAAAAGTTGTGACGATAGCACAGGGCATTCCCATATACTCCTCCACTCTTCTATATTAACATTTTATTAGTATGGCACATTTACTTTATATAATGAACATATATTTATATTAGCTAAAGTCCATACTTCATTCACATTTCCTTAGTTTTTACCTGCTTTGCTTTTTCTCTTCTAGGATCCTATCCAGAATAGCACGTTGCATTTAGTCCTCACATCTCCTTCGGCCCCTCTTGCTGTGGCAGCTTCTAAGACTTTCTTTGTTTTTAATGAACTTGACAGTTTTGGGGAGTACTGTTTACATATTTTGTAGAATGTCCCCCAGTTGAGATTTGTCTGATGTCTTTACATGGTTAGACTGGAGTTATGAGTTTCTGGGAAGAAGATCACAGAGGTAAAGTGCCATTCTCATCCCATCACCTACCATCTCACATCAGTCAGAATGGCTGGTATTAAAAAGTCAAAAAATCATAGATGGCTGGCAAGGCTGCAGAGAAATGAGACAGCTTATACACTGCTGGTGGGAATGTAGATTAGTTCAGCCACTGTGGAAGGAAGTTTGGCAATTTCTCACACAACTTAAAGCAGAACTATCATTTGACCCAGCATTCCCGTTACTGCATATATACCCAAAGGAATATAAATCATTCTACCATAAAGACACATACACGTGTATGTTCATCGCAGCACTATTCACAATAGCAAAGGCGTGGAATCAAACTAAATGCCCATCGGTGGCAGACTGGATAAAGAAAACGTACATATATTCCATAGGACAGTACACAGCCATAAAAAAGAATGAGATCATGTCCTTTGCAGCAACATGGATGGAGCTGGAGACCATGATCCTAAGTGAACTAACTCAGGAACAGAAAACCAAATACTGCATGTTCTCACTTGTAAGTGGGAGCTAAACATTGAGTACACATGGACACAAAGAAGGGAATAATAGCCAGTGGGGCCTGCTTGAGGGTGGAGGTTGGGAGGAGGGTGAGAATTGAAAAACTACCTACCCTGTACTATGCTTGATCACCTGAGTGACGAAATAATCTGCACACCAAATCCCTGTGATACACTGTTTACTCATATAAAAAAACCTGTGCATGTACCCCTGAACCTAAAAGTTAAAAAAAGAATATGCCCTATCAACAAGATTAATCACTGCTGATATTGATATTGGTCTGCTGGCTGAGGCAGTATTTGTCAGCTCTCTGTAAAGTTACTCCTTGTTTTTTTTTTTTTTTCCTGCATGAAGGCTTTAAACTATAAATTCAACGTCTTTATAGATAGAAGGCAATTGAGGTTATCTGTTTCTTCCTGAGTGAACTTTAGAAGTTGGTGTCTTTCAAGGAATTTATCCCTTTCATCTAAGTTGTCAAATTTATTGCATAAAGTTGTTCATAATATTCTGTTATTATCCTTTTAAGATATATAGAATTTGTAGTGATTTACTTCTCTCAATCATTTTAGAAATTGGTAATTTTTGTCTTTTTCTTTTCTTAATCATTTTAGCTATAGATTTATCAATTTTATTGATCTTCTTAAAGAGCCAGCTCTCTGTCTCATTGAGTTTTCTCTGTTGTCATTGAGTCCTTTCGCCTTTTCCAATATATGTGTTTAGCGCTATCAATTTCCCCCTAAGTACCACTTGAGCACCATCTCATGCATTTTGATGTGTTGAGTTTTCCCTTTCATCCTCTTTAAAATTGTTTCTAATTTTACTTTTGATAACCTCTTTAACTCTTGGTTTCTTCTGAAATGTGTTACATCATTTCCACATATGTAGATATTTTTCAGATCTCTTTCTGTTTTAGATACCTATTTAATTCCATTTTTTATCAAATAAGATACTTTGTATGAATCATACCCTTTTAAATTTTTTGAAACTTGCTTGATGGGCCAGAATATGATCCATCTTGGTAAATTATCTGTGTACACTTGAGAAGAATGTGTTTTCTATTCTTATTGGGTAGGGTGCTTTATAAATGTCAATTAGGTCAAATTATTTAATAGTGTTCTTTGTCTTCCATATTCTTGCTGATTTTTTGGTCTATGTTTTCCTATTAATTTTGTGGCAGAGGGTATTAAAATCTCTGATTATAGTTATGGATTTGTCTATTTCTCCTGGCAATTGTATCCAGAAGTATGGGAAGTTGGCTACATTCCCTTCCCTATTCCTCATTCGCATTGACCCTTTTAGTCTGATTACTTGCATTTTTTAAAACATGGAAAGTGTGTTTTTGTTTGTTTGTTTGTTTGTTTTAAGATACGGGGTTTTGCCATGTTGCTCAGGCTGGTCTCCAACTCCTGGGCTCAACGTTCCTTCCACCTCGGCCTCCAAAGTGCTAGGATTATAGGCGTGAGCCACTGCACCCCCACTGATTTATTTATTTATTTATTTTTACTATCTTAAATATCCTTCTCCTCTATTCCCTTTCTTTTTGCCCTTGTAAACAACTACTAGAGGTTGAAACTTTTTGTCCTTCCTCGGACAAAAAGTCTTTTCCTCCTTGCTCTCTGTACCTCTGTTTTTTTATTCTGCCCTCTGAGAACATTTCACCTTCTTACTTTATTCTTTGATCCAGTTATTTATTTAGCATATCTATTGAATTTCTTACTCCAATTGTATTAGTTCTCTATTGATGCTGCAATGAAATACCACAAACTGTGTGGTCTAAAATAACACAACGTATGATCTATTTTATAGTTCTGGAGGTCAGAAATCCTCAAATCAAGGTGCTCACATTCCAGACAGGGTGGAATCTGTTTTCTTGCCTCTCCTGCCTTCTAGAGGCTGCCTGCAGTCCTTGCCTCATTGCCCCTTGCTCCAGCTTCCCAGCTGGTGGCATGACATCTTCAGATCTCCCTGCCTCCATTGTCAGATCTCCTTCTCTGACTCGGATTCTCCTGCTTCCGCCTTATAAGGACCCTTGTGATTATACTGAGCCTACCCACATAAACCCAGGGTAACCTCCCCATCTCAAAATCTGTAACTTAATCACATCTTCACATTCCCTTTCGCTGTGTAAGGTAACATAGCTATAGGTTCTGGGGATTAGGAAGTGGACATCTTTGAGGCTATTGCTCTGCCTACCATGATAGTGTTCAAATTTACATTTTTAAAAAATTTTACAAGTAACTAGACCTTTCATATTCCTCTGAGAATATTAATTATACTTTTTATTTTTATATTTATTTAGTTTTATTTTATTTTATTATAATTATTATTTTTTTTTTTTGAGATGGAGTTTCGCTCTTGTCACCCAGGCTGGAGTGCAATGGTACGATCTCGGCTCACTGCAACCTCCGCCTCCCAGGTTCAAGTGATTCTCCTGCCTCAGCCTTCCGAGTACTTGGGATTACAGGTGCCTGCCACCATACCTGGCTAATTTTTGTATTTTTAGTAGAGACGGGGTTTCACCATGTTGGCCAGGCTGGTTGCGAACTCCTGACCTCGTGATCTGCCCAACTCGGCCTCCCGAAGTGCTGGGATTATAGGCGTGAGCCACCACGCCTGGCCCTTAATTATGCTTTTTAAAAAGTCTCCACTTAATTCTTATCTCCTTGAGTGTTTGTTGGGATCTGGAGTCTACTTTATGAAGTTGTTTCTCATACGTTGATGATTCTTGGCTCTGTGCACAACTTTTTATTTGAGAGTGCTTATGAGGTTGCCTCCTGTGGTTAAGGGGAAATAAGGGATGTTCTGTTGAGTGCAGTGGACTGGTTTCTGTTTTTCTGATTGTTTCTATCATCCATGGCACTTCCCTGACTTTCTGTTTCAGATGCCCACACTTACTCAGTACCCCATCCTGAAGGCAGTTGCCAGGGCTCCTGGCACTGGTACAAACCCAGGATGAGTGGACTCACCTGGCTGCTCTTTTCTCAGAAAGCCAGCCAGCTTTCAGGATCCACTTACACTGAGTTTTGAGCGCCCTTAGACTTCACTGTCACAGCATTCCGCTTTGGGATTTTGAACCTCATTTCCTCCATCTGCTGCTTTCCATCTTCCAGGCATTCTTGTATTCCTCATAATTTCTGGTCTACCAGCAGTATTTAGTCTCATTTTCCAACATTATTTGCAACCTTAAAAAGTCCTATTTTGTAAGTGATAGGGATTTGGTACATGAAAGGAAGGCTGCAGTCCTGTACTTCATTGTGCCATATTAATGGAAATTTCCCTTAAGACATTCAATGCCACTTATCTCACTGGTTGCATCTTTGCTCCTCCCCAGGATGGCTTTAGGTGCTGAATGGATACAGACAAACAATCTTGAATCACATGATGAGAAAATATTCTTTTTTTCAATTCTCTTATATTCATTCCAATTTCAAGGAGATAAGCTACAGTTTTGTGCTGGAGTATTTTTAATGTTCAATTTTAACAGAGAGGAGAGGCCTCCGGTTAAAAGTCATTTACAGACTAGAGAATGTATCTTTTGGATGTAATAAAATTGTCTATTTTCCATTGTAATTATTTTCATGCTTACAGTCTCTTTATAGCATGTGGTACTAGTTTTCAGTTTACATTTTTTGATGTAATGTTTCAGTGAAAGTTATTTGAATAAAATTGATTTTATAAAAAACATATCAAGAGGATACTTAGGTACAATTCTCTTAAGACTATTCTTTGTTGTTTGTTTTTAAAGATTTTAATGAAGCAGATATATTTTCAAGGTAGAATTCATTGGTGCCAATTTTCTATCTCTTCTTATTTACTTATTTTTTTGTGCTTTATATTTCTGTAGTTGGGGGAGAGATTCAACTTCCCATGTGAAGCACTCCCCCTTTCCTTTCTTTATTTTTTTGGTATTCTAATTTTTTTCCATAGGTTTTTGAGGAACAGGTGGTATTTGGTTACATAAGTAAGCTGTTTAGTGGTGATATTTGTGAGATTTCAGTGCACCCATCAGCCGAGCAGTGTACACTGAACCCAATTTGTAGTCTTTTATCCCTTACCCCTTCCCACCCTTTCTCTCAAGTCCCCAAAGTCCATTGTATCATTCTTATGCCTTTGCATCCTCATAGCTTAGCTCCCACTTATGGGTGAGAACACATGATGTTTGGTTTTCCATTCCTGAGTTTCTTCACTTAGAATAATAGTCTCCAATTCCACCCAGGTTGCTGCAGATGCCATTAGTTCATTTCTTTTTATGGTTGAGTAGTATTCTACCACATATATATATACCACAGTTTTTTTATCCACTCATTGATGGGCATTTGGGCTGGTTCCATATTTTTGCAATTGCAAATTTTGCTGCTATAAACATGCGTGTGCAAGTATCTTTTTTGTATAATGACTTTTTCCTCTGGGTAGATACCCAGTAGTGGGATTGCTGGATCAATGGTAGTTCTACTTTTAGTTCTTTAAGGAATCTCCACACAGTTTTCCATAGTGGTTGTACTAGTTTACATTCTTACCAGCAGTGTAGAAATGTTCCCTTTTCACCCATCCACGCCAACATCTATTTTTTTAAATATTTTGATTATTGCCATTCTTGCAGGGGTAAGTTGATATCGCATTGTGGTTTTGATTTGCATTTCCCGGATCATTAGTGATGTTGAGCATTTTTTTCATGTTTGTTGGCCATTTGTATATCTTCTTTTGAGAATTTTCTATTCATGTCGTTAGCCCACTTTTTGATGGGATTGTTTGTTTTTTTCTTGCTAAGTTGTTTGAGTTCCTTGTAGATTCTGGATATTAGTCCTTTGTCAGATGTATAGATTGTGAAGATTTTCTCCCACTCTGTGGGTTGTCTGTACACTCTGACTGTTCCTTTTGCTCTGCAGAAGCTCTTTAGTTTAATTAAGTCCCAGCTATTTATCTTTATTTTTGTTCCATTTGCTTTTGGGTTCTTGGTCATGAAGTCTTTGCCTAAGCCAATGTCTAGAAGAGTTTTGCCAATGTTATCTTCTAGAATTTTTATAGTTTCAGGTCTTAGATTTAAGTCCTTGATCCATGTTGAGTTGATTTTTGTATAAGGTGAGAGATGAGGATCCAGTTTCATTCTCCTACACATAGCTTGCCAATTATCCCAACACCATTTGTTGAATAGGGTGTCCTTTCCCCACTTTATGCTTTTGTTTGCTTTGTCGAAGATCAGTTGGCTGTATGTATTTGGCTTTATTTCTGGGTTCTCTGTTCTGTTTCATTGGTCTATTTGCCTATTTTTATAACAGTACCATGCTGTTTTGGTGACTGTGGCCTTATAGTATAGTTTGAAATCAGGTAATCTGATGCCTCCAGATTTGTTCTTTTTGGTTAGTTTTGCTTTGGCTATGTGGGCTCTTTTTTGGTTTCGTATGAATTTTAGGATTGTTTTTTCTAGTCTTGTGAAGAATGATGGTGGTATTTTGATGATGGGAATTGCACTGAATTTGTAGACTGCTTTTGGCAGTATGGTTATCTTCACAATATTGATTCTGCCCATCCATGAGCATGGGATGTGTTTCCATTTGTTTGTGACATCTATGATTTCTTTCAGCAGTATTTTGTAGTTTTCCTTGTAGAGGTCTTTTACCTTTTTGGTTAGGTATATTTCTAAGTTTTTGTTTTGCAGCTATTATAAAAGGGGTTGAGTTCTTGATTTGATTCTCAGCTTGGTCTCTGTTGGTATATAGCAGAGCTACTGATTTATGTACATTAATTTTGTATCCTGAAACTTTGCTGAATTCATTTATCAGTTCTAGGAGCTTTTTGGAGGAGTCTTTAGGGTTCTAGGGTTTTCTAGGTATACAATTATATCATCAGCAAACAGTGACAGTTTGACTTCCTCTATACCAATTTGGATGCCCTTTATTTCTTTCTCTTGTCTGATTGCTTTGGCTAGGACTTCCAGTACTATGTTGAATTGAAGTGGTGAGAGTGGGCATCCTTGTCTTGTTCCAGTTCTCAGCAGAAATGCTTTCAACTTTTGTCAATTCAGTATTATGTTGGCTGTGGGTTTGTCATAGATGGTTTTTATTACATTGAGATATGTCCCTTGTATGCCGATTTTGCTGAGGGTTTTAATCACGAAGGGATGCTGGATTCTGCAAATGCTTTTTCTGTGTCTATTGAGATGATCATGTAATTTTTGTTTTTAATTCTGTTTATGTGGTGTATCACATATATTGACTTGCGTATGTTAAACCATCCCTGCATCCTTGGTATAAAACCCACTTGATTGTGGTGGATTATCTTTTTGATATGCTATTGGATTCATTTAGCTAGTATATTGTCAAGGATTTTTGCATCTATGTTCATCAGGGATATTGGTCTGTAGTTTTCTTTTTTGTCTATGTCCCTTCCTGGTTTTGGTATTAAGGTGATACTGACTTCATAGAATGATTTAGGGAGGACTCCCTCTTTCTGTATCTTGTAGAATAGTGTCAATAGGATTGGTACCGATTCTTCTTTGAATGTCTGATAGAATTCAGCTGTGAATCCATGTGGTCCTGGACTTTTTTTTTTTTGGTAATTTTAAAATTACCATTTCAGTCTTGCTGCTTGTTATTGGTCTGTTCAGGGTTTCTCTGAAGACTTTTTGTATTGTATTATGCTAACACTAGTTTGTGTCTCAAAAAAAAAAAACAAAACATAAAACCGAAATGCAGTAAAATAGGATTTCCTCACTCCTGCCACAGTCCAGGGAGAATATTCCAAGAAGATAGGTGGTTCTAATGCATAGAGTCTCTCAGGGGTCTAGGCTGATGGCAGCTCTGCCATCTTCGTCATATGGCTTCCTAGTTGTTGCCACTCCAGCCAGCAGGAAGGGGAGAAAGAACAAACATTTAGGTTAGATATTTCCTCTTACACCCTCAAGGTGGAAATGACACACACATTCCAGGGATGAGCGCTCAAACAGCCACACCTAGTAGCAAAGCAACTTGGGAAGTACAACCTCTAGCTAGGCAGCTGCTATCCAGTTGTAATGGCATCTTAGTTTGTTTGGGCTGCTGTAACAAAATACCTTAGACTGGGTAGCTTTTACTTACAGTCTGGAGGCTGAGATGTCTAAAATCAAGGTGCCAGCAGAACTGGTGCCTGGTAGAGGCCCATTCCTCATAGATGACACCTTCTAGCTGTGTCCTCACATGGCAGAAGGGGCAAACAAGCTCCCACAGGTCCCTTTTATAAGGGCACGAATCCTACTCATGACCTAATTACCCCCAAGTCACTAATTCTCATGACCTATTCACCTCCTAAAGGTCCCAGCCCTTAATACTATTGCATTGGAGATTAAGTTTCAACAGATGAGTTTTGGGGGAACACACACGTTCAGGCCATAGCAAATAGGAAATACACTGCATGTACCAGTCCATAACAATGATGGACTCCTGCTGGACAGAAATTTCAAGGACCCCCTACCCTGGCAGTGAAGAAAGTGTCTTGATTAGACCCTGGTTCTGCTCTCTGGATTTTGGATCAGGGAGACTCTTTTGTCTTTTATTCTGTGGGCTCCTAATTGCTCTCTGAGAAATGTGTCTTCCAAGACCACATTGTAAGTGGGCTTTGGAGGGCTACCTTCTTTGACATCTGTACTTATTGCTGCTCAGGGACCTTGTGGGTTCCTTACAGTTTAGTAGACACAGATGTCTTCAGGCTAGGCTTACGCTTCTTTTCACAACTTGATTTCCTGTTTTTTTGAGATAGTCTTGCCCTGTTGCCCAGGCTGGAGTGCAGTGATGGGATCTCGGCCCACTGCAACCTCCGCTTCCCAGGTTCAAGCAATTCTTGTGCCTCACTCTCCCAAGTAGCTGAGATTATAGGCATGCACCACCACGCCTGGCCAATTTTTGTATTTTTAGTAGAGATGGGGCTTCACCATGTTGGCCAGGCTGGTCTTGAACTCCTGACCTTGAGTGATCCACCTGCCTCAGCCTCCCAAACTGCTGTCACCACACTGGCCACAACTTGATTTCTTAAAAAACGTAATGAGCTTCTGATCCATATACCTCCAGGCAGTTCCATGTGCCTGTAAACACATTCAAAGTTCTTTCATAGATATAGCTCTTAAGACTTTCATTTCTTTCCTTCCTTGTCTTACCCATGCTTCGCTTTCTTAACTTACAGAGGCTACCTTGAGACCACCTGAAACAGCAGATTTGAGTAGGAAGGTGACACCTTTCGTTGCATCTTTGCCACACAGCTGAGTTCCTTTAGTTTAGGGAGGTCTCTGAGAATGATTTGGAAGAGCAATCTGCTTATCTTGTTTTCTTTGGGGTACAGAAACAGTTTGCTTTTCCAATGCATTAGGAACCAACCTCTGCGCTTTCTTTTATCTTTGCTTGTAGACTGGGCAACTTTTGTCTTTCTTATAGTAACTTGCCACACACACCAAGGTTTAGCTAACATCCAACCTTCTGGCTTTATTCACCTTCTTTCTTTAGAGCTACTGGTATATGGTCTGCTTTAAGAGTTATTATAGGCAAAAAGTTTTTCAAATGTTTTGCCATAATCTAACAGGTCACTGGGTTTCAGCCTGGTGTGGTGGCTTACGCCTGTAATCCCAGCACTTTGGGAGGCCGAGGCGGGTGGATCACCTGAGTTCAGGTGTTTGAGACCAGCCTGACCAACATGGAGAAACCCCATCTCTACTAAAAATACAAAATTAGCTGGGCATGGTGGCACATGCCTGTAATCCCAGCTACTTGGGAGGCTGAGGCAGGAGAATCCCTTGAAACCCAGGAGGCAGAGGTTGCGGTGAGGTTGTGGTGAGCCGAGATCGCACCATTGCACTCCAGGCTGGGCAACAAGAGTGAAACTCTGTCTAAAAAGAAAAAAAAAAAGAAGCTAGGTATAAGCAAATTAACTAAAAATTTTGACAGTGAGTTCAACCTCAGCCTCCCTCCTTCAATGCCAGTATATTATATTTGAGGAAACGAGAACCCAGGACCCCAGGGCTCAGTCCTTGCCCCACTGTCTCTATCTTTCCATCTTGCACCCGAGTAGTTCTTAGAGACAGGACCTCAGGTCAAGCTCCCAAGACACCATTCTCTCATTTGCCACCAAAGAGAACTCAACTTTCCTTTGATTTGAGCTCACAGACTGGCAGTGTAGAGAGTGTTAAGCCTTATAAAAATGAAAAGGTATTTGAATTAAAGTATCCCTTAAGGTCATAGGGACCTAGCCTTTGAGGGCCAACGGTATGCCAGGAGTTATTATTTGGTGCTTTGTAGACATAGACATAACTCATTTCATCCTCATAACAGTACTCCAAGGAAGTGATAATAAAAAAAGTAACAAATAATAAGATGATGACAATAGCAACTACACTTATTGGCTACTTACTATGGGTTAGATATTGTATAAATACTTTGTATACATCTCTAGTACTATTTTTAGTCCTCATTTTACAGATGAGTAAGTAGAGGCTCTGAGAGGTTAAGTGAGATCTTCTCAAGATCACAGAGCCAGGAAGTAGCAGAGCCGGGTACTTTACCTTATAGATATTTCATGTTATATCATTAAGAAGGAATACTAGGGGAATGTTATGAAATGGCCAAGAGCATTGGGAATGATTTATTTCCAAGATTCATGATTACAGGGAATCTGTGGTCAGCAAGTGGTTGCACAGGGAGCCCACTAAATGCATCTGACTTGGAAGGGAAAAACAGAGGACAGTGAGGTCTTTGGCTTCCTCATTGAGGCCACGCATGTCAGTGCTTTGTCCCCTCTTTCTTGGCCAGTAGCTGGGTCCCTAGACAGATTAAGTTCCTAGAAGGGCGATGTACAGAGATCACAGACGTGCAGAAGCTGGCTTTTAAGAAGGTTCAGTGTCCCATATTCTCCACTGCAGCAAACTCTACTGTGTGCCACTGTGTGTCTTTTGCCTGTGCCTGTCCCAGGCTGCTTCTTCTAAGTTTCCCTCGGCAGTAGCTTCAAGTTCCCATCTCACACACCCAGCACTGGGCTTCCTTGATTTGTGGGTGGAATTTGCGAGTGTAAAGGGGGTCCTGTACTGTTTGTTTCTGAGGCACAGTTTCAAAAGAAAATGACATTTATAGCCTGCATTAATGGGAAATTACTTTCCATTAGGATTCTGAATGATTTGCACATAATGTTTATAAAGTGAAGGAAAAATGTCAAGCATTTCACTAACAAATGAAAGCAAAGCTCATGAGACTCTGCCAGAAATGAATTCCAAGAACATTTTCTTCATCATTTCTTCTTTCTAAAGAAAAAAAGAGAGAGATGAAAGAACATAAGTCAATTAAGCAGAATGCATCGTGGGACTGAGATGGAATCTTTGATAATATCATTGCTAGGTAGTTAAGAGAATGAATAAAGTGAGCCAAAATGGAGAAAGGGGAGAATCACATCTTGAAATGACAGATTGCAGACAAAATCCAACTCTAGGTCCTGGCTGGGAGAAACGAGTGCCTGTCCAAGCCCGCGAGTGTGGGGTCATGCTGTTTCATCAGTGTAAGCTGCCCCTCTGTCCCCAAAGAGAAAAGGAGGCCAAGAAACATCCTTGAGTTGAAACATGTGCCTGTGTAGCTCCCAGAAAACCACTGATGTTGAAGAAAATAGTGTAGGAATCTGTGACCCATGCTCAAGTATCTTCCCCACCTGTGGGGAATTTGTATCGGGTCCCAGGTTGTCACCTCCTGAATTATATATTTAAAGACTAGAGGACAAAGTGTATTTTATCAACTCATTTTTTATGAAGTTTTTTTTTTTTTCTTGCTGAAACTCTTAAAAGGGGTACCACTTTGTGTAATCACAACTAAGGGTTAATATGCCCCAAACTGGGACCTGCTTTAAACATATAGGAGGCTGAAATTAGTTAACAAATACGCATTCCAAATGTGTGCTACAGGCACATCAGAGTGAGTTGAAATAAATCTCCCAAATGGCTTGTATTAAGACCTTCTAATTCTCTAGGTATAAAAGAGACTTTTATAAATTTCTTCACACTTCTAAGGCAGCTTGGAAATAATTTCTAGAGCCTAAGTCCTTCCCCTCATTGGCACAAAATGTCTAGGATTACATTAGAAAATAAACATTTGTTCAAAAGTGAAATGTGAAGTCTGAAAATTAAAGATGAACACTTTGCAAATAGAAATATATGCAATTTTTTTAACCTACATTTCCGAAGAGGAAATTAAAATTTCACAGAACAGTGACAATGGCGATTGTTCGGTCAGCAGGTTGTTTCTTACATTTCTCTTCTTTCCTTCCTCCTCTTTTCTTCTATTCCCCTTCTCCACTAACAGCCTTCCCCCCAGATCCATTTCTATATATTATAAGTAGTGCTTCAGAGTCAGAGTTATTGACAAGAGAGAAATAAATAAGGAAACAAGAGTCCCATGTTATAGTTCAGATTCTGGAACTTCTTAGTTGTATGAGTTGGGGTGAGTTTCTTAGCACCTCTAGACCGATTTGAACTTGTTCCTAGAGGAAGTGATTGGACTTAATACATTCCAAGGTACTTTCTAGCTCTAAATTCTGTGGCTGTAGTAGTTATCTTTTGTGAGTACTTAGCATTCTTAATAATTTGAAATGTGGACAGGTTGAACATTTAAATATTTTCTATATTTTAAAAAATGTTTTAAAAATTAAAGTGTGAAATATGATTATTATTGTTGATCAGTAGCCATTGGTGCGGTGAACAGGAAGAGTCTCTCTCTTATTTTCCAATTTGAAGGAAGATTTAGAGAGGGAAGTTTTCCTCACTGCAGGGAATGGTTTTCTGTAATTATTCTGAACAGTCTGTAAAAAGAGTTTTGAAAAGCTGTAAGACATAAATTCTAACTTAGTTGTGGGAATTTTGACTTTGCTGAAATGATCTCAAGTGCTGCATATTTTAAAATCTTAACATATACTCTATAATGATACATTTGATCTGTAAGCTAAAATGTAAAATACCATCATCTAAATATTAATTTATGTACTTGTTTTAAAAAATATGGTAGAAGTCAGTTGTTTCCTGGGATTACAAACCAGGCAACAGTGATGTTGCACCATCCAGAGGACTCTGAGTCCATATGAATGACAGCCCCTAGAGTTGTCCAGTGGATGTGGCTGCAAGTGCAAACTTGAACGCCAGATTTTAGGAATGAGAGACATAGGAAAAGTGTAAGAAAATAGTGCAAGGCTGGTGATAAATGGCTGACTCTAAGCTTCCAAGTCAGGATCATGACAGAGAGAGGTGTGTCTTCAACAACTAGAAAACACTTGTTCTTTCTGAAGGGGGTGGCCGATAGTCTACGGCAAGCGCCCCTTGCCGGAGAATGTGAGCCCATCATAGCTAGCCTTTCTGATTTTTCAAGAGAAGCCAGAAACCCTATGTTTATGTGACATTTCCTGACTTTTAGATGTTGGCAACTAATCCACATTGTGAAAACGCAAGGAGCAGGCCAGACTAGGTATCATCTGCAAGCTGATCACTATGCCAATGGCCAGAAAGCCAACTCTAATTAAGGCAGCTATTTGCATTTCCATTTTCCAGAACTCAGAGTGGCAAATAATAATAATAATAATAATAATACAAACAACAACAACAACAAAAACAACCCACACACATTGGACCTGGTTGCAATAGAGGGGTCACCTGCCAGAAAGTTTATTTTGATAAATAAATGGCCCGCAGGTTTTGAGGTATCTGCAAAAGTCATCTCAATAGACAAGTCATTGTTTTGTAAGGTGGGGGAGGGCAAAACTTTATTAGTTAAACCCATCTAATATAACCCGAGTAAATTGAGGAAGATTGGCATTAAGGTTAACATAAATCACACATGCTTATTTTTACAGATTTCAATGATTAAGCTTGAGTTCCATTGACAAGTAATTTCAATAAATCACATCTCCTGTGGATAAATACAGGGCTGTTATTTCTAGAAAGACAGCAGTTCATCGACTTTTACTAGATTTTACTTGGTAGTGCACAACTTAACCCTCATAGACCAACACTTAAAATTTCCAGATAAGGAAATCAGGACCCAGAGATGACCTAATCCATAGCAAAGATGCAGGGATCTGAAGCTTCTGTCCAGTGCGCTCTTACCCATGGACAAAAACAATATGTTAGAGATGTTGAACTAGATAGTGTCTGGTATCTATCAGCATTAGACACCAGTGTTGTATCTGGGTCAGAGAGAGAGAAAGTATGTGCTTCAAATGAATTCTGCTATAAGAATTTGAGATTATAAATGGGAAAAAAGGAACTTTTGAAGGGAGTTTAAACCAGATATGCTTGTTTGAACTCAGAGGAGATGGCATCTCACAGATTGAGCACGGTGCCTGGCTCCATGCTCCTGGCTCCATGCTTTCAAACACTCGGTGAGAGTTTGAAAATGAATTGGAACCAGAAATAAACCTGAAAGTTCCAAATTGGGTTTCTACCCGCCGCCCCCGCCCCGCCCGCCCATGGTAGGAGATGAACTGTCTAGTCTGATCGTGCAGGTACAGTCAAACCTCAAGGTAACCTGGGTTCTGGAATCGAAGCTTCTAGGAGACTTGGGGTCCCATTCCTGACTGGGGCATGGACTCCCCTCATCAGTGGTTACCTTCCTCTCTGTTCATCAGCTGCTCTACAAGTGGTGTAAGTAATAAGGGAACATGTTTGGATTTCCTGACTTCAGGCCAGGAAGTGAGCGGAATATGAGCCCACCCAGCCCAAAGGGGTGTTAACCTGCCTTGCTGGAAAGTGGGCTTTGGGGTCAGAGGGAAGCCCAAATCCTGGCTCAGTTCATACCTTTGGGTCTCAATTTCGTCATCTGACGAGTGTAGATTCTCATTGCTACCTCACAGGATTATTCTAAGGATTAAGTTAGATCTTGTGAATTAGGGGTGCTGGGAAAGGGACTCGGTACAGAGTAGGAGCCCACAATGCAGCACTGTTAATGTTACATAATCGGTTATCTGATTTCCCAGCCTACAGCAGACTGGAACCAGCAGATTAGGAAGGCCCAAGGGACTGCTTCGGGAAGGCCATTGACAGCAGGAAAAAGTGACAGGTCGCAGCCAGACTACAAGGGAGGCAAGAGACAAACTATAAAAAGCAGGAACAAAAACACTCAAAAGACACAGCAGTCTGGGGGATTTACTAAAAGACAAAGAGCCCTACTCAGGTCAGTAGCTTCTGGGAGACTCCATACCTTGTACCCCAACAGGGACTTATGTTGACAGCGTTGTATGAATTACTTCTCTCTCCATCCCCTTTGCCCCTTGAAGTAACTATGGGGGTGGGGTCATAGTTTGCCTTTCAGTGGGGATGCTCTGACCGAATGCTTCCAGGTCATGAAGTTCCCAAAGTCAAGGCCAGCAAAGGAGCAAGCACAGTGGTCTCCTTCGGTGGTCTGAAAAGAACCCAAGTTCCACAAAAGAGCTGTGAGTTTTAGTGCAACAGAGAGAAGGATGCCCCTTGCGCCACTGACCACTCTTTCCACCTTCACCTCCCTTAAAGTCAGGGTTAGAGATGGAGCCCTGGAGAACAGGCTTCCAGATCCTGGCATATGGGAGAGAGAGAGAGAGAAAATGAGAAGGCCAGGCTGCAGACACGCCAGTCCCTTCTGATGCCATCTCTACTCTGGTGTCTAATCCACCACCTGGAGTGGGCACTGTTTTTAAGTGAAGCCTGAGCTGCTCACTTTGAAGCTGGAACTCAGGCTGAAGAAGGCAGGACAGGGACTAAGTGCCTGGAAGTTATCCCTCAAGTGCGACAGGCAAGGCTAGGTGGGACCTGGACAGACCTTCCTGGGGATCTGCGTAGGATTTAGGTAGAGAATGCTCTTAGAGAGCCTTCCCAGGCCTGGGAGCATCCTGAGGTATGCTGAGCTGAGGACCCAAAGGATCATTCCAAGCCCAGCTGATGGGCCACCCCATTGGATGGGATTGGCTCAGAAATGGTGTGGGAGAAGGCTGGGCGTGGTAGCTCATGCCTGTAATTCCATCACTTTGAGAGGCCAAAGCAGGAGGATCACTTAAGCCCTGAAGTTTGAGACCAGCCTGGGCAACATAGTGAGACCCCACCTCTATAGAAAATACCAAAATTATCCGGGCATGATGGTGCCTGTAGTCCCAGTTACTCAGGAGGCTAAGGTGGAAGGATTGCTTGAGCCCAGGAGGTCAAGGCTGCAGGCCAATAGCAGGGCACTGTACTGCAGCTCGAGGAACAGAGCAAGACAGTCTCAAAAAAGAAAAAAGGAAAAGGAAAAGAGAAAAGAAAGAAAAAGAAAAAGAGTGGGGATAAGACCACAAACTAACAATTTTCAGGGGGGTATATTGCATAGGGATCAAGAACGTGGACTCTCTACCTGGCCCGAGGTCAAGTCTCAGTGTTGTGGCTTAATTGTGTTAAATTTGTATCCTCAATTTCTCCATCCCTCACATTGGGGGAAATAGTGGTACCTACTCATAGGATTTCTCTGGGAATTAAATCCATAAATCCACTAATATCTCTGAGACACTTAAAATATTGTCCTGGCACATGGTAAACACTAACACCTGAGAGTTATTATTTCGTCCCTGTAGCTGAGTAGGGCTGAGGAATTGTAGGATTGGACCGCCTCTACCTTAATAAAATGTGCTCAGCATTTCTGCATATGCAAGTAACCCTTTGCAGCAGCAGAGACTTCAGCCAAAATATATATATATATATATATAATATGTATGTGTGTGTGTATAAATGTATGTGTGTGTGTGTCTATATATATATATAAAATAAGTGGAGTTGGGGGAGGGGCACCGCAAATAATTTTCCTGCTGTTAAAATAAGAGGGACTGAACCATATTAATGCCAAGGGGGAAGTTCAGTTTATTTCAGGGGGGACGTGGTTTTCCTACCTCCTACTGTGTTACTGATACAGTACTTACTGACCAGCCGTCTTAAACTCTTGTGGTAGGGTCTCTCTCTCTCTCTCTCTTTCTCTTTTTCCTAATGGTGTGGAACAGAGCTTGAATAATAAATATTTAACAGGGACACTCCCTTTTCTCTGTTAAAATAATCTTTGTTTCAATACTTTAACAAGGAAGACTGTGTTTTCCCACCTCTGCTCTCACATTTCGTTGAAGCCAGGTCTCAGGAGTAAGAGAAAATCAACACAAGGCCACTTGGGGAGGGCAGTGCTGGCTGAAGCCGTCTCACTGGACAGCCCAGGGTCAGGGGTTTCAGCCGCCTGTTCAAGGACACCGAGATCCACAGCAGCCAGCTGGGAGCTCCTACGCAACTATGCCCAGCGATTCCAGGTGCCAGCGACTGAATGCGAGAGAGCAAGGAGGTGGAGGTGGACGAGGAACTGCAGGACCACAGGGGCAAGGGGAAGGGGTTGTCAACAGGGATGGGACGCTGGGTAGGATCAGTCTTTTCTTACGAGACGTTTCCAGCTGAGGTGCTGGCTTCTGATGGTGGGAAACCAAGCATTCAGGTCCCTTGGAGAGGCTTATATCTAACAGTTGGAAAGCCTCCATTGAGGAAATCCAGCCCATTCTGCCTGGACTTTGGGGCTCCATCCATGGTGACTTTTGTGTCAAGGGAAAATTCACACACTGTCCCTCAGGCGGGCAGCAACTTAATTTCTCTTTAGCTGAACTGAACTTGCTTGCAAGCCTCTATGTAGACCAATGGCGGAAACAACTTAATCTTTTTTCCATTTCTGCTGTTGACCAAAAAAAAAAAAAAAAACAAAAAGCTTTAAAATCTTTTTTCCATTTCTTCTAATGGTGGAAAAAAGCATAATCTTGCCATTTCAAGGTAGCTCAGTCTCTTCCAATAGAAAGCATAGACTATCCATTTATGACTTAGGCGATTCCAGATTTAAACACAGTCAATTCAGAGTAGAAATTCCCTATCAGGGCTGTTGGTTTTTCTTGAAGGTTCTCTCCTCCCCCTGGTCCAGTCCTAAGATGTTGCCTAAATGTGAGGGGGGTTTACAGAACATCATGGTGGCAGGTAGGGAGGCTCGCTTCCACAGCTGAGGTGACTCGTCACAGGAGGCCTGGGGCCTGGGCCAGGACCTGTGCTGACATCTGTGGCTTAGGCCTCCCTCTCTGGGTTGCTGAATCTCTGTATTTGGAGCCGTGTGTCACCGCCCCCAGGCAGCCTCTGGCCTCAGTGGCCCCTCAGCACTTCCTGCTGGGGACTTGAGGGAATTTGTTCACAGTTCACAGGGAGCGACCAGCCTTCAGGCCCCATCTGTACTTAGTGACACCACATGGTTTCCACTGGGCTCCAGCCCCCGTGTTAGTCCAGAGAACTTTGACAGCTGCCTTCTCCCGGAATTTCTGTGGAAAGTGGAGTCTAAGACCCCCCTTCCCCAGGGTGGCATCCAAGGAGCATTTCAATTTTCTGGCTCACCCTCTTCTCACTGCAGGCCCCTTCCCTGCTTCCCTGCCTCCAGGAAGAGCTTGTATCTCTTCTCTGGATGGCAGGAAACAGCTCCTCCCTCTCCATGGCTTGTAATCAAAATGCTAGGCTCTGAGTTCTTCAAGCTCTAGTTCTTGGAACCCAGAAGTTTCTCTCTCTCTTTCGCTCTTAAATCTTATAAAAGCCTACCTGGCTCTAGCATGAAAGCCTAAAAGCCTTGGCTTTCACAATGTTTCACAACTGAAATGGTATTATTTGGGAATTTAAAAGCTAAACATTGACTGCTTTGTTCATGTCTGGGTTCCACCCTCCTCCTCAAGTAAGGGAGGCAAGCCCCAGCTCCTTGGGTTGAGGGCCCCAGGCAACAGAAATGACCCAGAATGAAAAATGCATTGATACTTCAGAATATCGTCTGGCTGCATGTATAATTCAGGGCAGCCAGTCTGAGCTCTGGTTGGGGTGGATTTACCAACTGCCTACTTAGCAAGTGCCAATTGCTCTTAGTGTGGTAGCCAGCCCAGTGATGGCTGGAGGGCCAGGTGCACTTGTACTGCCTGAGTCAGGGAGTTCTTGAACAGGGTCTTTCTACTCAGTGGTCTCTGGAGAGATGCCCTGCCTTGGGTTTAGGTGCTGATGGAGTGTGATATGAGTGCTGGTCTCTTTCCAGCTCTCAGAATATCAAAGTGGGCAATGTGGCAGTGGTTCCTTGCCAAGAATGAATGACATGAGAAGTGAGTAATGCAGCTTTTCCATGATTTGTTCTGTGTGTGTGTGCAGCAAGAACCCAGGTTTACACATGGAGGTGGTGGCCTGGTTTACACATGGAGGTGGTGCATACACTTGGACAAGTGTATGCTTGCCACTAAGCATTTTGGTCATTGCAGGTGGCTTATAGAGTAAATGGGAGGGAAATATATAAGTGTATCTATCTATCTATCTATCTATCTATCTATCTATCTATCTATCTATCATTAGCCCTGTAATCAGTGTGTCAGCCTATGAAATGTCTTGGCAACCCTTAGTGGTGTCATAGATCATGTAGGAGGTGACATGGAGCAAGGTAGCTGATGGCCTAGGGTCTGGAGCCCTCCTGTTTCTGGCTCAGCCAGTAGCCCTGGGGCCAGGCCATTATGACCTCTCAGAGGCATTGATGGCTTCTCTTGGAAAAGGAGAGGACTCATGGAGGACTGCCAAATTCCATTGTAGCATTAACATTCTGTGTTCAAGGAAATGCTTCCCGAGACTACCATGTGGTTTGGCACCTGACCCCTTCTCTGTTAAAAACTAGTCTAGTAGTGGGAGAAATGCTAAAAGAATAATAATTATTTTTATAATCCACATTAAAACAGTTATACATTAATAAAGTAGACTTTGACTCACAGCTCAGGTTGCCCTTGGTTTTCAGTGCTCAGCCCCCACCTTCCCGCCCATATACACACTCCATGACCCAAGGAAAATGAAAAGTTCTGTATTGTAAGCCCTCTATTCCCCTATGCTTTGTTTGAAATCATTGAATGTTGTTCTGTTCAAATTCAAAATAGTGAACTAAGCCCCAGTATTTACAGCCTTCCACCCCCTAGCTTTCATCATTATGACAAGAGGAATACACAGACTTAGGCAGGGGTGGGGTCTGTCACGGAAGGAGCTGTCTAGAGGCTAGAAACATCATGTAGATCATAGAGGTTATATTGCAGGTGGGTTCAGAGTTTCAAAGTCACCACCCAGTACAGGAGCTGCCTCCCTGAAGAGGAAGAAGAGCTCCCCTACCATTACCCCCTTGTCTTTCCTCGCCAGCTGAGTCTCTTTAACCTTTAACGCTTCCTTAGGGGAAGGAGAGGGGAGGATCATTTCACTGGTGGTTGTCAACCTACCCTGGACATTGGAAGGACCTGAGAAACAAAAAATACTGATGCCGGGTTCACCCTGCGCAGTGGGCTGTTTAGTGTGCCACTAAGTTGAGAACCACTGCCATAGGAAGGCAACAGGAAGCCACCTTGGTACAACCTGGGGAGCTCCGCTGATGAAGGCTCCTTAGAGTGCCCTGTTCCTTAGAGAAATAGGTGCTACTCCGTGAATTTCAAGCTGTCTAAACAACTATAATATAATCCTTCTCACAACAGGAATCTCCATTGCCCCAACTCTTGTCTTCCTCCTCCCATAATGCTGTCACCTCTCTACCCCTCCCCAGGACAAAGGGGCATCTCATTTGGCCAGCCACAGAAATACCCCAACGTACCTATTCTCTTTACTTGGACCTAGAAGACTTAGTGGAGAAAGAACATAATCTCTAGCAGAACTTGCTTCAATTCTCACATGAAGTCTAGAGGGAGGAAAAAGTCTTATAACAGAAAAAGGAAATAAAAATGGAAACCATCAAATAGGATGGCCAAAGTCACTTATTAAGAAAAAAACCCCTAAGATTAATCTTATTAATACTCAAAGAAAAAAGTATGAACTAGTCAAAATTGAAGGGAGATTTTCATGAGAGAAATGTGTCATATTAATACTGAAATATACCTAGTTAAATGAATTCATGAGAATAGCAAGGAAATATTGAAATAGAAGAGTAATGACTATGAACTAGTTTTACTAGTTATTAACATTTTATTTATTTATTTATTTATTTATTTATTTATTTATTTTTGAGATGGAGTCTCCCTCTGTCACCCAGGCTGGAGTGTAGTGGTGTGATCTCAGCTCACTGCAACCTCCGCCTCCCAGGTTCAAGTGATCCTCCTGCCTCAGCCTCTTGAGTAGCTGGGATTACAGACATGCGCTACCATGCCTGGCTAACTTTTGTATTTTTAGAGATGGGGTTTCACCATGTTGGCCAGGGTGGTCTCAAACTCCTGGCCTCAAGTGAACTGCCCGCCTTGGCCTCCCAGAGTGCTGGGATTACAGGTGTGAGCCACCACACCCGGCCTGCTAACATTTATTATAAAGCCACAGTATTTAAAATGATATGATACTGTTACCAAAATGAGTCAGTGGGACAAAATAGAAAATCCAAAAATAGATCTAAGTCCCATGATAATTAAATATATGATAAAGATAAAGGCAATACTTGAAATCACTGGAGAAAATATGGATTATTTAAGTATGTTGTTATAACTGCATAAGCATTATTAAATATAATAGATATTTACCTCATTTTGCCAAAATCCAAATAGATTATAAAAGTTCTGATGTGAAAAAAATTAAATAAAAATACTAGAATAAAATTTAGTTGAGTCTTTATATAGGACTGTGGAGAATAAACCATGAATAGAAAGTTTGATTAGTTTGACTGCTTATACTCTTCAATTTGTGCATTCATGCCAAAACAAAATAGAAACCCCTTTCCCTGCCCCACTGCCAGCACAAACTTCAAAAACAAAATGAGAAAAAAAAAAGAACAGATGATAAGTTGGGAATAATGTTTGTACCAGAAATGACAGATAAAGGGTAAATATGTGTAGTATAAAGGGACTTCTAAACATCTTAAGAAAAATAGTGATATTAGGTTGGTGCAAAAGTAATTGCAGGTTTTGCCACTAAAAGTAATGGTAAAAATTGTGATTGCTTTTTTTTTTTTTTTTTTTTTTTTTTTGAGATGGAGTCTTGCTCTGTCCCCCAGGCTGGAGTGCAGTGGCGCGATCTTGGCTCACTGCAACCTCCGCCTTCTGGGTTCACGCCATTCTCCTGCCTCAGCCTCTCCAAGTAGCTGGGACTTCAGGTGCCTGCCACCACGCCCGGCTAATTTTTTTGTATTTTTAGTAGAGACAGGGTTTCACTGTGTTCTCGATCTCCTGAACTCGTGATCCGCCCGCCTCAGCCTCCCAAAGTGCTGGGATTACAAGCGTGAGCCACTGCGCCTGGCCACTGTGATTGCTTTTGCACCAACCTAATAGAAAAATAAATTGACACTAAATGTCAGATATTTTAGAAAGAATTCATGTTCTATGACCATGAAATCCTTTTCTTGGAATTTATCCTCAGAAATTAATAGTGCACATTTGTAGATATTTATGTATAAGCTCTTTTCCCCAAAGAATTGTCTATAAAAGCCAAGGGGGAATAAAAGAGACAACAGAAAGAAATGAAGAAAAAGGAAGAGAAATCGAGAAAAACAGGGAGGGAGAAGGAAGAAAAGAATGAAGGAAGGAAGGAAAAGAAGAGATGAAAAGAAGAGAAGGAAGGAAAAGAAAGAAGAACCGTAAATGTCCAACAATAGGAGATTAGTTGAAGAAATGTTACATTGTGAGAGCTGACAGCTAGTCAGTAACTAAAATTGAAAGATATTCACCCTAGCTTGTACAAGAAGAATCTTTTATGAAAACAACTATATGTAAATATATGCACAAATATAATCATGAAGACATCTGGAATCTGAAAGCTAGCCCAGTTATCTCTGGGGTAATGGTTTACAGCTCTGACTTTTCTTTCTCCACTTTGCATACATGTATTTTTTGTTTACAATTAGCATGATTTTGTTTTGAAAAAAATGTTTTTGATGTTATTCTGGGACTAGATGTCAGTAAATATTCTTGTCTGTAAATTCTGGTCTGTAAATATTCTTGCCTTTCTTGTCCTGGTTTCTCTCCTCCCGGCCCTTGTCCTGCCCATTAACTAGGAAGATCTTGCCGACCACCAAGGTCTTCCCTACTACCCTCTCCCCAGAGCTCCTGAACCATGAGTGATACACACTTCATATTTGTTCTTTAAAAGATTTTTGGCTGTGCACAGTGGATCACGCCTGTAATCCCAACGCTTTGGGAGGTTGAGGTGAGCAGATCACTTAAGGCCAGGAGTTCGAGACCAGACTGGCCAATATGGTGAAACCCCACCTGTCCTAAAAATACAAAATTAGCTGGGCGTGGTGGCACATGCCTGTAGTCCCAGCTGCTTGGGAGGCTGAGGCATGAAAATTGCTTGAACCTGGGAGGCAGAGGTTACAGTAAGCCAGGATCGCACCATTGCACTCCAGCCTGGGCAACAGAGCAAGACTCTGTCTCAAAAATAAATAAATAAATAAATAAAGTTTCTCGTGTATTTTCTAATCCCCACAAAGAAACTATAAGCTCCCAGAGAGAAGGAGGTGGGCCTGTGATTCCTCTGTCGCTCCCTTAGGGCTCCAGGTGGAGCTGACTGGCTGCTTTTGGGAGATGGGCTGGGCATGACTTCTCTGCCTGGGAGTATTGAAAAGATAGACTCTGGGCTCATGGGGTCGGCGCAGGCAGCTGGGAGAGCTGAGGCAGCCAGAGACCACAAACAGCACCGTGAGCTGGGTGGAGCTGCCCTTGTTGTGGGAAGGAAGCAGGGCCTGCTGTTCAGGGTCTCTCTAAGCTTTTCCACATTTCCAATTTCCCATGGATAATCGATCATGTTAATCTGTACTTTTTGTCTCCATATCATGTGGACAGGTTCTAACATTCCCATGGACCAGCCCTGCTGTCGTGGTCTCTATGACTTTGAGCCAGAAAACCAAGGAGAATTAGGATTTAAAGAAGGGGACATCATTACATTAACCAATCAAATAGATGAAAACTGGTATGAAGGAATGATACACGGAGAATCGGGATTCTTCCCCATTAATTATGTTGAAGTGATCGTGCCTTTACCTCAGTAAATGTGTAACACAAACTCTGGACATACTTTCATAACTGAAATGAATTCACACCAGTGTGCTCTCAGTGTGGTGTTCTGTGACATCCTTTGCTCTCTGACCAACTTAATGACTTTTGTATGTGTGTTCTCTTTATAATGTATTTTATATCACTTTAATTTGTATAAATGATTTTCTTGTCCTTGCTACATGAAAATATTGTTTTCTTTTTTGCTTCCTGTCCTAAAAGTCATTGGTTAAATGTATTTGCTTCCTGTTGCTAAAAATAAGTCTCACCCATTGCAGTTATGTCAACGAATGGCCTATATTCCTCAGCTGCAATGAAATGGTAACATTTGAAACTAAGAAATGCTAAATATTTTGTTTCTCGACATTCCTGATGACGTCTGGTCTTTTCTTTTCATTGTATTTTAAGCTTACCTGTGAATAGCCCAATAAACATGACACACTGTGTTGGCAAAAGGCCTTTGTTATTTTTAATGTTGAATTGTTGATTTTTAAGCACAGTCTTCCAGCTGCAAACTCACACCCCGTGGCCAACCGAAGTGTCACAGCGCGGATGCTTAGATGATGCCTCCTGATGGGAGCCTTCGCTTTCCACCTGATTCAAACATGACACGAATCCTCCTTCCAGCTGGGGGATGGAAAGCCCTTCTACTTACCTTCAAGTTTATTTATAAAAGACCCCAAATCAAGCATCTGCTGCTGCCATATTTTGGATAGGTTTTTCGAGAAAGTTGTGTTATGGGTGCTCAGGAAGTAGTGTGGTCAAGAGTTGATTGAGTCCCCAATAACGTCCTCTTAGGCTCAGTGAACCAGCCCCTGGCCTTGCCTACAGTACGCACTAGTTACATGCTTTGGCCCACTGGAGTCTACAATCCTATTATGGGAAGGGGCAGGTATTATTTCCCATTTGAAAAGAAGGAGCCTCATTGACTGACTTACCTAGGATCAAACGACCACATACAGACACACCTCAGAGATATTGCAGGTTCTGTTCCTGGCTACTTACTGCAATAAAGCAAATATTGCAATAAAACAAGTCACACAAATTCTGGGGGTTTCCCAGTGTATAGAAAAGTTGTGCTTACACATAGACACGAGGAGGGGAACAACACACACTGGGGCCTGTTGCTGGGGGAGGGGAGGAGGGAGAGCATCAGGAACATAGCTAATGCGTGTCGGGCTTAATACCTAGGCAATGGGTTGGTAGGTGCAGCAAATCACAACAGCACACATTTACCTATGTAACAAACCTGCACATCCTGCACATGTACCTTGGTACTTAAGAAGAGTTGTGTTTACACTATGCTGTAGTCTATTAAATGGGTAGGAGCATATGTCTTAAAAAAACAAACTACACACCTTAATTTAAAATACTTTACTACTAAAAAATGCTAATGATTATCTGAGCCTTCAGCAAGTGGTAATATTTTTGCTGCTGGAAGTTCTTGATATTGATGGCCACTGACTGATCAGGGTGGGGTTGCTGAAGGTTGGGGTGTCTGTGGCAATTTCTTAAAATAAGACAACACTGAAGTTTGCTGTATGGGTTGACTCTTCCTTTCACAAAAGATTTCTCTGTCACATGCAATGTTGCTTGATAGCATTTTACACACAGAACTTCTTTCAAAATTTGAGTCAGTCCTCTCATCCTACCACTGCTTTATCAAGTTTATGTAATATTCTAAATCCTTTGTTGCCATTACAATAATGTTCACAGCATCTTCACCAAGAGTAGATTCTATCTCAAGAAATCATTTTCTTTGTTCAACTGTAAGAAGCAATTCCTCATCTATTCAAGCCTTTTTACGAGATTGCAGGAATTTAGTCACATCTTCAGTCTCCACTTCTAATTCTAGTTCTCCTGTTATTTCCACCACATCTGCAATTACTTTCTCCACTGAAGTCTTAAGCCCTTCAAAGTCATCCAAGAGGGTTGAAATCAACTTCTTCTAAACTCCTGTTAATGTTGATATTTTGACTTCCTCCCATGAATCACAAATGTTCTTAAAGGCATCTAGAATACTGAGTCCTTTCCAGAAGGTTTTCACTTTACTTTGCCCAGATCCATCAATAGAATCACTAGCTATGGTAGCTGTAGCCTTACAAGATGTATTTCTTGAGTAATAGACTTGAAAATAGAAATTACTCCTTGATCCATGGGCTGAAGAATGGATGTTATGTTAGTAGGCATGAAAACAACATTCATCTCCTTGCATATCTCTATCAGAGCTCCTGGATGACAAGGTGCATTGTTAGCAGAGATATTGTGAAAGGAATCTTTTTCTCTGAATGGTAGATCTCAACAGTAGGCTTAAAATATTTAGTAAGCCATGCTATAAACAGACATACTGTCATCCAGGCTTTGTTCCATTCATAGAGCACAAGCAGAGCAGATTTAGCATCATTCTTAAGGACCCTAAAATTTTTGGAATGGTCAGTGCGCATTGGCTTCAATTTAAAGTCACTAGTTGTATTAACGCCTAACAGGTTAATCTGTCCTTTGAAGCGTTGAAGCCAGAGATTGACTTCTCTAACTAGGAAAGTCACAGATGACATCTTCCCATGTAAGGCTATAGTTTACATTGAAAATCTGTTGTTTAGTGTAGCCAACTTCATCAATAATCTTAGCTAGATCTTCTGGATAACTTACTTCTCCATCAGCACCTGCTGCTTCACCTTGCACATTTATGTTATGGAGGTGGCTTCTTAAACCTCATGAACCCACCCCTGCTAGCCTCAGACTTTTCTTAATGCAGCTTTCTCACCTCTCTCAACTCTGGATTAGGCTTTGGCTTCAGGTAATGCGGCTGGTTGATCATCAGACCACTCAAACTTTCTTCATATCAGCAAGAAATCTGCTTCACTTTCTTATCATTCATGTATTCACTGGAGCAGCACTTTTAATTTCCTTCAAGGACTTTTTCTTTGCATTCACGACTTAGCTAACTGAGGCAAGAGGCCTAACTTTCAGCCTACCCTGGCTTTCAATAAGCCTCCCTCACTAAGCTTAATCATTTCTAGCTTCTGATTTAAAGTGAGAGACCTGTGACTCTTCTTTCACTTGAACACTTAGAGGCCATTGTAGGGTTACTAATTGGCCTAATTTCAATATTGTTGTATCTCAGGAAATAGGGAAGCCTGAGGGGGGAATGGCCAGGCAGTGAAGCAGTCAAAACACACACAACATTTATCAGTCAGGTTCACCATCTTATATAGGCATTGTTTGTGGTGCCCCAAAACAGTTAAAATAGTAACATCAAAGATCACTGATCACAGATTAACATAACCGATATGATAATGAAAAAGTTTAATATATTGTAAGAATTACCAAAGTGTGACAGAGACAGAAAGCACATGCTGTTGGAAAAATAACGCCGATAAAAACGGTTACCGCAAACCTTCGAAGAGTTTACAAACCTTTCTAAAAATCACTATACCTGTGAAGTGCAATGAAAAGACGTATCCCTGTTGTGGCAGAGGCAGAGTTTGAAATCAGATTGCTGTACCTCACTGCACACTTAAGTGTTCACCCAAGTCACTTGGAAAGGCACTGCTGATCACTGACTTTTGTAACAAATGCCCGGAAGCCAGACTGATCACCTAAATCAGGTAACCTAAGCCAGGTTCCCCAGTCTTCTGATTCCACGGTACATCACTAAATTCACAACAATATGTTTTCCCTCCAGCCAGCTATACACACACACACACACACACCACTTCTCCAGAACAGTTTTACATTCAGTGTCTGTAATCAAATAATGATAATAATAATGGCTAACTCTTGTGTGCTTACTATGTGCCAGGTGCTGTTCCAAACATTTTACCTGAATAAACCCATTTAATTCTCATTAACGATCCTCTGAGGCAGACCTTATGCCCGTTTTTCAGATAAGGGAACAGAGATGCCATAACACTGAGTAACTTGTCCACAGTCATACAGTTAATCAAGTGGCAGAGCTAGAATTCTAATCCAGTCTCCCTCCCATGCCCACAGTCTTTGCTTTTCTGCTTTACTACATCCCACAATGTGTCCACGTATATTCACAAAGCAGCCCTTTTCCATCCTCCATCAGCTTTCATTCTCTAGATGTCACATTAGGAATTTACCAAAGGGCATCAGAACTGCAGACTGTTCTCAATGCCCATAATATGCTTAGCTGTCTTGTTTGGTTAATACATAGTAAGTGAAGTTTATTGGGAGCTATAGATTCAACTTTAATGATAACAACAACAAAAAGGTTCAGCAATTTACATTGGATTACTGACATGGAATTGAAATGAGACTTGTGTCTGTTGACAGATAGCTGCCAAGGAGGAGATGCAAGGATCATGACCTGGCAGTGAGTTGAAATGGAAGTGTTTGTATGTACAGTGTTTCTTCCCTGGCTTGTGGCCTCAGCTATAGGGCAGGATGTTGTCTCTACAGAGTCTGCATCCAGATAGTGTCTCACACATGCTCAGGGAAAAATTGGGCCAGTTGCAACATGGCAGTAGCCACTGTCTTCCCTTCACCCGGCTCTAGTACTCCTAATTCCGTTATACCCTTGCACATCACTTCTTCTGGCATCGCCTCTCCTACTGGCCTCCTCTCCCTTCTGTTGGGCACAGACTGATGGTGCCCACAGGGCATTTCTCCCGAGGCAATGGAGACTTTGACCATCAAAGCGACACCATATTCTCTCGGGAAGTGCAGAACGCCCCTCCTGCTGCCTGCATTGCTTCCTGGAGATGGGATCCTAAAGCAAGTTTGTTTATCCTCTGCTATTTCCCCCAGACTAATAACAAATAATTCTATCAGTTCTGCCTTAAAAATGTCCTCAATATAGGTTTCAAGTGTGAGTCCAGATAGAAGCTAGACCAGAAAATGAATATGGAGGTAGATACCACCAAACCTTAACCCTTCTCTCATAAGATCGTGCTACTGTTTCAATTATGTATTGCCACATAATGCTGTGTAAAAGCCACCCCCCAAATCAGTGACTTAACATATAATACATATTTACTCAGCTCACAAGTCTGCAAGTTGGTGATGTAGTCTGGGTAGCTCTTCAGGTCTCAGCTGGGCTCACTCACAGGACTGGGGGATAGTTGGCTGTTGGTTGGGGCTGCACAGGTCTGGAGGTTGGCTGGGCTGACTCAGTTCTGCTCCACATTCTCCCTCCAGCAGGCTAGCCTGGGCATGGTTTCATGGCGAAGGCAGAGCGGCAGGAGCACAGGTGGAAAGGCCAAAATGCTTTCTCAAGTCCCTGTTTACTATCTCACAGGCTGGGCCTGCTACCATCTCACAGGCTGCGCCTGCTACCATCTCACAGGCTGGGCCCAGCATCGGAGTGGGAGGGTTTTTCAGCATTACATGGTAAAGGGTAAAGAAGTAGGGACATTAATGTATTGCAGTTCTAATATGAATAGCCATTAGCTATTCTTCCATCAAGCTTATCGCTCTGGCTTCCTCTTCCTTGAGGATATGTTCTTTTCTTCTGAGCTTCCTGTCCCTCAAACAAATAGGCTTTTTTTTTGAGATGGAGTTTTGATCTTGTCACCCAGGCTGGAGTGCAATGGCACAGTCTTGGCTCACTGCAACCTCTGCTTCCTGGGTTCAAGTGATTCTCCTGCCTCAGCCACCTGAGTAGCTGGGATTACACGTGCCCACCACCACACCCAGCTAATTTTTTGTATTTTTAGTGGAGACGGGGTTTCACCATGTTGGCCAGGCTGGTCTCGAACTCCTGACCTCAGGTGATCCGCCCACCTCGGCCTCCCAAAGTGCTGGGATTACAGGCCAAATAGGCTCCTGACAGGCACATCTTCCAAATCTACATATGTTGCCGGATGTGTTTGACCCTCAGTATGGGCACTGCTTAGCTTCAAATTGGTATCTAATCCCTCACCTTTGCACCCTCTTCTTCAATTCTCCTCTCTTGTTTTGCTATAGAGGCAAATAGATTGGGTCCCAGTAGACTCACCCAGTGTCTGTCCTAATGAGACTATGCCTGGCCCCAGTGTATAACTGGATTTCATTCAAATCTCCCCCTACGGCACCGAGCAGGGCTAGCTACAGATCTGACCAATGAGCAACACCAGGGTTCAGCTCAAGGGGCTGATAGGGAGAATGTGATCCTACTTGACGCAGGTGAAAGCGCAAAGAGCAGGAAGCGGGGATGAAAACCTATTCATATGAGAAACAACAAGAGAGGAGCTAACGGGGACAAATATTACCATCAAGGTGAGTTGCAGAGGGCAGAAGCAGGACCATTAAAGAGATGTCAGAGCATAGAGTCAGGGGACTGATTGAGGACAAGTACAAGGAAGTGGGTCTAGTAGAAAGAAGCACTAGTGTTTTAAGATGCTGAATTACTGGGCCTTTGACATAAAGATTCCTCTCTGCTTCAGAGGTAAGCCAAGGGCAGGGGTCTAGGAATAAAATATCTGGGATGTTAAGGCTCCTTGGAAGGCCAGGACTTTGAGACCAGGCTGGGCAACATTGTGAGATCCCATCCCTACAAAAAAGTTAAAAATTAGCCAGGCATGGTGGTGTGCAAGCAACAGTTGTTCTAACTTCTGGGATTGCTCTGGGACCAAGGAACCCTGAGAACCTTTGGACTTGGAGTGATTCAGGCCCGAAGTGTTCCTTTTAGGAGCCGCTTTTCATCTCCCACTCCACCTGAAGGAAGGATTTGTTATGTTCACTTCCTTAAGAAGAGAGCACCAGGCCAGGCACGGTGGCTTATGCCTGTAATCCTAGCACTTTGGGAGGCTGAGGCGGGTGGATTGTGAGGTCAGGAGTTCAAGACCAGCCTGGCCAAGATGGTGAAACCCCATCTCTACTAAAAATACAAAAATTAGCCGGGCATGGTGGCACACGCCTGTAATCCCAGCTACTTGGGAGGCTGAGGCAGCACATTCCCAGAGAAGCTGTGTTATTTACTTCATATGCATTTTCTTGTTTAATGTTCCTACTAACACTGTAAGTCAGGTTGTAATGTTTCTATTTGCAGGTGAAGAAATTGAGGCTTAGAGATGTTAAGCAACTTGATGAATATCAGAACTGTGCTCTGAAGGCCGTGCTATTTCTGTACCACTTTATCACTCTGTCATATTTACCTTTTTATAGTGTCTGTCCTGCATGTAACTTCTACTTTACCCACTGTAGAGGGAAACTATCAGCCACATTGTACATTGTGGCCCTACCCCACTGGCCACAGCTAATTGGACCAAGGACATGCAGCCAAACCAGAGAAGGCCAGTCAAATTCTTCCCCGGGAATTTAGAATTTTCCTTTTGCTGTTGTGGTTATATAATCATTCCAAGTTTGATTCCAGCATTTTTTCCCTCTGTTCTCTTTTACCTAGCTACCTAAATTTCAATTTTATATTTTATTTTTATAGCTTATCTACTGTTATTTTTTATTTTAAGTCATTTTATTGGGATTTTATCCATTTTTTTCTCCTCTTTCGGTATACGTAATGACTAATTTTAGCCTTTATTTCTATCACTTAAAATTTATTTTTCTTAAATTTTAAACTTATTTCTGTTGGAATTAATTTTTGTTGTTGTTGTTTGTTTGTTTGTTTTTTGAGATGGAGTCTTGCTCTGTCACCCAGGCTGGAGTGCAGTGGCATGATCTTGGCTCACTGCAACCTCTGCCTCCTGGGTTCAAATGATTCTCCTGTCTCAGCCTCCCGAGTAGCCGGGATTACAGGCACCCGCCACCACACCCGGCTAATTTTTATATTTTTAGTAGAGACGGGGTTTCGCCATGTTGGCAGGCTGGTTTTGAACTCCTGACCTCAGGTGATCTGCCCGTGTTGGCCTCCCAAAGTGCTGGGATTACAGGCATGAGCTATCGCAGCCAACCAATATTTTGTTTTTAAACACTGTGTGGCTTTCACTTTTTTTCTTACCATTAAGAGGTCCCAGATTTTTCTTCTAAAGAGCTCCACTACCACAAGACTCCTGCTTCTCCCCATCTCCCACTAACTCTATCCCAGAGCACAAGAAGTAACAATCTGATTCAGTGGTTTAGAAAGAGCATCACATGCCAGCCAGTCACTTCCTCTCCTCTTCTTTTCTAGCTGCAGAGCTCATGTTCTGAATCACTCCTGACCACGCCATGACTTTAGTGATAAAGATTCTGCTCTGTGGGTGAAGCCAGGGGTGGTCTGAAGCCTTTTATGACTGGGTAGGTAAGTCTGCCTGTTTCTGAGCTTCAGAATACAGAAGCCCCTTCGCCTAGAGATCTGAGTCACATTTTCCAGTATTGGCTTCTCCAGGAATAAGATGATATTTTGGTTTCCAGATTTCTTATCTTTTGCCTTACTTCTCAGTTGGTTCTTAACTGGGGCCTTGTTAAATGCTAACGACTGGCATGTTTGTGCAGAAACTTTGACAATGAAGTAGGAGGGAATTCAGGGATTAGAGTAGCACTTGGTAGAGGCTCACAGTGGGACTAGGGCATGTGTTTTTGGACATTAGCATGTGGCACTTGTCTCTTTGTCCTTGACAGCTTTCTGTAATTTCCATTAAGGCCCACTTTGGAATAGCTTCTGTGTTCAGCTGTCAAACATGATACAAGTTGAGCAATTTTTACTCCTGCTATTGTGTTTTGTCAGTTAGGCCCATCAACAATTAGGGTATTTTTCTCCTCTGGATGATAAACACTGATTTTTATCCAGGTCTAAGGCAGGTTGATCCAGAAATATCATGACCTTTCCGTATCAACATTCCCTCTGTGGCTCTAATTCTCCCACATACTAATTATACTTATCAGTCCTGAAGATGCAGATTATAGCTTTACCTATAGAAATGTGGTGGACTTTATTATCAGATAAGAAGAAAAGGGGCTGGGCGCGGTGGCTCACACCTTGTAATCCCAGCACTTTGGGAGGCCGAGGCGGGCGGATCACGAGGTCAGCAGATAGAGACCATCCTGGCTAACACGGTGAAACCCCGTCTCTACTAAAAATACAAAAAATTAGCTGGGCATGGTGGCGGGCACCTGTAGTCCAAGCTACTGGGGAGGCTGAGGCCGGAGAATGGGTTGAACCCGGGAGGCAGAGTTTGCAGTGAGCCGAGATTGCACTACTGCACTCCGGACTGGGCAACAGAGCAAGATGCCGTCTCAAAAAAAAAAAAAAAAAAAAAAAAAGAAAAGGGATGTTCTACTTAACTAGTAAAAAGGCTGTATTTCATATGTCCTAGTGTTGGAAATTAGGGTGACCCAAAAATTATTCAAGGATCTAAAGTAGAGACAGAAGCACTGCAGAATAGTTTAAATGGTTTCGATGAGTGGTTCTCAGATCTCCCTGTTCATTAGAATCTAGACAACTTTTTTTTTATGGTATGTCTGGTCCTAACCCCTACATTGTGATTGAATTTACTGGGGATAGGCTAGGGCCTTGGGCCTTGATATGTTTTTAAAGCCCCCAAATGATCCTAAGGTACATCCATGATTGAGAAAAAGTCTTTAGATAAACAGAGAATGGTGCCTTAGGCAATAATGGGCGATAAAATAGGGAAGTACTGACTGTGAGTGTCTTGTTCCAATAAAGCCACCCCTCTTTTTCATCTGAGTTTGAAACAAACTGAGGCATAAAACAAGGATTAGAACAAATGACAGCCAATATATGATCTGAGCTGTAAAATGTTAAGTTATAGTATGCTACTTAGGATGAGGGCCTATAGAATCTACTAAATGAACCCCAAAGTAATCAGATATACCTACCTATTCCAAAAATAGCTGAACTACCACAACCTCTTGCTACAGGGACAGAGCCTATAACATTGAGCTTACCACAGGGTTCAGGGCACTCAAACACACATTTTCTGCAGGCTGCCCAGCTTCTAAGTGGGAGAGGGGGCTGTGATACACATGCCCAGTTTCTAAGCCAACTCACAAGTCAGGTAATTCCATCCACCTATCCAACTAGCCAGAAATGTTTAGAGAAAATCCCTCCTTATAGAAACTAGAAGAATGGGAAGAGGTATTTCTCTAATTCTGGAAAATGAAGATGAGGAACATATAACACTTCAGAGAAGACTCAAGTTTTCAGAGGTCAAAATACACCTATATGAAAGGGAAAAAGGACTATATATAAGACATATTCTTTATAACTGCTTTTTAAGTTTACATCAATGTGATAAACCAAGAAAAAGCAATACATGGAGTAATGACTATAAAGCAAGAAATGGGCTGAGCGTGGTGGCTCACACCTGTAATCCCAGCATTTTGGGAGGCCAACGTAGGTGGATCACATGAGGTCAGGAGTCCGAGACCAGCCTGGCCAACATGGTGAAACCCTATTTCTACTAAAAGTACAAAAATTAGCTATGCGTGGTGGCAGGTGCCTGTAATCCCAGCTACTCAGGAAGCTGAGGCAGGAGAATTGCTTGAACCTGGGAGGTGGAGATTACAGTGAGCTGAGATCACGCCATTCACTGCCCTCTACCCTGGGTGACAGAGTGAGACTCATTGTCAAAAACAAAAACAAAACAAAACAAAAGCAAGAAATAAAACTGTGTTTATGTGCAGAAAACAAGAGAGAATATGTAGAAAATCCCAAGAATCTGTAAAAAAAAACAACCAAAAAACTAATAGAACTTATAAGCAAATTTACCAAGGTCATGGGATAGAAAGTCAACATACAAAAATCAATTATGTTTCTATGTACCAGGGACAATTATTAAATACAGCATTTAATATTAAAACTATAAAAAGCAGTGCCATTTACAATGCCTTCAGAAAGTACAAAATACTTATAAAGTATTTTAACAAAAGATATGCAAGACTTTTATACTGAAAACTACAAAACATTGTATGTAAAAAATAAAGACCTAAATAAATGGAGTTATACCATATATTGTTAAACTATCCATTCTTGCTAAATTGATATATACATTCAATGTAATTCAAATAAAAATCCCAACAGGGCTTTTTGTCAAAATTGACCAGCTTATTCTAAAATAATACAGAAATCCAAAAGTCCTAGAATAGCCAAAACAAAGAGAAGAACAAAGTTAGACAACTTATACTATCTGATGTGTAAAATAGAGTCATCAAATCACTGTGGAATTAGCATTATGTTACATAGTTCACTGGAACCAAAGAGTCTAGAAATAGACTTACATGTAAAAGCATGGTCAATTTATTTCCAACAAAGGTACTGAGGTAATTCAGTGGGGAAATAAAAGTTGTTTTCTGCAAACTAAAAATAAACCTTGACCTTTACTTCACACCATACATAAACATTATTTCAAAACGTATCATAGCCTGGGTGCAGTGGCTAATCCCTGTAAACCCAGCACTTTGGGAGTCCAAGGCAGGAGGATCACTTCAGGCCAGGAGTTCAAGACCAGGCTGGCCAATACAGTGAGATCCCATCCCTACAAAAAAGTTAAAAATTATCCAGGTACGGTGGCATGCACCTATAGTACTAGCTACTTAGGAGGCTTAGGTGGGAGGATCACTTGAGCCCAAGAGTTTGAGGCTACAGTGAGCTATAATCACAACACTACACTCCAGCCTGGATGCCAGAGCAAGACTCTGTCTTAAATAAATAAATAAATAAATAAATAAATAAATAAATAAAGTATCATATACCTAGACATACAGGCTAAAACCTTAAAGCTTTTGGAAGAAAATATAAGTGATATGGTTTGGCTGTGTCCCCAGCCAAATCTCATGTTAAACTGTAGCTCCCATAATTTCCATATGTCATGGGAGGGACCCAGTGAGTGGTAATTGAATCGTAGGGGTGGGTCTTTCCCATGCTCTTCACATGATAGTAAATAAGTCTCACAAGATCTGATAGTTTTATAAAAAGAAGTTCCCCTGCACATGCACTCTGGCCTGCCACCATGTAAGACATGACTTTGCTCCTGAATTGCGTTCCGCCGTGATTGTGAGGCCTTCCCAGCCATGTGGAACTGTGAGTCAATTAAACCTCTTTCCTTTATAAATTGCCCAGTCTCAGGTATGTCTTTATTAGCATGTGAGAATGGACTAATAGGAAAATATCTTCATAATTTCTTAGGCCATAAAAAGCACTAACCCCAAAAGATAAAATTGATCAATTGGACTTCATTAAAATTAAACATTTTTGCTCCTCTAAAGAAAGATACATTAGAAAAATAAAAAGATAGACTAAAAAAAATTCATAATACATATCTGTGACTGTATTAGTCTGTTCTCATGCTGCTATAAATTACTGCCCAAGACTGGGTAATTTATAAAGGAAAGAGGTTTAATTGACTCACAGTTCCTGAGGGCTGGGGAGGCCTCAGGAAACTTACACTCATGGCAGAAGGGGAAGCAAACATGTCCTTCTTCACATGGCTGCAGGAAGAACTATGAGCAAAGCGGGGGGAAACCCCTTATAAAACCCCTTAAAAAAGTCAGATCCTGTGAGAACTCACCATCATGAGAACAGCATGAGGG
The DNA here is from genome assembly GCF_028858775.2 of Pan troglodytes. NCBI lineage: Eukaryota > Metazoa > Chordata > Mammalia > Primates > Hominidae > Pan > Pan troglodytes. Next base: position 74,988,551 of record NC_072414.2, on the reverse strand, counting down.
TAACTGCCTCCATGATTCAATTACCTCCTACCCGGTCCCTCTCAAGACATGTGGGCAGTATGGGAACTACAATTCAAGATGAGATTTGGGCGGGGACATAGCCAAACCATACTATTCTGCCCCTGGCCCCCTCCCAAATCTCAAGTCTTCACAGCTCAAAACACAATCATGCCCTTCCAACAGTCCCCCAACGTCTTAAGGCATTCCAGCATTAACTCAAAAGTCCAAGTCCAAAGTCTCATCTGAGACAAGGCAAGTCCCTTTCACCTATGATCCTGCAAAATAAAAAACAAGTTAGTTACTTCCTAGTAACTAACGGGTATAGGCATTGGGTAAATACACCTGTTCCAAATGGGATAAATAGGCCAAAACAAAGGGGCTACAGGACCCATGCAAGTCCAAAATCCAACAGGACAGTCATTAAACCTCAAAGTTCCAAAATGATCTCATTTGATTCCATGTCTCACATCCAAATCACACTGATGCAAGAGGTGGGCTCCCACAGCCTTGGGCAGCTCCATCCCTGTGGCTTTTCAGGTATAGCACCCCTCCTGGCTACTTTCACAGTTGGCATTGAGTGTCTGCAGCTTTTCCAGGTGCATGGTGCAAGCTGTCAGTGGATTCTGGAGTCTGGAGAATGGTGGTCCTCTTCTCACAGTTCCACTAAGCAGTGCCTCAGTGGGGACTCTGTGTGGGGGCTCCAGCTCCATGTTTCCCTTCTGCCCTGCCCTAGCAGAGGTTCTCCATGAGAGCCCCATCCCTGCAGCATACTTCTGCCTGGACAGCCAGGGGTTTCCATACATCCTCTGAAATCTAGGTGGAGGCTCCCAAACCTCAACTCTTGACTTCTGTGCACCCCAGGCCCAACACCATGTGTAAGCCCCCAAGGGTTGGGGCTTGCACCCTCTGAAGCAACACCCTGAGCTGTACCTTGGCACCCTTTAGCCACAGCTGGAGCTGAAGCAGCTGGAACTCAGGGCATCATGGCCTGAGGCTGCATAGAGTGGGTTGGGGGCCCTGGGCCTAGCCCGTGAAACCATTTCTCCCTCCTAGGCCTCTGGGCCTGTGATGGGCCTGTGATGGGAGGGGCTGCCATGAAGGTCTCTGACATGCCCTGGGGACATTTTCCCCATTGTCTTGGTGATTAACATTTGGCTCCTTATTGCTTATACAAATTTCTGAAGGTGGCTTGAATTTCTCCCCATAAAATGGATTTTTCTTTTCTATTGTATTGTCAGGCTGCAAAGTTTCCAAACTTTTATGCTCTGCTTCCTCTTGAACGCTTTACCACTTAGAAATTTCTTCCACTAGATACACTAAATCATCTCTCTCAAGTTCAAAGTTCCACAGATCTCTAGGGCAGGGGTAAAATGCCACCAGTCTCTTTGCTAAAGCATAGCAAGAATCACCTTTATTTCAGTGCCCAAAAAGTTTCTCATCTCCAAGACCACCTCAGCCTGGACTTCATTGTCCATATCACTATCAGCATTTTGGTCAAAGCCATTCAGCAAGTCTCTAGGAAGTTCCAAACTTTCCCACATTTTCCTGTCATCTTCTGAGCCCTCCAAACTGTTCCAACCCCTGCCTGTTACCCAGTTCCAAAATTGCTTCCACATTTTTTGGTATTGTAAGTTGGCTGTTGTCTCTAGAGGCAATCTCCTGGTGGAAGAGGTTTCTGCTCTGGAGCTTCTAAGCACATCATTAGATAGCTTGCCCTGTAGGGGTGTGCAGAAGCACCCCACTCTCTGCAGTACCAATTTAATGTATTAGTCTATTCTCACACTGCTATAAAGAACTGCCAGAGACTGGATAATTTATAAAGGAAAGAGGTTTAGTTGACTCACATTTCCACAGGACTGGCAAAGCCTCAGAAAACTCACAATCATGGTGGAAGGGGAAGCAAACATGTCCTTCAAATGGTGGCAGGAAGGAGAAGTATGAGTGAAGGTCGGGGAAATCCCCTTATAAAACCATCAGATCTTGTGTGAACTCACTCTCATAAGAAAAGCATGAGGGTAAGCACCCCCATGATTCAATTACCTCCCACTGGGTCCCATGACATGTACAGATTATGGGAACTACAATTCAAGATGAGATTTGTGTGGGGACACAGACAAACCATATCAGTGACAATAGACTTCTGTACCAAATTTATACAGAATTCTCATAATAAGCAATTTAAAATGGTCAAAAGATTTGGAGAGACACGCCACAAAAGAAGATATGAATGTTCACTAAGCACATGAAAAAGTGTGCAACATCATTAATCATCATCAGAAAAATGCAAATTAAAATCATAAGTTAACCTTCACACCTACCAAAATGGCAAAAATGGAAAAGATTTACCATACCAAGTATTGGATAGGAAATGGAGTAACTGAAATTTTCATACACTGCTGGCAATGTAAAATGACACAATGTACATGGATATGAAAAGGAGGATAGGAAAACCGATGCAAAATACTCAAGGCATTATTGGCAGGTTTTAAGGTGATTTGGTATTATAGAAAATGCAAATATCACTCTGGGCTATGAGAGAACATAGTAAGAAATTAGTAGGATTAGGATGCTAAGCGATTGTAACCCAGTATCCCCATTTTTCTAAGAGAAAGAGAATTAATGTTTTAAAAATTATTATTTTTCTTCTTTTCTCTTTCCTCCTTTTCCCCACTTCCTACTTAACTCTTTATAAATGTAGTTATGACCCTTTACCTTCCCTTCTTCAAACACTCCCTACAGGGCAAGCTATCTAATGATGTGCTTAGAAGCTCCAGAGTAGAAACCTCTTCCACCAGAAGATTGCCTCAAGAGACAACAGTTAACTTACAACCCATGGTATGCCCGCTATGAAACTCTCTCCCACCTGGAGAATATCTGAAGACAAGGGTCACTTTTATAACCTAGTTCTGACTGCAAAGGCGCCAGTTCAACCACCCAGTGGCACCAAAACAAGTCATGGGCCCCCCACCTGCTTGCCGTTTCCTCTGTATGCCATTCATGCCAAGTCCCTCCTTTAAAAGCCCCTGCTTTGTGCCTTAGAAGCAAGGTGTTTCCCTTAAATCAGGAAGCCTGTATTTCTCCCCCTAACCTAGCTTTGGAATAAAAGTTACTTTCTTTATACTAGATCTTACTCTTGTTAATTGGACTCTGCAAATGCTGAGCAACTGAACCTGTGTTTCCATTACAGGATGACTCAAACTAGAGGGAAGACAGGCAGATCTGGGCTAGATGTGGGACTGAGAGAAACCTATGCCCTGTATGTATTAACGAGGGTGAAAGTTAAGTTGCTGTAAAAAAAAGATTCAATAATATTCCTACTAAAAGATATAGAACTTCATTTTTCTCTCCTGATACAGGCAATCCGGATATGAGAGCTAAACTGCTTCATGTAGTCATTCAGGCTCTCAGGTTCCTTTCTTCTTACTATTCTCTAAGTTGTTATCATCATCTGCATGGTCACAGTTGGGTTGCTGTCATATCAACATTTCAGCTAGGGAGAAGAGGAGCAAGTTTATGTACATTCAATGAATTATGCATCATATCTGGAAACAGAATCATCATTTCTACTCACAGTTCATTGGCAAGAACTTAGTTACATCACTACACCTAAATGCAAGTGAGTCTGAGAAATCTGGTCTTACTGGGAAAACAGGTAACCAGCTCAAACTCTATTTCTTTAGAAGAAAGGAATAACAGATTTTGGGGGGCCCCTTGCAGTATCTGCCACACTTTAGATTAAATTCAGAAAGAGAAAGCCAGACTGTCTCTACTGACTGAATAATGGAGGCTGTTGGCAGTCCTAGAATTTTCACTTTTGTAAATTTTACTTCTGTCTTTCTGTAGGTGACTCCACTAGGCTAAATTTGGAGAAATAAATTGGAAACACAAATATGTATTTATCTGTGAACTGAGAGAAGATAGGGCTAGCCTGTAGTTCAGAATAAGAAACAGATACATAGCTCATGCCTAGCTACATGCCTATAGTTTAGAACAAAGAATAGATGATAGATAGATAGATAGATAGATAGATGATAGATATAGATAGATAGATAGATAGATAGATAGATAGATAGATAGATAGATAGACAGATCAGAGCAGCCCCAAGGGAAATGCAAGGGCAATGGCAAAGATAGAGAGATAGACAGATTTGGGTTGATAAAATTTTAGAAACTCCAGGAAACCAAAGGCAACCAAACATGATTAGATGAGACCAGAGCCCTCTTGAGAGGTCAAATGATGACATTATTCACATTGTAAAGCCACAAGCTCTGCCACCAGGATTGCCTGAAACAGGAGAAAGCAGAATTTATAGAAATGGTTAAGACTCCGACTAAAAGAAAAAATATCCTGGTATGAGTTATTCTGTCACCAGGACAATTGCAGAACAATTGGAACTCTGAAAACAGGCAGGCCTGTAACCTTTAGTAGCGATACTCTCCAGAGTCAGGGCAGTCAACTTTTGCTCCAAGACCTGGTCAATAATCTGGGTCTACAGCTGTAGATATTGGTCTAGGGCTTCATCTAGCATGAGTAGATGCTGAACCTTCCACAAGATACCCAGGGAAAAGGTCACAGGCAGCATCTTTAGCCTGGTTCCTGGCACTGGGTTGGCACCCATTGACTTCCAACAAACTGTCAGAAAGAAAACGGCACTGTGTGCTCCTGCCTTAAGGCTCTCACAGTTTTACATCCAAAAGTTTGTTGTACAACTTTAATCAAATAATCTTTTTTTTTCAGTCTCTAGAAAGAGTCATGCAAATTTTATCTTTTTTGTAAAATATATCCATGACTTTTTTTTTTTTTGAGACAGAGTTTTGCTCTTGTTGCCCAGGCTGGATGGAGTGCAGTGGCGCGATCTCGGCTTACTGCAAACTCCGCCTCCTGGGTTCAAGCGATTCTCCTGCCTCAGACTCCCGAGTAGCTGGGATTACTGGTGTGCACCACCATGCTCAGCTAATTTTTTGTTCTTTTAGTAGAGATGGGGTTTCATCATGTTGGCCAGGCTGGTCTAGAACTCCTGACCTCAGGTGACCCACCCGCCTTAGCCTCCCAAAGTGCAGGGATTATAGGCATGAGCCACCACACCCAGCCAAAATATATCCATGACTTTTTAGATGTCAAAACAATTTTTTAAATTAAAATAGCTTTATTTTTCTAATTATAAAAGTAATACAGGCATATTGTAGAAAAATTCAGAATGCATGTAAAATCATAAGAAGAAAGTGAAAATCACTTTTAATCCCACAACCTCAAAATAATTACTATTATCAACATTTTCATTATATTCTTCCAGTTTTGTCCTTGCATAATTATATTTTATGTATTTATATATATATTCATTCACACAAATGAGACTTCCATATCATAATTTTATCTTTCTATATTAATAACTATAGGCCTAAGTCTTATGGTTTATTGGCTACATGGTATTTTATTGTATGTCTATATCATAACTTATCTAACTAACCTTCTACTGTTACACATTTCCAGTTTTCTTACATTATAGACAAACTGATAACAATCATCTATACATATAACTTCAATTATTTCCTTATGATACATTTCTAGAAATAGAAAAAAATGGGTCAAAATGACAAACATATTGAACTTAGATATATTTAAATGTGTATATTAATTAACCTCTTCCATATTATGCTTGAACTTCCTGATGGTTACATCAGTTTGTATTTCTTATATCAATGTGTGGATATTCATTTGCTTCTAGTCTTATTAATTCTGGGTAAAAATAATTATTGAAATTTGTCCATCTGACAGGTAAAAGGATATACCCCTATTGTTTAATTTGCATTTCTTTGCTTACTAGTGATGTTGATCTTTTCATATAGTTATTGGCAATTTTTAGTTCTTACTATATTCGTTGCCTAATTTTCTATTAGCATTTACCTCTGATTAATGAGTTATTTATTACTATCTTTGATCCCTTATCTATTATGTGAATTTAAAATATATTCTCGTTTGCCAATTGCCGTTGTGTGTGTGTGTGCACACGTGTGTGTGTTGTTTGACTGTTATACCAATATTTTAAAAATGCATATAATTAAATTGATCATTCATTTCCTTCCTATTTTCTAGCATTATTCTCAACTCTAATATTATAAAATCACTGAGCTTTCTACTTCACTTTTTTTCTTTTTGCACAGTAATCCTTAACTCATTTGGAATTTGTTTTATAGAAATGAAGGAAGTTGATATGTAACATTTCTCACTAAATATCTAGCCAATAATTTACACTTTTTTTCACTGAATTAAAATGTTACCTTTAACACATACTGATTTTTAAAATATATTTAGATATAATTACTTACTCTTTCTGTTTCATTACATATTTTTTCCTCCCATTCCCTTTATTATTAGTAGCATTGTTGCTTTGGTAAGAACACAATACAAGATCTATTCTTTTAGCAATTTTAAGTGTGCAACACAATATTGTTAACTATAGGCACTACGCTACAGAGTCGATCTCCAGAACTTACTCATCTTGCATAACTGAAAGTTCGCAGCCTTTAACCATCACCTCTCTAGTTCTCCCTTCCACAAGCCCCTGCCAATTACCATTCTACTCTCTGCTTTTATGAATTTGACTATTTTAGATTCTACATATAAGTGAGATCATATAGTATTTGTCTTTTGGTGTCTGGCTTATTTCACTTAACATAATGTTAAGTGAACATTAAGTTTACATAATCCACCCATAGATTTCCTTCTTTTTATGGCTGAATACTATTCCACTATATGCCATATACCATAGTGTCCTTATCCATTCATCTGTTGATGGACATTTAGGTTGTTTCCATATCTTGGCTATTGTGCATAATGTGATGAGCCTGGGAGTGCAGGTGTCTCTTTGACATACAGATTTCATATCCTTTGAATGGATATGAAATGGAATTGCTGAATCATATGAGTTTTATTTTTAATTTCGGAGGGAACTTCCATACTGTTTTCCATAGTGGCTGTACTAATTTACATTCCCAATAAGAGTGTAAAAGAGTTCCTTTTTCTTCACATCCTTGTCAACTTTTGTTATCTCTTGTTTTTTTGTTGTTGTTGTTGTTTTCTGATTTTTTTTAAGAGAGCTGTGGCATGATCATTATTTTTAATTGCACTGTCACTGCATAGCCATCCTAACAGGTGTGAGGTGATATCACATTGAGGTTTTGATTTGCATTCCTGATGATTAGTGTTGCTGAGCACCTTTTCTTGTACCTTTTGGCCATTTGCATATCTTCTTTGGAAAAATGTCTATTCAAGTCCTTTGCCCACTTAAAAATCAGATTATTTTTCTGCTTTTAAGTTGTATGAGTTCCTTATATATTTTAGGTGTTAACCCCTTATCCAATATATGGTTTGCAAGTATTTTTTCCCAAATCGTATGTTTTTCATTTTTTTTCTGTGCAAATGTTTTTAGTTTGATGTAATCTCGCTTGTTTATTTTTGCTTTTGTTACCTGTACTTTTGGTGTCATAGCCAAAAAATTCTTGCCAAGACCAAGGTCAAGGAACTTTTTCCTATGTTTTCTTTCACAGTTTTAGATCTTACATTTAATTCTTTAATCTATTTTGAGTTGATTTTTATGTATAGTGTAAGGTTAGGGTCCAATTTCATTCTTTTGCTTGTAGATGTACACTTTTCTCAGCACCATTTGTTAAAGAGACTATCCTTTTCCCATTGTGTATTCTTGGTGCCCTTGTCAGAAATTAGTTGGCCATATATGTGTGGGTTTAATTCTGAATTCTCTATTTTGTTTCAGCTTTGTTCTTCTTACTCAAGATTTTTTGGCTATTTGGGGTCTTTTGTGGTTCCATATGAATTTTAGGAGTCTTTTTATATTTCTGTGAAAAATTCTATTGGAATTTTGATAGAGGTTGCATTGAATTTGTAGATCACTTTGGATAATACAGACATTTTAACAATATTGATTTTTCTAGTCTGTGAATATGGGTTATCTTTCCATTTATTTGTGTTGACTTTAATTTCTTCCATCAATATTTTATAGTTTTCAGTGTAGAGATATTTCACCTCCTTAGTTAAATCTATGCCTAAGTATTTTATTCATTTTGATACTATTGCAAATGGAATTGTTTTCATAATTTCTTTTTTTTGATAGATCATCGGTAGTGTATATTATGCAACTGATTTTTGTATGTTGATTTTATATTTCTCTACTGAATTCATTTATTAGTTCTAACGGTGTGTGTAGTCTATGTATAAAATTATGTCATCAGCAAACAAAGACAATTTTACTTCTTATTTTCCAATTTAAATGTCTTTTATTTCTTTTTCTTGCCTAATTGCTCTGGCTGGGACTACCAGTACGATGTTAAATACAAGTGGTGAGAGTGGGCATTCTTGTCTTCTTCCTGATCTTAGAGGAAAAGTTTTCAGCTTTTCACTGTTGAGTATAATGTTAGCTTTGGGCTTATCATGTGTGATTTTTATATATATTACCATATATGATGTGGCACATTCTTTCTATACCTAATTTATTGAGAGTCTTTATCATTAAAGAATACTGAATTTTGTTAAAATTTTTCTGCATCTACTGAGATGATCATATGATTTTTATCCTTCATTATGTTGAGGCTGTGAGGGCTGTTAGGGTCCTCAGCTGCACCTCTGGGTCCAGTGGCCAGGGGCCAGGGCCAGTGGTGTGCACATGCTATGCTATGATAGCTGGCTGCAGGCACATCTATGACAGCTGAGGCCAGTTGCAGGCTCATCTCATGCATGGTGGCAAGAACTGGGGTAAGAGGAAGGGCCTGGGACCAACTATGAGTGCACAGATGGCGGGGTGGGCTGGCAGATTGCACATGCATAAGTGCAGGGGCCAAGTGCATGCTGGTGAAGGGGGTTAGAGGCTGTCTGTATGTGTGTAGAAGGGTGCATCTGGGAGGCACACCGGATATGTATGTGCACGTACAGCTGCAAGGGCCAGGTGTGGGTGCAAACATAGTAATGGGGGAAAGAGCCAGGGGGCAGGGCCAACTGCTTATGCATGTACAGCTGTGGAGCCAGGGCTGACAGCATGTAGTAACCTGGCTGCAGTGGTTAGCCTAGGGTACACATGGCAATGGGATAGGGTCCTGTGCTGGGGGTGCCTGGGAGCTGTTTGCAGGCACCCATGTAGTAACTGTGCTGTGTCCCAGGGCCAAATCACCCATGGAGGCAGCAGCTAGTAGAGAATGCAAAGGCCACTAGGGTGAGACCCTGGGCTAGGGGTATCATGGCAGGAGCAGCTCAGGTGGTTTGAGGGAGAGATGATGGAGAGGAGTGGTGGGTCAAGCACCCAGAGACTGCCAAGGCTTTTGGGCTGGATATCCAGATGGAGCCACTGCAGCAGCAACAGTCTTGTGGCTCTAGGTGGCAGCTCAGGTGGCTTCAGGGAGGTGAGAAGGAAAGGAGCGGTGGCTCAGCCATCCACAAACTGCCAAGACTGCTGGGCTTGGTCCCTTGGCCAGGGCAACTGCAGCAGTCTACTATATATCACATTGATTGATTTGCATATGTTGAACCATTCCACTTGATCATGGTGTATGATTCTTTTAATGGGCAGTTGAATTCAGTTTGCTGGGATTTTGTTGAGGATTTTTGCATCTGTATTAATTAGGAATATTGGCCCATGCTCTCCTTTTCTTGTAGTGTCCTTGGCTGGCTTTGGTAGCTAGGTAATGCTGGCCTCATTGAATGAGTTTGGATGTGTTCCTTCATTTTTAATATTTTAGAAGAGTTTGAGAAGAATGGGAATTAATTCTTTAAAAATGATTGGTAACATCGAAACAATCTGGTCTTGGGCTTTTGTTTTTTTTGGAAATTTTTGATTACTGATTAAACCTACTTACTCATTACTGGTCTGTTTATATTTTCTCTTTCCTCATGGTTCATTCTTTGTAGGTGTATATTTCTAGGAATTTATCTATTTCTTTTAGGTTATCCAATTTGCTGTCATATAAGTGTTCATCATAGTCTCTTATGATCCTTTGTATTTCTATAATTTCAGTAGTAATGTCTCCTTCTTCACGTATAATTTTGTTTGGGTCATCTCTTTCTTAACTTAGTTAAAGTTTGTCAATTTTGTTTATCCTTTCAAAAAACCAGCTTTCAGTTTTTTTCTTTGTGATTACCATGAGGTTTGCATAAAACATTTTATAGTTATAATGGCCTATTTTAGTTGAAAACTTAATTTTGATTGCATACAAAATCCTTACACTTTTATTCCCCCAAATTTTATGTTATTAGGGTCACAATTTACAGCTTTTTACATTGTGTAACCATTAACAAATCACTGCATATTTTAATATTTTTGTCTTTTAACCTTATATTAGAGTTAAAAGTGATTTATGCACCACCATTACAATATTAGAATATTCTGAATTTGACAATAAACTTATCTGTGAATTTTATACCTTTATATGTTTTCACAATGCTGATTAGTGTCCTTTTGTCTCAACTTGAAGAGCTCTTTTTAACACTTCTTATAAAGCAGATCTATTTGTGATAAAGTCTCTCAGCCTTTGCTTGTCTATGAAGGTCTATCTCTTCTTCATTTCTGAAGGACAATTTTGCCAGGTATAGTATTATTGGTTTGCAGTTTTTTCTTTCAGCAATTTGAAAATATCATCCCACTGTCCCGACCTGCTGAGAATCTGCTTATCATCTTAATGGGGTGGGGGGCGGTTCTCTTCTATGTGATGTCACTCTTCTCTTGCTGCTTTCAAAATTCTCAGTTTGTCTTTGACTTTTGACAATCTGATCATAATGTGTCTCAGTGAAGACTTCTTGATGCTCAATTATTTGGAGTTCTTTGGGCCTCATAGATATGGATATTCATTTTCCTCTCCAGATTTGGGGGACATTCTGTCATCTTTTTTTTTTCTTTCGTTGGGGAAGATGGAGTCTTACTCTGTCGCCCAGGCTGGAGTGCAGTGGCGCGATCTCGACTCACTGGAATCTCTACCTCCTGGGTTCAAGCAATTCTCCTGCCTCAGCCTCCCAAGTAGCTGGGACAACAGGTGTACACCACCATGCCCAGCTAATTTTTTGTATTTTAGTAGAGACGGGGTTTCATTGTGTTGCCCAGGCTGGTCTCAAACTCCTGAGCTCAGGCAATCCGCCCACCTCAGCCTCCCAAAGTGTTAGGATTACAGGCGTGAGCCACCGCGCCCAGCCCATTTTCTTTCAATAAGCTTTCCACTCCTTTCTTCTGCCCTGATCCTTCTAGAATTCCTGTAATGCATATATTGATTCATTTGATAATGTCCCATAAATTCTGTCAGTTTTCTTAAGTCTTCCTTTTTGTTCCTTGAACTGGATAATTTTAAATGATCTGTCCTAGAGTCTGCTGATTCTTTCTTCTGCTTGACTGAGTCTACTGCTAAAGCTTTCTATTGAAATTTTCACACATTTTATTCCTTAGCTCCAGAATTTACATTTGGTTCTTTTTTTATGATTCCTATCTTATTATTGAACTTCTCATTTTGTTCATGTACTGTTTTCCTGGTTTCATTTAGTTGTTTCTCTGTGTACTTTTGTAGATCACTGGGCTTAAGATGATTATTTTCAATTTTTGTCAGGCAATTCATAGATCTACATTTCTCTGGGGTCAGCCACTGAAGCTTTATTTTGTTCCTTTGGTGGTATCATATTTCCTTGATTCTTCATATTCATTGAAGCTTTGCATTGCTATCTTTGCATTTGAAGAAGCAGTCATGTCTTCCAGTCTTTACTTCACCAGTGAGCCTGGCTAAAGATCTTGGGTGTCTCTTATATGTTTTTTTTATGGATATACCCACACTGCTCCTCTTGTTCCCTCTTAGAGGACAAGCCTTAGGATTGTGTATCTTCTCTTGATCCTGCAGAGCTACATTTTGTATTGAAATTCTTCTGTTTATTTTCCTTAGGGCAGTGTCCTGAAATACTAAGATTGTGGCGGTTCACCCAAGCCAGTGAAGTTGAGATGATTGCTAAAATCCACACCTGCTGTTGAGATCCTTGTGCTGTCTGTGAGAACTCATGCAGGCTGTACACAGGGATGCATACGGTGCCATCCCATGGGGAGCTGCATGAGGTGCTCAGGAAGTGTGTTGGCTGGTTCAGGGGAGTCCTCGAGTGAGTCGTCCTGGAGCAGTCTTGGGAGGGCTGCTTGGTAGAATTTATGTGTTAGTTCACAAGATCCATGACTGGCTGTTGAAAACTGTGTGCCCGTTGTTCTGCATTTCCTCCCCTTCTCCTGGCTTCTAGCTGTCCACAGACAATTCAGTCATGCTGATCCCCTTAGTGTTCTAGGCAGATAGAAGTGGACCTCCTAGGCAGCATTTTGCAAGGACGGGGAAGCCGAGCACTGACTTCATTCTCCCTTTCCCCTGTGGAAGAAGTCATGGGCCAAGGGGGCCTCTCTTGGCATCAAGCTGTGCCACTTTGGGGGAGCGGTGATGCAGATAAAGTGAAACTGTTTTTATCCTTTTAAATGTGTTTATGCACAGACTATTTTCTCCACCAGGGTGCTGGGACCTCAGCTAGGCTCTGGGGCTCCCCCAAAGTTATTCTCATCTGTGGGCAGTTGCCAAACCCTGTATTCTGTTGGGGGATGAGAGCTGGAACCTCCTATTTTCCCATCTTGCTAACATCACTCTCTCAAGTCTTCTTAAAGCTGTCTTTTCACATTCTTCTCTGCAAAATCCCAGTTATCACAGCAACTATTCCTCTGATCTTCTGATCTCTCAAACTCTACAAACTGCTTTCATCTGCCTGGCTGTTTCTCTTTTTTTCTGGTCTCCTAGATCCTTTCTTCTTTAGGTGATTTCATACATTTTTTAAGTAAGAAATTAATCTGATTCACTCTAATCCCAAGAGAAGAATCATGGCTGACTGAACAACTAAAGAATCACTCTATCTTTAAAGGCAGAAGGAAAAAGCAATATTGCAGACCTGTATTAGTTACTCTCTCTATTTCAATACTTGTTACACTATTTATTTCCAGAGTGCTCTCCCTACCTTCCTGGTAGAGTCGAAGAAGGACACTCACAGTGCACAGCTCTCTTCTGTCATCATGAGAGCCACTGCTGCCAGAGCAATGACCAGGGCTGTATCTCATCAATCCTCCCTGAGTTGCAGTTCTAGGGATGATCATCTTCCCCAGTTTCCAGCATTCATATGGAATTTTTTTATCTTATCTATTTGATAATTTCAGTGCGGAATGGCTGGTTTGAGTAAAATGTTAATGCTCAAATCATCCTCTGGGATCAGAAGTCTCCACGTGACCTGAAATTTCATGTCAGTATCAGTTTTTTAAAATTTCTTTTCCATTTTCCTTATTTAGGCTTTGCAGAACACTGGATCATTTGTTCTCAATTTTCCTGGCCCCATATATGAATTTGGGGATACTTTTTTCATAAAGTCTTTTGATTTCTTTCTTAGTCTTTAAAAACAACAATAAAAATACACTGCTCTGGAACACATTTGATGAAATAGCATTTACCAATTTCATGGGAAATGCCGAGTAAGTCCCACTCTTGCTTTGATGGTTAACCAGAGACCCAGGCTCAGATTAAATATCAAATTTGCCTTGGAGGAATCAGGGACTTCTGGATGTATCTTTAAAATTGAAGTTCACAATGGAAGAGCAAAAGAACAGAGCTGGGAAAACTTCCTTCAAGCCAGAGCCACTGAGCCATATGAGCAAATGGTGAAAACCCAGGCTGAAATCAAAAGTGGCTCACAATGATTGCATCTTGATTTTGGTTTCTGAGAAAGAGAAATAAACGTTGATATTGTCACTGTTTAGGGGGAATTATACACATATTACTTGCACATTATATAACATTTAGAAATTCCTTTCCTGGTAGACATATGACTAGATGACAGATGAAGGTAGCTAGCTATTTTTACCTACACCATGAACTTCCATGGTTTCATGCATCAACCATATGTGCTGATGAGTCATCAATATACATCTCCAGCCCAGGCATCTTCCTGGTTCTAGATCTAAAGGCATTTCCAATTCAAAATGCCCCAAGTGAAGCCATCATCTCTGTGTGCCCCCTCCTACCTAACACATGCCTCCTCCTAGGTACCCTATATCAGTGAATGACACCGAGCTGCCCATTTCACATGTCAGAAATCAAGAAGTCAGCCTTAACTTGTCCTAGTGCCCTACTCTTTAAATCATTCACCACATCTTATCAATTCTACCTTTCTAGCAACTCTCAAATCCATCTATTTTCTTGTATTCCCACTGTCACTCATGCCAGGTTAGGCTATCATGAGCTCTTGCTTATATTACTAGAAACACAGCCAGAGTAATCATTCTGAAGGGCCAGTCTTATTATGTCATTGCTCTGCCAAATATTATCCTAAGCAACCCTTTGCTCTTAAAGCTTGAAACCCGATAGCATGGTATATGTGGCCTTCAATACTTGGCCCCTGCCTACCTCTGTCTACTTACCTTTTTTTTTTTATTTTTTTGAGACAGAGTCTCGCTCTGTCGCCCAGGCTGGGGTGTAGTGGTGTGATCTTGGCTCTGCCTCCCCAGCTCAAGTGATTCTTATGTCTCAGCCTCCCAAGTAGCTGGGACTATAGGTGCATACCGCCACGCCTGGCCAATTTTTGTATTTTTGTATTTTTGTAGAGATGGGGTTTCACCATGTTGCCCAGGCTGGTCTCGAACTCCTGGACTCAAGTGATCTGCCTGACTTGGCCTTCCAAAGTGCTGGGATTACAGGCATGAGCCATCGTGTCTGGCCTGTCTACTTACCTCTTGCCAATTCCATTTTCACTTTGTGATTCAAATGCATTAGTATAGACTAGGTTTATGCTGCAGTAACAAATAAAATTTCAGATGCTTAACAGATAAAGTTAATGTCTTATGCATGTGAAATCTGGCATAGGTTCGCTGACTGCCCATGGTAGCTGTCCTTCATGGGGTGGTTCAGGGAGCCAGGATCCTTTCATCTTGTGGCTCTGCATGCCAACACACACCCTCTGTGTTAACTGCCCAAGGGGAAGAGAGAGCCCGGAGAATGCACAGTGAGCTTTTCACTGCCTCAACCAGAAAGTGATACGGATCACTTCCATTTTTATTTTATTGGCTAGAATGACTCAATGGCTCTGCCTAACTGCAAGAAGACTGGGAATTGTAACCTTCCTAAAGCATTTGGTGAACACTTTGCTTTGCCTCTGCCACACTAAACACAACGGTATGAATACCAGGAGGTGACAGTCACTGGGGCCCTGCTAGAATCTGTTTACCACAGATACCCTACAATATTCCCTCAATTCCTTATTAGACTGAAGGTGTGTGCACAGAAACCCATATATGGGAACAATATGAAAGTGAGCAGATAGGATTTGTTCTAGAACAAATTCATTCTTTCCTAGACTTACCCCACCTCCCAGCCATTTATTTTGTTGTATTTATTTTTTTTGAGACAGGATTTTACTCCCATCACCCAGGCTGGAGTGCAATGGTGCAATCTTGGCTCACTGTAACCTCCGTCTCCCAGGCTCAAGCAATTCTCCTGACTCTGCCTCCCAAGTAGTTGGGACTACAGGTGTGCACCACCACACCCAGCTAATTTTTTTTTTTTTTTTTGTAAAGACAGGGTTTTGCCGTGTTCCCCAGGCTGGTCTTGAACTCCTGAGCTCAAGTGATCCTCCAGCTTTGACCTCCCAAAGTTTTGGAATTACAGGCGTGAGCCACCGAGTCTGGCCCATTTATATTATTTTAAAACATGTATTTGGGATTGTAGATTGTTTTGACTGGAGAAAAATCACAGAAGGAGAATACAATTTATAATGATAAAATCCTGTGCTTGTACTTAAACTTTAGTTCTCAATTGAAATATTTTCCTAAGAAATGTCTAATACCCTCACAACTGAATTAGTTGCTGTTTTATCCAGTGCATTTATAGCTTCCTGCCCTTAAACCTCTGAGAACATTTATCACACTGTATCTCATCTGCTTCTGCAGGGCAGGTGCTATCTCTTATCATGTCATTGTATTCCCAAGACTTTGCACATGTCTGACACAAGGTAGATTGTCAATAAATATATATGGCATTATACTGTGTTGAATTGAATTGTTCTTTAGGTCTAAAGCTGACCAGATGCAAATGGTGGGGTCTGAAGAAAATTGGTTCTTCACTCATCCATAGAACATTTTTGCCCGAGTCTGGGAAAAGAAGGGATAGAAATTTTTAATTGGCTATCAAAACCCTCCCAAAGTTAATGTGTTTTGCAAAACTTAATACATAGAAATGTTTTTACTGAACTTATATTTGAAAAAATACTTTTCAAGTATTCCTTTGTGGTGCTTCCAACCCAAATATTGCCAAGCGGAGAGCGTAAGGAACACATAGGAAAGCAGACTAAACAGGCGAGTCTCATTTTGCGGTGTACAGGGAATGACATGCAAGGCGGCACCAGAGAAAATGCTTTCGTGCGCGACTCTTCTTGACGATTTGTCAGAAAACCGGTATCACATTTTTAAACAATAACGGATGCTGTCTTTAGAGGAATAAGATTTCTTACTTTACACTCTGCTCTTTTGCTCAAATTAATTCTGGAATAAAATCCTGGTGATCTAGAGTTGTCAGAAATGATGCTCTAGATGTGAGTTTTTGGGTAAACCAAGGTGAATATTTACAGGAATATGTATAGCTTGGCTTTTGTTTTCCTTTTCTTCAATTTAAGTCTTTTACATGTGAATATTTTTCTAAAATGTAACACGTACTTTCACACATTCATAAACAGAATCTAATGGACAAATGGGTTCATAACCCGGTTTCGTGAGCATGAACACAGTACTGTGCCTTCTCCTCAGGCTCCTCTGAGGTGAACTAAGCTGCACCAAACAATGGTGATTTTTGACTTTTTGGGTGCCTTTTATGTTTTTCTGTAGCACCTTTATCCTGTCAGTATGCCTCTTAGCAGGCATTCTGTCCCTTTCTAATTTATAGCTTCTGATTTACTCTTGAAAATCAGATGAACAAACTTGTTAAAACTGTGTGCAAAGTAAGAATCAGTAGTCTTCAGTGAGACCTAAGTGTCTGCTAATATACAATATACTCAAATCTGTGATGTTGGTTGGATGCTGAGAGGTGTTTTCTATTACTAATCTGGTTGTAGTGAAACTAGGAGAGGCCCCCAGGGTTGAGTTCTAGGTTTGCAAGGTATTGCTGTAATACACAAGCAAAGTATAAAAACAACCTCACAAATTACACCAGAAGGAACTTTTTTTTTTTTTCTTTGGGATGGAGTCTCTCTCTCGCCCAGGCTGGAGTGCAGTGGCACGATCTTGGCTCACTGCAATCTCCACTTCCCGGGTTCAAGCGATTCATTCTCCTGCCTCAGCCTCCTGAGTAGCTGGGTTTACAGGCATGTGCCACCACACCAGGCTAATTTTTGTATTTTTAGTAGAGATGGGGTTTTACCATGTTGGTCGGGCTGGTCTCGAACTCCTGACCTCATGATCTGCCCACCTCGGCCTCCCAAAGTGCTGGAATTATAGGTGTGAGCCACCGCGTGCCTGGCCGAAACTTTCTAATTTTTACAGTTTCACAATATAAAGGAGAAAGTTGATGCTCAGAGAAGCAAAATGGCCTGCCTAGAAGCTCTCAATCTGTGGCCACGCCCACACTGGAACTGGATTTCCCGACTATAGTTCCAGTACTCTCTACACTTGCCTTGCACCTCTAAGGGGAAGATAAGGGTCTTGTGAAGGGCAGAGTGAGATGAGTCCCAAGGCACTAGCCAACCTATTCTCCCCAGAGTATTTGTGCTCTGCTCATGTTCCACAGTGGAATCTACCTAGAGATGGGCAGGTGTACACACGCATGCTTATCAGCACCTTCCTAGCCCTGAAGGCCAGAGGGGAATTGTCCTCGGAATTTGGGGTCTGGAGAGTTTGCTGGTCCTGGGAAGGCTCAACAATTCCCAACGCTATCCTTCACAGAACTTTAGGGGACTCTAGCTCCCCCTGCCCCACCCTAAAGACTGGGGACTTTCTAGAAAGAGATCATCCAACACCACCTTCGCCCTCCTGACAGAGATTCTGATAGGCTCAGACCTCCAGTGCTGCAGCAGTACTAATTCCTAAGATCCTGACTTGAAATCGCAGACCTGGCACCTCTAAGACTCCTGAAGTCCTGGGGATCTAAGTGCAGGCTGAGGGGAAAACCCAAAAGTGAGGCTCTGCCAAAGCACACAGAGCCCCTCACTCAGCAGAAACACTTCCTGTCACTACACTTGCCTCCCAAGGGCTGTTCTTGCTTATGAGCAACTGGATAAAGACTTGAACAAATTTTATAAAGCAAATTTCTATTCAAAAGAAGGACCCACTCTGGTCAGAAAACCATCAGTGCTAGCTGAGCATATTTCCTGTGTGGGACTAGGGATACGTCCTGAAAACCAGGCATGGTAGATGCCGTTGGAGAGGATGCCCTGTCCGATTTCTTTACCAGCAGGCACACCTATCCCCAGCATATATTTGGTGCAGCAGCTAAAGGCTTACAGCTGATACATTCCTGGAGCATTGTCCTTGGCCACAGGGAGCCACCTTGGAGGTTATACCACCATATACCACCACCCAGCTCCAGCGGAGGCAGTGACTTACTGGCACCCGGGTCAGCAGTTGGTCCTGGTGCTTCAAGTCACGGCAAATCTATGGTGTGGTTTCTGTTCCAGGATCCCCGAGGATCACATGAAGGTTAGGCTTGACCTCAGTCACAGCTTGCTCTAGTCTTGCCCCTTACCTATCCTGCTTCCCTCACTCCTTCATAGGTTTTTCCTGAAGAACACTCGCTAGCTAATTTTGTGCCCCTAAGGCACTATGTTCACCTAACATCCAGATGTTTTTTTTTTTTGAGATAGAGTCTCGTTCTGTTGCCCAGGCTGCAGTGCAGTGGTGTGATCTCAGCTCACTGCAACCTCTGCCTCCCAGTTCAAGTGATTCTCCTGCTTCAGCCACCCGAGTAGCTGGGACTACATGTGCACGCCACCATGTCTGGCTAATTTTTGTATTTTTTAGCAAAGATGGGGTTTCACCATGTTGGCCAGGCTGGGTTCGAACTCCTGACTTCAAATGATCTGCCCGCCTCAGCCTCCCAAAGTGTTGGGATTACAGACATGAGCCACTGCACCTGGCCCCAGATGTGTTATCTCTTAGTGGCCTTGGCTGAGAGTGTATCTTTGGTGTCTGCTGCAGTCAATGGTACCTTCTATTCGAGTACTTGCCTCCAAGTACTCTTTTTCTCCAAGCCTCCAACACAGCCTTCTTGAGTGTGCTTCCCAAGCCCACTTCACAACTCTGTAACCAGAAAGAGCATTTCTGTTTCAAGAACAAATTAAGGCTGATGCCTGAATTGATATTCCTTGTCTCTAAGGGCAAAACCTAAACACACCCCAACACCACCATCATCAGTAGTTCTTTTCCTGGTCTTCAATGTGTATCTCTCACGTGAATGTTGTACTGTGTGCTTGTTGGGTCGAGGTCAACAGGCAAAGCTGGGAGCAGGCAAAGCTGGGAGCGCGGGCAGGAATCTCTGAAATTCATCTAGGAAGAAGCAGGTCCTGAGACAGGTAGTGAAAGCCAGGAAGCCAAGAAGTTGGATCTTAGGGAGGAAATGGAACTCAGTTTCCTCGACCCTTCAGAGTCTAAATGCATTGCCATTGTCCCCAGGTGGTGGGTGTTCTCACAGGGAGGAAGTCCAGGAAGTAGGCAGGGAGGGGCCTGAACCTCCCCAGATAGTGATTCGGTAGGTGGCTACACTCAACAGCCAAATCAGCCAGATTAGCTGCTTTGGGGTTTATTCATTCCTGTTCTTCCCAATTCCTGATCTCCCACCACACCATGCCTTTGGCAATGTCTTATTTAAACATTTGGGCCAAGCCTCAGGTGAGGAAGTAAGGATGGGAGGGAAGTGTGGGTGAGTGACTGAGGGAAGGGGTGAGGGAAGAGGTGACTGAGGGGTGGTGAGGCCATGATTCTGTGCATAACATCTGTGAAGTCCAGCCAGCACCCCCAGTGGAGGCTGTCCTCTGCAGCTCTTTGTTGTCCTAACTTACAGTACCTTGGCCACTCACACAGGTTTGCTTGACCTGCTAGGGTTAACTGGAAGGCAAAAGTTCTATAAAGGTATTGGTGATGTTTTCTCTACTATTTTTCGCTACTGGAACACCTGCTCTTTGAGGGGGCTGGCCTCCTGCTAGATGGAACCTGTGGGAGAGAAAGGCTCAGTCCTGGTCTTAGTACTTGGTGTGGGGCACTCCTTGGAGGCTGGCTCAGGAGTCAGATTGCCCAAGGGAGATGAGACAGGAAGTCCTGCTGAGCCATTAATACCTTAAAGCAGAGCAGTGCATCTCAAATGTTCCCAGCAAAGTCCCCCAACTCCAGAGGCATTCTCAGTGCCTTCTTGAGTTGCAGACACTGGGAGCTCTGCTTAATGCAGCCGCCACTGCACAAGCATAATATTTCTTTGAATTCTCCATTTCATCTTGCATATTCATGTGACTTTTTTGCATTTGACTCCATGATATGGTGGGGCTAGTTTTAGAATATGAACGATGAGGAGTGGTATCGTCTAGTTGCTAAGAACATGAGGTATTTAAACCTTTCCACTTCAGTTTCCTCATTTGCAAAATGGGAATAAAAATAATATCTACCCCATAGGCTGTTGTGATGATGGGATGACTCAGTATAAGCAAAGTATCTGGAACAGTGCCTGCCACATCCTAAGTGTTTTGAAATGTTAATGTGGCTATTCCTTTACTGATACTCTGATATGAGAAGCACGAAAAATCAATTCTCATTATTTGCAGATTCCTTATTGTGAATTCAGCTACTGGGTAAAATTTATTTGTCACCTCCGTTAAATTAAGTTTAGCCTAAAGTTGCCTTCTTACATATTTTAAGTTCGGCCTAAAGGTCTCTCTGTACATAGTGAACTGTAACCTAATGATGTGTAAACAGACTGTAACCTACTCTTGAAGCAGTCACAGAGTTTTGGCCAATCACAGGCGGTCAACTGTTTAAACCATGTTTAAATAAGGCAAATGCTGAGCTGTAACCAATCCAGCTGTTTCTGTACCTCATTTCCGTTTTCTGTTCATCATATTCCGTTTTCTGTCCATAAATATTATCTGACCATGTGGAAGCCCCAGAGTTGCTCTGAATCTATTTTGTTTTGGGGCTGAGGGGGGCTGCCCTATTTTCAAATTGTTCTTTGCTCAATTAACCTCTGTTAAATTTGTCTAAAGTTTTTATTTTAACACCTCATAATCAATAGCTGCAGCACTTTCAAAGTCATTGAACCAGTGCTGAACGTTTTGAGTCTCTTGAGACACATGTTGGAAGCTAAGGTCCAACCAGTCAACCCTCTGTCTTCCTGTTTCAGCTTTCACACTGTAAATGAGTGGCCCAAAAGTTCTCTTCATTGCCATGTTTTCACATTTTTTTTTGTCTTTTTTTTTGATGATTTTGCTGCTTAAAGCACCCCCCAGGCACAGTGCTGAAGTGAAGTCTAGCGTTCCTAAGTGGAAGAGGGCTGGGATGTGCGTTGCAGAGAAAATACGTAAGTTAGATAAGCTTCATTCAGGCGTGAGTTACAGCACTGTAGGCTGTGAGCTCAGTGTTCAGGAATCAATAATAGATGTTAAGTAAGGAGTCTTTAAACAGAAACATGCATAAAATAAGGCAATGTGTTGATTGATTGACAAAAATATTGTGAGCTTGCAGGAACCCAACTCTATATTTCCCCTAGGAACAATGGCTCCATATTCACAAATTCGTTGTTCTGTGACTTTATAGACCACAACTACAGTAAATAAAAAGGATCGATTGTCCATAGATGAGTTAGCTCTAGTTTAGCCCAGCCCTCCCTACCCTTCACTGGCTACTCTTACCTCTCCTGTCTCCACACTGACCTGTCCTCTGCTCACTTGCCACAAGTCCAATCATTTTACATAGAGTGGAGAGACAGCCTTGAAGATCCTCTTCTTGGCCAGAGGAAGTCACCAGAGTAAGTAAGGGAAGAATGAGTGAGGAAAGCAGCCAGGGCCAACTGCTCTTGGCAAAGCTCTAGCAGTAACTGGAACGCAGCAACCACAGAGAAGGCAGGAGAACAACTTTAGGGGTGAACAGTCCAAGCTCTAGAGAGAGGCAGATAGGGGTTCCAGTCCTGGCTTCTCCACTCATGGTAGGCAAGTTATCCTCCCAGCCTCAGATTTATCCTAGGTGAAATGGGATAATGCTTGAACTACTGCCGCTGTGAAGATCAGATAGACACAAAGAGCTGGGTACTCGACAGACACCCAAGGAAATGGCGACTGTGGTAGGACTTAGGTGGGGGCATAATGCAGCCTTTAAGATCAATCTCCTGGCCCTTGGCTTATCCTGCTGGGACTAGGACAAGGACAGGGACAAACATTTCCTTTTACTTCTCTTCACCTCCAGAAGTACACAGGCAACTCACCCCAGTCTCTTGTCCGCGACACTCTTCCCCCCAACCCCAAATCCCAGGCCTGGACACGGCATGATTCTGGCACCTGTGGAGCTCTCAGTTCCCCAAGCCCGGCTCAGACAAGGGGGCGCCAGGTACCCAGTTAAGAGGAGCTCCTGCAAGATCCTCGTGGTCCCTGGCTGCCAAAGGACCCAGGCCTCTGGGCAGTGAGCGCTCCACAGTCCCCTGTGTGGCCTCTATGCTGCGCGGAGGAGGCGCAGGCCAGGAGAGGGCCACTGGTCTCCACTATGGTCCTGCCTGGCCAGGAGTGCCTATGGCTCTTAGGCACGAGCCAGCGGTTCCGGGCAAACCTCTGTGTGGCTGCTGGGCCTGACTTTGCAGAGCTGGCGCCCGGGTCTGGGCGGGGTGGGTGGAGGCTATGGGAGGTGGGGCCGGGGGTGGGCTTCGGGGGAGCGACGGCATCCCTGCTCCGGCTCCGGCTGAGGCGGGGCGGCCAGGCTGGCTTGCGGCGCAGCGGCCGCCTTTCCCCAGCGCGCCTGCCGGCGGCGGCGGTGGCGGCGTCGGCAATCCCGGCTCTTGGCACAACGCCTGGCGGCCGGCCCAGGGCGAGGAGTGGCTTCCAGGAAGCGGGCGGAGGAGCGTTCCAGCCGAGTCTCGCCGTCGCCGCGGCCCCGCGCGCTCCGAGCGGCCCGAGCCCGGCCCCAGCCCGGCCCCACACGGGGTCTCTTCGCGCCCCCGGCGCCTCCAGCTCAAGCCGAGGGCGCGGTGCCGGCGCGCAGGCTGACGGGCGCCTGGGCGCGCCGTGCACTTGCCGGGCGGTGCAGGTGGCGGCGCGCGCCCTCCGCCTCTGGGCCGGGGCCAGCGCAGCGCTCTGCGCGCCCGGAGGGGGCGGGAGAGGCGGGGCAGCCCCCGTCCCAGCCCCATTTAACTTCGCGGCGGCGGCGGCGACTGCGGCGCCGCGGGCTGGAGGCCGGCGTCGGGGAAGGTCCTGGTGCCGGATTCCGCACGAGGTGTTGACGGGCGGCTTCTGCCAACTTCTCCCCAGCGCGCGCCGAGCCCGCGCGGCCCCGGGGCTGCACGTCCCAGATACTTCTGCGGCGCAAGGTGGGTGCACCGAGCTCGGCGCAGGGCGGCCCCTCAGGGGTCGGGGGAAGGCGCTCCCCAGGGGGAGTAAGACTTGGAGCAGTGGCCTCTCTAAGCAAGTTGGGGGTCTCCAAGCAGAGTCGGGGCGTGCCACGCGGGCCCCAGGGGGCCTCAGGACTGGGGTGCTCCTCACTGCTGGGCACCTCGGGTCGGGCGCGCTCCGTGCCGTCCCGGAAGGTTCAGGGAGTCTTTCGGGGGCAGTTCGCGGGCTGAGGGGCGTTCTTGATTATGGGGGAACTCCACAGGGTTGGAGTTTTTCAGGGTTGGGAGTTACTAAGCAGAAACCTCGCGGGTCCGAAGGTCCGGCCGGTTGACCACTGGGTAGCGAGCGCCCAGAACGCCGGGGGTTGAGGCGACGCGCGATCGTGGAAAGTGGGCGTGGGAGTGACCGGGACGCGGCGGAGGCACTGGAGGAGCGACTTCGAGGCAGCGGGTAGTCGGAGGAGTGTGCACTCGGAAGGCTGGTGCGAGCAGGCGAGGGTGGCGCAGAGTCCCAGGGCCCCGCACTGGCCGCCTCCCTTCAGCCAGGAGTCGCCGCCTCAGGTCGGAAACAGCAGCACATTTGCGGATCACATTAGACCAGGCCCTTAATGCCTTCTCCAGATGGAGAGAAGCCACCGACACGCCCCCGGACACCAGCTCCGCCAAGGCGCCCGCGAGGCGAAGCGGGAGTCGAGTGTGACCTCGGCTTTTCCAGTCTGGACTCATACTGATTTCCCTGTAAATTGACAGGAAAAGTAAGGGGAAAAGTCCCCGCTTCCCTCCTGGTTTCAGCTGACCTCTGCTGGCTGGCCCTCACCTACTTTTAGGAGATTGTGTTAGGCTGGCTCAGGGGCTGTGTCCTCCAAACCTCCCTGAACTTAGCTCTCAGGCGTCTCTCTGGGTGTGGGTCCCGGACCTCGAGGGCGCACGGTGTCATCTAGCGAGGAAAGCCTTGAACTATCAGAAGATCTGCGTTTCAGCCCTAAAATGTGACTATCTTGCTGTGTGACCTTAGGCAGGTCCTTTCCCTCTCTGGGTGGCTTTGTTGTCTTAGACTCATTTTTGCCGCGAGCAGCAGAAGCTGGCCTAAACCTTGGCTCTGTGCTGGCTTCCTGAGTCAAATGCCAATAGCGACACCCTGCTGCTGACAGATAGGCTTGGGCAGGGATATCTCAGCTTCTGAAGAGCTGGAGGTATGAGTTGCCCACTGGAGACAGGCCAGCCCTCGCCTGACTTTGATGTGGACCTTCTAAAGGGAGCCCAGTTAGCCCGCACCCTGCAGTAGGCAGCTGCAACCTGGGCCAACACAAACCTTTCCAAAATAGTATCTGGGATTCAGGGTCCCTCCATCTAATGGGTCTCTTAAGTCATGGTTTACTGCCATGGGGGCCAGAGCTGGTTGGTAATGAACTCTTTCCTCGTTTGTAGGCTACAACTGAGACCCGGAGGAGACCAGACCCCATGGCTTCCTGGACGAGCCCCTGGTGGGTGCTGATAGGGATGGTCTTCATGCACTCTACCCTCCTGCAGGTAAGGTCATAGGGAGGGGAAGGGAAATGGTGGACATCCCTCTGTTTACTCAGAGGCATTATTGTAGACCACCTAAGATGTGGCATGATTAGTGTTAATCCTACACCAGAGAACCAAACTTTCTTTCCTATCTCCAGCCAATGGTATTTCTGGTTGGCTTAGCTGTAAGGATTATCCAGATCCCTTGGGTCCTCTCTGAATCCTGAGTAGGGCTTTAAGAGCACTGTGGATACCATACACCGGTGATGACCTGGGGCTGTGATGGACCTTGTCATTTCAGACTAGAATGGCTGTTTGCATGTGCCCAGTAGAGGCTGGGTTGCTGGAGACCAGGAAACAATTAATGGGCAGAGCCAGGTTCTGGCCCTAGCTAAGCTGCTAAATAAATATTCTGAGTTTACATCTGTCATCACGTATCCCACTGTTTTATCCCACAGTCCTCTCTTTAGACTTCTGCTGTCTTTTCCAACCAACTTGAGAGGACCCGGCTCATGAATTGCATCTTTATTTGCCTATAGGACAGACTCAAACAAAGGAATGAGGCTAGCATTGCCTAAGAGACAGTAGTGAGTAATGGAGACAGTGGCAAAGTGCAGAACGCATGCTCCATCTATTAAGAGCAGCCTCTACTCAATTCCATCTGATCGTTGCTAAGTGGAGACATAAGCCCAGGATTGCCAGATCTTATTTTTCAAGATAGCTGGATCATCTAGATTTCTTACAAAATTTCCCAGTTTTTAAAGTATTGAAAGGCAGATAAATGTGTTTGCAGCCCCAGATCTAAAGGCAGGGCACATCTTAGTATTGTGTCCCAAGGGCTGCTGCTAGCTCCATACAGTGTCTTATGAATTAGAACAAGGCAATCCCTCCCTGCAGACATAGCTTCTCAAATACATGGCTTGGTGGCCTGTGTACCCTCAGGGTCTAGGAAGGGACTTGTCACTTAAGGGCTTAAATGTCTGTTAAATAAACATGCATCCATGAATGAAGATATATACCCTGGGATAAATTAATCAGACTCCTCTGCCTCTTGTTTCACTTTCTTGGACTTAGTGCCTCTAAAGCCTCTTTTGGCTCCAATGCCCTGTGAATTCTGTGATGCACAAAGAAGTGGTCAGCAAGGTACATCTTCTCCCCATTATCCCATTTTATCGATGCTATCCCGTAATCATATTAATAGAGCTCTTTTGTTAGAACAAAAGTTAAGTCTTTTCAGGATGATGTTAGAGTTCTCTGGCCAGCGAGATGACTGTTGAGGTAAAAGGGTGGAGACTTACGTTTCTGTCTCATCAGCGGATCTGAAACAGGCTTTGAGAGCTTCAGAGATTTGTTCCTGGTCAAATGGGGCTGAGGCTTCAAGGCACAGTGTTTCATTTTGCCTTCTTTCACCTTATAAAATTTAAATATGCTTTGAGGCAGTCTGTTGACCTTTGGCCAAGGGCAGTGTTTGCCCAGCTTGAATCACTCACTGACCTCTTTTGGATTTTTCCATATCTGTGTGCCTGTGGCAGTGCTGTTTCCATGTATCCAGGCAGTGTGCATAGAAGGTCATAAAAGGAGATTTCAGACCAGCAGTCTTCATCATTCACGCCACTCACTGTTCGGATCCCAGCTCTACCACTTCATTACTGTGTCACGCAAACGTCTCTGCATCGCATCTGTTTTCACATCTATACAGAGGAGATAATATTAGTATAGACCTCAGAATTGTTTGGAAGAGTTAATCCATTGTGAAGTGGAAAAAAGTGAAAAACCAAACCAAACAGTGTCTGGCACGTAGTAAGTGTACAATAAATGTCAGCATTCTGCTGTTGCTGCTGCTTGTCAGCATTAGAAGCTTGAAGCAAGCGCAGTGCCTGTATTTTCTGGTGTAGAGCCTGTAGGGGGCACTCAAGAGGTATCAGCTGTGGAGGGCCTGATCGTCAGGGAGTGTGGGTGGGCGTGGCTAGGTCTGTCTCACCAGAGGCCCTGAGAAAAGGTTCTAATGAAGGGTGGTAGGTCAGCCCTGTGTCCCTGTCCGTGGGTTGGATGCTCTGTTTTTTTCGTAGGGTCAGCCTGGGTTTGACTCAAAGCCGCCCTTTCTGAAGTATCTTGTGATTTTGGTGTTTGGGTGGGGCTTAAGGTGTTCCCTGGCGTCTACCCGTGCTTCGTATGTGCTGCCACCAGGTGGTTGTTAGAAAACTACTAGATGCGTGAGGCTGAGCTGTGAGGAGCAAGGGATGTGCCAACTAATTAATAACAAATAGAGTTTCCTTTCTTTTCTTTTCTTTTGAGACATGGTTTCACACTGTTGCTCAGGCTAGAATGCAGTGGCATGATCTCAGCTCACTGCAACCTCTGCTTCCTGGGTTCAAGCAATTCTTGTGTCTCAGCCTCTGAGTAGCTGGGACTACAGGCGCACACTACCACATCCAGCTAATTTTTGTATTATCAGTAGAGATGAGGTTTTGCCATGTTGGCCAGGCTGGTCTCGAACTCCTGACCTCAAGTGATCCGCCCACCTCGGCCTCCTAAAGTGCTGGGATTACAGATGTGAGCCACTGCGCCCGTCCACAAATATATTTTCTTTATTGAATCAGCTAAAATGTAAACTCTTATATTCACTGCCCACAAATAATTGTGATAGATTGTAGAACAAGGTATGAGGCTGGCAGTTCCTTGTTTTTGTAACTCGTTCTTGACCATTCCTCGAGGAGCTCACTGTTCCCCTCATCCAGGCAGCTGGAGCGGCCTCCCCTCTTCCTGTCTCACAGGCCCTGGAAGCTTCCTGTTGCTCCAGGCTTCTCCTTAGGGATCTGATTTTCCCAGAGAAGACAGCAGCTGCTGTTCCTACTCTCTCTTCCAGCCTGGAGTATTTGAAAGCTTTTCCAACTTTATCCAGCCTGGAGTATTTGAGAGCTTTCCAAACTTTATCTAGCCTGGAGTATTTGAGAGCTTTCCAAACTTTATCCTGAACACCTTGAAGATGAGTCCTGTGTTGACTGTGCCCTGAATTACAACTTGCCCCCCCTTTTTTTTCTCTTGCCCATGAGAAGAATAAACAGCTTTATCTGTTCACTAATTTAATTGTCATAGGATGGCTTCCTAGCTCTCTGGCCAAGTGCCTTTAGAAACTGTTTTAACATTGGTCATGTGGCTTGCGATTATCTCTTTAAACAACCATGTCAAGATGGCTTCGTGTATATCTGAATGGCCCTCCACCGTGTTTGCCCCTCGGGAGGTGCTGTACTGTTTAGATTCTCTGGCAAATTCTGTCCTCTCCCATTTCCTGTGACTCTGGATGGAATAGCCTTTTCAGAAGAATGACTTGATCTTTGACCGTCTCCACTGCCAAGTTCATAGATATCTACTGGAACAGATCCCTCGAGGCCACAGTTTTGAAAGGCAGGAGACATTTGGATGAAGAAGTCCTGGGAGGTCTTATAAGTCTGTGGTGACCTCCTCTGCAGGGAAGATTTTGAAAATTTCAAAACACAGCTTGTAAAATAAGCAATATCTGGGTTGGCTCCGATCCTGTCCCCTGGGTCTTGTTGGTGCATAAGTATAGGACAGAATTATTTAACTTTTTTTTTTCTGATCCTGAGGCTGGAGGCTAGTGTAGAAGGCTGATCTTACAGAGGGCTTTGAGGTAGGGTGGGAATGGAAGGCCAGGTGGCCTTGGGTAGATGCCCTTTGAGCTCCTGTTGCCTTCATCATAATATTTGGTGGAGCTCCCAGGCTGACAGTGTGGATGTCCTTGGGATATGTGTTAGGTTGCCTAATGACCCCCAGATATGTCCATGTCCTAATCCCTGGAACTCATAAATATTCCCTTATATGGCAAAAAGGACTTGGCAGATGTGATTAAGAATATTGAATTGGGTAGACTATCCTGGATTATGCAATCACAACAGTCCTTATAAGAGAGCCACAGGAGAGTCAGAGGCAGAGGAAGTAGAAGATGCTACCATGGAAGCCAGAGACTGGGAGAATGTAGCCAGGAGCTAACGCATGCCAGCAACCTCTAGAAGTTGGAAGAGATAAGAAATGGATTTTCTGCTCAAGTCTTCAGATGTAACTGGCTGTAGTGACACCTTGATTTTAGTCCTGTAAAAACGCATTTCAGATTTCTGACCTTTAGAACTGTAAAAGAATAAACTTGTGTTGTTTTAAGACCTAAATTTGTGGTAATTTGTTACAGCACCAAGAGGAAACTAATACAGGATGTCAAGGGTGGGCTTTGAATCTTGACCTCTTTGCTGCCACCAACACAGGCATCCTTTCTCCACCTCCGGTAACCCAGGTGCAATCATAGGGGCTGAGAGAGGCTGGCAAAGTCACATAATTGACATGAGGACAAAAGAAGTGCCATTTGAGTATTGGTGGCTTAGTCCAGGCCTCTTATTCACCTTCTACAGCAATCTCACACTCCATAGCAATTTCACCATCCAAGTTCCCCCAATTACCCCTGCTATTGCTATCACCCTTGATCATGTCAATCATGGGCAGTGAGGATGGGATCCTAAGGAAGGTAGTCCTGGGTCAGGGTTCAGGGAACTTTCTCTGTGGGTAAATCAGCTCAAAGTAGCCCTGACTCTGACATGGCACATAATTCCTTTTAGGTCAGCCTAGATTTGGTTGGGTTTGGCCCGTCGACAAGTCATAACCTTGTGTCTGAGTGTTGCCCCATGCTGGGTGATCTGGGAGAGTTGGGGCCTCTGAAAGACACAGATTTATTGAGAAGTCTCATTTCAGTAAGGTATAAATATGGAGCCAATCACTGGTCCAGCCATGCCTTGTGAAATCGCCTTTTCCCATCCTCTAATGGAATCTCAGGAAGATCCAATTTTGGTTATTAAAAGTTCAGTTCATTTAAAGTTTTGATTCTCAACTTGATTTAAATCTCATCTCCCTTTCCTCTAGTCTGGGCTTGCCACATGGCTTCAGGTACCTGAAGTTGCACAGGGCTCTTTTCCCTCTACCATGGAATGGTAAGGGTGTGGTGGGCACTGGTTCTGAGATACTTCTTCCTTTTATTTCTTCTGGATCTAGCTTTCCAAGGGTAGGAAACAAGGAAAGGGGAAGGGGATAAGGGCTATCAGCTCTTTACTCAACTGGATACCTCTCTCTGGTAGTTGTCACTGCCGCTCCAGCTCTCCCTCAACCCTCTGCCCTCTGGGTAGCAGATGTGAGTTCTTTGGAGGGCTCCATAGGACACTTCCTGCAGCAGGTAGTCCAGCTTCAGCTTGCCACTTGCTGCCGGGGTCTTCTCACCTAGCAGGCAGCCTTATTGGATGGAGTGTTGGCTGGAGAGCTCAAACCCAGCTCCCTTTGGTGTAGTCTACCTGACCCATAGGAAATGCATGCTTCTTACTGTGCCAGACAGTGAGAAGACGGAATGCTTCAATGCTGCCTCCTCTCTCTGTCCTGCCAACTCCCTTCAGTTCTCCTTTCCTTGTTCTGATAGACCCAGGGAGAGATCAGCAGACCCACGGTCTAAGCAGATGTTCATCTGTAGAGTGGACGGACATTCTCTCCTTGCAGCCGCCCCCAATCTCTATGAGTATTTCTCGTTTTCTTCATTTTCATTTCTAATGGCTGTGTTCCATTGTACTTATGGTTATACCATAATGGCATAAGTGGCATTATGTGTTATTTAAACCCATTATTTCTTTATTGAATATTTGGGTTGCTTCCTGGATGGTTTGTTCACTCGTGTTTACCATCAGACACCTGAAATGAACATCTCATGCTCACATCTTTGCTTACTTGAGTATTTCCTTAGAATAATCCTTTCTTAGTGTACTGTGCTTTGCTACACACTTGATACACATTGTGGCCTTCCTCCTTTCACCCTGTTTCAGTTCTGTGTAGAGCTTTTCCAGCACTCTGGGTTTTATGTCATAAATGTACTTCCCATGACCTTGTCCCCCAAGTGATTTTGGATCAATATTCCAGTCTGTGTTGACACTGGTGATGGAGTCTGAGCAGGAAGATCTTGGGTCGTCTTGGATGCAGACACCACTTTATTGCCAAGTTGCCCTGAAAATCTGCAATACAGAGTTATTGGCTAGATCCAGTGAGAATCTGGTGGGAGAATGAATGGGAGCTCTCTCCTTGTGTGTTGCCTGTGATCCCGGCACTTCTTTTTCTCTTTCTACCTCTCTGACCTTTCCATCTCACTCTCCTTCTTTGGCTCCTCTCTGGCTTTTAAAAAATGCTCCTCAATTCCAGAGCTCTGCCTTTGCCCTCCCGTCTGTCCCTCCACATGCTCTCCCAGGCAGCCTCCATCTCTCCAGAGGCTCCTGCCTGGGGGTTATCAGGTGGAGACCCAGGTCTCATGACGATGTCGTCTCTCAAATGTAAACTTTTGAGGTTTTCTTCAAATAGCATTATATATACCGAAAAGATAAAAAGTTGTCCATTATTTTACATTAACTGTTAAATGTAAACATTAAAAGTAAACACAATCTTCATAACTCTGTTTTGGCTTTTCTTGTTTCTTTCTTTTTCTTTTCTTTTTTTTTTTTTTTTAACTCAAGGTTCCCTCCAAAGTGGAAGAGGCTCAGCACCTCAGAGGGGCTTCTGTTTGCCTCTTCAATGAGCTGCAGACCAATATATCCATGAGCTACCATGCACCAGAATGTTCCTTGGTGGTGTCAAGCACAAATGCTTCTCAAACCAAAGTCCTTACCTCTCACCGCGCTCTCTCGCTGTGCCTAGATTCTCCATCACCCAGCCATTTGAGCCAGATCCTGGCATCACTGTAGATGCCTTCTTTATTCCTGTACCTGCCCTGTACCCATTCAGCCACTAACTCCCATTTTTCCCATCTCAGAAATGTCTTTTAAATGTTTCCTCCTCTCAGTTTCCATTGATGCTGTGTTTGAAGAGTAGGGACATGGCAGCGTGGAGTATGAGATAATGATGAACAAAGATAGTCTTTGTTTGGGCACAGCGGCTCATGCCTGTGATCCGAGCACCTTGGGAGACCAAGGCAGGAGGATTAGTTGAGGCCAGAAGCTTGAGATCAGGTTGGAAAACATAGCAAGACCTCATCCCTACCAAAAATGTAAAAAATTAGGTGGTTATGATAGCTGTGCTTGTAGTCCCAGCTACTTGGGAGGCTGAGGTGGGAGGGTCGCTTAAGCCCAGGCAGTTTGTGGCTACCCTGGGGACGACCTTGAAGAGCATGTAAAGGAGTTTACTCAGTTAGTAACATGGAGTTCTGTGGTTGCTGATCAGGAGGTGGTGGAGGCACCGTTGCGACACCATTGGACCACTGGGGACACACTTCAGCAAAACATAATTGGGAGACCTCTTCTAGGCGGGCAATGATGAGACCTTAAACTCAGTTTTCAAGAGCAAACTGGGTGGAGAGTTAGCTGTGGACAAGAGGATATGAACGTGGGGATGAACCTGAAGGAGTGGAACTTGGTAAGTGATTACATGGGCTTGAGAGAGAGAGGGAGGAATCAAAATTCCTTCAGGTTCCGAACAAGTGTTAGGGACACGTGAGGGTGGAAATTCACCCTGATCTTGGGAAATAGTTGGTTACATTTGAAGGAGTAGTTTGGGGGACTGCATGGAGTCTCACCTTCGGGGGAAGGTGAGGCACTGAATAAAGGAAGGATATACTACTCTTTGAGAGAGAAACAGGATCATTAGAGAGGTTTTCCTTAGCAGAGTGTATTCAGTATATTCATACTCTAAAAGGAAAGCAGCCAGGAGAAAGGGAGAGATTGAAGATAGAAGAGGAAAAAACCAATTACATGTAATTGTTTCATAACAGAAAAAACTTAGGCAGTGTTCCTCCATTGCATTACTAATGTATCTTAAAGCACCAAAGCTAACATCTTATGGAAACCACATTTCAAGGTTTATGATTGTGATTGCTTTCAGTTTATTTTTACAAAGATGCTAATTTCCATAAATAGCATGGAAGCATAAAGCAGTTTCCTCTCCAAGTATTTCATGGAATTACTTTCTGGAATTTGTCAGCACTCAACAGCTCCGGCCAACGTATGCTATAAATTATTGTGGTCAAATACTCAGAAATGCTTTTATTGTCCAAGCCTTCATTTACAAATAAACGGTATTTTATTTTGAAAGTAATTTAAAAACAAAGAAGAGTAACTATTTTACTAATAAAAGAATATTTAAAGTATTAAAGGACTCTAAATTCTCTTTACTCTCTTTTGAAATTGCCTTTTTTTAAAATTTAAAAACAGCACATATTCATTATAAAAATGTAGAAAACACAGGAAGGGACAATGATGAAAATAAGCATCACCTTTAATTATACTAATTGTTAGGATTTTGTTGTATAGATTTCTGATATTCTTCTTAGAATATTAACAAATATGTATCTTTTAAACAGTGACTATACTCCATTTTGATAACTATTTAAAAAATTTAATATTATGAGGAATATTTTCTACATGTCATTAAATATTTTCCTATAATGATATTAAATGTATTCCTGCTGTTACATCATTTGGATGTGTCATGCTTTATTAACCAATTCTTCACTACTGAGTGTTGAAATGTATTCAAAGAAATGTTTGTTAAGACATATAATTTTTGGGTCAAGAAGTTTGTGAAATTTTAAGACCTTTAATATATACTACAGATTGTCTTTTAGAAAATTCCATTGATGTCTATGCTTACCTTGCAATAGTTGGCACTATAAGATTAAGGAAATTTTATTAGTAAGAGGTTATTAAAAATACTTTGGGCCATTTGTATTACTTCTTTTTTGTGTATTGTCTCCTTAAGGCATTAGAAATGGAATAACAGGACTGGGCACAATGGCCACACCTGTACTCCCAGCACTTTAGGAGGCTGAGGTGGAAGGGTTGCTTGACTCCAGGAGTTCAAGACCAGTCTGCACAATATAGGGAGACCCCCATCCCTACGACAGATAAAGATAAATTATCTGGGCGTGGTGGTGTGTGTGCCTGTGGTGCCAGCCACTTGAAAGGCTGAAGCAAGAGGATCACTTGAATTTGGGAGGTTGAGGCTGCAGTGAGCTCTGATTGTGCCACTGCACTCCAGCCTGGGTGACAGAGCAAGACCCTGTCTCAAGAAAAAAAAAAAAAAAAGAAAAGAAATAGAAAAATAAATTTTCATCTTCATATGTATGCCCATTTTTCTATGAGAATCTTATTAATTTGTAAGTACTCCTCATATACAAAGAGTATTAAATTTTTGTCTTATGTTGCAAATAATTTTCCCATTTTGTCATTTACATTTTATTTTTGTTTATGTTTTGGATATACTGCCATTAAAAAATTTTAAGTAGTCTACTCTAGGAGTCTCTTAATTTTTTAACTCTCTACTTTTGTCATGCTTAGAAGTAACTTCATGTTGGGAGAAAATATATGGATATCTATATTATCACCTAGTCTTATATTTCTTTTTAAATATTTAAATCTTTATTTTAGAATATATGTAGTCAGTTAATCTTTCAGTCTTTTCTTGTGCTGATGCATACTTTTAAAGTTATTGTACCTTTGTAATGTGTTGGTATCCACTCAGGCAAGACCTCCCTTCATTATTACAGTTTTGACTAGTCCAGGTCTTTAAATTTTTGGTCACATTCCAGGAACAGAAAGTTCTCTTGTCTTAAATGGCATATGGTATAATGGAGGAGTAACAAAAGTTCCTTCTCTCAAAACTTTGTAAAACAAACAACAACAAAAAGAACAGTTTATCTCTAATGAAGCAAGGAAATGGTGCCAGCTTCCAAACACAAATTATGAAGGCTTTTTTTTTTTTTTTTTTTTTTTTGAGTACTGTGAAGTTTGGATGTAGGGGAGGGAGGATCCTGAAGACTGACATGTGTTTCCTTGGATTCTGAGCAGGACAGAGATTTCTGTAAGGATGTCCTATGTAATAAACTTTTTTAAGAACAGTGAAATTGGTGGCCCTGAGTGGGACTTGGAAAAAGCAGGTATTGTCCCCAAAAAGGCCTAGTTTGACACCAAAAATGACATGGTACATAGAATTGAAAGGGAACCCTTACTGATCAAAAATTGGATTGTCCATGTGTACAAAACAGCCTCCTACAGAGGGAGATTGGTGCAGATGAAATGGGATGAAGGGGTGGGTGGGTGGAAGAGCAACCCTTTCCATAACAAAGAGACTGTAGGTTAGGGGCTCTCTTGAGATCCCTGATGACTTTTGAATGCTGAAAATGAAGAGAAGATAGGACTCCAGAGAAAAGAAAATAACATATTTAGTGATAGGATTAACCAAACACCAAAGCATAGTGGAAGTTAGGGACTACTCTATTCATTTTCTGTCTTGTACCCTATGTCCTCTTTATGCTGCTCTTCAGCTTGAAACAACAAAAATAAGTGCCATGGAATAAGCAATTGGGAACATGCTAGACAAAATATACACCCAACAAGATGAAATGTAAAAAACAAAAATATACAAATGGTGATAGAAAAATGATGACAAAGGAGGCCCAACATATGCATAGTTAATATTTTTGAAAAAGAGAACAGAAAATATTCAACAATATAATTAAGGAAAATTTTTCTCTTTTTCTTCAGGTCATTGTAAATATTGATTCTGTTTTTTTGGTATTGAGTATTACTGAAGAGAAATCTGTGGTCAATCTGATATTTTCTCTTTTTTTTTTCTCACTTTGACACTATACCTACATGATTTCTTCCTTATTCTGAAGTGTCATATCAGGACATGATATAAACAATTTTTATGTAAATTATTTTTTATTTCTGTGTGTGTGTGTGTTTGTGTTTCAGTAACTTTAAAAAATGGGGTCATCAAATATGTAATGTTTTCATTTTTATTTTTGCTATTCTTTTCCTAAGCTCACTTTTTCTGTTGTCTTGAAATGTTTCCTTTAAACTCATATTTCTACCTGAGCTTTTAAAAAGGGAGATCAAGTTGTCCATAATGTATTTTTGACTTTTTTTTTGAGTAATTTATTTAGTAATACATGTTCTTTGACTACATTTTGGTTCTGTTTCTTGCTATTTTTAAAAATTTGTGTGCATCAATCTTGTGAACATTCTGTTCTGATGGGTATTCTCTTCTTAATGGGGCTCTGCTCTGTGTGTCTCCCATCCTCCTTGGACCAAGAGACTAACCAGAACATATTTTTTTTCTTGGTAATGATAGAGATACAAAAAACCCAAATGCACATGAGTCTTTTAAGCTTCTGCTTATGTCATTTCTGCTAACATCCCACTGGCCAAAGCAGCTCACACAGCTGAAGCCAAAGTCAGGGAATAGGGAAACATCCTTACCTACTATGAGGCCAGAGGGCAGAGCAAATTATACAGCCTTGTCCGATGTTATTAGGGCAGGGGAGTGTGCTCCTCCCATGGAGATTTTCTGTATCTCTGTGTGTTGGAGGAGTGAGTATTTATTTATTTTTTTTAGACGGAGCCTCACTCGGCTGCCCAGCCTGGAGTGCAGTGGCGCAGTCTTGGCTCACTGCAACCTCCGCCTCCTGGGTTCAAGCGATTCTCCAGCCTTAGCCACCCCAGTAGCTGGGATTACAGTTGTGCACCACCACGCGCGGCTAATTTTTGTATTTTTAGTAGAGACGGGGTTTCACCATATTGGCCAGGCTGGTCTGGAACTCCTAACCTTGTGATCTGCCCGCATCGGCCTCCCAAAGTACTGAGATCACAGGCGTGAGCCACTGCACCTGGCCGGGAGTGAGGTTTGTTTTTTTTTTTGAGACAGAGTCTCGCTCTGTCTCCCAGGCTGGAGTGCTGTGGCGCAATCTCGGCTCACTGCAAGCTCTGCCTCCTGGGTTCACTGCATTCTCCTGCCTCAGCCTCCTGAGTAGCTGGGACTACAGGTGCCCACCACCACGCCCGGCTAATTTTTTTGTATTTTTAGTAGAGACGGGGTTTCACCCTGTTAGCCAGGATGGTCTCAATCTCCTGACCTCGTGATCTGCCCGCCTCGGCCTCCCAAAGTGCTGGGATTACAGGTGTGAGCCACCGCGCCCGGCCAGGAGTGAGTATTTTTGAAAAATAATCTACTCTACTGTTGTGGCAGGCTTTTCTTTAAGGCAGCCTAGTTCCAGAGAGCATGCTTTAATCACTATACTCTCACAACCCTCATAAATGAAATTATGACTTTGGGAGGAGTTGACACAAATCAGGTCTCCATGATCTGCCACTGCCTTACTTCATGAAATAGATGTTTATACAACATAGGGGCTGAGCATGGTGGCTCACGCTTGTAATCCCAGCACTTTGGGAGGCCAAGGCGGGCAGATCACCTGAGGTCGGGAGTTCGAGACCAGCCTGGCCAACATGGTGAAATCTCATCTCTACTAAAAATACAAAAATTAGCCAAGCTTGGTGGTGCACGCCTGTAGTCCCAGCTACTTGGGAGGCTGAGGCAGGAGAATTATTTGAACCTGGGAGGCAGAGGTTGCAGTGAGCTGAGATTGCGCCACTGCACTCCAGCCTGGGTGACAGTGGGAGACTCTGTCTCCAAAAAAAAAAAAAAAAAAAAAAGAAAAAAAGAAAGATGTTCATAAATTATAGGAAGAAGCTTTGATTCTTTATTTACTATCTCACTCATAATCCTAACTCTAACCCTAGACCAAAGTCTGTAGCAGTAGAAATCCAGAAAATAATTCCTCTTAATCCCCTAAGTCAGTGGTGTTATTTAAATTTTTTGACTGTGACTCACAGGAAGAAATGCATTTTATATTATGACCACACACACACACACACACACACACACACACACACACATGCACACGTATGTTTTTCATAATACTTAAACAAAAGTTTTGGGAAACAATACTTAATCCTATTTGTTTTTCTTTTCCATTCTATTTCATTTCATTCTATTCCAATTGATTCCATGAAAAAATGGCTAAGACCTAATCAATTCATTTTATAACCCACTAATGGAATGTATTCACAGTGTGAAAAAATACTGCTCTGGTTAATAGACCCCATTCTCTGTCTACCTGTGTGTATATTGAGGTTGGTATCTGGTAACTGAGACACTTAGCACAACTGCCTGATTCTGGTCAACTGATGTCTATTGTAACTCTGCTCTCCTGGGATGGTATCTCCTGGGCTAAACCAACTATTGCCAATGGTGTGCAGATAAAACTATAATTTCCAGCATGCTTAGTAATTAGCGTTCTTCAGAGCTATCTAGATGTTCATATTCTTTCACTCCTTTGACCTAGTAACATGAGGAATCATAGTAATAGGTTTCTGAATATTGAATCATCCTTGTGTTCCTGGCATTAACTGTACTTGGCCATGACATATTGTTTTTTTTTTAATATTCAGCTGGATTTGGTTTGCAAATATTTTATTGAAAATTACTACATCTGTATTCATAAGAGATGTTGGTTTGTACTATATTTTTCAGGTTTTTATATCAAGATTTTCAGTAACCTCATAAAATGCATTGGGTACTTTTCATAATTTTCCTTTCCTGGGTCTGTTTAAATTGCACAGAAATAACCTGTTTCTTGAAGGTTGGAAAGAACTTGCCAATAAAATAAAGAGGGCACAGAACTTTTTGGGGGCAGCCCTTCTTTGACGTCCTCTTTACTTTTTATGCAATTGTTGGTGTGTTCGGGATTTCTCCAGATTCTTTAATCCAATTTGATCAATATAAAATACAAAAAGATAATTTGTTTTTTCCTAGAAGCCTTCTGGACAGCAAAGGCAAATATTTTATACTATTTTAAAATATTTTCAAGTTATTTTGCAGTGATATTTTGATTTATTCTCTCTTCAGAGAATGTGGGTTTTATTTAGTCTCATTTTTTGAAATGTTGTAAGGTGCTCAATTTTATGTGTATCCCAAGGATATTTGATAGTTGGACATTTTGTAAATTTTCACAGCTATTTGACAATAAATTATATTCTCTGCATTAAAGAATATTGTTCTGCTGTCCCCGACTCTTCTTTACTAGTTCTCTCCCTCTACTTTTCCACTCCCCTACTAATTCCCCTTTAGCTCTAGTGGGGAGCAATCTAACTCTTTTGTTTCCTTGTCTCCTATTGATCTGTGTCCTCAGGAGCTCTGCCAACAAATGCTTGCCTAGCTGTTTTTGTAAGCAAAGATACTTCTCTCCTTAAGAGGAATAATGGGCCTAGCTGTTGGGTAAGATTAAATTCTGCTTTCCAATTTGCTGATTTTGCCTCTGGGTTGCTTTTTAGTTTTTACAATATTATCAATAAAGGATATTTAACGTCTTTGTGCAGCAAGCATTTCTCTTTATTACTAAGTTGTACCATTAGTAGCCTGGGAGAGTGTCTTGCGACCTATACTCACTCGCATTTGATGTCACTAATAAAATGCTAACTCCATAGAAGCCTGGGCATTTTAAACCCTGTCACCCTTAAATCCAAATAGAAGTGACCACCCTGGGAATCAGAGTAGAGAATTCTGAGGGTTGGTATAGCTCATTTAGGAGTACATTTTAAGCTATGTTATAAAATGGATACTCTGTGAGTCTATAGTTTGTGAAAAGAGTGACCCATATATGTTAGAATGCAAAAATAAGGTGTCAGCGAAGCAGGGGTGTAAATCATAAGCAAAGCTTGCTGGTGCTCCAGGGGGTCTGGAAGATAGGACTCAAAGTGTGTTTGGAAAGGAAAAGCACTATTGACATCTTTTGCTAAGGTGAAGGCAGGGCCTGTGAAGAGGCTCTTCCTGCCTGGATGGGTATTCTCCGTGAAGCTGAGGGATGACTGCCCATTTGCTGGGTGTGCAGATTGTAGATTGTAGTAGAAAGAAGCCAGCCTGAATGTGAGGGACATGCCTGCCCTTCTGGAGGAAAGTTGCCCATTTGTTGGCAGTCATTTGTAATCATTATTCCTCCAGTTGAGAGAGAAGAGAAAAGAGGTGTGGGATGGGCAGATGAAACAAGTCCAACACCCTTTACTGTTCAACCCAAATTCCTTTCAAAGCAAACACTTCACACTTAGAATGCAGAGCCTCCTTTCCAAAGAACAGGGATAGGTGAGACATTTGCAACGTTGCTTCCTTGTGCCATGACTCTCCAAGGGAAACAGACCTTCCCAGAGCCCAGTCAGGCCTTTGCTGGGGGCCTGACAGCGGCCTTACTTCTTAGGACAGGCTTTGTGGGTTTGCATCTTGGAGGTAGACCGGTGGCTTTGAGCTGACCTTGGAGCTCTCCTTCCCGTCCCTGGGAGGTCCAGCATGTGGCAGGCATCATTGTTCACAGCTCCAGAGGTGGAGCACTTATGCTGCACGCTCTGTAAACACTTTCTGGGATGCATTAGCAGCTTCCATTGTCAGAGCCAGGAAAGCATTTTGGTGCATGGAGCAAAGAAGGAATGCATGGAGTGGCAGCTGGCCATGATCTGGCGGGCTCTGTTCAGGCCATGTTTGTGAGAGGGCTGTTCACCTAGGTGGTGCCTTCTATGCACCTGGCTGATGACTGCTGATGTCTGGTGGGTCCTTAGCAGTGCGCTTAGCAACCAGTCACTTTAAAAGATAACAGAGCTTTTGGGGAGAGGGAGAGAAACCCAGCCTACACCATGGAATGAACTAGCCACTGTTTATTATAGTGTTAATTGATAAACGAATAGACAGGCACACATACATAATTGTACCACACAGAGCAACATAGATAATGTACTGATTGCTATCCTCAGTTTTTCCCCAGTAGAGCATTGGTGAGTCCCTAGAGTGTGACAGGCCAAGGTGGTGTCTCAGTCTGTTGACATCATTGCTGGGTTTTTTTTCTATGCTGTCTGCTGACCCTCTCTCATGCCCTTCCCAGGACACAGAGTGCATTGAGTAAGCCTTGGCTCCCAAGATGCTTCATTGGCCAGCCCTGGGGTAGTGTCCTAGATGTTAACAGTTTTTTTTCCACTCTAGGAATAACCAAGGGAAGTTTGTCCTTCAAAAGACACATGGCACGCAGGACATAGGCATCTTTTTTAAGCTGTCATGTGGAAGTACTCACTGACCTCAGAGCTCTGTTTTGTAACATAGGATTAGCACATAATTCTGAGGTGCAATTAATGAATCCATTGACTAACAATCCCTGATAAGGTCAAGAAAGAAAGCTATCTTAAGAGAAACTAATATGAGACTAGGGTTGGCAGCAGAAGTGCAAGTGGAGTCCTCATCTGTATTCAGCACTTAGAATTCATGGCTTCTTCTCTGCTTTCTGTTTGTAAGGTTGTTGTATACTGAGGACTTTTAGTTTCTTTAATATGAAATGTGTGGTTTGTAAATATTTTCTCCCAGTATGTAGCTTGATTCTTTTACCCTCTTATAGGTTTTTATTTTTTATTTTTATGTTTTTTTTTTTTGCAGAGGAAAAGTTATAAATTTTGGTGAAGTTCTGTTTATCAAATTTTTTCACTTATAGATCATGGTTTTTGGTGTCATGGCTAAGAATGCTTTGCCTACCCTAAGTCCTGAAGATTTTCTCCTATGTTTTCTTCTAAATATTTTATAGTTTTACATTTTATATTTAAGTTAATGATCCATTTTGAATTAATTTGTTCATACAGTGTGAGGTTAAGGTCACATCTTATGTTATATGGTGTGAGGTTAAGGTCAAGACTCACTTTTGCCTATGATGTCCAATTGCACCATCATCATTTCTTGAAAAGACATTCATCCTCCATTACATTACTTTTGCTCCTTTGTCAAAAATTAGTTGAGGGTATTTGTTTGGGTCTATTTTCAGATTCTTCATTTTGTTCCATTGATCTATGTATCTATTTGTCCTACAGTGTCACACTATCTTGATTACTGTAGCTTTACAGTAAGTCTTAGAGTGATTCCTCTTTATTATTCTTTATCAAAATTATTTTAACTGTTCTAGATTCTTTGCATTTCCATGTAAGTTTTGCTTGTCTATATATACACATATATATACACACATATACATATATATATACACATATATCCATATATATACACATATATATACACATATATCCATATATATACACATATATATATACATATATACACACATATATACATATATATATATAAATCTTGCTGGAATTTTGATAGGAATTGTGTTAAACCTATAGGTCGCTTTTGGGAGAGGATAAACATTTTTACTGTGTTGAATCTTCCCAATCCATGAATATGGTCTGTCTCTTCATTATGTAGCTGTTTCTTGACTTCTATCATAATGTTTTGTAAAATTCTGAACAATCCTTGTTGGATTTATAATTACATATTCTATATTTTTTTGGAGTGATGGTAAATGGTGGTGGGTTTTTCATTTCATTACCTATCTGTTGGTTGCTAATACACAGAAATACAATTGATTTTTGTGTATTGATCTTGTATCTTGCAACCTTTCTGAAATCATATACTGGTTCTAGGAAGGGTTCTTTTTTAGATTTCTTGGGATTCTCTACATAGACAAAGGGATATAAGACCTAAAGTTAACAACCAATACTATGTGCTGCCTTGATATCTGGTGAAACTAGGAGGTCCTTGAATGGCTTAATGTTAAGTTTCTCTCCCTAATCCATTCCCATGGATAAGGTCCATGGAAGAATTTTTTTAAAATCATGAATAGGTGTTTAATTATGTGAAATGCTCTTTTCCGCATCAGTTTATATGATCACATGATTTATCTTTTTTTTTTTTAATGCTGTTGATTTGATGTATTACATTGATTTTCAGGTATTGAACCAGCCTTGCATCCCTGAAATAAACTCCACTTGGTCATGGCCTATCATTCTTTTTATATATATTGCTGAATTCTATTTACTAATGTTTTGTTGAGAATTTTTGCATCTAAATTCATGAGAGATATTCATGTGCTGTTTTCTTTTTTTTTTTTTTTTGTCCTGTCATTGTCTGGTTTTAGTACTATCTTCATAAAATGAGTTGGAGAGTGTTCTCTCTTCTGTTTCCTGAAAAGATTGGTGTTCTTTACATGTTTGGTATAATTCTCCAGTGAAACTTGGATATTTCATTTTTGACAGATTTTAAACTGTGAACTCAATTTCCTTAACAGTTATATAGTATTATTCAGGTTATCTATTTTATATTGAGTGAATTTTGGTATTTTTTGTTTTTCAAGGAATGGGTCTATTTCAAATTGTTGAATTTTTCTATGTGGAATTGTTTGTTGCATTTCCTTGTTATCCTTTTAATGGTTGCAGGATCTGTAGTGATACCCATTTCATTCCTGATATTTGAAGTTTGCATTTTTTCTCTTTTATTCTTTGTAATATTGCTTACTTTTTTCTTTGTCAGCTTATTGTTTTGTTGATCTTTAAAAAGAATTAGGTTTTTGTTTTATACATTTCCTCTGTTGTTTTTCTGTTTTCTATTTCAGTGAATTTTGCTCTTTATTATTTTCTTCCTTCTGGTCACTTTTTTTTCCCCTCTGTTTTCCATTTTCTTGGGGGTAGGATTAGATTATTGATTTGAGATCTTTTCTTTTTTTTCTAATGCAAGCATTTAGTGCTATAAATTTCTCTCTCTGTAACTGAGTTTGCCATACCACAAAATTTGATATGTTTTACTTTCATTTTCATTCTTATTAAACAATATTTTTAAACTTTCCTTTGTGCTGTGTTCTCAATGTTTGTGTCCATCCACCTCCAAATTCATATGTTAAAATCCTACCCTTTGGCCAGGCGCGGTGGCTAACACCTGTAATCCTAGCACTTTGGGAGGCTGAGGTGGGCGGATCATGAGGTCAGGAGATCGAGACCATCCTGGCTAACATGGTGAAACCCCATCTCTACTAAAAATACAAAAAATTAGCTGGGCTTGGTGGTGGGCGCCTGTAGTCCCAGCTACTCAGGAGGCTGAGGCAGGAGAATGGCGTGAACCCGGGAAGGGGAGCTTGCAGTGAGCGGAGATTGCACCGCTGCACTCCAACCTGGGCGACAGAGTGAGACTCCATCTCAGCAACAAAAACAACAACAACAAAATCCTACCCTCCAAGGTTATGGTATTAGGAAGTGGGAGGTGATCAACTCATGAGGGCAAGCCCTCCTGAATGAGATCAATGCCCTTATAAAATAGGCCAAAGGGCGCTTGTTTGCCCCTTCTTCCACGTGAAAACACAGTGAGAAGACACATCTATGAACCAGAGAGTAGGCCCTCACCAGATACTGGACTTGCTGGAACCATGATCTT
The DNA here is from genome assembly GCF_028858775.2 of Pan troglodytes. Classification (NCBI taxonomy): domain Eukaryota; kingdom Metazoa; phylum Chordata; class Mammalia; order Primates; family Hominidae; genus Pan; species Pan troglodytes. The sequence goes on along the minus strand of NC_072414.2, from coordinate 74,944,301 downwards.
GGACCTCCCACTCTCCAGAACTGTGAGAAATACATTTCTGTTTTTTATAAGCTACCCAGTTTGTGATATTTTGTTAAAGCATCCCAAATGGACTAAGACATTTTGAGAATTTCTGTTTGACTCATGGATTATTTAGAAACATGTTATTTACTTTCCCAGTGTTTGGAAATTTTCCTGTTACCTTTCTGTTACTGATTTCTAGTTTTATTCCATTGTGGTCAAATAATAGACTCTGTCTGATTTTAATCCTTTTAAATTCACTGAAGTTTGTTTTGTGTCCAATAATATGGTCTATTTTGGTGAATGTTCCATGGGCACTCTTGAAAAAAATGTGTATTCTGCTGTTGTTGGGTGGAGTGTTCTTTAGATGTCAATTAGATTTTGTTGGTTGATGGCGTTGTTTAGTTCTTCTATAATCTTGCTGATTTTCTATCTAGTTATTCAACCAATTGCTGAGAGAGAGATGATGAAATCCTCAAGTATAGTTTCATTGAGTATAATTTTTCTTTCAGTTTTATCAGTTTTTGCTTCAAATATTTTGAAACTTTGTTGTTTGGTGCATACACATTTAGAATTCCTATGTCTTCTTGGTGGTAGAACTTTGCTCTATGTCTCCGATATTTTTCTTTACTCTGAAGTTTACTTTATCTAATATGAATGTAGCCACTTCTTTTAAAAATTACTATGAAATATATTATTAGCATAGTATATGTGTTTTCATCATTTACTTTGAACCTGCCTACATTATCATATTTGAGGTGAGTTTCTTATAGAGAGCATATAGTTGAGTCATGTTTTTAAAAAATTCATTCTGCCCATCTCTATCTGGTATATCAGTGTATTTGCTGTAATTTGACTATTTACATGAAAAGTAATTATACTAAATAATACTTCAGTTTTCCAGTTTTAAACTTATTTTGTCTTTAGTCTCACTTTTTTTTGTTCTGCTGTTTCCCTTTTCTTGCCTTCCTGTAGGTTACTTGAATTTTTTTTTTAATATTGGATGTTGATTTTTCTATGGGAGTTTTCATTTTCTCTCTCTCTCTCTGTCTGTCTCTCTCTATTTCTCTCCCTTCCTCTCCCCTTCCTGCTTTATCTTATTAAAGTCTACTGATACCAACTTTACCACCTCACTTAGTGTAGAAACCTTACCTCTATTTAGGTCCCCTTATTCTTCACCCTTTTGAATATAGCTGTCTTAATATGTCCTCGATATAGTTTGAGCACCACATCAGATGACATAATTTTTGTTTCAACTGTCAAATACATTTAAAAAACTCATAAGGAGAAGGATATTCTATTATCTTTACCCCTATTTTTACCCATTAATTGTTGTTTCTTCCTTCCAAGAGTTTTGAAGCCATCTTCTGTTATTTTATCCTTTCTTTTTGGAACACTTCTTTTATCTCCTCTTTAATGGTAGGCCTTCTGGTGACAAATTCTTAGTTTTGCTTCATTTGAGAATGTCTTGATTCCAGAAGGATATTTTTGCTGGATATAGAATTATAGGCTAAGAGTTCCATCTCTTTTTTAGCACTTGAAACACGTTGTGCTACTGCCTTCTGTCTCTGTGGTTTCAGATGAGAAATTTAATGTTATTCAAATTGTTTTTTTCCTGTAGGTAATGCATTGTTTCTCTCTAGCTGATTTTTAGATTTTTGTTTGTCCTTAGATTTGAAATGTTTAATAGTGATATATCTTCTTGTAGTTCTTTGGGTTTATGCTGTTTAGAATTCAGATTATTGAATCTTTAGTTTTAGTCTTTTCCCCCAAATTGGGAAAATTTTAGCCATTATTTCTTCAAATGTTATTTTTAGGCAATATATATATTGCCTAATATATATATTGTATATATATTGCCTAATATATATAGTATATATAGTGTATATATATAACATATTTATATATGTATATATAATATATATTTATATAATATAAAATATAAATATATATAAATATATATAAAATATAAATATATTATGACCATATTATTGGATACAAAACAAACTTCAGTGAATTTAAAAGGAAATATATATTTTATATATATATTTCTTCTCCTTTTTGTTCTGTGATAGTGAAAGTATCATATCCTTTGTTATTCTCCCATAGGCCTCGGATGTTCTGTTTATTTTATTTTCAGTATATTTTCTTTCTGTTGTTCATATTAAGTAATTTCTCTTGATTTTTGTTGAAGTATACTGATCTGTCATCTCAGTGTGCTAAAAACCTCTATCCAGTGAGGTTTTAAAAATTTTTTAAATTTAAGATGTTGTGTTTTCAGTTCTGTAATTTCTATTTGGATTTTAAAACATATCTTCTATTTCTTTTATGAGATTTTCTATTTTTTGTTTGTTTCAAGAGTGCTCATAATTGCTCATAGAAACATTTTTAAGATGGCTTCTTTAACATCATTGGCAGATAATTTGAACATCTGAGTTCATTTCAGTGTAGGTATCTGTTGATTGTCTTTTCCCATTTAAGTTATTTTCCTAATTCGTAGTATAAAAAGTGATTTTTAAATTATATCCTAAAAATTTTGAGTATTATGAGACTCTGGATCTTATTTGATTCAATTTAAATCTATCTTCTATTTCAGCAGACAGTGATCATGTTTAAATCTAGTGTGTAGGTCCCTGCCTCCTTTCGTAGGCCATAATTATAAGAGTTTAATTTTTAGTGCCCTGCAATGCTACTCTGATCTGCTTCATTCACATGCAGTGGTATTCCACACAGTAGTTCAGTTCTCAAACCTTTTGTATTGTTAATTCTGGTCAGTTTCATGTGTGAGTTGGTTAGGGGTCTGCCTAGAGCTTTATGTGCAGTTTTAAGGATTTCCTTTCTCCAGCTCCCTTCTCTCCAAGTTGTGCCTCCCCAGCCCCCACTGTATTTGTGAGGGAGAGGAGCACCACCTGCCACCACTGGGTAAGGGTGGAAGTCCAGGCTTCTCACTTCATCTCAGCAGATATTGTCCAGCATTGGTTAAGGGGAGTGTCACTCTGTGTTACCCATTATTACAAGGATTAAGGTGGGAGTCCAAAATCCTGACTTGGTCTTTGCTGACACCATGCCACCATTGGTGGGAGGGTAGCATGTCCCAGAGTGTCCACTACCACTTATTAGGGTATAGAAATTCAGACTTTTCACTCTTTGCAGGGCAGGAGTTGGGGAAGGCATCCATGGTGTTTGGCTGATGTAAGGGGGTTATTGTCAAAAAGATGTTTGTTGTGCTGGGCTGTCTCCTAGTCCTTTGACTGGAGAAAGCAGGCTTTTCTTTTCTTTTTGTCTCTGCTTGTTGGCATTTATGAGTTGCATTGTTCTCTAGCACACTGTCCAGAACATATGGAATGTGAAAGGAAAACCCAGTGAACCCACCACTATATTGTTCCTTAAGTTCTGAGGTTCCTAGCCAGTCTTTTCTCTTCTTTTTACTTTTCAGAGGCTCTTCTTATGATTGTTTGTGTGATTATGTCTAGGGTGTTTAGTTGTATTTGGGTGATGGGCAAGGGGGACATGAGTATACACCATTTTGTCCATAATCCAAGATTCCTTTTTATAATCTTTGATAATTTTGATACTTTTACTAAGATATGACTAGGTCCTAATTTTTGATTGGCACACTTTAGTTGTTTTTTTTTTTTTTTGACTTAGGAATGTTTTCTTCTAGTATGTCTTTAAATATTTTTTCTTCTCTTTTAGTTTTTCTGTTCCCTTCTTTAAGAACATCAATTTTCCATATGTAGATATTGTACTGTTTAATCATCTTTTATAATTTTTGTGTTTTCCTTTTTATCCCTAATTCTCACACTGATCTGCTACTTAACTGACTCTTAATTTTCTATAATGTAATTTCTGCTCTGTACCTTTTCTGGTGCTTTAAGACATTATTTCCTTTCATTTTTTTTTATACTAGCTCTTTTTTAAATTTCAAATTATTGTCTTAATAAGATATTGTTCATGGTATTATTCATGTCTTATTTTTCAAAGGTCATGTTTTCTTTAATTTCCTTAAGAGTTCAAAGCAAATGTTATCCAAAATTTAGTTTATTTTCTAGAATAAAAATTTAAAAAATTTTCTCTTACAGATTACATTATTATTATTTTAATCCTACAGATTAAACTACAGATTCTCGTAGTTTTCAAGTTGGTTTTATTCCTGTTTACATATTCTTGAATAAGCATTTGCAATAGCCCTATCACTATTTGCAGTATTCCCCAAACTTGGGAGGCACACTTTTCCTTGGATCTGATACCAGCTAGAATAGGCTAGATCATGCTTCAGTAACAAATAATCAAAATATTTTAGTGACATAATACAGAAAGGATTTTTTCTTGTTCATTTACATATCTATCACATTTCTCCTCAGTGTTGTTGCCATCTGAAACGTTGCAGATTTCCATGTCAGAGGAAAATAGAAAATGTGGCAAATTGGGTGCTTGATCTTAAAGACTTCTGAATAGAGGTGACACGTCATTTATATTTTGTTAGTTAAAATAAGTCATGTGGACATACTCAACTTCAAAGGGATGGGGTCGTGCACTTCTATCATGGACCCAGGAGGAGAACTGAAAATATTTAGTGAGCAGCACTAATGGCTACCATAGATCCGCCATTGTTTGCTTTTGTGCCCTAGAAATTCATCTTTAAGATGATCAAGAATGGATTTGGGATTAATGTTAGGCAAATATTTGCCAGCCTAGACATATCAATAGTTCTGGTTGACATTTCTCTGATTGGTTAGTGCCTGTGGATTAAATAGTTTGAATAGCACTCTAAAAGGGCTGGCTGTGGAAGCTGGGGTCATGGATAGCCCTAACTACAGACTCACATTGGATGTGGTCGACTTGCTTTACCAATTTCCCTAACTGCTGTCGGTGCATGGTAAGAGAAAGAGAGAGACCTCAAGTGAAGGTGTTCCCGTCTCCCCTGTGCCCTGTCATGGTCTTCAGCTGCTAACCCTCCATATCAAGGATACTTCTAGAATTTTATTTATTTACTCCCCATAACATTGCTCCTCTTTTCCTAAGAATGGACGTTTAAAAATCTGTCCTTAGTGACTTCTTTTTTTATTTGATCCTACCTGTACTTGATCTAGCAAAAACACCTTAAAATTTGTGTCGTATAGTTGGCATTGTTTCCAATTTCAGAACTATTTTTGATATTCTCTTGTTCTGTTTTTCTTCAGTTGTTTTGGACAATTTCTGGCTAGAGACGCTTGGGTATCTTAGTTATCTGAATGCTGGCATCTTGACTCTGTGACCCTGGGAGAGGGCTCTTGGCTGTATGTAGCAGGCTTCTCTGTATTCTCTCTGGCATAATTTATGGTTGGCCAGTTGATTTAGAGACTCAGGGATGGGATAAAGAGAGCATCAGAGATCATGGAGCCTGAGACAGACCTGCCCAAGGTTCACAGGACAAGTGAGGGTCAGAACTAATAGCAGATCTACACCTATAGCTCACCAGATGTCTTGTTCTGGAAAACCTGTGGTATCCAGACCAGAAGGTAGCAGGTAGGGGACTCTACTTGTCACACTACCTTAGATGCATTTACCTTTGCTCTTTCTCTGTCTTATGTCTCTCTTTCACCATCCCATTCTTCTATTCCATCTCTTTTTATCCTTTTTCTCTGAGATATGTTAGGTCTGCCAGAAGAGCCTACCAATGTCACTCGTCCTTGCTGTTGGCACAAATGGCTGAGTAGATTGATGACTAGTATATTGGAAGAGGAACTAAGTTGGTGTCTCATGGGAGAACATTGGTGTTAAAGGGTAAGGAGATTCAGTGTTTGTTTATTGTACAAGGAAGCATGATACTGCCGTAGTCTAAATAATACTAATTGGTGTTTCCCTTGGCTTGGCCTGAATCACACTGTTTTCCTTAAATTTTCCATTAGAGAGCAGATGTCATCTAATGACTTTCCTACAAATGTTTGCTTTCTTAGAAGTGAGCTATGTTTATTTCTTCAGTTACAAAAATGTGTTGTTTATAACTCGTAAAGAAATGTGACTCTATTCTGATTTGCCTCCCATCACCTTTTCTCCCTGGGTGATTACCCAGCCTATTGTCTGGTGGACTAAACTGCCTAGTGGTGAGAAAGACATCCCAGGCAGGCCATCAAAGCTTGCCTGATGTTTTTCAGAGGTTTAAGAGTACAAGGAAATTCACTTGGAAATATTTGGACTTTGGCCACAAATTCAATTTAAGGCATTGGCTCAACAAAACTGGTCATTCCTTTGAGCCAAGATGAAACAAGCATTAGTGGGGAGAATGAAAGATGGTTGATACTTGCTCAGACCTTCTGTGTACAGCCATGAAGATAGGTATTGCTGAGTTTTTACTTTGCTCTTGCATGTGGCTTGTTGTTTCCTCCAAATAGTGTGGCCAATTGTGTATTCAGGCTGTAGTCAAACTGAACTTGCACTGCTCCACGCTTTCCTCTTCTTATTTTCCCCTCCTCTCAGTCCTTCCTCCCTGCCCCTCTGTTGTTAATCCTAGCTATCCTTCAACACTCAAGACATCCACAAAGTCTTTCCCAATCCTCCCACTGGCATACATCTCCCCGTTTTTGTATCCCATCATGTAATTATTTCTACACATGTCTTTTCTCCTTCGTTGGACTTCCCATTTGACTTTTCTTCCCCATTCCTTGAGGTCTATGTCTATTTTACCTTTGGGCCCCTCACACAATCTAGAGCAGATCCTGGGACATAATGAAGACTCATTTGAGCATATGGTATCTGTCTGGAAGAAGTCCACGTCAAATTGTGGAGGTAAGTAGGCAACAGGACCTAAGTAGCAGAGAACAGTTCCTGGCAGCCTTGTTGCATCTGGAATCCCTGTCCATCCAGTACTGTACCCAGCGCCTCCTTCACACCCTCATTCTCTAAGGTCAGTAGCGCTCCATTCCATGACCCTTTCCACACTTGTCTCATACTTTCAAAACCTGAGCTTCTCATATAGGAGCTGCTATTGTTTTCTCATACAGCTGTGTTTTTCCCTAAGACATCTTAAAGATCTGGCTTAGCCTTTGACAGCCTGACACTTAATCATTTTGTTTTTGTTTTCTCATTCTGCTTTTAGTAAAAACATTTATGTTTTCTCCCTTGCATAATAGTATTTTAGGCCATACATATGTCCCCGCTAAAAACTTCACGTTGGTATTCCAACCTTAGAGCTTCATAGTAGATTTGAAACCTGAAGCAAAGATTACTTGTTTACAACCTATCAAGGATAACATTAATTTATCTTTTCAGCATCCTTGCTTATGTCTCATAGATATTATAAGTTTTTGGAGATTTCTGCTTAGTTTGTTAATAATTAAATGGATTAAATAAATAATACAGACACACACATTTACCACCTCCCAGTTTACAAAATAAAACTTTGTCAACACAAAACCCTAGCCACATTTTCCTTTTCCTCTCCCTTTTGTCTTCAGAGGAAACAACCATTCTGAATTTTAAGTTTATAATTTCTTTCCTTTTCTTTATACTTTTGCTACATATTTCTAAACAAAATATGCATTGTTGTTTTGTACTTTTAAAGCTTTATGTAAATGGCTAGGACTTGAAGTTCCAGCCACTTGGGAGGCTGAGGGAGGAGGATCACTTGAGGCCAGGAGTTTGAGGCTGTAGTGTGCTATAGTTGTGCCTGTGAATAGCCACTGCACTCCAGCCTGGGTAACATAGCAAGACCCCATCTCTAGGGAAAAAAAACAACCAAAAAACCCACTTTATATAAGTACAATTATACTGTGAGTATTCTGTAACGTACTTCGATTACTGGGCATTATGTTAGTGAGATTATTCATGTTGTTAAATATAGTTTTAATTCATTTATTTTCACTGTTGTGTAGTATCTCACTGTATGAAGACATCAGAATTCTTTATTTATTCTCCTGTTGTACATTTAGTTGTTTTCCATTTTGTTTTTTACAAACAATTCTATATATCTTCTTTATATATGTTCATTTTTCTAAGGTCTATACCTAGGAGTGGAATTGCTGGGGGAAATGATACACCCATCTTGAGGTTTACTAGCTTTTGGAAAAATTATTATGTAAAATATGGCAACAATATATAGTTTAACTGAACAATTAAGAATCCTTGTTGTACCATATTATCTTCAGTACTTGATATTGTCAGGCTTTTTCTTTTTTGCCAGTTCATGGTTATAAAATGGTATCTCTTCAGTATTATAATTTATATTGCCCTGATTACTAGTGAAATACCCATCTTTTCATGTTTACTGGCGTTTGCCTTTCTACTTACGCGAATTGCTTATTCTTTTGCCCTTAAGGGTTTTTTTGTTTTTGTTTTTTCCTTCTTTTAGTTTATTTGTACACATCATTTATGTATTCTGGATACAAATTCTTTGTTGGTTATATACCTTTTCTCAGTCTTTGGCCTGTTTTTTTAATCTTTAATGGTGAACAAAAATGTTTATTTGTATTTATTGTAGTTTCTCTCTAGAAATATAAACTCTTGGACAGCAGGGCTTTTGGTCTCTTTTGTTCAGTGATGTATCCTAGGTGCCTGGGGCAGTGTGTGACAACTGTCAGATGTTCAGAAATATTTGTTGAATCAGTGAATGGAAGGATGATTACTGATATTGTCTCTTATAGTTTGCCTTTTTGTGTGTCTTTTTAAAGAAATCCCTTCTTACTTTGATGCCACAAAGATTTCCTCTTATATTTCTTCTAAATGTTTAACTTCATTTATTTTTTGCCCAAAGGAAAATTATTTTATATCCTGTATGGCTCTGGGAAGAGGAAATGAATGAGTTTTCCAATGGGCTCTGCCACATTCTAACTGTTATATTAGACAGCTCTCTTTACCTCCAGAACCTCATTTCTTTCCCTCTTTCTCAAATGGAGATGATACTAACTTCCTTGTGCAGGGTTGATGTGAGATTAATTTAGATAAACTATGCCAAGCATCTAGTAGATGCCTGGCATGTCATAGTCATTTAATAAGGTAGCTGTTTCTTCTTTCTCTTTTATCTTCCCTGGGGACAGCAAAATGAAAGTGAGGCCCCAGGAATATGAAACTGCCTTTCCCTGTGACTTCCCCCGGTACATAGAGAAACCCTGCGATGGGCTCTTTCCAGCCTCTTGCTGGCAGCTAGCTCGTCCTCCCTCCTCCTTCCTCCTGGTCTGGCCTCTTCTCCACAGCCTGGGTTTCTGCCCTAAGCCAAGTAGCAGACGCCTCTCTTTTACAACCTGTCACAGACCTCTGAGTAGATGCAGGCAAGCAGCTACACCATTTTTCCTTCTGAACACTTAAAGACGCTTTTCATCAAAACTGAGCTGTTTTTAAAGAAGGGTATAGACCGGTTTTCTCACAAGCAGCTTTGTGATTCATTTGCATTTCACTTACTCCTGAACACAACCAATCATATCGGTCAGTGTTTTACTGTGGGCAGCTACTTGCTATGGGAGGGGACAAACAGATTTGTGGTAACGATGAGATATCATCCAAGTGTCAGAAATAGATATAGTCACACTTTGAATTATGCTTGAGTTGCAGCTGCTAAAAATGGAAGAAATGGAAGAAGCTTCATGTCTTGGATTATGCACAACATTGCAGTTAGAACATTTGTGCTGTTTTATGGCTTCCTGCTCAGGAATCAAATGATTTAGTTGTTCAGTTTCATTGTGGGATTCTTCTATGTTGTGTTCTTGCAGTTAGGTCTTTTCACAGTGGTTTGAGGTTGGTGGCAGAGCTAATAATTGATGTGTGGGTGGGAGCCCTTCTTAGGTATGGAGTCTGCAATGCCATGAGGTCTTGATTATTCCTTTGTGAAGCCGCTTTAGGTATCATCTCCTTAGTCTTGAACCAAAGACTGCATCTTGGTGAGTAAAATGTATTGGAAACACTTGCCTGACTTAAATCAGTGCCTTTCCTTCTCCTCAGAACTTTTAGGGAAGTAAGAACTACTCCAGGATCCTATATAGCAGCACTGTTCCATAAAAATGTAATGCAAGCCACATATATAACTGTACATTTTCTAGTAGCTATATTAAAATAAGCTAAAAGGGGTGGGTTCAGTGGCTCACACCTGTAATTCCAGTGCTTTGAGGGGCTGAGGTAGGAGGACTACTTGAGTTGAGGAGTTCGAGATGAGCCTGGGCAACACAGCAGGACCCTGTCTCTACAAACAAACAAACAAACAAACAAACAAACAAACAAACAGTTAGCTGGCATAGTGGAGGTCCTGTTGTCCTGGCTACTTAGGAGGCTGAGTGGGGGGAGTCCCTTGAGCCCAGGAGTTTGAAGTTGCAGTGAGCTATGATTGTACCACTGCACTTCAGCCTGGGCCACAGAGTGAAACTCTATCTCTAAAATAAAATAAAATTAAATTAACTTGAAAGTAACAAGTGAAAATTAATTTTAGTAACATATTTCATTTAACTTAATATATCCAAATATTATTTCAACATGTAATCAGTATGAAAATTCTAAATGAGATATTTTACATTACTTTTTGTCCTACTAAGTCTTTTGAAATCAAGTACTTATTTTACATTTTCAGCCCATCTCAATTCAGACTAGCAGCATTTAGAATGTATGGTAGCCACGTGTGTCTACTGGCTACTCTACTGAACAGTGCAGCTCTTAGGACTTCCTGGGAAAAGGTGGGATCAGTATATCTTGCCCTATCTTGTTCCTTCCATCACTCAGACCACAGCTAGCTGTTACGTCCTCTGTCCTCTTTTGCTTGCAAGGAGATAACCAATGTAGAGTTTAATCTTTACATAGCCTACAGCTATCCCCCTCCCCGTTAACATACTGATAAGCTACATATGATTTCAAAATATCCTTCAATATTACTTCTTAGATTGTGTATGTGAAAGAATATGAAAGCAGCACACCTAGGGGACCTAGCAGCCAGAAGGAGGAATAACAGGCCATATATCCAGAACAGATGGCTCTTATTGAAACAGTACTGATGGCGGGGATGGAGGAAAACTGGAACAGCCACCAACTAAGAGTATGTAAGGAGATTCCGCTACAGCCCAACACCAGTTTCTTAAACTAAAAATCAAATGAGATTTTCCAAGCAAAAATTCAGTGGATGAGTTGAAGGAAAGCCAAGTGGAGGAAATACCATCTAACACAGTGGAAAACCACAAAGTGTAAAGCATGAGGGAAAAGCTAAGAGACTTGGAGAACAATTTTAGAAGCCTTAACGTTCAAACAATAGAAGCAGCAGGAGGAAAGGAATGGATGGAGAAGAGGCAATAATGAAACAACTGTTAGAAAGTTTCCTTGAATGAAGAAGACTTGTATCTCAAAGAGTGCACTCTCTGGCTTACAGTCAGGACTGATGAGAAAAGACGCATACTGAGACATATACTTAATCTGTAAAATTTCTAACTTCTAAGGAGGAAGATGAAAAGATTTCTGGAGTTGCCACATTATATTATTTAAACTCTCCAGTTTTCAACCAAACGTTATGAGGCACACAATGAAACAGCAAAATGTGGCCCATAACATGAAAAGAAAGCCATTAATAAAAACTGTCTTTTAGGAAGCCAGATGTTGGACGTATTAGACAGATACTTTAGATCAGCTGTTACAAATATGTTCAAAAACTCCAGATGAAAGAAAAGTAACTCATAATGGGAAAACAATCTGATTGATAACAGACTCTTTTTTTTTTTGCAATTCTTAATTCTAGAAAATAGTGAAATTATATTTATTTATATATTTTTAACCTTTACGTTCTTTTATTCCTATGGAATTGTTTTAGGTGCATTGAGGGAGGATCTGTGTTTACTCATTTTCCTCCTTATTTATCTATTGAGCTGAAGAATTTATTAAATAATTCACCACTTTCTCATTGATAGAAAAAAAACTGTAGTGTTAAGTATACACATGCATATATATACACACACACACACACACACATACACACACACACATGCCTGATTTAAAACAAAATTAATTTTTTTTGAGACAAGGTCTTGCTCTGTCGCCAGGCTAGAGTGCAGTGGCATGATCTTGGCTCACTGCAGCTTCCACCTCCTGGGCTCAGGCGATCCTCCCATCTCAGCCTCCCAGGTAGCTGGGACTACAGGTGTGTGCCACCACAGCAGGCTAATTTTTTTGTTTTTGTTTTTGCATTTTTTGTAGAGACGGAGTTTCACCATGTTGCCCAGGCTGGTCTCGAACTCCTGGGCTCAAGTGATCCACCAGTCTTGGCCTCCCAAGGTGTTGGGATTACAGGTGTGAGCCACCGCACCTGGCCTAAAACTTATTTTATTATAAAATGTATATACAAAAGAATTCATATAACGTGATATTTAAAGGAAGATGGCCATATAAATTTGTGTAGTGCCCAACTGCACAATAATACCTAAGATGGCTCAGTAATAATGACATAGTGAACATGTAGGTACCTACCGTGGAGCTTAGGAAATGGAACAGTATCAATACCTGTGAAGCTTCTTGTATGACTTTTCCTTACTCTCTCCTACTCTCTGCTCAGATGTATGCACAGCAAAGGTGAATTTAGTTTTTATACTTCCTTATCTTTATAGTTTACCATTTGAGTATGTATCCCTAAATAATATATCATTTTTGCTGTCACTGTTTTGGATTTTATACAAATGAAATCATACCTTGTCTATTCTGCTCAGTATTGTAGTTTTAAATTTCATCTCTGTTGACCTGTGAAGCTGAGCTCACTCATTTTTACTGCTTTATTGTATTCCAGTGTATAAATACACCACGATTTATTGATTCATTCTACTGTTGATGGTTTATTTTTGTACAATGTTAGATTTATTTTGTCTATCTTTTATTTAGAAATTTGCCTTCATTTTAGAGTAAGACTGATATGTGATTTTTTTCTTTTATTATTCTTATTTGGTTTTGTTTTCAAGATCATAATAAACTCATAGGATGAATTATTGGGTGTTCCTTTCTTTTACTATTCTTTGAAAGAGTTTTCTTTTTTTTAAAGATGAGAATTATTTATACTTTGAATGTTGTGTAGAGCACACATGTTTTGTAGGACACACCTCTAAAACCTTGTGGTTGTATTGTTTTCTTTATGGAAAGAATGTAAAAAATGGATTCCATTTCTTTATTGGTTAAAGGACTATTGAGATTTTCCTTTTCTATTTGGAGTCAGTTTTGGTTAATTACATAGTTTGTCTGAAACTTTGCCACTTGTCCCAATATTTCAAATATATTAGGATAATTTTTTCTTGAGTTCTGAGATATGTTATTTTGTTCTGGTTCATTTTCCTCTCAATCCTCATTGCCCCATCATTTGTCTCCTGGAATGTTACAGCGGCCTCACTAGTTTCCTTGCCTTCTGTATCACTTACCCTCCCATCCATTCTTCATAATAATAATTTCACTTCTCTACTTAATATCTCTCCAGTGCTTCCTCAGGATGAACACGGACTTCATGGTCTGCCTTCCAGACCCCCTTCAGGATCCAGCCCATGCCTACCTCTCCAACTTCTCTTCTCCCAACTTCTCCCACATTCTGAAATCCAGCTCTGCAGAGCTACACACCGTTCATGCAACTTGGACTGTTGCCCCCCGTCTCCTGTCCTTGCCTGTGTTGTTCATTATGCCCCTGTTGTTCTAGAAGATCTGTTCCTCTGTCCTCTCCATTTTTCTGGCTAATTCCTACTTGTTCTTTACATCTCAGCTTTGTGGTCATTGCCTCTGTAATGCCATGTGTGACACTTATGCTCCTGTGCCCCCCTAGCACTCTGTTCTTCCCTGTCTTGGATAGTCCTTGTCACATAGCTTCAGAATTGCCTATTTGCTTGTCTGTTTCTCATTCCACACCCAATCCCAGACAGTGAGTTCCATGGGAGCATGGAGTGTCTTGTTCCGTCTCTCATGGCTAGCACCAGACAAGACGCATGCTTGTACAGTAGTACTAAGGCTTACATTAAAACCTTGCCTTTAGAACTTTGTGATTACAACAATCGTAATATCATACATTTGTACAGCTTCTTACAGTTTAAAGAATACTATCACATACAGTATTTTAGGAAACTGAAGCCTTGGGAGCACAAATATGCCTTGTCAAAATATGCAAGCTGCCTCCTCTCACCAGTAGCAGTGGGGTGAAGAAATAAGCTAGTGTTCAATGTTGATTCTTTTATCATGAGGTTATTCTACATTTTCCTTTTATCACTGAGCTGAGTGTGGCTCTATCTGAGGGCTCTTTGAGTCGGTGAAGGGGCACCGTGCAGTTTTTCTCTCCTGCACCTCCTTTTGATTTAAGAAAATGCAATGATTCTCATGACAAAGGATGCCAGAGTTTTATTTTTTGACTGCTGGGTATTTTTCTCCTCAGGGAACTTTTTTTCTAAATTCACATCAATGGTATTACTTTGGTAATTAAAAAATATACAGTAGAGAGACAAAATTACTGCACCTTCATCCTCCTGCCTGGCTTTCCTTCCACTGTGGAGAATTTTGGAGTTCATCTAATACATGATGCCCGCCTTTAGCAGTGTGGAGGGTAAGACCTGGAGACCTGAAAGGTCGTGTCAGGAGCCATATGGTCACTTTCTTGCAGAGGTGGGTTGGGCGCTTGGGCTCCCAACTGCAAGCCTGGCTCCCTTTCGAAATTTGAGCAGCCATCACCAATATATTATAACAGATGTCCAGTGTCTCCAAGTTTGTCTAGTTTGTGTGATTTTCCAAATATCTACTACTAATGAGTCCAATGTTTATTCAAACCCAAAACCAAGTTACATTTTCTTTTCTTCGTTTATTTATTTTGAGATGGAGTTTCATTATTGCCTAGGCTGGAGTGCAATAGTGCGATCTTGGCTCATTACAACCTCCACCTCCCAGGTTCAAGTGATTCTCCTGCCTCAGCCTCCCGAGTAGCTGGGATTACAGGCGCCTGCCACCATGCCCAGCTAATTTTTGTATTTTTAGTAAAGACGGGTTTCACCATGTTGGTTGTGCTGGTCTCGAACTCCTGACCTCAAGTGATCTGCCCGCTTTGGCCTCCCAAAGTGCTGGGATTACAGGTGTGAACCATGGCGCCCAGCCTCCAAGTGACATTTTAATGTCAAATAAATATAGAATGGTATGATGATGTTTTAAGCAACCAAAAGAAAAGTATTCATAATTCCATATATTAAGAAATTTAAAGTATACCTTAAAATATGCCAACTTAAAGTCAGAAACCTGTATCGCACCCAACACACTGCTTGGATCATAGACTGTAGTTTGCATTCTTTTTTTTTTTTTCTTTTAACAAAAGATAATATGTTTGTAACAGTTGTTTTTTTCCTGCTGATTTATGACTCCAATATGGCTTTGTTACCATTGTATTGCAGGGGTTGATGTTAGCATCTTAATATTATAAAAACATCACCTTTTGTTTTTAAGAAGTCTTTAATATGTTCTGCTAACCCCCAAGGATTTTTTTTTGTGGTTTATAGAAATGAGAGTGATGCCATTTTATATACATCGAACAAAGACACCCTGACTCTAAATCTCTGTCTTCCTATCGTCTTGCTTGTTTAAGAGTTTTGAGGCTGGGCACGGTGGCTCACACCTGTAATCCCAGCACTTTGGGAGGCCAAGGTGGGCGGATCACGAGGTCAGGAGATCGAGACCATCCTGGCTAACACCGTGAAACTCTGTCTCTACTGAAAAATACAAAAAATTAGCCGGGTATGGCGGTGGGCACCTGTAGCCCCAGCTACTGGGGAGGCTGAGGCAGGAGAATGGCATGAACCCGGGAGGCGGAGTTTGCAGTGAGCTGAGATCGCGCCACTGCACTCCAGCCTGGGTGACAGAGCGAGACTCCATCTCAAAAAAAAAAAAAAAAAAAAAAAAGAATATTGAAAGCCATGAGCATCCAAACAGCAAATCTGGCAGCTCCACTGATGTGTTCGCACTGAACACTTCCTGCCCTGAAAAGCTTAGAAAAACAAACCAGCTTATGATGAATATAAACGTTTTTCGGAGTATGTGCAAACAGCACATTTCTGTCTTTTTCTTCTCTTGGAAGGCTGCATTTTGAAAACCTGCATGATTTCAGCCACACAGACGAGCTGTTTCCTGAAAGAAATAAAGCTGTAGGGGTGAGAAAGACCTTGAATAAACATGAATGTGTCCCCGACGTGTTTCTGGACTTTGTCAGGTTGGGTGGTGTCTCATTGCCAAATTGGGAAGAGCTGGTAATGCTTTTTTTTCTTTCTTTCTTCTTTTTTATTTTTTTTTGCTACTGAATTAACACAAATGCATGCGTGAGAATATACACAGATTTGTCTGATACTCAGTAATGGTCTCTCAGGTTGGCAACAAGAACGTCATGTCTGCATAATTAATCAGTTGTTGACATGTGGATGTTTTCTGCATATGTCGGTTGCACTGGTGTTATAAGGTGTGAGCATTGTTGGGCTATGTCTCACTGGACAGAAGCATAGCCAGGAGAACAGCCAGGGACAGCAGGATGGCAGAGGCCCCCACTGGTCCAGGAGGCAGGAGGTGCTTGGGGAGCAGCCATGCTCGGGCCTGGCCAGGCTGGAGCTGGAGGGCTGTGGAGGCAGAGTACTTGGACCAAGGAGGAAAGGGTCACTCTACTGCCTTGGGTAGAGGCAGATGGACTCCAGAGTCCTGCAGGTCCCAGCCAGGTTCCTAGAGAGTGTAGACCCTTTGAAATCTCCAAGGAAGATGGCAAGATCCAACTTGTCAGTTTAGATAATCAGAAAAAAAAAAGTGATTCTTTAAGGACCTAGACCTACTCTGGTCTGCCCTGAACACTCTATTTAAAGCTGCAATTTATACCCCATCTCCCAGCACTTTGGATTTCCTTTTCCCATATGACATAGTATACAATTTACTTCTCTATTATGTTTATTTCTGCTTCCCCAAGTTAGAATATGAGCTCCTTGGGAAAAGTGATTCTTGTCTGTTTTGTTGACTGTTGAACTCTCAGTAGCAAAAATAGTACTTGGCACATAGTAGGTGCTTAATAAACATATGCTGAGTGATTGAATGGGTCCTGTGAACCCCAAGAATTAACCTAACACTCCATTCTTTTGAGATTCTCCCCCCGCAACCATTTGGGTAAAATAAAATATTTATTTGTACTTAATTTAAAAGACAAAGATGCCTTTTCTCTGCCAGAGAGATAATGATGAGTGTTAGTGGTGAAGAGGCTGTGGGAAAATACATGCTTCACTTGAGGATCAAAGTGCAGATTCCACTGCCTAGATGGGGCCCTGAGAGCGTGTTCTTCTTCAACACGGAATTCCTGTCAGGGCGTGGAAGCGATTTTTGGGAAAGACCAAGATCCACCAGAAAACACCTCCCTTCTGCACCGCACTTTTTCTGGTAGCTCTCACAAACAGCACTTCCTCTCACCAACAGTGACTCATGCCCCTCGGATAACAAATAACCAGCATTCTCTCTCTCCTGAGTGCTTTGGTGGGAACAGAACAGTGTCACCCCTCACCGAGTGGCTAGACCAGGAGGAGGGGGAGGCTGGCGGAGAGTGAGGTAGGGAGTTTACAATTTATCAAGATTTGAGACAAACACCTCGTTTTTTTCTCTAGCAATGGAGCCCTGTTCATAGAATACTATTTTCAGTTTTTTTCCTGGGGAACTTTAAAGTAGACTTATTTCCATGTGACATTTTGCTAATTGAGGCTGTTTCCAATAGGTCAGCTTACTTCAAGGTCTTGAAAAATGGACTCTTAAGTAAAATTTTTGGGGGGCGGGCTCTAGGGAAAGAGGATCTGCATTGTGTATATTGGCAGGGCAAGGCTTTCTTTCCGCTCCCCATTCGGAGGAATAGTCGAGTTTTTAAATAACCCCTTGTGAAATGCCAGCATGCTACTCAGCCAGAGCCTTTGGGCCTTCTGTGGTGCAGAGAATATTCAGACAGCAGGCATGCAGGCTCTGCGGGGAGAGGGCCAACCTGGGCTGGCTTTCCTACGAAAGATGTTAGTTACTGAAGGTCTTCCATGTATAAGCCCAGTGCTGAGCACTAAGGAACGTTCAGATATGTAGAGAAGTCATACAACTCCATGTTTAGGTTTTCTCCTTTTGGGGAACTGAAAGGTGAAATGTGTTCTAGCAAGATCTTTTCACTGATTAATCTGGGCCCTGCTTGCCAATGCTAACTAGGGATGTGAGAGTCAGTGTGTGTGCTATGTGGTGTATATGTATTTGGTGTATTTGTGGCGTGTGCATGTATGTAGTGTGTGGGGTGTGTGTGTGGTATGTGTGCATGTGTGGTGTGTGTGTGGGGGTATATTTGTGGTGTAGGTATGTGTGTGTGTATGTATGTAGTATGTGATGTGCATGATATGTGCATGATATGTTTGTGGTGTGTGTGTATGTGTGTAATGTGTGGTATATGTGTGTGTATGTGTGGTGTGTGGTGTGTATGGATGGTGTGTGGGGGGTATGTTTGGTGTGTGTGTATGTATGTAGTGTGTGGTATGTGGTGTGTGTGCATTGTATGTGTTAGGTGTGTAGTGTGTGGTGTGTGAGTACAGCCGGTGTTTGGTGTATGTGTGGTATATTTGTGGTGTGTGTCTGTATATAGTGTGTGGTGTGTGTGGGGGTATGTTTGTGGTGTGTGTATATGTGTAATGTGTGGTATGTGACTGTGCATGTGTGTGTGGTATGTGGTGTATGTGTGTAGTGTGTTATATGTGTTTGTGTATGTGTGTTGTCTGTGTATGGTATGTTTGTGGTATGTATATGTGTAATGTGCGGTTATGTGTTTGTGTGTGTGTGTATGTGGTATGTATTTTTTCTGTGTGTGTGGTATGCGTGCAGTGTGTGTGTGTGTGTGTGTGTGTGTGTGTGTGGTGGTGGGGTCTTTGAGAAGGGGAGGGAAGGAGAGAGAGGGAGAGAGAAAATTCCAGAGAAAATGCATGTTTTGTGGCAGAAGGAGGAGTGGTGCTATGAAAATTCCAGTTTGCTAAAGAGATTCTTCCTGTGATAGATTTAAACTCGGGGAAGGAGCCTGTCCATGTAAACAGCTCATTCTGAGTAAGGGAGGCACTCGCAAGGCCCTGCCCACCTCACTGACCTAGGAGGGGAGGAGAAGGGCCCGGGGCTCATATTTCTTTCGAAAATGTGACCCAGAGTGAAGCTGAAGTTCAAAACTACATGGTATTTTGGCTGAGGTGTATCCAGACTTTATTCAAATGTTAGGTCTTTTAAATGAACGATATTAGAAGAACATATAGTTAATTGATGGTAAATAGAGAAAAAGAATCTTAAATCCCTAGAAATAATTTTTTTTATCTTGGAAAAAAATGTGAAAAGTCCTTTTCTTTTAAACCCTCCCTTCCAATCCTGCCAAAGTAAATGTATTTTATATTTCATCAGGAAGGTTTTGGACACTTAAGACTGAAAAGTCTCATAATGACCGCATTCTACTTGAAAAACCAAAATGATCCGGAAGGTTTATTTTTTAACTTTTGTTTCAGGTTCAAGGAACCAAATGTACATCATGGTTTTTTTTTTTTTGAAGAAAAATGTGTTGGGTGCACTGAGTTTAAGTACTGCTGGTTAACTTGACTTTCCCTCATGGGCCTTGGAAGCTACAAACTGTAAAGTCCCATGTGCCATCCAGGCCAGGGGGAACAGCCCCTGAGGCCCCAGAGGAATACAGAGAATGTATCCCTTGCAGACTGTGGCTGGCGTTGAGCCTGGGGATTCTGCCTGATTTGCCTGGAAGATACACTTCCTGACTCATGGAATATTGACATTTAAAGGGACTTTCACTTGTAGGAGTGATCCTAACTTCCCATTCAAATACTAAAGTCTTCCTGGCTGATCTTGGTTTGTCACCCAGGCTGGAGTGTGGTGACATGATCATGGCTCACTGCAGTGCGGCCTTGACCTCCTGGACTCAAGTGATCCTCCTGCCTTGGCTTCCCTAAGTGCTGGGATTACAGGCATGAGTCACCACGCCCTGCTTTGGTTGCTGTTAATAGAGATAGGCCTACCTATGCATTAATATTCCTGACAGTGATCTTACATGGTGTCTGGCTAAGTGCTGGTGTCATGGGAAGAGTCCAGCAATAATGGCTCAGGGCTTTGCCTTCTTGGCATTTAGCCTTTGCCCAACCTGTTAAAATCTGTTGGAATCTCAGTTCTTCCATCTAGCATCTTACCTTCTTGTGTCGTCTGTCAGTGTAGATTTGAAGCGTCTGAGAGTGTATTCCTTGAATCCTTAGTGGCCAAGATGACGACAAGTCAAATGAGGAACTATAACTGGGTAAATTTGCCATCAGCCTGGATAGGTAGAGGGCTCAGGCTTCAGCCCTATTCCTGTTCAGTGTTTGTAGCAGTGACAAGGATGCAGATTGTGAGCATGCCCCACAAATTTGGGCTGACGTGAAGCAGGGGGAGAGTGCTGCATATCCTGATAAATGGAGTCCAGATCTAAAACAGTCTTGAGATGCCAAATCTAAAGAGAAAGTGAATGGCAGGAAAGCGTGCAGTTGGGTTCTCAATCCAGAGTGCAGTGACATGGCTTAGCAATGGCATGTGGGAGAAAGGCTAGGTCCCTTCACTGACCGAGGTTCTGTAGACGTTAGCGGTGTGATATTTGGCTGTGTTTGTGCTCTGGAGAGAGATGGGTGTGAGAGCTCACACCAGGTTAGGAGAAGTGTTCAGACTGGCTTGTTTAATTGCAATGGGAATCACATTGTGTTTGTTTTAACTGGTGACTGCTTAACTTTTGAGGCACATTGGATTCTGCTCTTGAATCTAGGAATACCCTCTTCTCCCCTGCTTCTCTCTCTTCCCATTACATCAATCTGAGAAATAGGAAAAAACAAAAAACTAAAGTGCTTTTTCATACTGTCTATTTTCCACTCAACACAGCACTTGTGTGGAGGTATTTCTGTACACAGCAAGCTATTCTTCACTGGACACCACTGGGTATCCTCTATTTCAATTCAATTCTGAGACTATCTACCTAGAGATAGTATCAGACCCCACAGGTTAAGGGCTCCATCCCACAAGACTGCCCTTCACACGCCAATCTCAAGCAGTAGGTTGAGTATAGGTTATCACTTATACTTCTGACAAACAGGCTATAAATTGAGCCTCTCCTTGGCTTTGACTAATTTGCCAGAGCAGCTTGGAGAGCTAAATGAAACACTTTACTTACCTCTTCTAGCTTATAAATGGATAGAATAAAGGATAAAGATGAATGCCCAGATGAAGAGATATGTAGGGTGAGGTCTGGAAGGAGGTCCCAAGTGCAGGAGTTGGGGTGTGCCACCTCCAGGCACACAGATATGTTCACCAACTCAGAAACTCCCTGAACCCAATCCTTCTGAGTTTTCATGGAGGCTTCATTACCCAGGCATGGTTGATGACCTCATTGGCCATTAGTATCAGCTCAACTTTCAGCACCTCTCCCTTCACCAGAGGTTGGGGGTGAGGACTGAAAGTTCCAACCCTCTAATCACTTGATTGGCTCCCCTGGCAACCAGCCCCCATCCTGAGGCTATCCAGGGGTCCACCAAGAGTAACCTCATTAGAACAAAAGATGCTTCTAGCACCCAGGAAATTCCAAGGAATTTAGGGGCTGAGTCAGATGCCCCTGTCACTCAGGAAATCACAAAGCCTTAGGAGCTCTGTGTCAGGAACTGCAGTCAAAGACCAAATAGTAGAACAAAAGATTCTCCTATGGCCACTATTGCTCACAAAATTACAAGGATTTTAGGAGCTCTATGTCAAGAACCTTAGTCAGAGGCCACATATATATATATTTTTATTATATCATAATATCACAATCAAGCAGAACTTTCACCCAGCTTTCATAGTTATTCTTGACCCTTTACAATGTGTAGATCAAGGTCTAGAATGCTCAACTCTTGTCCTTGACTAGCCATCCCATATACACTTCCTCCTGCTCAAGTCAAATCCTTCAGCTGGATGGGGATGTGGAGACACAGCTGTATCCCCACGTCTCATATTCATAGTGCCTGGAGGTGCTGTCTGGATTCCTCCTGACCTTGTCCCTGGTGACTCAGCAGCTGTGGACAGTGGCTGGTGGAGATGATGCATTTTGGCAGCTTCTCTCCTAGGCCTGGCTCAGTGCCCTGGGAAGATCGCACACTTCCTGATCCAGGCTTTTTCCTCCTGCTTTCCCTCCAACTTTTGCTACTTAAGGGCCCTGACCTCTTTGGTCACCCCATCCTGTGAGGGGCCACATGCCACTGAGTCTTCCTGACATTTAGGAAGTCAACTTCCATCTGGCTGGAAATGTCCAACGCATGTTTGGTATGATGCTTGCTTTCTGAAGCCGTGTGTGAACTCAGCCATTTCTCCTAAGGGAAGGCCCAATTTTTCTAAGAAAAACTGCACCATAACTACCCTTGTCAAAGTCAACATTGACTTCCCTGTTGCTAGATCCAAGGGATACTTCTCTGGCCTCATCTTCCTCAGTTTCTTAGCAGCATTCAAGACACTTGACTATGCTGTTTGACGCTAAATCTTCCCATGACCTAATATAGGGTTTTTTCCTTTTTATTCTACTCTAATTCATGTTCATTTTTAGTCTCTTCTGCTTGCTCCTCCTGTTCTACTTAATTTCAAATATTAGAATTGAGGGTGTCAGGCAAAGCCCTCTTGCCTGCCAAACTCTTTCTCTAGGGAGTGGCTTTTCTGGTATAATGGGTGTAAATATATGTAAATATACATACATACATACATACATACATACATACATACATACATTTTGAAAATGTTAAGTGATGACTTCTAAATCCCTATCTCCAGCGTCAGATTTCCTTTCTGAGTTCTGGACTTGCATATTGAATGGCAAACTGAAGCTCTTCACATGGATGTTTTATGGACACCTCCAACTTAACATGACTCAAACAGAACTATTGACTCTATCCTCACCAACAAATCAGTTTCTGCCTCAGGGCTATCCATCCATTACAATTCCTTTACAGCCATTGCTCAAGCCAAAAACCCAGAAGACACCCTTGATTCCTCCCTTTTCCTCCCTCATCAGAAAGCTTTGGTGGTTCTACTTCTAATCCATGCACCTCTCCCCTTCTCTACTGCCATCATCCCAGTCCAAGGAACCATCCCTTCTCACCTGGGTTAGTACCAACAGCCTTCCAACTAGTCTTTATGATTCCACTTTGCCTTCTTCTAGCTCAGTCTCCACAAAGCAGTCAGTGTTGTTTAAATACTCTTCTGTTTTCTCCGTCTCCTTACCATAAGGCTTTAAATGTCTTGGGTGGCTTTTCCCTTCCTTCTTTATCCATTTCGTGCCACTCTTACTTGTCCACACTGAATCCAGCCACATTCTAGTTCTTCCAATTCACTGACTTCCTTTCCACTTCGGAGCTTTTGTACTTGCTCTTCTTTTGCCGGTAATACTCATCCTTAACTTTTTCCATAACTGGCTCCTCCTGTTTGAGGTATCATCTGAAATCTTATCTTCCCATGGATGCCTTTTTTGACCATCTTATCTAAAATTGAACAGTCCTCTCCCAACATTATTCTCATATCACCTTGTTTATTTCCTTTAGAACTTAGAATGTTAGTTTTCTTATTTATGTATTTGTTTACTTATTTTACTATGTATCTCCACCTCTAGGATGTAACCTCCATGAAAATAGGAACCTGATCTTTTTTGTTCCTCATTGTATCTATCGCACTGAGAACTGTGCCAGGCATATACTAGGTGCTCAATAAATATATGTGTTGAATGCATGGTCAACTAAATATAAGCATCACACTGGAAGGTCCACTATATGCGGGAAGCTGTTTTAAGGTGGCGATCTTTGACTGCTTCCACTCTGGTAAATGGATCTGTCCAGGTATTGGCACATGGCTGCTAACAGGTTCCAGCCCTGGCTGTAAGCCTGTGTCTGTTCCTCAAACTCACTGACCTCCTTTCTATTTTAGGGCTTTTGCACTTGTTCTTTTTTTGTGTGCCAGGAATAGTCACTGTCAGATTTGGTGATTTGTTAGTCTCCTAACTCTCAGAGCTATAGTTTACTCATTTTTAAAATAAGGAGTTTGACCTAGATGACTTCTAAGGTCTCTTTAGGTATTTAAAATGATGATTCTGGCTGGGCACGGTGGCTCATGCCTGTAATCCCAGCACTTTGGGAGGCCAAGGCGGGCAGGTCGCCTGAGGTTAGGTGTTCGAGACCAGCCTGGCCAACATGGTGAAACCCCGTCTCTACTAAAAATACAAAAATTATCCAGGCATGGTGGTGGGCACCTGTAATCCCAGCTACTAGGAAGGCTGAGGCAGGAGAATTGCTTGAACCTGTGAGGCGGAGAGTGCAGTGAGCTGAAATCACGTCACTCATTTCCAGCCTGGGTGACAGAGCAAGACTCCGTCTAAAAAAAATTAAAGTCAAAAGAATAAAGTGATGATTGAAGCCAGTAAGAGCAATTAGCAATAGTGGTGCTAAATCTCTCACATAAATGAAATTTAATGAGAAAGTCTTCAAATTATTTTAACAGTCTAGTGCTATCTAAGCCATCTAGTCTAGTGGAGTTATCTCTTCTATATTCCTTGACAGAATGGTGTTGATTTCCCTTTCTAAAACACAGTATTCAGAGGGACGTTTTAGCATAAACTATAGTTCCTGCTGCAGTTTGAGAATGAGTCCATTGGAGCAGCAGAGGTGTCAGAGGAATATGTTTACTCCCTGCTTCTCCTGTTTGCAGAGAGCAATTTTCTTAGAGTAACACCTGTGGCCTCTTACTTTATTTCTGACTCATTTCTTCCCAAGCAGCGGGAGTGAGGTATCCAGTCAGGGGTATAGTCACAGATCCATGTATTTTTGACTGGATGGGGCTAAGCACTGCAGATTCTATCTCCTTTATTACTTTCCTCCTTGAAGCAATCAAGGCAGTGATCCTGGTAAACCCTCTACCTCCTCAATCTTCCCTTGGACAGGCTCTCCCAGGAGGTGGGTGATAGTGTGATGGTAGCAAGTCCATTGGGTCATCATATCCCAGCCATATTCCCCCAAAGAGGGTGTCCTTTCTGACCCCCTCAGACTCCAACCATTGTGATTTATGTCCAGTGATTCAGATGCCAGGTAATATGGTTTGATTCTGTGTCCCCACCCAAATCTCATCTTCAATTGTGCTCCCATAATTCCCACATGCTGTGGGAGAGACCCGGTGGGAGATAATTTGAATCATGGGGGAGGTTTCCACCATACTGTTCTCATGGCAGTGAATAAGTCTCACAAGATCTGATGGCTTTATCAATGGTTTCCACTTTTGCATCCCTTCATTTTCTCTTGCCGCCATCATGTAAGAAGTGCCTTTTGCCTCCTGCCATGATTCTGAGGCCTCCCCAGCCATGTGGAACTGTAAGTCCAATTAAACCTCTTTTTCTTCCCAGTCTCGGGTATGTCATTACCAGCAGCATGAAATTGGACTAATTCAGTAAATTGGCACCAGTGGAATCGGGTGCTGCTGAAAAGATACCTGAAAATATAGAAGCAACTTTGGAACTGGGTAACAAGCAGAGGTTGGAACAGTTTGGAGGGCTCAGAAGAAGACAGGAAAATGTGGGAAAGTTTGGAACTCCCTAGAGACTTGTTGATTGCCTTTACCAAAATGCTGATAATGATATGAATGAAAAGGTCCAGGCTGAGGTGGTCTCAGATAAAGATGAGGAACTTCTTGGGAACTGGAGCAAAGGTGACTCTTGTTATGTTTTGGCAAAGAGACTGGTGGCATTTTGCCCCTGCCCTAGAGATTTGTGGAACTTTGAACTTGAGAGAGAAGATTTAGGGTACCCGGTGCAAGAAATTTCTAAGCAGCAAAGCATTGAAGAAGTGACTTGGATACTGTTAAAGGCATTCAGTTTAAAAAGGAAAACAGAACATAAAAGTTCAGAAAATTTGCAGCCTGACTATGCAATAGAAAAGAAAAACCCATTTTCTGGGGAGAAATTCAAGCTGGCTGCAGATATTTCCATAAGTAGTAAGGAGCCTAATGCTAATTCCCAGAACTATGGGGAAAATGTCTCCAGGGCATGTCAGAGACCTTCATGGCAGCCCCTCCCATTACAGGCCTGGAGGCCCAAGAGGAAAAATTGGTTTTGTGGGCTGGGCCCTGGGTCCCTTGGCTGTGTGCAGCCTAGGGACCTGGTGCCCTGTGTCCCAGCTGCTCCAGCTATGGCTGAAAGGGGCCAATGTAGAGCTCGGGCTGTGGCTTCAGAGGGTGGAAGCCCCAAGTCTTGGCATCTTCCATGTGATGTTGAGCCTGCAACAGAAGTCAAGAATTGAGGTTTGGGAACCTCTGCCCAGATTTCAGAGGTTGTATGGAAACACCTGGATGCCCAGGCAAAAGTTTGCTGCAGGGGCGGGGCCCTCATGAAGAACCTGTGCAATAGCAGTACGGAAGGGAAATGTGGGGTCGGAGCCCCCATACAGAGTTCCTACTGGGGCACTGCCTAGTGGAGCTGTGAGAAGAGGGCTACTGTCCTCCAGACCCCAGAATGGTAGATCCACTGACAGCTTGGACCATGTTCCTCGAAGAGCCACAGACATTCAACGCCTGCCTGTGAAAACAGCTGGGAGAGAGGCTGTACCCTGAAAAGCCACAAGGGTGGAGTTACCCACGACCATGAGAACCCACCTCTTGCCTCAGCGTGACCTGGACATGAGACCTGGAGTCAAAGGAGATCATTTTGGAGCTTTAAAATTTGACCGCCCCACTAGAAATTGGACTTGCATGTGCCCTGTAACTCCTTTGTTTTGGCCAATTTCTCCCATTTGGAATGGCTGTGTTTATCCAATACCTATACCCTCATTGTATCTAGGAAGTAACTAGCTTGCTTTTGAATTTACAGGCTCATAGGCAGAAGTGACTTGCCTTGTCTCAAATGAGACTTTGGACTGTGGACTTTTTGGTTAATGCTGAAATTAGTTAAGACTTTGGGGGACTGTTGGGAAGGCATGATTGGTTTTGGAATGTGAGGACATGAGATTTGGAGGGGGCAGGGGTGGAGTGATATGGTTTGGCTCTGTGTCCCCACTCAAATCTCATCTTGAATTGTACTCCTATAATTCCCATGTGTTGTGGGAGGGCCCCGGTGGGAGATAATTTGAATCATAGGGGCAGTTTCCCCCATACTGTTCTCGTGATAGTGAATAAGTCTCACGAGATCTGATGGTTTTATCAGGGGTTTCCGCTTTTGCATCCCTCTCACTTTCTCTTGTGGCCGTCATGTCAGAAGTGCCTTTCACCTCCTGCCATGATACTGAGGCCTCCCCAGCCATGTGGAACTCTAAGTCCAATTAAACCTCTTTTTCTTCCCAGTCTCGGGTATATAGTTATCAGCAGCATGAAAATGGACTGGGGTATGAGCTTTCCATGAACTAAACACAGTCTACAATATGCATGTTTATTTAAGCTTGGATTTTTAAACAAAGCATTATGAAGAAAAAGTCTCAAAGGAAATACACCAAAACAATTAACAGTGGTTATTACAGGTTGAAAAGATTATGGGTGATTTTATTTTCTTCTGTGCTCATTTATATGTTCTAAAATTTCTACAATGAAGTGCATTTTTGTTGTAGTATGGGAGAAAATTTTTGTTTCTCACTCCTTTGCCAAAAAAAAAAAAAAAAAAAAAAAAAACAGATAAAAGGAAGAAGAAAAGAAAATCCTAAAAACAATAGATTTGCAACAACAAGACAAAGTTAACTACTCTGTGACTGAATTGCTGGAAGATGGGGAGCAGAGGTAGCGGGGAGGGGGAGAGAGGCAGGTGTCAGAGAATAAATGCCATGGCTGCCAGTTTGATTCGGGCCACTGTGATATCCTGGCCTAACAGTGCCCTGACACACCTGGTGTGCCTCACCCTGGTCTTTGCCAAGAGAGGTCACTTCCCTTTTTGTTTCTTGGTACAGCTATTAATGGTGGATTCTCCTGGAATGGCCTTCTTGGACTTTACCTGTCAGGGGGTCCTTACTGGAGCCTTATTTGTGACCAAATGATCTTGTTTTTCAGACCACAGCTGAGAAATCTCCCGGAGCCTATTTCCTTCCTGAGTTTGCACTCTCTCCTCAGGGAAGTTTTCTGGAAGACACAACAGGGGAGCAGTTCCTCACTTATCGCTATGATGACCAGGTAAGAACATTGGACAAGGATCTACCTTTGGCTTTGCTGTTTGCCAGTGGTCAGGAAACAGTGTCTCTAAAAGACCTTCAAAGTAATTATATTTTCCTCTTTGCAATACAAGTACAGCAGACCCTTGACACCCTTGAAGGATCCCAGAACATGTGGATTGCCCATGTTTGCATGTAATTTCCTATATAATGTGCAGTTCTTTCTCTGCATTTGCATAAAAGTCACTTTTTCTTATTTTCTTCAGAAATATATGATGGATTTGTTCATCTTAGCTATCACCACATTGATGATTCAATTCTGAAATTATCCAAAATTCTGTCTTCTGCTTACGCGTTACTTCTTTGCCCTCAGCTTTTACTTCATTTCTTTTACCAGCACCAATGTTGCATGCTTTTTTCCCCAAGATTACTTTTCAGAAAGGAACACAGTGTGAATGCACACAGGGGGAGCTGTGTGTGCATATGTCTGTGAGTGTGTGTGTGTGTGTGTGTGTGTGTTGAAATCATTTTAGGAAGGCTAACTAGAGAAGAAGGCCTTGCTTGGCTGACATGTGTAAGCTGAGCACTGGAAGTTGTGATTCCCTTCCATCCTCAATTCACCTTGATGCCATTATAGCATTTAAGATTATCCATCTTTGAAATCACTCACAACTTGGTGAAACAGAGAGTTTCAACTTTGCCTAATGCAAAGCTGGTAAAGCCTGAATTTCTGGGGCAGTTGAGCAAACCAGGGTGGACTTTAAGATGATGTAGGGCCTGGGTGGATCTGGCAGACCTCAGCACCTGTAGGGCCCAAGTGAAGGTGAGGAGCTGGGGCAAGATCACCTTCCCATGGTACATGATAGAGTGGAGGGAGATGGCCCAGTGACTGAGGCCAGCTGTGCTGTCCTCAGCTGTATAGCCAAAGGCCAGTGCATCCTGGTTTGATTTAGGTAAAGCCTAGTCAGAGTGCAAAAGACAGTACTCAAAAGGAACAGCTCTGAGAAATTCAGTCTGCCAACATGGGCAGATCCAAGATGTGACCACAGGGAGTAGGACCCAGTTCTGGGGGCTGGCTGGAGCTAGGCAGAGTGCTGGAGGTGGGCTGGGAGAAGGATTAAAGTCTTGCAGAGCATCAGTGGCTGATGCAGGATGGAGATTAGAGCATAGAGGGCAGGTAGAGGAGTCTGTTGCTCAGTCCTCTATCTCCCAGCTCAGGGGAAGACACTGCACACTCTCCATCCTTGAGGCTGCTGCTCAGTGACCTACCCTTGGTGGGCTTCATTCCAGAGCTGGGACTGGGGTGAAGGTCAGGGCTGTGACCCTCCAGACCGCTGTGGGCAGGGAGCCACACTGGTCATTGGGGCAAGAGTGGGATGAGACCAATTTCTTACTCAAAATGTCAACATTCAATCATATTTTCAAGTTACTTTAAAAGTGAGTGAGTGCATTACTAGTCATTGTGGGGAGCAGGGGTGGGCTGGGGAATAATTGTATATTTGCACTGTAGAGCCCAAACATTTGGGCCTGGTTGCTAATAGGGGCTAAAACATCATTAAGTCACTTTCTGCCTTCCCCCTTCCCTTGATGGATTTTGAGAGGGTCTATAATTTATAGCTCCTTTTAATCCAGAAATCAATAATCCAACAGGTTTTCATATGAGAACTTCAGAGGAACTAATTGAGAGGGCCGTAAAGGATAAAAGCGGGTGTCTGGAAAATACCAAGCTATGCATTTTATAATTAAAGAGTGGTTAATGCCTTCTCCAGGTTCCACAGATACTTTATATTTAACATAATAACAATATAAAAGCTGGGAAAAGGGGAAAACAAGCCCCTTCAGTCTTTTCAAAAGGTCTAAAGCAGATCTGAAAAGTGTGTGGCATGCTGTGGAAATTTCATCCTAGGACATAGTGTTCCAGAAAGCCTCTGTGACTAGCATATGAAAACACTCTGTGTTGCCCCCCCCTGTGTATTTCTTTTAGGAGAAAGGAATAATTTGAGACTATAACAAGCCAATAATAGCACCCACTTTCCTCTACTAAAGGCACAGAAAATAGGCACTTGGACTAAACTAGGTCTATCTATTGAATGAACCTCAGGAATTTAATCAACTAGAGACTGTTAACCCACCAACCAAATCCTGATTCTCTTTCCTCTTTTTTCTTTTCTTTTTTTTTTTTTGAGATTGGGTCTTGTTCTGTCACCCAGGCTGAAGTGCAGTGGCATGATCACAGCTCACTGCAGCCTCAACCTCCCCACCCACTTATGTGATCCTCCTGCCTCAGCCCCCGCCCCCTACCCCAAGTAGCTGGGATTATAGGCATTAGGCATGCACCACCACCCCTGGATAATTTTTTTTGTCTGTATTTTGTAGAAATGAGGTTTTGCTATGTTGACCAGGTTGGCCTCAAACTCCTGGGCTCAAGCGATCTGCTCTCCTCGGCCTCCCAAAGTGTTGGGATTACAGGTGTGAGCCACTGCGCCTGGCCAATCCTCTTTTTTCTTAATGCTGAACATGCTTCTCAGGCACTGGGGAAAGGATAAAACCAATCAAATACTATCAAACTTTAAAAAAATCCCCTGATCCTTTAGCATATGACAAAACATTAAGATCAATTAAGAACAAAGTCTCTGGAGTCAGACTGCTTTGGGTTTGAATTTGATTTGTCAGTTCTGCCATTTGATTTGCTGTTTTACTTTGGACAAGTTACTTTACTTCCCTGTCCCTTAATTTTCTCATCTATGAAATGGAGATTTGGATGGTATCTACCTTATGTAGGCGTTGCAAGGACTTGAAGCAGATAATTCATATGTCTCCCTGCATAGGTCCTGGTACATATAAGCATTTAATTTAGCTATTGTTATTACTAAGAATGTTGTTTGCAAACACTCAATTCAAAGAATCTCAGATATGCTTATGCTAAAAGAAAGGAAGAAGTTAATTCTTACTTTACATTAGGAGATCTCATGCAATATTTTCAATTAATTTTTTATTGAGCTATAACATATGTAAATAAAACGCATACATATCGAAGTATAGAGCTTGATGAATTTTTAAGTATTTTTACACCTGTGTAGTTGCTACCTAGATCAAGAAAATGAACATTTCTAGCACCCTAGGAGGCTCCTTGAACCTCTTTCCAATCAATATCCCACATTCAAGAAGTAACCACCATTCAGACTTTTATCAGCATTACAGATTCATTTTGCCTGCTTTTAATTTTATTTTTGATTTTATATAAATGGAATCATACACCACATACTCGTTTGTGTCTGGCTTCTTTCACACATCATTATGTCTGAGAGATTCAACCCAGTTGCTGGATCCAACATAATATAGGGTTTAATGTCTAGCAGCCAGTTGTACTCTTTGGAACAAATTGTCTCATGTTGGAACAAATTGCAGCATACTGGGTGGCATGCAGCATTACTCTTGCACAGAAATTCCCAGGTTGTCCCTAAAAGGTTTTCAGAGCAGTCTCTCCAAAGATTTCATACCTGGGGAAATGGTGGGGACAGTTTTCCAGTGTAGCCTTTGTTATATGCCAGCAGCCACCAGCATTCCACAGCCAGAAATAGGTACAGGGTCTGTGTGAGTGGCTGCCAGGGCAGAACCTGTGTCAGGTGGCATGGGTACCTACCTGTGGAATCTCCATATATATATGCCAGGGGTGCTGTCCTGCTGTCACAGTGGCTTGAAGCCAGAGTGACAAAGTACTTATGCAATTGAGGCTGCAGCCTAGTTTCTAATGCTGTTGGGTCAGATGTGGGTTCACTAGGATCTTCCTACCTATAAAGTACTCATTTGATAAAATGGGATGCAAATGGATGGTGTGTAGATATTCGCTGTCTTGGATGAACCTCACAGGACTTTTTAAAGTGTTTTATCCTGGGCACATTTCATGAAGACCTTCAGGTCATTCTTCAAATGTCTCCTGGGTTAGATGCCTGGAAAACTAATAACCCTGAGGCCAGTAACACATAGCTGTGATGTAGGCTGCATTTAATGGGAGGCATAAAAGCCACATTATGGATCATACGGAGGGCCGCGGCAGCTTCTAGTGAAGAAAGTGGTCTGAAGCCAACTGAGTAACAATGTGGTTTAGTGCAAACAGGACTAGTCAGGCAGCCTGGTCTTGCTGCTACCACTAATCAGCTTATAATTTAACAGAACTATTTAACGTTTTGGACTTTGGATTCTTTATTTCTTCTAAAAAACAAAGTGACTGGATTTCATGATCTGAACTCTTTCCACTCTAAAATAGTCTGAAACTACAAATAGAATATTCCACATTGCAGAGTGTTAATTGGATCATTCTGATTATTGAGGCAGTCTTGCCAGCAATTCGGTAAACTGTTAGAGAATTATACAGTTTTACAGCTGGTGGAGACTTTGGCCCAAGCACCTCATTCTACAAGTCAAGAAAACAGAGACGCCAAATGTGCAAGTGACTTACTCAAGGACACCCGTGGTTATTTGAAAAACTAAGACCATTACACTCCAAACCCAAGGCTCTCCTGCTCTGAGATATATCCAGGAGCTTCTCTCAGAAGAACCACCTGGAAAATTATCTCCTATCCTAAAAATCCTGATTCCACTGTTTACAGTTAGTAGAGCTTTGGGGATCTTAATAGACCCCAGAGATTAAGATTAAGATTAATGGATGCCTTATCAGCTCATTCTCATCTCCTTCAGGAATTTGGAATTAGCTATGCGGAGAACATTCATAAGCATATTTATTCCTTTCCAGTTTTTAATAGAAACCACAATTTTTTTTTTGAAGCTTGAGTGAAACATTAACTGAAATTAAAATGGCACTGACTTTCTATTGGATGGGCACATTCTTAGAATAAAGGTGTTCTAGCACTTGCTTGCATCAGGTACATGAAGTAGCTAGAATGTATTAGTTTGGGACGACTGGCTAAGAAGGCTGTGGTTTCAGTTACTAGCCAGCCTGTCTCTGGGGTAGATTCTTTGGTCATTCCTCATAGTGGTTTTGGAGTTTTGTCCCATAGAGGACCTGTTCATAGGCAAACAGCTGGATATTGGTCACTGCACATGGTTCTTTTCATCGCTGAGTAAGTCAGTTTTTGGAGATCTGCTCTGTCTTTCTCTGCCTAGATCACCTTCTGGGAAAGGGGGATGATGTGGTTGTTTTCCATCCTTACCTTGCTTCAACTCACTGAAGATTTAAACTTGGAGCTTTATTATGGACACTGATTTGAAAGCCTGTGACAAGCACAGTGTTTCTCAGTTAGAGGTCCTTTATTTTTTAAGGAGTTAGGAAAAGTTGTTTTTTGCATAAATATTCTTTTATTTCTCTTTATTTTTAGCATTTGTTAGGCATGGGGGAAGGTGGAAGGTGTGTCCTCCCAGACTTGGTGGATTTGTTGTAATGTGCTTCCTCCTCACTGGCAGCCATCGTAGGATAAAGGCCATTAAGCATGAGCAGTAGGTGACTTAGAAATTGGGCCTCATGCACACTTTCCTATGTTTTATGAATTCTTTATGTGTGTACCTGTTAATATTAATATAGGGTATTAAAATAATGCTGACCTTGCCACTTTTAGTCTGCTAGGCACCAAAAGGCAGGAAAAAAGCTTAATACCTTGGATTCCAAGCATGTAGGACAAGTAGTGGGTTTTGATTTTCCTAAAATTAACCAAGGATAATCCCACTAATGCAAGCTCGAAGCCATTTAGAGAACTACCTTGATCTCATGTTGGAGAGGTCCTTTTATACCTATTTATACCAGGCCATCCCTTCTCCCTTGTAAACTTCCTGCTCCTCTGCCCTTGACTAATTTAGCGTTTGCTGTGTCTCTTCCTGACCACATTTAAGAGGATTTGAGATTTTTTTGCAGTCTTAAAAATGCTTTTACCTGTACTCTAATCTACCATTGCTTTCAGTGACCACTTGGTTTTCAAATTCTTACTGTCTCTTGCTGCTTTCTGCTACTCATTCTGCTACTCATTTTTAACCTTTAAAATCTAACTTCTTCTATGCCCTCCAACCTCCCTCCCCCCACCACCTTCAACAGGCATCCTTTTTAAGAATTTCAGTTACTTTCTTCAAGTCACACCTATATTCTGGTATGAATCAGCCTATATTTGTAAAAGTCTGTGTTGGTACAATTCCATGTTTGTAAAGTCCTAAGGCCTTAATGACATCATAGGTGAAGTCATAGTTGACTCTTCTCTTTCCTTCCTGGGATGTCATTGGCTGCCTATTTGTATGATTCCTTGTTTCAATATGCCTCTCTAAATTGTATTTTCTTTACTGTTTCCATCCCAAGGGAGGCAGAGGGCTGGATGTGCAGCCTTGGTAGCATCTGGAATTGTATTAATAGCATGTCAGAGTTGAAAGAAAGTATAGGATTCTGGCTTTTCAGGTGAGGAATCTGAGCCCCGGAGAGGAACAGTGTCTTGTCCAAGATCACACAGCCAGGCAGTAGCAAAGCCAAGTGCCCGTTCTTTGCCCTTAAGCTCAGTTAAGACATTTTTACATCTAATCTGTGGGCAGGAAAAGTATGAGAGAAATGTTTGAATGAATTTTTAATACTAATAATACCAGTAATATATTAATAATGAAGTCTTTGTGTAGTCTTATTTCTAAACTTCTTTTAAATGCCTTTTTTCTTATACTATTATGATAAACATAATTTTCCTTTTCCTCGTTTAACTATTGATTTATGCATTCTTTCTAAAGAGGAGAAATCTATTTGCTGTAAGTACATCTTTCTCAAAGTAACTTCTTCCGAACTTTTCATGAATATCTTGGCCAGGAGTTTCAATGTGGTTAAACTATTGGCAGCCCTCAGAAATATCACTTGACGTTTCCAAGTTATTTATGTAATCGTTTTTAGTTGGAAAGTATATACCAACTTCTGAAACTTCTGGTGAAAGAAGACGGACATAGCCCATTGGTCTACTGGGTATTTTCATCTTCTTCACTGACCAAAATGAGCAACTTATATGTTCTCCACATAGGAGAGTTTCTGTGTTGTTTCTGGCCTGTGTGTATAATATTTTTAAGCAGCAAGCCATTTGAGTTTGAATAGTTCATTCCTTTGTTAGTAAGTAATCTCGGTCAAATGTAGTTATGCTGCTTAAATATTCCAAGATTTAGCGATCTAACAAGAAAGCAAGCTCATGGTCTGTTAAGAGAAGACAAGAACAAATTAATTGGAATAACTTGTACTGTGTTCCCAGTTCATGCGTGTACCAAATGCATGAATACTGCACATGCAACTGTACATGCTGTTCTGATTGACTGTGTCACACATGAACTCTGAATTTCATTATCATTGAGCTTTTTCACAAATCATGAAAGCATAAAAGAATTGTGTGAGTAGAGATTTAATATCTAGCTTTTGAAGGATGCAGACATTTTCCTCTTTCAGTGTCATATTCCTAGTCTCATATTTGGGGTACTGGGTGATTTTTATCACTTACACCCTATGGGTTAAGGGGTGGGTATAGGGTGGGGATGTTCAAGACAGACCCAAATGGATCTTTCCTTAAAAGTCCCTCACTACACTTAAGAACACTGAGAGACAAGTTCTGTTCTGACAGGGCCCTTGCTGCTTACCGTCAGA
Source organism: Pan troglodytes (assembly GCF_028858775.2). Classification (NCBI taxonomy): domain Eukaryota; kingdom Metazoa; phylum Chordata; class Mammalia; order Primates; family Hominidae; genus Pan; species Pan troglodytes. The sequence goes on along the minus strand of NC_072414.2, from coordinate 74,908,607 downwards.
TCATCCTTTCTCTTTGAGATCAGATCAGTCCCTACTCACATATCCTCAAAGCCTTCAAGTGCTTTGAGACGAGGTTGTTTTGAGCAACTCAGTTCTGTCACTCACAATCCCTGGATGAAAGAAAGCAAGTAGACTTTCCTCTCCACCATCTCCTCTCTTCAGTGGCCTTTTATGACTTGCTTTTCTGTTCTTCCTCCTGTTTTATCCTTTGTTTATTGATTTCCCCTTCCCAGTGCTTTCCATCGTCCCCTCATGGTCAACAGGACCCCATGTCCTGAATTCCAACTTTCTGCTGCAACTGAAAACTGGCCTTGGCCAGGCTCACTGCCTCTCTTGCAGGCCTCACCAGTGGAGGCTGCTCATACCTCACAACCCAAGCGCTACACGGCTAAGGTGGGGGGTTGACCTTCTTTGAGTCCCTACTGCTACTTCCTGGCTAGTCCTCTTCTCTCATCTCAGTGCTCCTCTTTTTTGGAGGCTCATGTCATCTGTCTAAACCACCGATCAGAGCATTCACCAAAACCTTTATGACCTGATCATGACTTACTTCCTTCCAAGGTCATGCCATGATCCGGGGAGTGTTCAAGAATTAACACTTGGAGCAATTTCTGTTGAGCCTCCTGTCCCTGGGGTCAGCAGTGATAGCTCAGGGCAGTGACTGATGGCCCTTAAAATTGCCTGTTCCAAGAAACCATTTCAATTGCATTTGTCATTCTGCAAGCTTCAGTCTAACCCTGTCATTTCTGCATCTCTCTGGCTCCAGTGACCTTCACAGACCTTCCACTTCAGTCACCCATTCCAAGTGTCCAAACTGGACCATATCATTCTTCAAACTACTCTGCCTTAGAAGTATTAAATCCTGACGCGTCTCTCTAATCTCAGACCCTTCTCCTTCACCTCCTCCTATGCATGCTCCTACTACATGCATTCCTTTTGATCTCTAAGAGACATCTAATTCTCTTATCTCTCTACTTCTCCTAGGTGATCAGCCACCTTTCAGCATCTCTAGGTTTCCTACCCATGTGGCCTCTCCTATCAGTGTCATCCCTCACCTTCTATGCATGATTTTCCTGGCCCACTAGCCTAGTGGAACTTTCTATCAGGTTCTCTACAACTTGGTGTCTTTCTCTGTCTTATACTCAGATGGCCTTCTGAGCTCTGCTAAAGAAGATCGATCAGCCATGAAATACAGCCTCATGTAGTGGGGGAACCCTCAATGTCACCTTTGATCATCTCTAATTCTTTATTTTGACCGCATTCATCAACCCCCTTCTACTAAACATCTCTGCGACTGAATGTGTGTTTTTCTTAAACAAGTGCCAGATTTCTGTTCTGTTGTGGCCTGTCCTCCTCAGGCATAGTGAAGGGAGTAGATTTTATTAGTGTTTGTGATCTTGAGAAAATGCAGGAAACTGGACTTGCAGGCTTGCTATAAGAATGGGGAGTAATGGCAGGTGGAGGACTGGATGGGAATATCTTTTTTTTTCTCTTATTACAGCATAAAACAAATGCATGAATACTGCACATGCAACTGTACATGCTGTTCTGATTGACTATGTCACACATGAACTCTGAATTTCAAAACAAAGGTAAGTTAATTTGCTGGCCAGCAAAGAAGGGCCATGCCAGGCAAGAAAAGACTTCGCCGATTCTCTGCAAGCTGAATTTTGAAGGACCAGATGTAGAAGCAGTAATGGAATTTATTCCCTATCACAAGGGATTTGAGGCATTATGTTTTGATTGGCTTATTCGGAAATGTTTCCTTTTGTTTGGCCAATTCTAGCCTACGTCAAAAAAGTGTAGGCACAGTTTGCAAAGAGGTTCCTGGTGGGTAAAGGCTCCATGGGGCTTGAGTCTCTCAGTGGACACCTTTGCCTGCTCATGCTTGGAGTTTTAACACTCTGGAGTGTATTTCTTGGTTCTGGACTTTGGGGAGCTGAGACGTGTTGAGGGCTCTTCCAGATGGTTGGGAAAATGGCACTGACATATGGATACCTGAGGCCAGGCAGATAAATATCTTGAAAGTATCTGTTGTGTTATTCTCTGTGTTTAGTTACCTTTGGTAGTACTCTTAATCTGCTTTTTGTGTAAACGTTTTTAGGGTGGCCAACTGTCCTGGCTTTCCTGGCACTGAGACAGTCCCAATTTCCACCCTACCTTCCAGCTTGGACTTTAATGTCCACTCTTGGGCTGGAGTTCTTCAATGAAACTGGTAGCCTGAGATCAGGATCCTGCTAGCTGTTGTGCTTGGTGGGACATCCCAAGGGCAAGTGGGGGCACAAGTGTGTAGCTGTTAGGGATGCCCACTGGAACACTGTCTGCATTGCTGTCCAGCACATTTCTAGGCCAGGTGTTATTGATGAAGCTTTTATGTTTCCTTTCCCTTCAAGTAGCTCTTCAACTGCAGCCTTTGCATAAATCGTCCTGTTTGCTTGGAACATCCCCTCTGCTTTGTACACACTGTTCCTCCCCCTGCCATCCTTGTCTAACCCTTGTATATCCTTCAGCTCAGTTGTTACTTCCTCAAAGAAGTAAGGTCACCTTCACTTACACGCACAGGTGAGATTAGGTCCACCTGCTTGCTTCCTAGGCCTCCTGCTTTCCTTTCTTTCTCTCTCTCCCTTCCTCCCTCCCTCCCTCCCTTCCTCCCTTCCTTCCTTCCCTCCCTCCTTCTTTCTTTCTTTTTCTTTCTCTCCTTCTCCTTTTCCTTCCTTCCTTGCCTTTTCTTTTTCTTTCTTTCTTTTTCTTTCTCTCTCTCTCTTTCTTTCTTCTTTCTTTCTTTTCTTCTCTCTCTCTTTCTTTCTCTCTCTCTTTCTTTCCCTCCCTCCCTTCCTTCCTTCCTTCCATCCTTCTTTCCTTTCTCATCTTGGAATTTTTTTTCTTATAGCATTTTGACCTCCTGACCCACTGTAACCTTCATGGGTTGTAGTGGGAGGGAGTGAGGAGGGAAGAGAAGGTGGGTGTGGTCAAACAGTGCACTCAGTTTGGATTTCTCATGCTAGTCTGGGTGACTTACTTATCCAAACAACAAACTCTGTGGGGATGCTGCATCATGAACTGTTTCAAGAAAACACAATGCAGGATGTGAGGCTTGGAGCAATTTCTGCTGAGCCTCATGTCCCTGGGGTCAGTAGTGATAGCTCAGGACAGTGACTGATGGCCCTTAATATTGCCTCTTCCAGGAAACCATTTCAATTACGTTCATCATTCTGCACATGCACACATGCATGATTATTTTGGACAGGTTTCTGTTTCTAAAAGTTAATAATACATGGCTACATACATGAATACATTTGGATTATGTGGAAATTAACGTATATAACATACACCTCCCTTCCCAGAGCTGGATTGAACTGATTGGGTACTTTCTCCAAGTCTTCTCTCATCCCCTTTGAGATTCTCTTATTAAGTCCTTCTCCTCTGCACCCAGCACTGCACATTTCCTCCTTTGTCTTTTCCACCAGGCTTTGAGCCCCTAGGGGCAGGGACTATGTCTTCTCATCACTATAGCTCCAGATTGTACTCTGCAGCCTGGCACACAGTAAATGCACAACGAGCATATATTTGTTGAAGATTATACCCCTTGTCAAAAACCTTACATGGGTCCTTGTTTCCTCCTCTGAAATAGGCCAACTGCTGACCGGTATTAAAGCCACTGCACAGCTTGGCCGCGGGTTACCTGTCTTCCCTTATCCCCCATTTCTCTCTGTGTGCCCTGTGCTCTGGCCAGACTGGACTCCATGCCTTCCCTGTTCTGATATTTTCCTGTGCCAAGGGCGTGCAAAGCTCTTTATTGAATGTCTGTGTTTTCTGCGATGTCCAGCTTAGTGCCATCTCTTCCAGGTAGTTTTCAGGGAAGTCCTCAGCCTAACAGCGTTTCTTCCTGCTCTTTGAAATAGTCACTCATGTTTGCTTATGGCTCTAAGGATTCATCTGGGTTTGTAATTATTGACATGGATGTCTTATCCTGTTGGAGTCAGAACAATCTAGAGCAAGTCTGCATGACTTTTCTGCAATTCCCATGGACATGGAATAGCTAGATCTACTTCCAGGAGTGACAAGACTTGAAGAAATTCTAATTAAATTTTTATTTCTGAGTTTGCTTTAAGAAATAAAATAAATTCTTAGGCCGGGCACGGTAGCTCATGCCTGTAATCTCAGCACTTTGGGAGGCCAAGGTGGGAGGTTCACCTGAGGTCAGGAGTTTGAGACCAGCCTGGCCAACATAGTGAAACCCTGTCTCTACTAAAAACACACACACACACACACACACAAATTAGCTAGGCATGGTGGCAGGCGCCTGTAATCGCAGCTACTCAGGAGGTTGAGGTAGAATTGCTTGAACATGGGAGGCGGAGGTTTGCAGTGAGCCGAGAGCGTGCCATTGCATTCCAGCCTGGGCAACAAGAGCAAAACTCCGTCTCAAAAAAAAAAAAAAAAAAAAAAAAAAAAAGGAAAAGAAAGAAAGAAAATAAATTCTTAAAAAAGTTAATTATTCTTTGTGATAATAAAGAGCCTATCTTTATTTCTTTGTGTGTGTGTGTGTGTGTTGTGTGTGTGTGTGTTGTGTGTGTGTGTGTTTGTAATTATTTCTATTTTTCACTCTTTTCCTACAACTATGAGGAAGTAATAGTCTCTTTTCCAAATACTGTTAGTCCAAAGGCTTGTTTGGAGAATCAGACTGTTCTTTGTTTTGGACCCTGGCTGCTTGCTTCCAATTCTCAACTCTTTCCACGTGGCAGACCACCAACAAGGAATAGTATTCCTAGTCCATTTGGATGAATCCTTCTCTTAATCCCTTCCCTCTGGGATTTAATGCTAACAGGGTTTTTAAAATTTACATTTCAAAATGATTGAGTAAATTTTTCTTTATAATTGGGAAAAGGCAAGATTTTTAACTAAGAATTTTGCTTTTGCGTTAGGTTTACACTGCATTAAGACATATATTTATCAAATAGAGCTATGATATATTGTAAATATACATTAAATAAAGCTATGCTCTATTTAAAAACCTAATTCTGAACACATGGTTCTCATGAAAAATTATAATACCTTGAGTGGAGACTGACATCTGAGCTGATAATAGCAGTAGTTTAAAGGAGTAGTCATTCATTCCATCAATCCCTCAACAAATGTTGATTGAATCTCTGTAATGTGGCATCATGCTGGGTGTATGATACTGTGATGTGAAATAGAATTGTATCCAAAGTAATTCCTGCAATTTCAATCTTGAAACTAGAGAAGAGGAGCTTTTTCTTTTTGAAGGCTAAGATTACAGTTGCCCTTTATTAAGCAACCTGCATGTATAAGAACTGTATGAGATATGCCATGTGCCTTATAATTACAGTTTACTCTTCTGCTCCTCTGTGTTTGCTTCAGCGGCACATATATTAAAATGAACAATACAGAGAAGATTAGCATGGCCTCTGTACAAGGATGATATGAAATTTGTGATGAGTTTTAAAAAAGACCAGTTAGTTGTAAGGGAAGGGAGAAAAGAAGGTGCGGGAGAAGCGACAGAAGCTAAGCTTCTCTGTATATACCTATCTTATGCATTTGGCTTTGGGATCATGCAAATATTTCATATATTTGTAAAGTAAAATTAGATTTTAAAAGAACAATCCCTAAGAATAAAAAATAAAATTATAAGAGCAAAAAAACCTATGATTCCCATTGGTGGTGGTAACCACATAGAGAAGAATTATTCTAATTGACTTTAATACACATGAATTTCACTGAAGGTCAGTATATCCAAGGATAAAAGAACTAAAAATGAGATTTAAAACTTTTTGCAGTGACGTTATTGTTGATGGTAGCATTGGACTTGCTGTTATGAGACTGCTGTGTGGGTGATGTGAGATAAAGCAAATGAACAATGCAAATGTGATCATTTGGTTTTTTATTCTGGTAATCTTGAAAATCCGTATTCTTGATATGGGAAAAAGGAGACAGGGAAAAAAGATAGAAGAAATTAAGTGAAAACTCTATAGTCCTAGAATTGAATTGTAAGTATCTGTAAAAACTCCTGAGGTCTTTTATCTTAAACAAAACCAAACCAGGACATATTTTGCAGATCCCTTCACTGAAAAGGCATAATAACAATGAGCAAATGGCCAACTTAATAGCAGTGATCTAGTGCCCAGGTCATGGTCTCTCAACACCATATCCCATTTAAAAGGAACCAGGATTCCATGGCAAAATTACTTATTCTGGGTCTGGAGGTAAAACAATGCAAAATTAGCCTGGAACATTATGTAATTAACAGGTAGCAAGGAAGCTATCAAGACTACTAGAGTCTCATCAGAAGGACTCAGGAATCAGCTTGTCAACACTTTTATAAGCAGAAATTGGGACAATTTGAAGCCAGGCGCGGTGGCTCACACCTGCAATCCCAGAATTTTGAGATGCTGAGGCGGGCAGATCACTGAGGTCAGGAGTTTGAGACCAGCCTGGCCAACATGGTGAAACCTCATTTCTACTAAAAATACAAAAATTAGCCAGGCGTGGTGGTGCATGGCTATATAATCCCAGCTACACAAGAACTGCTTGAACCCGGGAGGCAGAGGTTGCCGCGAGCTGAGATCCTGCCACTGCATTCTAGCCTGGGTGACAGAGTGAGACTCCGTCTCAAAAAAAAAAAAAAAATTGGGACAAAATTTGAGCATCAGTAAAAGCAAAAACTGCAAAGGACTTAAGCATGTCAACTATGTTTATATCACTAAGTTAATAATAATACTAAAATGCATTAGTCACTGTTGGCGGGTGCTCAGGAATCAACTCATTACATTGAAAACAAATAGAAGGAAAAAACCCAAATATTCATTCTGCCTTTTCTATATGAGCGATATCACTGGATAACCAAACAGTAGATGAGGAGAATTTGTCTTTACAGAAATATTTCAGTCAATAAATAAAGAAGGGATGATAGAATGAGAATGTCATCATTTTGCAACCCTAATGAACTGATATATGCATTGAATATCAAAGCCAATAAAGTCGCAAAAAGGGAGACAGCCAAAGAGTGTACATCTCTTGATGGAAGAACCCAGTACTACCCATGCAGGATTCTTGCCTTCTATGGTGCTTCTCGACCTCCCGAAAATTGAGGCTCCAGATCTAACTACCTATTTATGAGAATTACAGTGTACAAGGAAACACATTAAACTAAATCATGGGTTTGCAACCACCAAAATCCAGACAGTGGGAAACTTTACAGGGCAAACAATTCAATTTCTTCAACAAATAAATTGCAAAGGAAAAAGAAAACTAGACACAGAACCAAAAAGATTAAGTGAGACTTAAAAGATGTATCCACCAACTGCAATGCATGGCCCTTATTTGAATCTTTATGTAAATGAACAAATAAACAGACAAAAAACCTACGACAACACTATTTATGACATTTATAAGAAAATTGGAAAATTACTATTTTGTTGTCAACTCCTAATTTCTAAGGCATGAAAATGGTATTGTGAATATGCTAAAAAGTATATTTTATGAATACACATAAAAATATTTACTGATTAAATGATGTTTTGTATAATGGGAGTGGGTGAGTAGTAGAATAAGATTGGACTTGGGTTGCTGATTGTGGGGCTGGGCTATGGGTACTTGGGGTTCATTAGACTTTTCTGTCTACCTTTATGTATGTTTGAAATCTTGCATAGTAAAAGGTAAAAGATAAAAGTAACAACAACAAAACAGCATCAACAAAACAAAAATGAAACTCAACTTTGCTGTGAATTGGATAGTGTCATTCCATATTATTAATAAGGAAGTTGTGGCTTGGAGGAGTTAACAGCCTCACCAGGACACAATCAGTCAATGGCAAAGCCAATTTCATACCTAGGTCTTTTTCAAGAGAAAAAATATTTGGCCTGGTGAGGTGGCTCATACCTGTAATCCCAGTACTTTGGGAGGCCGAGGCGGGCAGATCACTTGAGGCTAGGAGCTTGAGACCAGCCTGACCAACATGGCAAAACCCCATCTCTACTAAAAATACAAAAATTGCTGGGCGTGGTGGCTTATGCCTGTAATCCCAGCTACTCAGGAGGCTGAGGCAGGAGAATCACTTGAGTCTGGGAGGCAGAGGTTGCAGTGAGCAGAAATCATACCACTGCACTCCAGCCTGGGTATCAGAGAGAGACTCTGTCTCATTTTAAAAAATAAATAAATAAAGAGAGAAAACATGTTCACTTTTTTGCCATACTACATTGCTTACCTAAAATTAAATAATGCAACTTCAAAAATATCAAATTCACTAGAAAAAATTAATTAGCAGAAAAGCATTTTACAATTAAACATTTCTTCCATAGATATTTCTTAAATGTTTGGTCCCTGACCTCATTGCCACATTAAAATAAGATATATAATCATATTCAATTAAGTTCAAACTTATGTGTGCAGTAATTTAAAGTTTAATTTATGAGTATTCCATGAGGCTTTGTAAAAGCATCCCCGTGATACTTCACACTTTCTGACACCAGAACATGTTTGAGAAGTATTGATTTAGCGGTTGGTGACAAAAGGGTTTTAGAATTTTCAGCACACACAAAGGTTAGAATGTGTCAGTGGGCATTACACTCTGAATAGCCATGTTAAGTACTAAACTATTTTAATGACAGAAAGTATGCCCTGCTGTTGGCAGTGAAACTGTGTTACCATTAGCATATTTTACAAGTTGAGTCTATTTTGTGTTCTAACTTGAAGCAGCTTTATTTCCTGCCCCATTACAGGATAGTGCTTTTATAATATAAAATAAATGTCCCCAATTCAACTCATTTTAAGACATGGATTTATAATGCCATGAACTTGGGGCAAACCTTTAAAATGTTTTAAAGCATATTTTTTCTTAGTTTTAAACCTTGAATTATTCCACTCATGGTTTTTATGTTAAAAAATATTTCATTAAACTTGCCAAATTTTATTGTAAAATACTTGAATAAGAAGTCTAAAAAATAAATGCACAAGACATTTTGTTCTTCCCCAGGTTCAGATCATGAGTATGGGAAATCTTTTTTCTGTGCAGCTTAGTTAGCAATTTTTTATGTTTTTATTTTTTGTTATATTTTATTTAGAAGCAGCATATATACTTTTTAAGTTAGCAAAATTGGCCCTACCTGGAATTGGAACAGTTTGGCAGAACTATAGGAAGTTACCCTGAAGTTCCATTTTCTCTGCCAGATGTGATTTTGCCATGACTTGATATCTGTCTGTTAGGCCTAACTCTTGCCACATGGCACAGGAAACCTTATTTTAAACAACCAGAGTTCATCAGCAATCTTATTAAATATCTGGCATGTCTTATCATTCATGAGCATTGATTAGTGTTGGACCTCACAGTCACATTGTCCCATCTGCACACAGGGAGAACTCTGACGCTTCAGACTCGGAAGCCTCTTAGTAAAGGATTTGGGTGAACAAAGTATCTTTCCTGGAGGGTCTCTGAGAGCCCCTTGTTTAACTCCTACTCAGTTATAATCCAATTCTACATAGATTAACATCTTTAAGGAAGTATAAGCAGTATATCACGGAGCCTAGTACATGTTCCGTAGTTTGAGAGAAGGGGACCTCCAATTCTCTAAACGCTCTTAGATGTTGCCTTCTTCTGAAGTAGATTTACAACAAGAAACCTAGGAAACACAAGACACTAGCATATTTATGTGTTTTGTTTGTTTGTTTGTTTGTTTTTGGGATGGAGTCTTGCCCTGTTGCCCAAGCTGGAGTGCAGTGGCTCGATCTTGGCTCACTGCAACCTCTGCCTCCTGGGTTCAAGCGATTCTCCTACTTCAGCCTCCTGAGTAGCTGGGACTACAGGTGTGCACCACCATGCCCAGCTAATTTTTTTATTTTTAGTAGAGATGGGGTTTCACCATGTTGGCCAGGCTGGTCTCGAACTCCTGACCTCATGATCCGTCTGCCTTGGCCTCTCAAAGTGCTGGGATTACAGGCATGAGCCACTGCACCTGGCCACAGATTTATGTTTTTCAGAGGACATTGCCTTTATGAAACTGCCTTAAACTCATGAGGCAGGACAGACTGAGATGAGCAAAGATGAAAAAAGATGAAAGGCATAGTTTCCAAATGAAATCAAGAGGCAGGAGATGCTGGATTCAGCAGAGAATCAGATTAGTGAAAACAAATTCAGAAAAGTTCAGTTACAGAGGATAAGGACAGGGAAATAAAATCAACAAGGAGACTGTAGCTATGTTGGACAGATCTCAGACATCCAATGTAAGTACTCACAAAAGAGAGAAGACATCAAATGGAAGAGAGGAAATTCAGTCAGTGCTATAAGACAGCTTTGATTTACTAAAAGCTTTTGTGAAAAAAATTCAAAGCTATCATTAAATATATGTCAGTTGTAAGATGTATTGCATTTTGATTTCAAAAAATGGAAAAAGATAGGAAGGAGCAAGTTAGAATTTAGGAAATGTAGAAACAGAAAAAATTATGATACAGAAATTATTATAGGCCATATCCTCTGAGCCTAAGTAATTCAAATAAACATTAAGTGAAGAGGTTTGAATCAAAACCTATAAACATTACAAATTTTAAAACACTCTTCTGAAGAAATTATTCATGCAAGAGGAAATGAAAAATATAATTACACATTATGTAGAAGAAAACAAAAACAAGAGTATTCATTTCAGAAATTATCATGTAACTACAGTCTATACTGAGAGGACCTCACATTCTTTCAAAAATGTAAACATTTAATATATTCAGTAAGTGATATTGGAACAGTTGGTTAATTTAGAAAAAGTTAATTTAAATTGTTAACATATGTAATAGTAAATTCCAGATGGATTGAAGAGTTAAATAAAAAATTTAACCATAAAAACATAAAAATACCATGAAAGTAAATACTTCTTAAATTTCTGATGGAGAAGCTTCAAATGAATGGAAAGTAAAATGTATTGATGGATTTAACTACATAGAAGGCTTAAAATGAATACTTGTCGAAAAACATTCAAATGAGAAGTTAAAGTAAGATAACATGTAATACAAATTTTGTAAAATACCATGTAAAAGACTTTTCAAATGGACAAAAAAGAGATAGTAGATGAATAGGTTAAGGAAAATACTTTACAGTTCTAATAGAAAAGCAAGTGACTGGTTAATAATCATATGGAAAGATTCAACTTTATTTCTAATCAATAAAATATAAACCCAAGCAATGACTAAAAAGCACTCCCCCACCTCCAGCAATTACTTTCAAAAAAAGAAGTTTGCAAACCCAGTGCTAGTGATGGTGATGGGCAGAGATCAAGTTTATATTGTGCTGTTGAATACTGCTAAGTGCAGTGCTTTTGATAAGCAGTTTTGCAACATGTATTAAGAACCTCAGAAATATCTTTAGTTTTTGACTCAGCAAATGTTGTTTCAGGGAATTTCCTGAGGGAATATTCTAAGTAAAAAGAATGCTTCCTGCAAAAATATATTGATATTATTATTTATAATACTTGACAACCAGAAACAATCTAAATGTTAAACCGTAAGGGAATGGCCAAGTAAATTATGGGATTTCTGAGATGGAATATTACTAATTTTTATTATGCTTATACTTTTGAAATAACAGGAAATGCTAACATGATATCCTTAAGTTAAAAGATCAGGTCACAGAATCACATAGCAAATCTATAATTTTATTTATATGTGAACAGAAAGAGAAACCTCATGAAAAAGCAAAAATAACAGTGGTTATCACTGGGTAATGGAATTAAGAGTGTTTTAAATTTTCTTTTAAATGTATTCTCCACGCTTACTACAAATGAGCATACAATACTTTGATCATTAAAATATGATTAAAATATTCCTTCTAAATAGTGATGAAGAAGCACTTGGGAAGGGATTAACAATAGTTAATTAACAATTAAGATATTTTGAAGGTTGGTGGCAATTTTAATACAAAGAAAGGATTGGGGGAATGGACATCCAAGGCTCAATACTTGTTTAATAGTGTCCACTTTTTTCTACTCCTGGTTCTGATTTCCCTTCTTGTTTTTTTTAATTTTTAAATTTTATTTATTCATTTATTTTTATTTTATTTTTTATTTTTTGAGACAGAGTCTCTGTTGCCAGGCTGGAGTGCAATGATGCAATCTCAGCTCACTGCAATCTCTGCCTCTCGGGTTCAAGTGATTGTCCCGTCTCAGCCTCCCGAGTAGCTGGGATTACAGGCACACACCACCACACACAGCTAATTTTTGTATTTTTAGTAGAGGCGGGGGTTTCACCATGTTGCCCAGGATGGTCTCGATCTCCTGACCTCTTGATCTGCCTGCCTCAGCCTCCCAAAGTGCTGGGGTTACAGGTGTGAGCCACCGCACCTGGCCTATTCATTTATTTTTAACATTTGTGGGTACCTAGTAAGTGTATATATTTATGGGGTATGTGAGATATTTTGAATCAGGCATGCAATACACAATAATCACATCAGGGTAAATGGGGTATCCGTCACCTCAGGCATTTATCCTTTCTTTGTGTTCAGTCAAATTATGCTCTCAGTTATTTTAAAGTGTATAGTAAATTATTGTTGATTGTAGTCACCCTGTTGTGCTACCAGATACTAGATCTTATTCATTTTATCTAATTATATTTTTGTACCCATTAGCCATCCCCACTTCCCCCACCGCCACTATCCTTCCTAGCCACTGGTGACCACCATTCTACTGTGTATCCCCATGAGTTCAAATGTTTTAATTTTTTTTAGTTTCCACAAATAACTGAGAACATGTGAAGTTTGTCTTTCTGTACCTGGTTTATTTCACTTAACATAATGACCTCCAGTTTCATCCATGTCATTGCAAATGACAGAATCTCGTTCTTTTTTTATGGCTGAAGAGTACTCCATTGTGTATATGCATCACATTTTTTTTTTATCCATTCATCTGTTCATGGATCCTTATGTTGCTTCCAATTCTTAGCAATTGTGAATAGTGCTGCAAAAAACATGGGAGGGCAGATATCTCTTTGATATACTGATTTCCTTTCTTTTGGGTATATGCCTAGGAGTGGGATTGCTGGAACATGATAGTTCTATTTTTAGTTTTTTGAGGAACCTCCATACTGTTCTCCATAGTGGTTGTGCTAATTTACATTCCCACCAACAGTGTATGAGGGTTCCTCTTTCTCCACATTCTTGCCATCATTCATTATTGCTTGTCATTTGGATAAAAGTCATTTTAACTGGAGTGAGATGATATCTCATTGTAGTTTTGATTTACATTTCTCTGAAGATCAATAATGCTGAGTACTTTTTCATATGCCTATTTGGATTCAAGTGATCCTCTCATCTCAGCCTCTTGAGTAGGTGGGACCACAGGCTTTTTAACTTGATGTGATCCCACTTGTCTTCTTTTGCTTTGGTTGCCTGCACTTGTCGGGTATTACTCAAGAAATCTTTGCCCAGTCCAATGTCCTGGAGAATTTCCCCAATGTTTTCTTTTAGTAGTTTCATAGTTTGAGGTCTTAGACTTAAGAATTTAATCCATTTTGATTTGATTTTTGTGTATGGCAAGAGATGGGTATCTAGTTTTATTCTTCTGCATATGGACAGCCAATATTCCCAGAATCATTTGTTGAAGAGACTCTCCTTTCCCCAGTGTACGTTCTTGGCACCTTTGTTGAAAATGAGTTCACTGTAGAAGTATGCGTTTATATCTGGGTTCTCTATTCCTTTGGTCTATATGTCTGTTTTTTATGGCAGTACCATGATGTTTTGGTTACTACAGCTCTGTAGTATAATTTGAAGTCAGGTAATGTGATTCCTCCAGTTTTCTTATTTTTGGTCAGGATAGCTTTGGCTATTCTGGGTCTTTTGTGGTTCCACATAAATTTTAGTATTATTTTTTCTCTTTCTGTGAAGAATGTCATTGATATTTTGATATGGATTGCATTTAATCTGTAGATGACTTTTGGTATTATGGACATTTTAACGATATTGATTCTTCCAACCCATGAATATGGAATATCTTTTCATTTTTTTGGTGTGTCCTCTTCAATTTCTTGCATCAATGTTTTGTCGTTGTCATTGTAGAAATCTTTCATTTCTTTGGTTAAGTTTATTTCTAGGTATTTTATTTTATTTGTAGGTATTGTGAATGGGACTGCTTTCTTGATTTCTTTTTCAGATAGTTTGCTATTGGCATATGGAAATGCTACTGATTTTTGTATGCTGACTTTGTGTCCTGCAACTTTACTGGATTTGTCAGTTCTAATAGTTTTTTTGTGTGGTATCTTTAGTTTTTTCCAAACATAAGATCATATCATCTGAAAACATGGATAGTTTTACTTCTTCCTTTCCAATTTGGATGCCCTTTATTTATTTCTCTGTCTGATTGCTCTAGCTAGTAATTCCAGTACTACGTTGAATGACAGTGGTGAAACTGAGCATCCTTGTCTTGTTGCTGATCTTAGAGGAAAGGCTTGCAATTTTCCCTTATGCAGTATGATACCAGCTGTGGGTCTGTTATATATGGCTTTCATTATGTTGATATATGTTCCCTCTCTGTCTAGCTTTTTGAGTTTTATTTTTATCATGAATGAATGTTGAATTTTATTAAATGCTTTTCCAGCATCAATTGAAATGATCATATGGTTTTTGTCCTTCATTCTGTTGATATGATGTATCACATTGATTTGCATATGTTAAACCATCCTTGCATCCCTGGGATAAATCCTAGTAGGTCATGATGAATAATCTTTCTAATTTATTGTTGATTTCAGTTTGCTAGTATTTTGTTGAGGATTTTTGCATCAGTGTTAATCAGGGGTATTGGCCTGTAGTTTTCTTTTTTCTTTTTTTTTTTGATGTGTCTTTGGTTTTAGTATCAGGGTAATACTGGCCTCAGAGAATGAGTCTGGAAGTATTCTCTCCTCGATTTTTGAGAATAGTTTGAGTAGGGTTAGTATTAGTTCTTGTTTAAATGTTTGGTAGAATTCAGTAGTGAAGCCATTGGGTCTTGGGCTTTTCCTTGTTAGGAGCCTTTTAATTATGGCTTCAATCACATTACTTGTTATTGGTCTGTTCAGGTCTTGAATTTCTTCCTGGTTCAATCTTGGTAGGTTGTATGTGTCTAGGAATTTATCCATTTTTTTTTCTAGATTTTTCAATGTATTGGCATATAGTTGCTCGTAATAGCCACTAATTATCCTTCAAATTTCTTTGGTGTCTCTTATAATGTCTCCTTTTTCATCTCTGATTTCATTTGAGTCTTTTCTTTTTTCTTCTTAGTCTGGCTAAGGGTTTGTTGATTTTGTTTATCTTTTCAAAAATCAACTTTTTGTTTCATTGATTTTTTTGGTATTTTTTGTTTTAATTTCATTTATTTGTGCTCTGATGTTTATTATTCCATTTCTTCTGCTAATTTTGGGTTTTGTTTTCTGTTGTTTTTCTAGTTCTTTAAGATGCATCATTAGGTTGTTTATTTACAACTTTTCCAGTTTTTGTTTTGGTGTTTATTGCTATAAATTTCTTAGTACTACTTTCGCTGTATTACATCAGTTTTGGTATTTTGTGTTTCCATTTTCATTTTTAATTTCCTTCTTAATTTCTTCATTGACCCACTGGTCATTCAGAAGCATATTGTTTAATTTCCATGTGTTTGCATAGTTTCCAAAATTCCTCTTGTTATTGATTTCTAGTTCCATTCCATTGTGGTCAGAGAAGATACTTGATATGATTTCAATTTAAATTTTTTTTTAAAGACTTGTTTTTGGCCTAACATGTGGTCTATCCTTGAGAACGAGCCATGTGTTGAGGAGAAGAAAGTGTATTCTGCAGCCATTGGATGAAATGTTCTGTAAATATCTATTAGGTTCATTTGGTCTATAGTGCAGATTAAGTCCAGTGTTTCTTTGCTTATTTTCTTGTGGATGATCTATCCAATGCTGGAAGTGGGGTGCTGAAGTCTCCAGCTATTATTGTATTGGAATCTATGTCTCTCTTTAGCTGTAATACTATTTGCTTTATTTATCTGTGTGATCCAGTGTTGGGTGCATACATATTTATAATTGTTATATCCTCTTGGTGTTTTGACCTCTTTATCATTATATAATGACTTTCTTTGTCTCTTTTTTATAGGTTTTGTCTTGAAATATATTTTGTTTACGTACAGATACCCCTGCTCTTTCTTGGTTTCCATTGACATGGAATATCTTTTTTCATCCCTTTTTTTCAGTCTATGTGTGTCTTTATAGGTGAAGTGTGTTTTTGTAGGCAACACATCATTGAGTCTTTTTTTTTTATTCATTTAGCCTCTCTATATGTCTTTTGATTGGAGAGTTTAGTCCATTTACATTCAATGTTATTATTTGTAAGTATGGACTTTTGCCATTTTGTTATTTGTTTTCTGGTCTTCTCCTCGTTCCCCCCGCCCCCTTCCTATTTTCTTTTTAGTGAGGGTGATTTTCTCTGGTGGTATAATTTCTTGTTTTTAATTTTTATATATCTGTTGTATGCTTTTTGATTTGAGGTTACCATGAGGCTTACAAATACTATCTGGTAACCCATTATTTTAAACTGATGACAACTTAACACTGATTGCATAAACAAACTGACAAGCAAAGAGAAAACCAATATAAATTCTACACTTAAACTACATCCTCCTGCTTTTAAACTTTTTGTTTCTATTTACATCTTATTATACTGTCTATGTCCTGAAAAGTTGTAGTTATTATTTTTGATAGGTTCATCTTTTAATCTTTCTACTCAAGATTTGAGTAGTTTATGTGCCACAATTACAGTGTTATAATATTCTGTGTTTTTCTGTGTAGCTACTATTACTGGTGAGTTTTGTACCTTCAGATGATTTCTTATTTCTCATTAAAGTCTTTTTCTTTCAGGTTAAAGAATGCCCTTTAGCGTTTCTTGCAGAGCAAGTCTGGTGTTGATGAAATCTCTCAGTTTTTGTTTGTCTGGGAAAGTCCTTATTTCTCCTTCATGTTTAAAGGGTGTTTTTGCTGGATATACTATTCTAGGATAAAGGGTTTTTTTTCTCTTTCAGCAGTTTACATATGTCATGTTACTCTCTCCTGGCCTGTAAATTTTCCACTGAGGAGGCTGCTGCCAGATATATTGGGGCTCCATTGTATACTGTTTCTTTCTCTTGCTGCCTTTAGGATCCTTTCTTTATTCTTAACCCTTGGGAGTTTGATTATTAAATGCTTTGTGGTAGTCTTCTTTGGGTTAAATCTGCTTGGTGTTCTATAAGCTTCTTGTACTTGAATATTGGTATTTTTTCTGTAGGTTTGGGAAATTCTCTGTTATTATCCTTTTGAGTAAAATTCCTACCCCAATCTTTCTCTCTACCTTCTCTTTAACACCAATAACTCTTAGATGTCCCCTGTTGAGGCTATTTTTTGATCCCATAGGCATATGTCGTTATTTTTTATTTTTTTTCTTTGTCTTCTCTGTGTATTTTCAAATAGCCTGTCTTCAAGCTCACTAATTCTTTCCTCTGCTTGATCATTTCTGCTGTTAAGGGATTCTGATGCATTCTTCTATTTGTCAATTGCATTTTTCAGCTCCAGAACTTCTGCTTGATTATTTTAAAATACGTCAATCTCTTTGTTAGTTTTATCTGATAGAATTCTGAATTCCTTCTCTGTGTTATTTTGGATTTCATTGAGCTTCTCAAAACAGCTATTTTGAATTCTCTGTTTGAAAGGTCACATATCTCTGTCACTCCAGAATTGGTCACTGGTGCCTTATATACTTTGTTTGGTAAGGTCATGTTTTCCTGGATGGTCCTGATGCTTGTGGATGTTTGTCAGTATCTGGGCATTGAAGAGTTGGATATTTATTGTCGTCCTCTTAGTTTGGGCTTGTTTGTACCCATCCTTATTGGGAAGGCTTTCTAAGTATTTGATGGGACTTGGGTATTGTGATCTAAGTCTTTGGTCACTGCAGCCATACTTGCTTTAATGGGCACCCCAAGCCCAATAACCCTGTGGCTCTAGCAGACTTGTAGAAGTACCACCTTGGCAAAATCCACTGGGTATAAAAACCATACCTCTATGGATCTCAGTTTGAAAAAGACCACTCAGCGTGATGATTCAGGGAAAGAATTGTCAGAGAATAGGCAACGAAGTGGAGTGCTATCTGACCTGAAGGGCCTATTTTTATCTTTAAGAGATGGATAACATCTAAAAACTGAAATTAAAAACCTGATGCTTAAGAAGAAACATGGAACATTATAGAAGGCACTGGATCACTCAAGAATATTCATTGCCCAGAGAAGGTGCTAGTTGATGAGGCCAGGGGCACTGACTTCCTACGGCACACCAAACCAATGGATTTTACAGGTGGAGGAACTACAGGAATAAACTCTGCAAGTCTGAATCTGAAACAAAATTCCAAACCTGGGATGGTGAACCAGTAAGGGCTAAAGCTAGAGGATCCTCCTCGGAGTGGTGCTCAGGTTGCTCTGCATGGAAAGAGGTAAAAAAGGGAGGTCAGATGCTGGAATGGAGAATAGTGTAAAAGAAGCCAAGCACAGTTTCATACCAAAGCAAAACCAGCCTCAAGAACCCAAAAAGTATAATGGTTAGGAGCATTTAGAATCATAATTTTTTTTTTTTTTTTTTGCTATTGAGTTGTGTGAATTTCTTATATATTTTGGATATTAATCCTTTCTCGGATATTAATCCTTTCTCAGATATATGGTTTGCAAATATTTCGTCCTAATATGTAGGTTGCCTTTTCATTCTGTTGATTGTTTTCTTTGCCATGCAGAAGCTTTTTAGTTTAATGCAGTCTCACTTATTTTCACTTGTGTTGCCTGAGGTTTTGGTGTCATATTTGAAAAATTCTTGCCAAGGCTAATATCAAAAAGCTTTCCCATCTGTTTTCTTCTAAGAGTTTTATGGTGGTTTTAGGTCTTACATTTAAGTCTTCAAGGCATTTTGAGTTGATTTTTGGGTATGGTGTAAGATAAAGGTTCAATTTCATTCTTTCAAATATGGCTTTTCAGTTTTCCAAACACTATTTATTGAAGAGACTATCCTTTTCCCATTGTATATTCTTGGCCCCCTTGTTGAAAATTAGTTGACCATATATGTGTGGGTTTATTTATGGACTCACTCTTTGGTTTCATTAGTTTATGTGTTTGTTTTTATGCCGGTACCATACTGTTTTGATTACTATATCTTTGTAATACAATTTGAAATTGGGAAGTATAGTAGGAAGTGTGATGCTTCCAACTAACTGGATTAAAAAATGGGCAAATGACATTTCTCAAAAGAAGACATACAAGTGGCCAACAGGTATATAAAAAGGTGCTCAGAATCACTAATCATCAGGAAAATGCAAATAAAAACCACAATGACAAAACATCTCATATCTATTAGGATGTCTGTTATCAAATAGACAAGAGATAATAAGTGTTGGTGAGAGTGTGAAGAAAAGGAACTCTTATATGCTGTTGGTGGGAATGTAAATTAGTGCAGCTATTTTAGAAAACAGTATGGAGGTTCTTTAAAAGTTTAAAAATAGAATTACCATATAATCTAGCACTCATGATTCTAGGTATGTATCCGAAGGAAATAAAATCATTGTCTTGAAGAGATATCTGCACTCCCGTGTTCATTGCAGTGTTATACTCAATAGCCAAGATATGGCAATAACTTAAGTGTCCATTGATAGATGAATGGATAAAGAAAATGTGATATACATACATATATATAACTATATTATTCTTTATGAATTATTATGAATATTGTTCAGCCTTAAAAAAGAAGGAAATCCTGCCTTTTGCAACAACATGAATGGACCTGGAGAACATTATGCTAAGTGGAATAAGCCAGACACAGAAATAAAAATACTGCATGATCTTACTTATACGTGAAATCTAAAGATTGTATAGCAACAGAGAGTAGAACTATGGTTACCAGGGCCTGGAATGGAGAGGAGATGTTGGTTAAAGGGTACAAGTTGCAGTTATGTAGGATAAGTGACTATAGTTAATAATGCTGTATTATATACTGGAAATTTGCTATGAGAGTAAATTTCACCACACATACACAAAAGTAACCATGTGAGGAGATGGATATGTTAATTTGCTTGACTATAGTAATCATTTCACTATGTATATGTATATCAAAACATGTTGTACCTCTTACATATGTACAGCTTTTACTAAAAGAGAATCACAACAAACCCATTGCTTTGATAGTAATTGGTGTTCCCAAAAATGATTCTGAGTACTCAGAAGGGGTTAAATTATTTTCTAGGTACCTTATTTCCAGACTGTAATGTGTGTTTTCCATTTAAAAAGTTAAGCTAAAAATAATACACTAAAGGGCATCCTTTATTACCTAGAAAATAACTAAGTGTCCTAATTCTGTCAGATAAGTGAGTCAACACTGTATATTTATCTGCCTAACAGATGCTTCCTTTGTCAGTTCAAAACATACACGAGTAAAAGTGGAATTTAAAGGAACAGCTTGGAATGAATGGTATTTCTTAAAATTTTGATTTTCCCAGAAAATTCAATTCTGGTCAAATAATGATGGGCAATAATATATACCAGGGCTATTGCTTTGACATTTATTAATGAATTTGGATTACAAGAAATACTCTAGAAATCTATTAGAAACTATATAAACAATATTCGGCTCCATCTTAACTAGTTGATTACATTCCATAAAACCATTATTTTTATTCTGTTAACATTTCATGGAAATGGAATTTATTGAATTTGCCTCATTTGTGCTAGATTATCTTTCTACCTCATACACAGAGTTGAATTTTCATCAGAAAGTCACACATACCTGTTTATCTTTTTTTTGTGTTAAAGGGGTATGTTTCTTTAGAAACCACCAGCTTAGGATATGGTGTCATTCCGAATGTGATTCCTGTCAGACTACAGTGAGCACAGGTAATGGATATTGTCATAAATGACATTTGGTTCATTAGAATCTGTCAAAATGGGCTCGGTAAATTATGGCTGTTGGAAAGAGCACAATACTGCATTGTATTGGGGAAACACACTTGTAAGGAATTCCTGAGCTGGTATTTATTACAACCTGCCACATCATTTCCATTTTCTGCGTTTCATTAAATTTACCGTCTGGGTGTAATCACAAGAGTGAAATGGAAAATGTAATGTAAAATATCTCCTTAAACCCTCCTAAACAAAAATGAACTGAATCATCCATTCAATCAAGACAAGTTGAACACCTACTATACACCAACCCTCTGCAATAAAGTGAGGAACAAGACAGTTTCTGTTTTCAACTAGGCCAGAGCCCAGCAGGGGAAATGAATGGACAAAACTAATCCTAATGTGATACTATCGTAGAGGTGTTGACAGAGACTATAGAAGTGGAGAGGAAGGTTCTCTTCCTGGGGGTGAGAGACTTAGTCATGGGTGTCTACAAATTAGGTACTGACCCTGTCGGGTAGAGACTGTGAATCACAGCTTCTAAATGTGATTGGAATTCTGGGGCTGGTGCTAAGTTAATTGTCCTTTGGCATTTTTGTGGGCTGTGTGCATTACATGGGTGGAATTTAATGTCATTTTAACCCACCAGAGAAAGTTTGTGGGTCTAGAGGTATGGAAAACAACTCGCTCTGTAATATGCTGCATTTTAGTGCAAATCTTTCAAATGATCACACCATACTTGCTAATCTTTGAAGGAAGCTCTCTCATTGTCTGAAGAAAATGGTGCTGATTAAATTTACAGGGAAATGACTTTATTTAAAAATTTCCTCTAGTTTGTTGACAGCACTCATGTTTCATAAAATAGGGGACATGATCCTGAATTTCTTATGAATAAAAAATTATTAATTTTGACATCTACTTTGAATGCCTTAGATAATTTATTTGGCTTAGTGCCCAGTAAAAGCATGGAAGTGACTTGGACATCAACCACAAAATGGCCCAGGGACCCCTTCCCACTGGATAGACATCTGGAGTGGCGTATAAGGAATAGACAATGCAGGCGGACATTTAATTAAAGATTGGTATTCAGACAGGAGGGAAGTGTGGTGAGTCTCTCAGCGTAAAAGGAATAGTGAGTCTCTGAGACAAAAGTTATTTTTTGTGTTTTATAATGATGCTTTGCAGCTTGAAACATTTTAGCTATAAAATATAGACTATGAACTCATAATGGCATTAAGTCCAGATAGTAATTTTTATGGCAACAATTTATGATTATTTTTGTGGGTTTTTTAAAGGGGAAAAGTCTTTAACATTTAACATTTTGCAATTTAAAAAATCCCTCTCTTGAGCCTTCAGAACCAGAGTGAACACAAAAATTGTAAGATTTTATTGAGTTACCTATTATGTGAATCTGGATTTGTAGACATTATTTTGATAGTTAATGACACTGGCAAGAATCATGATCTAAAACAAAAACATGTTAACTTTTTTGTTTTAAATTTTCATCCACGAGTTGTCACTGTGTTGCTATTGGCGTTACCAGGACACAGCTAGGAAAGCCAGGGTTGGAAGTGCAGGTTCCCTGTGTTTGCAGATGTTCATGTAGGAGTTCCTTGACCAAATAGCTGTAGCTTATTCAGCATCCCAGCACTTGTGTGCCTGCTTTGTGATGAACTGCCCTGCTCACTCACACCTGCTGGTTCAGGTATGGGTGTAGCCATTTCTGGGAGGGTTGATGCTCAGCAAATAGTCTTAAAAGCACAAAGGAATTAGAACATTTCTCTCCAAACCATAAACCGTCGTGGAGCCTAAGGAGACTGAATTTCCTTTTTAGACCCCACAGGACATTATGCCCAGACTGCCCCCAGGGGTCACTCTCAACTTGGGAATGATTTTTGCAGATGGTGGAAGCATATATTCTCTGGATTCTCCTCTGCTAGTGGGGAGGGCTAGTGGGGAGGGCTGGGGTTCTCATGTTTGATATGGCATCTTGAGATGGTCATCCAGCCTCTCTTTGAACACCGACAGAAAGTAGGGAACCCGAACCTCCAATACTAGTTTTCAGATATGATTATACTATTGTCTGAGCGCCACCTGTAGTTATAATAGTTCATCTAATGGATAGTAAAACTCTATCAGGCAGCCTCACTATGCAAATCTTATAGAATAAGAGTATTTTTAAAAATTAAATCTACTATTAAACAAAGCAGTCTATCAGAAGAAAGAAAATTTAACCAGAAATAAAATAAACCAGAAGTAGGTGACAAAGAGAAGAATAAAGGTATCTGATAAAGCCAGGAATAAGACTAAAATAAAAATACACACCATAGAGCTCTCCATACTTACTACAGGGGCACAGATTTGATCTGAGCTTTCTAGCAGCCAACTGGGAGAGAGAAACACAATCAGTTGCAGAAGTCACAGATTCATAAGATAATAAACTAACAGTGTTTCTCAGGAGCAACACAACTGTTCCTTATTTTAACAAGGAAAAAGTTACTGATTTCAGTAAGAAAGTAGCCTTAGCCCACAAAGATGAGGAACTTGACTTTGAAAAGGAAATATTTCAATGTTGGGTCTCTTTAATCTTCTTTCCAGATTCATAGCCTGAATAATTATTTTCCAGAAGCTTCTCCCATGAAGAATTTCCTTTTAAGTATTTATAAGGTCATCTTGGGGGATCAGTGGGTGATTTTTAATACACTAAAGCGTACAATTTTTTTGCTTGTGTTGGTAATCTCACTAACTTCAAGGTTTTTTTTTTTTTGTTTTTGTTTTTGTTTTTGCCACTGAGCAATTTTTGTCAAGTCAGCTACCATCAGGATCAAACACTTAGTACAGTAAATTGGATTTGGATATCCATTAACTGCTGGTGACAAAAGAGGAAGCCCCACGTTTAACACACGTAAAATAAAATTTTAAGGAGTTTCTGGCTAGAAAGAGGCTACCAATAAAGTCTGAAAATGCCCCAGTCTCTGCTACTTGAATCTAATTACATGACAGAAGAGATTTGGGAAAGATAAGCCTGCAGTGAAAACAAGGGAGAAATAATCCTGTTTGCCCTGCAGTAACCATTCTAAGGACAGGAGAAAAAAAAAGAAGTTGACTAAACTTATTATACTCAATATTGCCAAGATACCAATTAGCAACATAAGTACAAATTTTCCTCAGATTCATCCAACATACCACCCTGTGTAATAAGCTAGTGTTCATAAACAGGGGAAAGTGGTTCTTCTATTCCTCATCAGTCCTGGTGGGATTACACTGGATTTTTCTGTTAATTCTGGCCTTTGGCCCCTTTCCAATATTAACTGTGCCATGGAGTATAGAATATTCAATGATTAAATAATTATAATTTAAAAATTAGACCATGTCAAAGAAAATAAAATATTAGGCATTTTTAAGAATTTAAGACAAGACACGGACTTTGGATCAAGATGACAGCTAATAATTCTGCATCTACTTCATCGCATATGGCAAATCTCATGAAATGACCTCAAAGTTGTATAAAGAACAATATCTCTGTGATAGCCCTGGAAAAGAAGACAAAGTTGTACCAACAAACTAAAAAATCTGGGAAATTCTTAATGGTTAAAAAGTGGGCAGTTTATATACATGGATAAATAGGATTATAGGAAACTAGCCCAAAATACATTCAGGAGGAATTCTGTGGTGGAAGCCATTCTGAGAAGTCCCAAGGACTGAATCAGCAATTAAAAAGGAGGTGAGAGGAGAGAAATTGGCATGTGGCCCTGTTGGAGCTGAGCAGTGCATGACAATTGTATTCTTTCCTAGGTAGGTAGTGGGTAAGTGGAACACAAGGGCCAGAGAATAATTCATGCTCTGGGTAGCCAGAGACCTCTAGGAGAGATGGGAAGCCCCCAATCTAGAAGATACATTACCAACATATTCTACCAGACCATAGTCCTCCCACTTCTCCACGACCACCACAGGCTATAGTAAACAGTTTTGTCAAACAAACGGATACTTAAGTACAAAGAGAAGAAGACAACCAAGACACAATACCCACCCTGGAAGAGGAGGACCAAACACAACAGAAGAGTTAACACCCAGAGAAACAGAGCTGCCAAAGGAAACAGAAGAATATTTTAAAGTATAGCTAATTACTATCCTTATGTAATGTTAAGGAAACTATTACATTATGGAAAAGAAACAATTAGGTATTTTGTACACTAAAAATTTGATCATGAAATCATAGATTGGCTGATAAGCAGAATGGAAATAGGTATAGGTCATGTTAGTGAATTGGAAAATTCAGCACAGTGTAAAAAGGCTTAGAAATGGGAAGTGTGGGGGAAAATAGAGAAAATTCTAAGATATATCTAGGAGTAGAAAGATGAGACAAAGGAATGGAAGGAAGACTATAATTGGTATGGTTAGGCTTTGTGTCTCCTCCCAAATCTCATCTTGAATTGTAATCCCCAGCTGTCGAAGGAGGAATCTGGTGGGAGGTGATTGGATCGGGGGGCAGTTTCCCCCATGCTGGTCTCATGACAGTGAGTTCTCACGAGATCTGATGGTTTTATAAGTGTTTGGCAAGTTCCTCCTTTGTTCACTCTTCTCTCTTGCCTGCTGCCACGTATGACATGCCTGCTTCTCCTTCTGCCATGCTTATAAGTTTCCTGAGACCTCCTCAGCCATGCAGGACTATGAGTCAATTAAAACTCTTTTCTTTATAAGTTGCCCAGTCTCGGGCAGTTCTTTATAGCAGTGTGAGAATGGACTAATACAATAACCAAACAATTGAAGAAAACCTCGCAGACCTGGAGAAATACACAAATCTTCAGATGAAAAGAGTCCAGAGGGTATCAATTGGGATGAAAACACAAACATATACATACCCCGATACATCGTGTTAAAATTTAAGAATGTTAAGAATTAGGAGAAATATCCAGAAAACACTCATGTTACAAAAAGCAAATTATCCTCTTTTGTTTATGACAATAGAATTGGTGTCGGACTTTCTGCTAGTAATACTTTGTATTAGAAGACAGAGACACTATTAAGCCCTGAGAAAAACGAATTTTAATTTATAATACTGAACTCACCTACACTGGCTGTGTTTCAACTATGAGAGTAAAATAAAAATATCTGTTCAAGTACTACAAGATTATTACCCAAGACTGTCTCCGAAATAATTAATCCAGAGTATACCTAGCAAAGCAATAATAACAACAAAAACAAGAATCTAACAAGAGGAAAACATGAGGTGCAAGAAAGATGGATGAACAAAGAAACTGGTAAAGCTTGGAGTTAAGTTCAATTTTAAATTTAGAAAAAAATGGACCAGGTAATATGTCAGATAGTTCAAAATTCAGAATGTATAAAGGAGTATTTATAAATCTTTCTCACCCACTTTCCCCAATCAGTAGGTTTCTCCTCAGAGGAAGCCAATGTTATTAATTCTTGGGTCTCCTTTTAGAGATATTTTATGTGTATATAAGCAAATTAGCATCTATATGTATGTATGTCACTTACACTTTTTAAATTAGATGGCAGTATACCATATTTTGAACCTTCTAAAATTCTGTGAAGATTTGTCAAGGCTCTGTTTCTTTTGTTTGTTTGTGGCAAGGATATAGATACTTATTACCCTAGACACAGAGAAGAAATTTGTTTAATTTATTTAATTATAAAGTTGTTAAATTTTATTAAATATGTATGTTAGAAGAATGAAATAAGAGGCCAGGCATGGTGGCTCATACCTTTAATCCCAGCACTTTGGGAGGCTGAGGTGGGTGGATCACTTGAGGTCAGGAGTTTGAGACCAGCCTGGCCAACATGGTGAAACCCTATCTCTATTAAAAATACAAAAAAATTAGCCAGGCATGGTGGCAGGCACTTGTAATCCCAGCTACTTGGGAGGCCGAGGCAAGAGAATCTCTTGAACCCAGGAGGTGGAGGTTGCATTGAGCCGAGATTCTGCCACTGCATTCCAGCCTGGGTGATGGAGCAAGACTCCATATCAAAAACCAAAAAAAATGAAGAATGAAATTAGTTATTATTTCCAGTCCACAAGAAAAAATAAAATAAAATAAAATAAAGAAAATATGATCATTTCAACAAAATGCAGGATTAAAAAAACAAGAAACCAGACAAAAAATGTGGTCAAAGGAAAACAAAATAAAATAGCAGAAAAATCTAAATACCCCAAATTACAGTAAATGTATATGAGTTAAATGTCTTCATAAACATGTAGACTCTGAGATATGTTTAAAAACAATAGCTAAATGCTTTTTATAAGGGGATACATAAAATCATGCAGAAGGATGGAAAATAAATGGATGGTAAAACATGGATCATGCAAGTGTAAACTAAAATAAAGATTATATAGCAGTATTAGTATTAGAAAAATAGAATTTAGGGCCAAAGATATTAATCTGGATAAAAGATTCTTGCATTTCATACAGATTGAGCACCCTGAAACTTTTTGTACATTGACATGATGCCACAATGGAAAATTCCATACCTGATGTCATGTGAACGGTCACAGTTAAAACACAGTCAAAACTTTGTTTTATTCACAAAATAATTTAAAATAGTGTAAAAAATTACATTCAGCCTATGTTTATAAGATATATATGAAACATAAATGAATTTCATGTTTAGAATTGGGTGCCATCCCCAAGATATCTTTTTACGTATATGAAAGTATTTCAAAATCCAAAAAAAAATCTGAAATCCAAAATAGTTCTGGTCCCAAGCATTCTGGATAAGGGATACTCAACCTGTACTATTAAAAAATAGTCATGGATTGCGTCTCCCCTGCACTTCTTGGTAGTCTGTTAGTGGGAGATCCTTGTCACCAGCCCTTCACCTCCTCCAGTGCCAAGGAGCCCTAGAAGTCCCCATCATGCATGAGTACATCTCCATCCACATTTGCTGGGCTGGTGTCCAGATTGGCAATGCCTGCTGGGAGTTCTACTGCCTGGAACACAGCATCCTGCCTGATGACCAGATGCCAGTGACAAGACCAGTGGGAGAGAAGACGCATCCTTCAACACCTTCTTCAGTGAGATGGGTACTGGCAAGCATGTGACCAGGGCAGGGTTTGTAGACCTGGAACCCATGGCTATTGACAGAGTTCACACTGACACCTATTGTCAGCTCTTGAACCCTGAGCATTGCATCACAGGTAAGGAATACCTGTGCCAGTAACTGTGCCGGTGGCCACTTACACCATTGGCAAGGAGATCATCGACCTCGTCTTGGACTAAATTTGCAAGCTGGCTGACCAGTGCACAGGGCTTTAGGGTTTCTTGATTTTCCACAGATAATACATGCTCATTTTAGACACTCATGGAACACTTACAAATATTGATTGGGTATTAGTACACAAAAAACTCAATAAATCTCAAAAAGCAGAAATCATATGGTTTATTTTCTCCAACCTTAGTGCAATAAAATTATACATTTACCACCAAAAAGTACTCAAATCACACCAAATCTATCCATTTGGAATTTAAAAATACCTTTTTATGGGTTGATGAAGAATCCAAATTAAAATTACCAATTATTTGGAAATGAAAGATGTAAGAGAACTGCATATCAAAACTCATTGGATTTTGCTAAAGCAGTATTAAGAGAAAACTTTATGACCTTAAAGACAGGGAAAATTGAAAATAAAAATAACCACATTCAACTAAAAAGTATAAAAGACAGCAAAATAACACAAACGGACATAAAGATAAGAATAAAAAAGATGCAATAGAGTAACGGCCACAAAACCACAGTATACCTCATCAGTATAGCAAAAAGCTCTTCCTTTGAGAAGACCAATACAGTATAACATCTTTTGACAAGTCTGACACAAATAATAAAAAGACACAAATAAATATCAGACAAATTCTACAGATTCACATGATATAGAAAGGATTATAAATTATGAGCAGTTACTTTGTATGAATTTATAACAGAATTGAATATTTAGATAGAATGAATACTTTTAAATAAAATCCAAATTCCTAAAAAATACAGAAAAACTGGGTAAACCAATATATGTAGAAAAAGTTGAAAAGGCAGCCAGCTGTTTATTCCTTAGAAAGACACCAGGCCAACCTATTTTTCTATGTGAATTCTAACAAGCATTCAAGAGGACATGTATTTCCTATGTAATATTAGCTTTTCTGGAACGTAGAAAGAGAAAGCTTTCCAGAAGACTGGTATAATACAGATACTGAAACATCAAAGATAGCACAGAAAAATAAAAGTATACTCCAATCTCATGGACCAAATACTAAAACTCTAAATATATATGAATAGATAGCAATTAGTTGACATTATATTAATTATAATACACTAAATATTATATTAATAAATATTAATAGATGGAATCCCACAGGGTGTTTTTTCTTTTTAGGTTACTGCATCTTCACCAAGTGTGGTTTTTTCCTAGGAATGAAAGGATGGTTTAAACTTCAGTCATTAACATTAAAAAGTCAGTCATTAACAGATTGTGGAATTATCTCAACAGCTGTCATGAAGGCATGTGATGAAATTCAACATAGAACACTACTAAATTTTTTTAATGCTTGAGGACTATAAGGAAAAAGTTTCCTAATGAATATCATCCACTAGCACCATACTTAGTATTGAAACATTTCATTGAAATGAGGAAAGACATGTGAAATTATAAGAAATAAGTGGTATTAAGACTGTAAAGGAGGATACAAAACTGTAATTATTTGAAGAAATTATAATCAATCTAAACATTTAAGAAAACCAACTCAAAAACCATTGGAACTATAAGGTGAGATCAGCAAGGTGGATATAGATCAGAATATATTTGGCTGGGTATGGTGGCTCATCCCTGTAATCCCAGCACTTTGGGAGGCTGAAGCGAGAGGATCACTTCCATCTAGGAGTTTGAGACCAGCACAGGCAACATAGCTAGACCCCTTATCTACAAACAAAATCAAAAATTAGCTAGACTACTTGGGAGGCTGACGTGGGAGGATCGCTTGAGTTTGAGGCTGCAGTGAGCCATGATCATGCCACTGCATTCAGCTTGGATGACAGAGTGAGACCCTGTTTCAAAATATGTATATATTCAATAGAGTTAGTATAATAAATGTATATCGAACCTTCTGCTTTCTAAGTAGAAAATATGTCTTCTTTTAAAAAACCCTTGGGAAAGTTCGAAAAAAATTACTATATATTAATTCACAAGGAAAAGTCAGTAAATTTCTCATATAAGAGATATATACAATTTTATCTTAATGCAAAAAAATTAGAAATATGTAACCAAAGTAGCAATTAAATAAATCTAGCCACTTGTAAATTGAAATAAACCTCTCTCCTAAGCCAGCAGTATTGAATCAAAGGAAAAATAAAATGTGTGATTATAAGTTATTCAGAAAACCATGAAAATGAAAAATTTTCAAACAGCCTTATGTTAACCTTAGGCTTACAGCCTAAGCTTTAATTAGAGAAAACTTCCTATTAAAGAATGAATAGAAATGAACTAAACTTCCAACTTATGACATTAGAAAAACAAAATATACCTAAAGGAATTCAGAAGAAAAAAATTAATATAAACAAAAGCAGAAATTCAGTTAATTAGAAGAGTTAAAGCTTTCAAAAGGCTAAATTTAAACCTAGTCATTTGGGAACAACAGTAACAAAATGGATAGACTTCTAATTAGTTCTACCAAGAAAGAAATGAGGAAACACAGGTTCACAAAATTAGGAATAACCAAGTGGAATAAAAGATAAAAATAATAAAGTAATTTTTGGACAGCATCATTTTGTAGTTTGTAATCATTTGTGCTTTTCTTGTCTGGAAGCTAGTAAGATTAGTTCTAAATCTTTCTGTTTCAGAAATTTTGACTGGCTGTGTTTATGGGAGAGTTTCTTTCCAATGATTTTGCCTAAAATGGGGTCACCTTCTTCGGTCTGTGTTTGTAGATCTGACTTCAGCTTGGAAAAGTTTCTCATTATTACAATTGGAAACACTGGCTATATATTATAATGAAAATTGTTCTTTGATCTCCACATCTGTTATTTTCTCTCTCATTGTTTTAATTTCATTATACTTTCCATCAGCATTTGCAGAGAAGCTTTAATATTTGCCTGTTTCTGTGTGATTCAGATTTTTGAATTTTCTGTTCTGTTATTGCTTATATCTAGTACTTACATTCCTGTGTTATTGTAACTGCCCTTACCTCCTAACTTTACTACACTAGCTCCCTCTTGGCAAGAGTCTGTGACCTCATCATTCCATTTTTATCCCTTCTATCATTCTGTCCATTTGCCTTGCATTTAAAAGAGCAAAATCAGGAACCTGTCTAACATTTACTTTTTCTGATTTGAATAAATGTTTTAAAAAGTGTGCTTTCCCTTGCCTTTTGAGGAGTATACCATTTTGTTTTCCCTGCACAAAAGCATCAAGGTTTGTTACAAGTTTGACATTTTTGACTGTCTGATTTCTCTGTCAGCCGTGGCTGGGGAGGGGAGGCAAGTAGCCACAGGGTAGAAGAGTAACCAGAGTCTAACACTCTGCCCGAAGATATGAGAACAGACAGCAGTTGTATGAGGAGATCGGATGAAGATATTTAAAGGGCTGTATTTCAATCTAGTGTAATAATGGATGTTTATACCAATAATGGAGTCAACAAGATTTCCTTAACTCATATATCTTTTAAATTTTTTTTTTTTGATATGGCGTCTGTTGCCCAGGCAGAGTGCAGTGGTGTGATCTCGGTTCACTGCAAGCTCTGCCTCTCAGGTTCACGCCATTCTCCTGCCTCAGCCTCCTGAGTAGCTGGGACTACAGGTGCATGCCACCACTCCCGGCTAATTTTTTGTATTTTTAGTAGAGATGGGGTTTCACCGTGCTAGCTAGGCTGGTCTTGATCTCCTGACCTCGTGATCTGCCCGCCTCGGCCTCTCAAAGTGCTGGGATTACAGGCGTGAGCCACTGCGCCCGGCCATATCTTTTTTATTTTAAAAAAAGGCAAATTTTCTTCATGTGGGAAGTCCATTTATATAGCATACTTAATTCTAATAGTTCCAGAAAAAGCAGGGCTTTGCTATATAGAGGAAGATAAAACCACACACGTGACTTCATATTTGCCAAAGACACCAAAAAATATTTTTTTCTAATTTACATACTTCAGATTCCATGATTTTCTCATTCTCACTCTGTGTAAAGTAGAATTTTCTATCTCCATTAGCTAAAATGAGCAAGAATTGCCATATGGACACTCAAGTACATGTTGTCTCTCAGCATTAATTTTCTTTTAAAAAATTAATTAATTTTAATTGGCAAAAATTGTATATATTCGTCATGTACAACATGATGTTTTGAAATATGCATACATTGTGGACTGGCAAAGCTAATTAACATATGTATTACTTCACATACTTATCATTGTTTTTATGGTGGGAACACTTAAAATCTCTTATCAATTTTCAAGAATCCAATACATCATTATTAAGTATAGTAACCTGTGTTGTACCATAGAGCTCTTGAATTTATTTTACCTATCTAACTTAAATTTTGTGTCCTTTGGCCAAATCTCCCTACTACCCTCCCCACAAATGAGCATTAATTTTCATTCAGTGGTTTGTCAGCAGGACTGTCGTGTTTGGGGTGTCTTACATATGCCTTCCTAGAGAAGCCATTTGTGTAATGTCAAAAGAGTGTGTTTGTTTATTATATTGATGGGGACAGGAAGCAGGGAAATTCTGGGCATAAGAGGGCGGGTCCCTGGCGAAGGCCCCACCCTCAAGCCTGGAACCCCAGCCCAAAGTGAGAACATGCATTCCTGTTTTCCTCCTCGAAAGTTTGCCTTTTCCAAAACCACCCATGGCCTGCCCTGCCCCACATCCTGGGCCCCTAAAAACCCCAGGCTCAGCTGGCAGCGAGCAGAGAAGAGGAGAAGCAACTGGACATCAGAGAGAAGCAGCTTGACTTCGGATGGACGGCTTGACAACGTTGCTTCAGAGAGGAGTCCACATGGGGATTATCACCTTCCTGCTCCATCCCCTTTCCAGCTCCCTTTCCTGATGAGAGACACTTTCATTGGCAATAAAATCCTCCACTCTTCAATTCATTCATGCAACCTGATTTTTCCTGGACACTGGACAAGAGCTTGGGTGCCATTTGTGTGGATGCTAAAGGCTGTCATGCTGACCCTCTGTCCTCATTAGTGGAGAGCAACCACCTCACATGAAAAGGCAGAGAGCCCACTGAGTGGCATCACACTTAAGCTGGCAAAGCTAAAAGAGCACTGACTGTAACACTCCTTCTGGGGCTTCAGGGGTCATAGGTACTTCCTCCTAGACACTGCTGTGGAGTCTGAATGGAGTTTTGCTCTGCCAGCACCCAAAAGCACTTGCCCCGGCTCCTGCACCTGCTCACCTGTGTGCTTCCTTCCATGAGGAGTTGAGTGCAATAGGTTCCAGAGAGTGCAGTCCACCCCTGCCAGCACCCAAGTGACTGGCTAGTTCTAGCACCCATGCACTCCAGTTCCCAGTCGAGAAGGGGGTCAAGGAAAATTTTCTGTTTCAAGATGAAGCTATCTACATTAATTCAATGAAGTGAAAAGTACATAGAGTGACACTTGGTTTATCTGGTGCCATTGGGCAAAATGTATTATGAATAAATGCAATCTCATAAGTGCCTGTTGTCATGCAAAGAGGCTGTCTTCGGAACCAGACAAAGCTGTGTCAGGTACATTATCAAATGACTTTCACATAATCTCTTCTTTAATTCCACAACAACCCTCTATCAGTTATTAGTGTTGTCAGCTGCAAGGAACATAATGCCATACCAAAGGCTATTCTAACAAATAGGCCTGGGACAGTGGCTCAGTGATGCTCTCAAAATCCAGGCTCCTTTCCCTCTGTTCTTTGTACTCAGTGGGTTGGCAGTTCCTCTTATGGTTGCAAAATGGCACTGCAGCTTCAAGCACCACATTGAATTCCAAGGAAGAAAGAAGGAGAGAAGAGGTATAGAATTGCCTATGTCCCTTTGTCTTATTAATCAAGAATATGATGTTTGCCCAGAAGCACCGACAGAAAATGACCAGTTTTCCCATCCTCCCTTGCAGTCTGAGTGGCCATGTGAACCAGTTCTGGTCAATGACACGTAACTGGTTCACATGGCCACTCAGACTGCAAGGGAGGCTGGGAAAGTGTGAACACTATAGTCTTGTTGACTTATGATTCACCACCTGGGGTTCTGTTAGCAAAAAAGAAAGGAGGGTGTGGATATTGGGTGTTAACTATCAGTGTCTGTCACAAATCCTCTGTTTGCTTTACCCATGAAAATGTTCATATTTAAATACATAACTGGATCAAAATCACCAGCTCTTGAATGACAGAGTTAATACATCAACTGCGGTCTATTGCTCATGTTCCTGACAAGTTTGCAGTTAACTGGGAACCTTTTGGGTAATGTGAATGATATTTACAATGATAGTTACATGATGAAGCTAGTCTCTTGTGAAAACAGTATACTTCAGGTTGGAAGTAGTTTCTGATTTTTTAAAAAGTGAAGTCAGCCAGGCATTGTGGCTCACACCTGTAATCCCAGTGCTTTAGGAGGCTGAAGCGAGAGGATTGCTTGAGCCCAGGAGTTGAGGCTGCAGTGAGCCATGATTGTACCACTGCACTCCAGCCTGAGTGACAAAGTGTGACCTTGTCTCTTAAAAAAAATGAAATTTTCTTACTTATTAAACTGATGGAATAAATACTTTTCAGTTTGTACTAATGTAAGGCAATAATGTAATATATGGCAATAATATAAGGCAAAGCTTTGCTATGGATTTTCTATGGGGAGTGCGAATAAAAGGATTAGAACTTAGAACTTTCATATGCTTTACCTCTATGTGGACATCGAGAAAAATGCCAAGACTAATAGAAGTGATGGGTTAGATGGGGTTTAAGAGAAGGCTGCCCAGATGATATGGTGTAGGTGTCACTTGGAAATTAGGTTAGATAAGGAAGTGTTGGGCTGCCCTCTTGCTGCAAGTCTCTGAAATCCTAGTTAGCTGAGAGCCAGTTCTGGCCATTTCTGAGGTTTGCTGCCTCCCTAATCCCACACTTGCATCCTGTTCCTGTTTTGCTTTCCTCTGCTGCTCATCTTTCACTTTCTCTTTCCTCACTTGGGAAGAGTGTTGAAACAACATTTCATTATTTGGCACTGCAAGGCAGTAGTAGTGTCCCCACTTTGGTCAGTTTCTGCTCTGGCAGGAGAAATGGTTTCAGTAAGTTTTTCCATTTCCTATTTGTTAGACTTCCTCTCAGGTACCCATCCAGATCTGTCCACAAGTGTGAGAGAAGGCTTGGACGCTGTTCCTCTCACCATTTCAGAGCAGTAGTGGAAGTGACCCTGTGCCGTGGCTGAAGGACATTCTCCAAGGTCAGCTTTTAAGTGTTCCCCTGGAGGACGAGAGGATTTATCTTTCCTTTTCAGACCACGTTCACATGTCATGAAATTCAAAATTTGGCCCTAACTGTTCATCATAGGTCCTTGTTTACTTTTTGTCTACTTCGTAAGAGTGGCTGTGATGCAGTTTTGTTTTAATTAAGACAAACCGATGTCTCCCAAACATCCATTGCTCTCTGTGAGAAAGAAACAAAAGGAACAGTTTTGCTTGGCTGTTCAAGGATGGAGAAGCGGATCTTATTTCAGAACATGGGTCATCCTAGATGGACGAGGGCAGCTCAGGGTGGAGCAGCCATGAGATCTGGCAGGTCCAGACTCCCTGGCACCAGAGTGGCAGCTCTCAGCAAGTGTCTGCTTGGCGTCTCCTGGAGTCTTGTTGGCATGGAAGAGAGACCTTGTACAACATTCCTCATATGTCATTCCCCTTAAAGAAAACATTTCTTCTTCTTTCTGTCTTCACCTCCAATCCCATGTTTGAGAATACAAATCAAACTTATTCTCGTTCATTCTAAAGGGAGTAGCACATCAAAAGTACACTGCTCCTTTCTTCAGTGCCTCTTACAAGGAGCCGGTGGGGATAGCAGCACTCTGCCCTTAGGGAACTATAGTCTAGCAGGGAAAGAAGAATGACATATTAGTTGAAATGGATCGTCAGTTCAAGATTGGTTACATCTTCATTATCAACATTGTCATCCTTCATTGATCACTCACTGTGTAGCAATGTCATGATGCTAGTTCTTAGGGATACAGAGTAGGCAGGCTGGGCATGGTGGCTCATGCCTGTAATCCCTATACTCTGGGAGACCAAGGTGGGAGGATTCCTTGAGCTCAGGAGTTTGAGACTAGCCTGGGCAACATGGTGAAACCCTGTCTTTACAAAAAAATACACAAAAAGTAGCCAGGCATGGTGGTATGCACTTGTAGTCCCAGCCAGTTGGAGGCTGAAGTGGGAGAATCACTTTACTCTGGGTGGTCAAGGCTGCAATGAACTGAGATTGTGCCAATGCACAACAGCCTGGGTGACAGAGCAAGACCCTGTCTCAAAAAAAAAAAAAAAAAATGC
Organism: Pan troglodytes; assembly: GCF_028858775.2. Lineage (NCBI taxonomy): Eukaryota > Metazoa > Chordata > Mammalia > Primates > Hominidae > Pan > Pan troglodytes. The sequence continues at coordinate 74,872,240 of NC_072414.2, read as the reverse complement.
CACACAAAGAAGCAAGGAAGGAAAGAAAAGAAAGAAGAAAGAAACACAGCATGCATTTGTGACTTCACATACCTAAGAAGGAATTATTGGTATGAGGTGGTTCATATTAATGTAAAATAAGTGAACTGATCTATGTTTGCTACAGGACTTGTAAAGAGGAGTGGCCTGGGGAGTAGACCTTGAAAGACAGTGGGAGCCAGTATTTGGGGGCTGGGAGTGTTGCATGCTGGGTTTTCCAGGGAGCAGACCCTGAGAGGAGTTTAACATGCAAGATGGTTACTTGGGAGTTTCTTGGGATTGATACTCATGGAAGGAAGAGAATGAAGCAGGATGAGCAGTGGGAGGTGTCAAACTGAAATGCAGCCCCAAAGAAAGCCTTGGCACAGCCCACAAGAAACTCTGGAACAAGAATAGCATTTAGAGTTGTCCTAAGTTGGACTGAGCTGTCCTAAGTTAGACCCCTGCTTTGGTGAGTCACTGAATGTGTCCACAGGTGTGAGAGAAGGGCTGGATGCTGTGCCTCTCTCACAGTTGCAGGGCAGTAGTGGAAGTGACTCTGGCTGAAGGACATTCTCCAAGGTTAGCTTTTAATTTTCCCCTGGCCAGGGATGTGACCCTCAGAGAGATGCCTTCCTGCAACTAAGTCAACCACCGAAAAGACTGATGGCTAAAGGCTGTTTGATAGTACACTCTTGCAGCTAAGGCAACAAGAGCTTTATTGATGGGGATTCTGGGCAGCTGTCAACATGTCACCATAGGAAGAATGGCATAAGCAAATGCATGCAGAACAGTTCTGATGAGCTGTGATGGACGGAACAATTGGACTGCAGTGGCTGTTACATTTGGAAGTGCAGTAGGAGGTGATGTTAGAGTGTTAGTAGGATGCAGGTGGAAGGTTCCGACTGCCCAGCTAAGGACTCTGAACTTTGTCCTGTGGACATTAAGAAAACACTAGATGGTCTGAGCAGTGGGGAGGTGTTACTAAGGTGTGAAATTGTGTTTTAAAGGGATACATCTGGCCTAGATGTAGAGGATGAATAGTAGTGGCAGGAGGTCCAAGGCAGGAAGATGGCCATAGACTAGTAATTCATGAAAGCGAATAGGGTGGGTCTTGAAAAGAGTCCTGAGTTGCAAGGTGAAATAACTGAGGTCTCATTCAAGCTCTTTGTCATTGACTTGACTGTGTAGGTCTTCCTCTTGGACCTCAATTTTGCCATCTGTAAAAATGATAAGCTCAGAAGTCCCTTTCCAGATGTAACACTTTGTGGTTCTACCTTAAAGTGATCTGTTCGTTTGTGTTCCTTCAACTGCGTGCTCATTGAAAGATGTTGAAGACTAGTGTAGTGTGAAACCAGACTTCTGGAAACTTTATTTTGGATATTTGTTTATTAACTGATTCCTCCACTCTATGGCCTTGCAAATCTTTGTATTTACACACAAAATTTGAAGCCAATGGATTATGGATTCAAGCTGAACCAGAGTCACGTATCAGCTATTACAAGCCTAAGGGTTTTGTTTCTTAATCAATTACAGTATATCTGGTAACTCAACACAGCTACCTAGAATACAGAATTAGCTTTCCGTATTGCACAGGGATGGATTGTCTTCACCTAAGTTTCTACTTAAATAATAATGAAAACGGGATTAACCCTGGCAGTAAAGAAATGAACCAGTTTGAGCCCATACTTGTTGAGGACTTAAGTAAATTATATTTCTTTTTCCCTTGTAAGTTTTGCATCATAGCTTGGTGTCATGCCCATAATCAGCAGATAATTTAGGGAAAAACAAAAGATAACAAATGACAAAGATAAATTCACTGATCAGAACTCTGCTCCCCTTCTTTTTCAAAATGGTTCACAGACAGATTTTTGCATAGGGGAGACTTTTTTTTGAGACAGAGTGTTGCTCTGTCGCCAGGCTAGAATGCAGTGGCATGATCTCGGCTCACTGCAACCTCCGCCTCCTGGGTTCAAGTGATTCTCCTGCCTCAGCCTCCCGAATAGCTGGGACTACAGGCACGTGCCACCACGCCCAGCTAATGTTTGTATTTTTAGTAGAGACGGGGTTTCACCATGTTGGCTAGGATGGTCTCAATCTCTTGACCTCATGATCCACCTGCTTCAGCCTCCCAAAGTGCTGGGATTACAGGCATGAGCCACTGCGCCCGGCTGGGGGAGACATTTTAATTCATTGATTCATTGACTCAAAACATGACTTTTCCTTCATTTATTACTGAAAGTATTAACTCTATGCATTTGTTCATCCATTAACTAAATTATTAATTCATGCATTAATTTAGTATATATTATTAAGTCCCTCTTGTATGTCAGGTACAATGCTAATTGCCAGAGACACACTGGTAGGTAAAACAAGATCAAATCCCAAATTTTATGGAGCTTGTAGTCTAGTTCGAGATGGACATTAATCCGTTAGTCACATGGTTTGTTCTGTAATTACAGACTGAAGTCAGGTAAGGCTTCTTTGAGGAAAATTGAGCTGAAATTTGAAGAATGAAAACTCAGTGGACTAAGTTAACAATGTGAGGATGAATTGTAGCTTTGAGTCAATAATGAATATAATTTCAACATTATTAAAATTTTGGCATTTTATATTATTATGGACAAAAAGAAAAACCAATATACTGACTTAACCAAGTGTTGGAGGTCATTTTCTAGGTTAGAAGCAGAGCCCAAATTAATAGTGACCTGGAAATTAAGTCTCAAATGATAGGGGGATGGACATAATTCTTCCTAGAGCCTTGTTGGCTGCTCTGGGTTAATAATATTTGGAAGTTTGTGGTCCAAGTAAGTCAAGCGTAAGAGGTGCAACACCAAATATAAATCTGTGGGTGTTGGTGCTTTTTTTCTGATGTAAATTTTTTCCAGTGTGTTTGTGTCCTTTCCAAGAAGGTGGGCAGCTGTGCCAGGAAATTCGATGTATATGGTATGGAGATGTGGTGACTGGAATGAACAGAAAACTGCATATAGAAGCCTTAACCCATTGATGCAGCATCTTTAATAAATGCAGAGGAGATACTGCAGAGGTGACATCCTCTTTACGGAGTTACTTTCATCTTGATTCACTACCTGCTCCTCATTCATCCCCTAACCCCAGGTGTGAAAAAATTTCCCACAGTGTTCAAGTGAGGAGTAAAAAGTTTTCCACCCAACAAGAATCCACCAACAATAGTTTGGGGGCAAATACCAGCCTAGAATAGATTGCTGTTTGACAAGGAGTAAAAATCATCAATAGTAGCGTGAGAAATGTGAAAAGATTCTGCATCATAACAACAACCTATGCCCTAAAGAGGTAAAGAGAGAATTTACAGAATGCAATTTATTATGAGAAACAATACATTTTAAATACCATTTGCTTTGGCTACTGATGCAATTGAAGAAAATATTAAGTGTTATGAAAACAACAAAATGAAAAGAGAATGAAGAGCAAAATTGGCTTTGTGGAAAATCAAATCAGTGGTATAGAAGACAAAAATGCTAAAAAGAGAAGATGCTCTGTTTGGTTTATATTCCTTCTTCTGTTATTTTTAGTTTATTCCTTTATCATTTTCACATTTTTTGGTATAGCCTTAGCATTTTCTTTACTTTTGATACTTTGCTGTAATAGACCAATATTGCTTAAATTTATTCTCTATGGTGATTTTGAAAGTTTGAATTCTATTTTAAAAAATCCCATACTGGATATTACTAAAATTTATAAAATATATGATTAAATCTAATAAATGATTAATTTAATGTGTAGTTCTATTTTACATCCATATGTTAAGTGAATGTGCATGTATGTTTATGCATACACACACACACACATACATAGATGCACAAATTTTCTTTCCCAAGAAAGTCTTTGGCTTTACTTTCAACTTTGTGACCTTATTTCCAAATTACTTATATCTTTCTAATGTCTATTATAACTTCCTGTAATTATGGAAATTTCCTATATTTGCAATATCTAATACAGTAGCCAGTAGTCACATGTGCATAACAAGTGCTTGAAATGTGGCTAGTGTAAATTTAAGGTCATATTAAGAAAACAGATAACAATATAACTTAGATGACGCAGCTCTATAGAAGTTACTATATTTCTTTGATAACTCTATTTACAATCCACTGAAGTTTACACAAACATTTCTTCTCTTTTCCTCTGCCAAAATTATAGAGACCGTTTGCTCATATGCTCGCCTTTAGGTTTGTTCAACTCTCTCATCCATCAAGATTCAGCTCAATTGACACCTTCCCTGAGAATTATGCCCTGACTTCACAGGCTGAGGAGTCATTGTCCTTCCTTGTTCTTTCAGTGTGTATTGCCTGCTTGCAATCATGAGTTTTCGTTTATCTTCCAGTGAGATTAACCTTTTTGAGGGCAGCTACTAAATGGGGCTTGGTGAATGCTGTTGAGTCAGTAAGTGACTTCTAACTTTGCTTGACCTGCAAAACCCTGGCTACCTTTCTGAAGACTTGATGGTCTGAATGGTTAGGGTTCTGAACCATGCAGCAGTCATCTACATGAGGCCATTATTAACCTAACCAGGGACACTCACCTACCATTTTTAGTCAAGGAATTGGGATTTTGCTCTCAGCTTTTCAATTTTTTTGTGCTACTGATCTCAGGTGTGCAGAATTCTCTGTCCCAGTTTTCTCTTTTCACCTAGGGCAGCACAACCCCTGCAGGTGGTCCAGAGCATGCAGACCACCAACCAATCCCAGAAGGAGAGGTATGAGATAGAAACAATGCACTGGCTTCTTTCATTACTTACTTTGGTAGCTGTCAAATAATATTTCTTGTGGGAGTTTATTTAAATCCTGTGCCCCTAAAATGTGGTCTGGGTAATATTCTTGATGAGTCGTTGGCACAACCCTGTGTTTTTCTATGTGAAATGGCTAACCGTGGATGGAAGTAAATCACTAAGAAACGTCAAAAAAGAATTTTTTTAAAAACTCGATATCATTAAACTTGAAAAACTGTGCTTTCTTTTTTTCTTGGAAAGAGAAGCCCACTGTAGATTGTCAAATATAAATGCTTTGATTATGGTTTGGGGTATGTTGAAATTAAGAGCTTTGTATGGTTATCTTGTGGTTGTAAATGGAGAGCAAGAAAATATATAAAGTGATCTATAGGAACCTGCTTGGAAGGGATGAAAAACATTACATCCATGTAGAGTACTATTGTGCTCTAATGTGATAAACGAAAGTGAAGCAGTTTGCGTTGTTATAACTTTATCTGAAGGTTGAAGATTTTAATAACATGTGGTTGTCATAATGATTTAGAAAGGATTTTTATCTTCATAAGTCATCATGAGAGTAAAGAGGTTTGGTTGTGTGGACACACATCCTCTAGAAAGAACAGGTTTCTCCACATCACCACTGTTGACATTTTAGGTCAGATAATTCTTTGTGGTGGGGACTGTCCTGGGCACTGTATGTCAGGCCTCCACCCATTAATGCCAGTAGCACCTCCCTCTCCTCAGTTGCAACAACCATAAATGTCTCCAGGCATCTCAAAATGTTCCCTGGGGGCAAAACTGTGTGACAGAAAAGCACCATTCTAGAACGTTTGTTGAAATATGTGAGGCTGGAAGTTAATAATCTGTAGCATCTGACTGCAGGCCTTGTTCGATCTGCCTTGGGATGTCCTGAGGCAGTTTCCATAAATATTGCTCGCAGGAATGCCAGCCACCAAGACAGGCTTCTTGGCAAGCATTCACCGGAGAGAGCTGAATTTGGGCCTTAGGTTTTGAAGGCACAGTGAGATGACTTCTTTACACCCAGGTTGGATTGATTTATTTGTCAGAGTAATTAACATTTTAAAAATGTTAGATGTTGTTTTAAAAATCCAGCAGTTTGGAAGAGGTACAAAGAAAACTACAAAGCACCCTACATCCTACTTTCTAGAAATAACTAGTGTTCATATGTGGTAAATAGCATTCTAAGCATTTTCATACACATACACAAATAGGGTTTTGGATAAGGTAAATACATAGACATAGTGCTATAGAAATGCCATTACATGATGCATGCCATTTTAAATTAAAAATATTTAATTTTATGTGAATTTAATAGATGATAAGGAAATGAAATAAAACTGAAGGATTTGCTAAATTGAGGTGAATGTTTGATCACAGCAGAATAAATTATTTCCTTAAAGATACCTCTAAGTGTATCACAAAAGGTGAGGAGATTAGCGTTACTATGTTTTAAAATTTCATATTTAAATTTTAGTCAATGGTACTTGATTTCCCTACAACTTTCTTCCATTCACCTTCCAGATTTATATTGGTTATGTTATTATATATGCTAATTTAATATAGTGTATGTTCCACACCCTAATTTTCCTGTTATTTATTCAAAGTTTAATGTTTAAATGGATTAAATGCTCACCACCATTCCTTTTATATGACTTTTATAATCCTGTTGTAAAAATTTTGAATCATTTCCTAGCTGGTTGGATTTCATCATCAACTTTTGAAAGAAAGGCTGTATTTACTGAGTTTTTCCATTTTTTTTTTTAACATTTGAACACCTTGGTGTTGCCTGTACTCTTTTAAAAAATTATTGTGGTAAAATATATATTGTTTAACATTTACCATTGTAACCATTTTTAAGTGTACAGTTTAGTGGCATCATGTACATTCACATTGTTGTGCAACCATCACCACCATCCATCTTTAGAACTTTATTTCCTCTTGCAAAACTGAACCTACTGTACCCATTAAATAATAACCCCCTATTCTCTCCTCCCCCAGTCCCTGACAACCACCATTCTACTTTCTGTCTCTGTGAATTTGACTACCCTAGGCACTTCATAAGTGGAATCATACAATATTTATCCTTTTGTGTCTGGCTTATTTCACTTAGCATAATGTCTTTAAAGTTCATCCATGTTGTAGCCTCTGCCCGAATTTCATTCTTTTCTGAAGCTAAATAATATTCCACTGCATGTTTACACTATATTTTGCTTCTCTACTTATTTGTCAGGGGACATTTGGGTTGTCTTCTCCTTTAGGGTTTTATGAATACTGCTGTTATAACAGAGTGGTACAAACATTTGTTTGAGTCCCTGCTTTCAATTTTTTTTTTTTTGAGACATTCTTACTCTGTCGCCCAGGCTGGAGTGCAGTGGCATGATCTCAGCTCACTACAACTTCCACCTTCCGCCTTCCAGGTTCAAGTGATTCTCGTGCCTCAGCCTCCTGAGTAGCTGGGACTACAGGCGCCTGCCACCACATCTGGCTAATTTTTGTATTTCTAGTGGAGACAGGGTTTTGCCATGTTGGCCAGGCTGCTCTCGAACTCCTGACCTGAGGTGATTCACCTGCCTTGGCCTCCCAAAGTGCTGGGATTACAGGCATGAGCCACTGCATCTGGTCCCCTGCTTTCAATACTTTTGGGTATATACACAGCAGTGGAATTGCTGGATCATATGATAATACATCAGACTTTTTGAGGAACTACCGTAATGTTTTCCACAGTGGCTGTACCATTTTACATTCCCACCAGCAATGAACACATGTTCTAATTTCTTCACATCCTCACTGTATTAGTCTGTTTTCACACTGCTGAAAAAGACATACCCAAAACTGGGTAATTTATAAAGGAAAGAGGTGTAATTGGCTCACAGTTCCACATGTCTGGGGAGGCCTCATACTCACGGCAGAAGACAAAGGAAGAGCAAAGGGACATCTTAACATGGTGGCTGGCAAAGAGATTATTTGTGCAGGGGTACTCCCTTTTATAAAACCATCAGATGTTGTGAGACTTATTCACTATAATGAGAACAGCAAAAGAAAGACTCGCCCTCATGATTAAATTACCTCCCACTGGGTCCCTCCAATGACAGATGGGAATTATGGGAGCTGCAATTTGAGATTTGGGTGGGGACACAGTCAAACCATATCATTTCACCCCTGCCCCCACCAAATCTCATGTCCTAACATTTCAAAACCAATCATGCCTTCCCAACAGTCCCCCAAGTCTTAACTCATTTCAGCATTAACTCAAAAGTCTACAGTCTAAAGTCTTATCTGAGACAAGGCAAGTCACTTCTGCCTATGAGCCTGTAAAATCAAAAGCAAGTTAGTTACTCTCAAGATACAATGGGGGTACAGGAATTGGGTAAATACACCATTCCAAATAGGAGGAATTGGCCCAAACAAAGGGGCTACAGGGCCCATACAAGTCTGAAATCCAGTGGGGCAGTCAAATCTTAAAGCTCCAAAATGATCTCCTTTGACTCCATCTCTCACATCCAGGTCACGCTGATGCAAGAGGTGGGCTCCCATGGCCTCGGGCAGCTCTGTCCCTGTGGCTTTGCAGGGTATAGCCCCTCTCCTGGCTGCTTTCACAGGCTGGTATTGAGTGTTTGCAGCTTTTCCAGGCACACGGTGCAGGCGGTCAGTGGATCTACTATTCTGGTGTCTGGAAGAAGGTGGCCCTCTTCTCACAGCTCTACTAGGCAGTGCCCCAGTGGTGACTCTGTGTGGGGCCCGCACCCCAAATTTCCCTTCTTCACTGCCCTAGCAGAGGTTCTCCATGAGGGCTTGCCCCTGCCGCAAACTTTTGCATGGACATCCAGGTATTTCCATACATCCTCTGAAATCTAGGTGGAGGTTCCCAAAGCTCAATTCTTGACTTCTCTGCACCCACAGGCTCAACACCACATGGTAGTTGCCAAGGCTTGGGGCTTTCACCCTCTGAAGCCGTGGCCCGAGTTGTACCTTGGCCCCTTTTAGCTGAGTGGCTGAGTGGCTGAGTGGCTGAGATGCAGGGCACCAAGTCCCTAGGCTGCACACAGCAGGGGGGCCCTGGGCCCTGGCCCATGAAACCATTTGTTCCTCCTACGCCTCTGGGCCTGTGATGGGAGGTGCTGCTGCAAAGGTCTCTGACATGCCCTGAAGACATTTTCTCCATTGTCTTGGTGATTAACATTTGGCTCCTTGTTACTTATGCAAATTTCTGCAGCTGGCTTGAATTTTTCCTCAGAAAATGGGTTTTTCTTTTCTATCACATCTCAGGTTGCAAATTTTCTGAACTTTTATGCTCTGTTTTCATTTCATTATGAATGCTTTTAACAGCACCCAAGTAACCTCTTGAATGCTTTGCTGCTTAGAAATTTCTTCCACCAGATACCCTGAATCATCTCCCTCAAGTTCAAAGTTCCACATATCTCTAGGGCAGGTACAAAATGGTGCCAGTCTCTTTGCTAAAGCATAGCAAAAGTCACTTTGCTCTAGTTCCCAACAAGTTCCTCATCTCTATCTGAGACCACGTCGGCCTAGATTTCATTGTCCATATCATTATCGGCATTTTGGTCAAAGCCATTCAACAAGTCTCTAGGAAGTTCCAAACTTTCCTGTCTTCTTCTGAGCCCTCCAAACTGTTCCATCCTCTGCCCATTACCTAGTTCCAAAGTTGCATCCACATTTTCAGGTATCTTTACAGCAGCACCCCACTCTACCAGTACCAATTTACTGTATTAGTCCGTTTTCATGCTGCTGATAAAGACATACCTGAGACTGGGTAATTTATAAGTAAAAAAGGTTTAATTGACTCACAGTTCTACATGGCTGAGGAGGCCTTACAATCCTGGTGGAAGAGGAAGGAAGAGCAAAGGGACATCTTACATGGTGGCAGGCAAAGAGAGAATGTGTGCGGGGAAAATCCCCTTTATAAAACTGTTGGATGTTGTGAGACTTATTCACTGTCATGAGAACAGCCCAAGAAAGACCTGCCCTCATGATTAAATTACCTTCCACCAGTTCCCTCCCACAACACATGGGAATTATGGGAGCTACAATTCAAGATTTGGATGGGGACACAGCCAAACCATATCACGCACTAACAGTTAACTTTTTTCCTGTTTGTTTGTTTTATAATAGTCATCCTAATGGGTATGAAGTGGTATCTCCTTTACATTTCCCTAATGGGTATAAAGTGGTATTTCATTTGCATTTCCCTAATGATTAGTGATATTGAACACCTTTTCATCTGCTTATTGACCATTTATATATCTTCTTTGGATAAATATCTATTCATGTCTTTTGCCCAATTTTTAACTGGGCTATTTCTTTTTTTTGTTGCTGAATTGTAAGAATTCATTATATATTCTGGATATTAACCCCTTGTCAGATATATTATTTTCAAATATTTTTCCCATTCTGTGGATTACCTTTTCACTCTGTTAATAGTGTCCTCTTATGCACAAAGGTTTTAATATTGATGAGGTGCGTTTATTCTTGAATAGGGCTTAGGTAGTTGTAATATTCTTGGGTGATTTTTTTCTTGTGGGATTTTGTGGGCACTGCTTCCTTGTGTTCTGGCATTAGATGTTGCTGTGGAGAAGGCAGACCTTTCCCCTTGCAGGTCACTTGCTTTCACTGCTCGAACATCTCAGAAATTCTTCTGATCCACATCTTTCCTTTTTTTGTTTTAATTAGAAAAATAGAGAAATAGAAAAGTTAAGAGACTAGTATAATAAACTCATGTGTACCCATACCCAGAAGTAACTCATGTTAATACTTTATCATTTTTGAATGACATTTTTTTTTTTTTTGAGATGGAGTCTCGCTCTGTCGCCCAGGCTGGAGTGCAGTGACTCGACCTCTGCTCACTGCAAGCTCCGCTTCCCGGGTTCACGCCATTCTCCTGCCTCAGCCTCCCGAGTAGCTGGGACTACAGGTGCCCGCCACCATGCCCAGCTAATTTTTTGTATTTTTAGTAGAGACGGGGTTTCACCATGTTAGCCGGGATGGTCTTGATCTCCTGACCTCATGATCCACCTGCCTTGGCCTCCCAAAGTGCTGGGATTACAGGAGTGAGCCACTGGGCCTGGCCAACAGTATTTTTTTAAATCAATGTTTTGACATGCACATAGTTTAATAAGTTTCTTGGGTTGGGTTCTAAGAAGAAGACCTGAGATGAAGATTCGTATCCAAGTGATTTATTCCAGTGGAACCCAAAAAGGAAGTGAGAGAAGTGGAAGACAGGAAGGAGCACAGCAAAGATGGGATTTAGGGTGAATCTCAGCCATTGCCTATCCTGTGGCAGCTCTGGAGGGTAAATTACTCAGAAGAGTTTGTCCTGCCTTAGGGCAGCTTGGCCTACATCTAAATTTTGAAATATATTAACATAAACATAATATATTTCATAATATGAAATATATTAACATAAAGATGTTTTTCATCCTCTTAGCATTTTAGGGCCTACAGACTCTGCAGTGATATTCCACATTTCATTCCTAAAATTGATATTTAGTGACTTTTCTCTCTTATTCTTTCATAGTCTTGCCAAGGAATTTAATTTTATTAGTCTTTTTTAATTTGTTGATCCTCTTGCTTATATTTTTGTTTTCCATTTCATAATTGCTGTTCTCATCCTTATTATTTTCTTTCTTCTACTTTCTTTGGGTTGTATGTGTTGTCATTTTTCTGTCTTGAAATAGTTTAAGATCATTGATTTTTTCATCTTTCTTCTGTTCAAATATGTGCATTTAAAACTACAGATCCCCTTCCAAGCATAGCTTTAGCTGCTTTACTCACGTTTTGGTATGTAATATATTCATCTTCATTCATTAAGAGTATTTTCTAATTTTCATTGTGATTAATTTTTAACCTATGGAATGTGTTTGGACATTTTCTAGTTTTAAACTTGCTTTTTTGCTTTGTTGTCAGAGAAAAAACTTGTATTATTTCAATCTTTGAATTTTTGAGACTTTTCTATATGGCTCAGATCATGATAAATGTTTATAAACATTTCATAAATACAAAAAATATATATTCTGAGATGGTTAGTTGTAGCTTTCTATACAGTTACATAGTTTCAATTTGTAATTTAATTGTTTCCATATTCTGTATCGTTACTTATTTTTTTCACCTGCTTGATAAGTTAATGATAGTTGTGTTAAAACCTCCCACCATCATTATGGATTTTTCTATTTCTTCTTACAGTTCTGTCAGTTTTTGCTTTATATATTTTGTGGTTATGTTGTTAGGTACTTCCACTTTTAGAATTTGTCCCATCCTAGTGAAATCAAACTTCCAACAGTATGTAGCATCTCTCTGTCTTAAAGTCTACTTTGTCTAATTAGTGTGACTAAGCCAGATTTATTTTGGTTAGTAGGCTTATGGTAAGTATTTTTTTCAATCTTTTATTTTTAATCTTTCTGGCCATTATATTTAAGGAATGTCTCTTTTAAACAGAATATAACTGAATTTTTAAATTTTATCCTGACAATCTGTCTTTTAATTGGTGATTTATTCTATTTGGGTTTAATGTAATTGATATATGTGCATTTAAATCTTCCATTTTACTCTGAGCTTTTAAAATTTATCCATCTGCCTACATTCCTTTTTCTCTCCATTTTTGCCTTCTTTTGGATTGATTGAATGTGTTTTCTTATTATATCTTTTCCCATATACATTAATTTGGAAGTCATACACTCTTTTCTGTTTTTTTTAGTGGTAACTCTAGAGCTTAAAACATCTATCCTTGACTTATCAAAGTCGAATATTAATTGGTTCTTTTATCTTCTTCATGGATGATACAAGGATCTTAGGATACTTTAAGGCCATTTATCTCTCTTCTGACTCATAGGCTGTCATTGTCAGGTATGTTAATTCCATATAAATATTTAAAACTCCACAATCCATTATAATTGCTGTTTTACACAGTTGCTTTTCTTTTAATTTACCTACGTTTACCATTCTTATTTTTGCTCTTCATTTCTTTCATCATCTCCAAGCTTCCTTTAATCTTAAAAACACCATTTAATATTTTCTTTAAGACTGGTCTGCTGAAGATGAATTCTCTTTTGTCTGACAATCTCTTTCTTTTACTTTAATTTCCTGGAGGACATTTTTGCTTTTGTAGTTGTCCTCAATGGCATGGTTGATCTGTATTATCTAGCCCACCATTCCTCTCCATCAGACTTTTAAATTTGGCAACCTGCAGTTCTCTCTTTTTAATCTTACCTGATGTCGTGTTATATATGCTTCATGATGACTAACCCAAGAGCATAGATAATATCCTATTAAATCTTCCCTCATGTAAAGTATCTTTATGTTTAAGAATTTACTTTTAACAAAAATAAAGTCAGTATGAAACAAAGCTCTCATTTTATTTGAATGTTATCTCTTGCTACAATCTGAGAGGACCTGGTTATGATTCTTAGAAAAGAAAAGAACAAGCTACTTGTCTAGTAGGTATAAACACTGATTGCATTAATAGGGAAAAATAACCTAGATATTGTCAGGCATGATATTGGTTTGTATGGGGGTTGTCACTGGAGATGTGGCACATGTGATTCCTCAGATGGTCTCCTGCAGGGCCCATGGTTTCTTTTGTGTTAGTGCTCGCATAGGTACATTCCAGAATATGACTTTTTTTTTTTTTTTTTTTTTTTTTTGAGATGGAGTCTCGCTCTATCACCAGGCTGGAGTGCGGTGGCGTGATCTCAGCTCACTGCAACCTCCACCTCCTGGGTTCAAGTGATTCTCCTGCCTCAGCCTCCTGAGTAGCTGGGGCTACTGGTGTGAGCCACTGCGCTTAGCCAGAATATGATTCCTAAATACACTAATATCTTATGTCTGAAATACTGCAAAGTTCACATGTGGAAAGGGAGTAGAGTTTAGACACTGGGCCTCATGGAATGACGTATATTCTGCTTCTGTGGACACACTCTGATCTTAGCATGCAGTAAAGACAACTATGTTAGTCAATTTGTGCTGCTATAATGAAATACCTGAGACTGGGTAATTTGTAAAGAACAAAAATGTATTCTCTCATGTTCTGGAGGCTGGGAAGTCTGAGTTCAAGGCACCGGCAGGTTTGGTGTCCGGTGAGGGCTCTTCTCTCTGCTTCCAAGATGGTGCCTTGTTGCCATGTCCTCTAGAGGGCATGAATGCTATGTCCTCACGCGGTGGGAGGGCAGAAGAGAGGGAACTAACTCTCTCAAGCTCCTTATAAGGGCCCTAAAGGCTCCACCCTCATAACTTAATTACCTCCTAAAGGCCCCACTTCTTAATACTATCACATTGGTCATCAACTTGCAACATATAAATTTCCAGGGCCACATTCAGACCATAGCAAAAACCAAATGCTCTTTGTTTTATTTTTCAGCTGCATGTTGTATGTATGTTTCTTACTTCTGGAAAATAATGCCGTTCTATAGCAATACTGTGAAGAATCTTATATCAGTTATACATATACATGTCTTTTGATTTACTTCTTTTTTTTTTTGAGATAGAGTCTCACTCTGTCACCCAGGCTGGAGTGCAGTGATGCAGTCTCGGCTCACTGCAGCCTCTGTCTCCCAGGTTCAAGCAATTCTCGTGTCTCAGCCTCCTGGGTAACTGGGACTACAAGTGCACACCATTACACTTGACTAATTTTTGTATTTTTTTAGTAGAGACAGGGTTTCACCGTGTTGGCCAGGCTGGTCTCGAACTCTTGAACCTCAAGTGATCCACCCACCTCAGCCCCCTGAAGTGTTGGGATTACAGGCATGAGCCACTGCACCCGGACTTGATTTACTTTCAAGCTGACAGTCATTTGTCACCAACAAGCTCCCAGTTTGATCTACAGAGGCCAGGAAAATAATACGAATCCTCACAGTGGCTGGATGGGGACTGGGCATATTAGAGGTCACATGCCCTTTAAAAATTGGATGGCCACACTTAGTTTTAATTATTGCCATGCTGTGATGTGAATTTTATTTTATTTTCCTGAGAAGTCAGAAATCTAGATTTTTTTTTTTTTTTTGAGACAGGGTCTCACTCTAGGCCTCAGAAATCTATGTTTTTATGTGAAATCTTCGTATATTTAAACCTTAACAAATAATTCTTTTTTTTTTTTTTTTTTTGAGACAGAGTCTCGCTCTGTCACCCAGGCAGGAGTGCAATGGCACAATCTCGGCTCACTGCAAGCTCTGCCTCCCGGGTTCACGCCATTCTCCGGCCTCAGCCTCCCGAGTAGCTGGGACTACAGGCGCCCACCACCACGCCTGGCTAATTTTTTTGTATATTTAGTAGAGACGGGGTTTCACCATGTTAGCCAGGATGATCTCAATCTCCTGACCTCGTGATCCGCCCGCCTTGGCCTCCCAAAGTGCTGGGATTACAGGCGTGAGCCACCGCACCTGGCCTAAGAAATAATTCTTTTTAGGGGCTCGTTTGGCAGAATATGCAATCATTGTTAAATAACTCAGACCTGCAGGCCAGATTCCTCCCAGAGACCAACAGCTTGCCCCCTTTATCTTAACCATTATCAGGTAAACTGCTCTCATTCTGTACACACAGGTGCTGAGAATCCTACCTCAAGGGTGGGCTTGAGGATGCTTGGGAAGCCTGAATGATATTGGCATTTGCCACAAATCATTTAATACAGAAACCTGGGAGTCATCCTAACATCTCCTTTCTTCCTGCATCTGGTCAGCTGCCAGCTCCTATTGATTCTAGCACCTTTGAACTTTGCATCTATGCTCTCCTCCTCCAGACACTGGTAAATCTAGTCTAGGCTCTTGTCTCTTGCATGTCAGTGGCCTTCTAGCTATGCTCTCTGATGTGAGGCTTTGCTCCCTCAATCCTTACCCACACTCCTGCCAGAGTAAGTTTTCCAAAATACAGTCTGCCTAAGTCACTTCTCTGCTTAAAAATAGTCCAGTGAGTCAATAAATTACTGTGCTGGAAAGCTTCTCTTTGCCCTCCAGATCCACTCTCCACCCTTCCCTGCCCCGCGCTCCACCCAATGGGAAGCTGACTTGCATGGACAGCATCAATGGTCTCCCTTGCCCTCTGGCTCCTGGTTGGGTTTGGCCAATAACGAGCACTGCAGGGTGACTGGAGAGAGGGAGGACAGAAGTGTGTTTGTTTACTTCCCCAGCTCTCTCTTTGTGGGTTGCTGTGGGCTCTGATTCTCAACCGAAGGCCTTAGCTCCTCTCAGGCAGCCCTGTATACACAGCCCCTGCCTGCAGGGCCAAGACAGATAATGAGAATCGTCAAATCCACAGAATCTGGCTGGCACCAGCCCCAGGGTGCTGCACCAGACTTCATGGTTTCCCTGTGCCCTGTCCACTACCTTGGTAAATCGCGTGTTTTTAAAATGCTTCCCAAGCAGGACGGCAAGTGTGTTAGTGTCTGAAATAATGAAAAATGTTGTGTGCTCAGCATATGGGATATGTGGTGCTAGCAGGAGCCACCAGAGATGAAGCTGGACAAAGGGTAGGATAGGGCACAAACAGCCTAGAGGAGCAGAATGTGTGTCCTGAGGAATTAGTGAAGGGCTTTAAAGGTAGTAAAATAATTAGGAGCACATTGACTAGGAAAGTGTCAACCAAATCCTAGAGGCCATCAACTGTCAGGGTAATGAGTTTTGGAGCAGCAGAGGGTAGAATGGACTGAAGAAGAGAGAAGTAAAACACAGAGGTACGGAGCATTTCTCAACAGTACCTAGCACACAGCTTTAGATATATGGGTGTTTAATATATCCTGGTCAGACTGAATTGTTGAGTCTGTGTGACAGCTTGAGTGACATTTTTATGCCGTTTACCCAATTCATATTTTAAAATTTCTTTTGTTAAAGACCTTAAGGTAGTATTAACCTGAAAGAATGTATTTACTGTTAACTAAATCTGGGTCGTTTGAGATCCCCTTAAATAACCTTTGTGGTAACATTGGAATGAACATTTATTTGATGTCTGGGAAGTAATATCCCAGTGGAACTCATTTTATTTTGGGTTGTTTTTAATATGGAGCTGTTAATATAGCATTTCCAATAAGTGACCTTATACGTGAAATCTGTGTTTAATTACTAACGTTTTAGCAAGACTAGTAGAACTGTACTATTCATTATAAGTCACAGATTTAAGAACTTGTCAGGAAAATACTTTATGATTTGATTTATGCCTGGGGATCCAAGAAAGGCAAGCAGTACTTGAGTCTTTATGAGATGGTGAACATACTTATTCCTACAATATTTTTGGCTTTTACCAGCCCTATTATGTAATGAGTAAACAATATCTTTTTTGGAATTTTTCCTCCAAAATATTCCCTAGCTAGAGCTTTACTTAGGAAAATATGATTTCCTAAGAGATCTTTAAGCCTGATAATTTGAACCAAACAACACAAAGTGCATACTGCTTCTTTGGAAGTGTTTTCATAGCTTTCCTTTTAGTGTTTTCCTTTTCCCTTTAAAAAAAAAAAGAACTTTTATTGGGTGTTTTATTGTGCAAACTATACATGTTTGTCCTATAACATTAGAAATTATAGATGATCATAAAAGAAGAAAGTAAAAAGTGTTTGTAATTCCATCGCAATTAGAAAACAGAGGTGAGCACAAAATAAGGACTCACATGTAACCTATCATACGGACGAAGGTGATAGGGATACCTGAGGTGCTGCCCATGCTTCCAGCAGGGTTGGTATGTTCAGTGGAAAGTCTATCCCAGCTCTCTTAACCAAGGTACAAATTGCTCCTGTTTCAGGGTCTCCTTCCCCTGGGCCCCTTGTGTCTGTTGCTCTTGACAACCAAAGGTTGCCATTGCCTCACCACAGCCCTTGTCCCTCTCACCTGATGCTCATTGATTTGTGAGCTACTTGAGAGCCAGATCCACAGTTGTATTCCCAGGGCACTGAGCACAGAGCCTTGAACTTAGCAAGCTCTTGGTATAGTTTGTGTGAGAAAATGAACGAATGCATGTGAGTTCATGAACATCAGTCAGAAATGCGAATTCCTCATGAAAGAAGCTAGATAAAATGAAATACTTGTGAAAAGCAGAAGTGTAGCTCTGCTTGCAATATAGAGGGGGAAAAAAGTAAAAGACTTCATAGAGATATCGAAAGAATGTTGTGGTCAAGCAGATCACAGCAGCAGATGTATTTGATCCAAGAGGCGAAATGCTAACTGTGAGTGATGATAGCTGGGCTGCTGTATTTGACTGGATTCCTGGTCGTGAAAGGAAGTGGAGCATCAGTGGGGAAAACACACAGATGTCCATAAAGAAAATGCAGGCTTTGTCTGGGGTAAGACAGAAAGGGCTTCTGCCTAGGCCCCTTCTTTAAGAAGAAAATAACTTTTACTGGATGTTTTATTGTAAAATTATACATGTTCATTGTATGACATTAGAAATTATAGATGATGGCTGGGCGTAGTGGTTCATGCCTGTAATCGCAGCACTTTGGGAGGCCTAGGCAGGCGGATCACCTGAGGTCAGGAGTTCAAGACCAGCATGGACAACATGGTGAAACCCTGTCTCTACGAAAATACAAAAACCGGCCGGACGTGGTGGCGAGTGCCTGTAATCCCAGCTACTTGAGAGGCTGAGGTGGGAGAATCGCTTGAACCCGGGAGGCAGAGGTTGCAGTGAGCCAAGATTGTGCCACTGCACTCCAGCCTGGGTGACAGAGTAAGACTTCATCTCAAAAAGAAAAATAAAAGAAATTATAGATGAGCCTTGGACACACATGGTTCTCAAAGCCACAGTTGTTCACCTGCAAAATGGGGACGGTGATATCTATCTTAAAGGGCTTGCTGAGAAGGTTAGAGAGAAGGTGGGGAAAGTACTGGCAGGCAGTACTCACGCTGTGCATTAATAATGATTAACAGTGCTTGCATTATGTAGGACAAGCTTGTTCAGGTCTTCTTCCATGCTCTGCCTCAGATTCTGGCCCCAGACAGGGTCACAGAGTGACATGATATTGATTGAAGCACACTTGGATTGGGTCCAAATAACAACTTACCATATAAAATAATAACAACATGGAATTTAAATGATTACTTGAGACAACCTAAAGAGATGTTTGAACAGGGGGAATTGGGAGCAGCTATACTCAACTGACAAACACAGACATTCACCTGGGTTACAATCAGGCCAAAGAGCCAGCTGATATCAGTCAGCTGTATTTTATTGTCATTAACCTTCAGAGCTGGGGCTAACCAATGTGGAGCTGCTACATACCTCTTCTCTCAGGAGGTTTACCACCACCATGCAGCCCAAGAATACAGGTTCCACCCTGCCGGATCCAGTTCCTTCTGATGGCTGATTTCTTCCCTCCCCACAAACCTTTCTGCCTCCTGACATTTGATGACGGTAATTGGTATTATTTCATATTTTTATTGTAACATTAAACTGTGTTCACAGATTCCAAGTCTGATTAGTTGGCTGCTTACTTGGCATTATGGTCGGCTTACTAGTTTAAAAAGCAGAAATATGCATTAATGGAATGCTGTAAGATTAGAGAGCTATGTCCCACACGTTTATCAGGGACTTGGGTGAAGACACGGAAGCTGCAGAGCTGAGCACAGTGGCTCGTAGATAGGGTGACAGGATCAGGGTTCAAACAGATCTCAACAGGCTGGTGTTCTGGGCCAAAACCAACAAGAGGAAATTCAGTAGTGATGAATGTTAAGTCTTGCATAAGTACAAATGGGAGAGAGCTGGCTCTCCCATCATTGTTTTGAAAAAGACATTATTTTTGAAGAGGAAAAACAATTGCTTACCCTTATTGAGATACTCACCAACTGCATGCGTGGAGTTGCTGCCTGTACTTTATGTGTTATTTTATTTAAATCTTGTTTGGGTAAAGATTATCATCTCCATTTCATAGATGAGTTTTAGAAAGTTTAAGAAACTCAGAGTCAAACAGCTTTTAACTATTATGTGATGCTGTCTCCAGAGCAGATTCCAACAAATGGGCTGGCTGAAAAACGAAGGAATGGAGGGAGGGAGAGAAGAAGGAAACTTAGGTTTTATCTGAAGAAACCTGGATCATAGGTGCAATGTATAGTCTGTGTTCTTAGATTCAGTGTTGTATTCTGGACCCTACATTTTAAGACTTAAAATGTGCAAATTTCGATGTGTGCTGAGAGAGCATAGTTGCAAAGGATCTGGGAATGTAGAAGGAACTAGGAGGCCTTCAGAAAGCTTGAGAAGGACTGTTCTGTAGAAGAGGATCAAGGCTCTGTCCACTGCTCTAGAGGCATGGAAGCTCCAGGGAAGCAGGTTCTGTTTCACTGCAAGGAAGACGACGCAAACATACATTTTCAGCAATGGCCCAGGTGGCGCTTCATTCTGCTTCAGTGGAGTTATTTCTGAATGTCTGTGTTATCATTATGCTGCTAGGATGAAAGGGAAGAGAGCAGAACTAGGTGGAAATCTGGGATATTATTGCTATTACTCTCCAGAGAAATAATACATTAAAAAGGCAGAAGGGCTGGCTGCCGGAGATGGCATTGGGGTTTCAAAACAAAATCCAAGCATCTTCCTGGCTGAGGAGAGGAGAAAAACTCAAGGACCCCTCTTGAGGCGCCATTCGTGCTCTACTTTCTTAGAGGGAAAATATCTTACCTATCCAATCAGAGAAGCCAAATGCTTGCACTTATAACATGCCTATTTTAGTTATTTTAGAATCAAGATTCTTTTTTTTTTTGTAAGTTAAGGTAGAGAAGTTATGGAAAGAAACCTGATTCTAACTATGAACTGAACAGATGGAATAGTGGGAATAAAAACAAATTAAAACAGTATTGCAAAAACTCTCAACTTTCATTTAAAAATATATATGATGATGTTTTTCAACTTTTCACATTCAACCTTTCGGTATATCGAGTGACAAA
Organism: Pan troglodytes; assembly: GCF_028858775.2. Taxonomy (NCBI): domain Eukaryota; kingdom Metazoa; phylum Chordata; class Mammalia; order Primates; family Hominidae; genus Pan; species Pan troglodytes. The sequence goes on along the minus strand of NC_072414.2, from coordinate 74,851,624 downwards.
ATGAAAAATCAATTTCAGCTGTGTATATTTTAAACATTTACCTAAATGATTTGGACTTACCCAACCTAAAAGTCCAGATGAATGTATTAAACTGCTTATTGTATCTTTTGTGAATTAAAACTTTATTTTTTTATTATGTTATAGACAGGGCACAGTTATGTTTGGTGACGTTTACTATAGAAAATTGAACTGAACAGTGGTCTAATTAGAACAGTAAATAGTATGGGTTTAATTAGCCCCTATTCCTGATGACAGATTTGATCAGTCACCAGATATTTATCCTTTCCTTTCACTTGACTGTTACTGAAATATTGCCTCTAGTAGGACTGCTTACTGTGCTATAAATAGGTAGCTTGGCAAGAAGCCATAAAGCCCATTGACCAGTGAGACTTGAGTGAAAATTATTGGAAAACCCCCTCTTTGCTTCCAGTCATTATTTCTTCATTTCACTTTTGAAGGTCCTTTCCACAGGTCCCTCTTTTAATTTAATTTTTTTTTTTTTTTTTTTTTTTTGGTTAGATGAGGTAACTTGCCTAAGGGCTTAAGGAAACCTGTGCAATATCTAGTTCAGTCACATGCTGCAGTTTATTAGTATGTCACAGTTTCTTTCATAAACTTTGCTGTTCTCCAGCTTAGAACTTACCTATTAAATTCTGACTTGAACTTTTCTGTACACCAAGAATATGTGGTTTTTGTTTGTTTGCTTCCTTGTTTTTAATTAAGGTATGATGTGTTTTATTAAGAAAAGTCTACAAAATGCAGAGAAACAGCAACAACAACAAAAATACGTTAAAGTCACCCAAATCCCTCACACATAGAGGTAGCAATGGTAATATTTTAATTAACCTCTCACTCCTCTCCCTGTGCATGTACAAAGTATACATGCATGAAAAATGATATAGATTTAATATGATTATCTAATGATTGTCTTCTTCCCCACCCCAATATTTTTAAAATAGAAATTTCAAAAACCATGAAAGTTCAAATAGTAATAAAACTGGCATTTAACAATTTATCATATTCTGGGTGGGACTAGGGAAAATTAAACATTCAGTTGAAGTTCATTTCCTGTCTTTTCCCAACAACATTCATTCCTAGTCCTACTTCCTCCATTCTTAGAGCTAATTTGGTATGTTTCCAGCCTATATACCTCCAGCCTACATACGTGTTCTTTTACTGGTACATTTTGCGTATATACGCCTATGCCTATAGCTTTATCTGTAGAGAAGAGATAGAAAATGATATACGTGTTTTTATTTTAATGTAATTAAACCTATCAGTCTTTTCCCTTATAATTTCTACTTTTATTGCTATATCTAGGATAGTCTTTCATATACCTATTGGTATAGGTATATCCAAGATTAATCTATTAATCTATAATATTTCTAACATTTTATGGTTTCAGTATTTTAACATACATTTCTAATAGATCTGGAATTTATTTTGGTATATTCTGTGAAGAAGTTATCTATGATTTTTAAAAACACAAAACATGCCGGGCATGGTGGCTCATGCCTGTAATCCGAGGACTTTGGGAGGCTGAGGCGGGCGGATCACGAGATCAGGTGATCGAGACCGTCCTGGCTAACACGGTGAAACCCCATCTCTACTAAAAATACAAAAAATGAGCCGGGCGTGGTGGCGGGCACCTGTAGTCCCAGCTACTCAGGAGGCTGGGCCAGGAGAACTGCTTGAACCCACCCAGGAGGCGGAGGTGGCAGTGAGCTGAGATCACATCACTGCACTCCAGCCTGGGTGACAAAGCGAGCCTCCATCTCAAAAACAAAACAAAACAAACAAAAAGCCCACAAAACATTTGTCACATTGATTTGTGGTGCTATACTGTGTCCTTATACTTGATCTGTTTCTGGACTCTTTTTTTTTTTTATTTTAATAGGTCCATTTGTTTATTGCTGTGCCAATTCTCTACTCTTAATTGAGACAATTTTCCTCTCATTTTACTTCCTTTAGAGTTCTTTTAATTGTGTTTAAAAAAACTTGTAACATGAGATCTACCCTTTTAATAAATTTAGAAGCATATAGTACAGTATTGGTAATTATAAGTACAATGTTGAAAGGCAGATATCTAGAACTTTTTAATTTTGCATGGTTGAAACTTTATACCCATTGGACAGTAACTCTTCATTTCCTTATCACCCCAGTCCCTGGCAACCACTATTGTACTTTCTGCTTCAATGAGTCGGTCTATGTTAGATACCTCATATAAATGGAACCATGCAGTATTTGTCTTTTGTGACTGGCTTGTTTCCCATAACCTAATGTCCTCAAGATTCATCCATATTGTGGCATGTGATAGGCTTTCCTTCTTTTTAATGGCTCCATAGCATTTCATTGTGTGTATACCGCATGTTGTTTATCCATTCATCTGTTGATGGATATTTGGGTTGCTTCCATGTCTTGGCTATTGCAAACAATGAGTGTGCAGATATCTCTTTGAGATCCTGATTTCAATTCTTTTGGATAAATACCAAGAAGTTGGATTGCTGGATCATATAGTAATTCTATAGTAATTCTATCTTCCTTCACAATTTTTTAGCTTTTTTTTTTTTTTTTTTTTGAGACGGAGTCTCACTCTGTCACCCAGCCTGGAGTGCAGTGGCACGATCTCAGCTGTCACCTCTGCCTCCCAGGTTCAAGCAATACTGGTGCCTCAGCCTCCCGAGTACCTGGGACCACAGGCATGTGACGCCACGCCCAGCTAGTTTTTTTGTATTTTAGTAGAGATGGGGTTTTGCCATGTTGCCCAGGCTGGTCTCGAACTCCTGAGCTCAGGAAATCTACCCACCTCGGCCTCCCAAAGTGCTAGGATTATAGACATGAGCCACCACGCCCGGCCTCCCTTGGCTCTTATAGGTATTTATGCCACTAGATGAACTTTAGAATCATTTGTTATGTTTCAAAAAATTTTTCTTTGGGGATTTTGATGGGACTTGCTGTAAACTTATAGATAAACTTGGAGAGAAGTAGCATTTTACAGTATTGAGTCTACTCATTCAGGACTATGGTTGTTTCTTCATTTATTCAAGTATATTTTAGACCCCTTAGTAAAGTTTTGTAACTTAATAATGAGCTTTATTTCTTTTCAGGTCTATACCTACATCTATCTATGTACTTTTTACTTGTAATTTCCCTTCTTCTTTGTAGTATTCTGAATTAAGTCAATGGTGGAAAGTCTAGGAGACCAGTTAAACCAAACTGTACTCATAATTGACTCTTCCCTATTTTCTTGGATTCAAAACCTTTATAACTTGGCCAACTATGTTCATATGACTTTGTTTTCTAGGAATGGAGATTCTCTCAGGAGGTTTCACAAATCCTTATGCAAGGTTTCTTGGGAGTTACCTCCAGTCTGCCTGACACACAAGCAAGTCAGAATTTCACTCATGAGCACTTCTTTTTTCTTTTTTTTTCTGAGATAGAGTCTTGCTCTGCTGCCCAGGCTGGAGTGCAGTGGCACAATCTTGACTTACTTCAACCTCCGCCTCCCTGGTTCAAGTGATTCTCCTGCTTTGGCCTCCCGAGTAGCTGGGATTACAGGCACGCATCATCACACTCAGCTGATTTTTGTATTTTTGGTAGACGGGGTTTAGGCTCAAGCGGGGTCCCTGCTATGTAAGTTAGAAAACAGAATAATATAATTGATATTTAGCCAATTTATTTAAATTTAGGAATGATAAAATTTCAGATATAATACTGAGCTTAAAAGCCATCTCGACAAAACCTTAAGGTGGAAAGGCATGCATGTGTCAACTGATTTTCATATAAACCTGTCTTTTTTTTTTATGCAGTCATTCCAAAGCAAAGCATTTTTGGGTAACATTGGTCTTTGTGAAGAGCTTAGAAGATGACTCTGGATTTGGGAGGCTGAGGCGGGCAGATCACCTGAGGTTAGGAGTTCAAGACCAACCTGGCCAACATGGCAAAACCCTGTCTCTACTAAAAATACAAAAGTTAGGTGTGGTGGTGGGCGCCTGTAATCCCAGCTACTCAGGAGGCTGAGGCAGGAGAATTGCTTGAACCTAGGAGGTGGAGGTTGCAGCGAGCCGAGATTGTGCCATTGCACTCCTGGGCAATAAGATCGAAGCTCTGTCTCAATTAAAAAAAAAAAAGGTGACTCTGGAATAACTGGGGAAGATTTGGGATATTTCTACCACATTTGCCTATAATTTATTGGTTTTTTTTGTTTGTTTGTTTGCTTTTTAACATCTAGACCTCAAGAAACACTCGTTCAGATGAAGACAAAGATGGCAACTGGGATGCTTGGGGTGACTGGAGTGACTGCTCCCGGACCTGTGGGGGAGGAGCATCATATTCTCTGCGGAGATGTTTGACTGGAAGGTTAGTGGTGGCTTCACTTGCTCCTGCATGTGGAATGTGCCAGTGCCTCTGGATGGGTGGAGAAGAGAGATAACTTTATATGGCTTTGGAATGTACTGTGATGATGGTGTAACGTTTGCTTTGTCTAAATATTCGTCAACCTAGGTTAACATATTTAAGCAGCAATGGTCCCGTTTTCGTGGGTGTGGCCATGTTGCACACAGGACCCAGGAGCACTGGACACTTTGGGCTTTGAGGAAAGGAAATCCTGGCACTTTAAGTCACTGGTTGAAAGTTGTCAAGAGTTGGAGCAAGAGGTCAAGTCTTCTGAGTTCTGCCCTTGGGTTGCTGCAACTTAATCCAGTTCTTGTTCATCTATTCTGAGCAACCCATCGATTAGGAACATGATGCAAGTTCTGTTTTCGCATTTTAGATATGTTTATGTTAAATAATGTTTGCAAAAATGTAAAATCAGCTTATTTTAAAAAATCTGTAAATTTGTAATAAGCCTGTGCTTATCATTGTTTTTGAGACGCTTCAAGGTAATTCTTTATGGGACAGTTTAATTCCCAGTCAAGGATTTTGCATCAGCTCTTAGGTAAGAGAGAGCCCCAGATTGATGGAATCTGACGTGCTAGTCCTGTACAAAAGAAGATTCCAAGATTATGTCAGTCATCTTCAGATTTGGGATATTGTTAGGCAAAAGAGTAAATTGGCCTTTGCCGATTAGCTTCAAGATACAGAGTAGAAATGCAGGGAGAGCATATTTTGGCTGGAGTTTGGATTTTGTTGAGGTCACTGTTCTACCATACATTAAACAGTGACCAAGTATGTCCTCCAATTTCCTTGAGACATTGCAGAGCAGGGCAGATGAGAGATTGTACATGTGGCCTTTGAGAAGAAAGACTCACCGGTCTACTCCAGGAAGGCCTGGGAAGGTTGCTGGAGGTACTGTGGTAGCATTCCCCCAGGGTGAGTTCTAACTCAGAGCATGGAAGCTTCAGTAAAGCATTGGAGAACTAAATCCAGGGATTATTCTTGCAAAGAGAATGTGTTATGCCTGCTTCCCCATATTTTCACCTTGGTGAGCAGATATAGGCCCTGGTATTCTGTGTCATGCTGTGTAGAAGAATGATGGGGTATCATGTTGTTTTGGGATATATTTATTCTGCCAAGGAGGCTGCAATAGGAGAGCTACACCCTGTGGGCAAGGGGAGGAGGCTTTTTTTTTTTTGGAGACGGAGTCTCACTCTTGCCCAGACTGGAGTGCAGTGGTGGGATCTGGGCTCACTGAAACCTTTGCCTCCCAGGTTCACACAATTCTCCTGCCTCAGCCTCCCAAGTAGCTGGGATTACAGGTGCCTGCCACCATGCCTGGCTAATTTTTGTATTTTTAATAGAGATGGGGTTTCACCATATTGGCCAGGCTGGTCTTGAACTCCTGACCTGAATGATCCATCTGCCTCGGCCTCCCAAAGTGCTGGGATTACAGGCGTGAGCCACCATGGCCGGCCAGGGGGCTTCTTATGTCAAGGGTGAGTTCTTTCCCACTGCTGGCCAGCCACATGGGGGAGAAGTTTCCAGCCTGGGAATGAGTGGGGAAGGGAGAACTTTGGCATCTCTTTCTAAACTTCAAGTCTGAGAAGTCTGAATAATTTGCAATTAGTGGTAGGGTTAGAGTGGGAAAGGTGTGGGATTTATTTGCATTGGTCTTTTTTTTTTTTTTTTTTTTCTAGTACGTACTTGTGTTTGTTAAAGAGAATTTAGAGGAATATATTAAGGACCATGAATAACCACTTTCATCCTATTGTCATACAACTAAAATGTTCGCATATTTATTTATTATTTGGTTCATTTTTAAAATTTCTTTGATTTTGCTTGGAAAATAATTTTGCCAAGTGATATATTTCCAGAAGGCTGAAGGTAGGGAAGGGCAGTTGTTCAACTTCTTCCATCTTTTCTACTCGTACTCAGAAGGGGAGACTTGGGCAAAAGGAGAGGAAAGGGAGGCAGGAGAGTTCTTGGCTTTATTGTTGAGAGCAGGTATTGGTGTTCTCTGTTTGGCAAGTGTCTTAAGCTGACTGTTGTGAGCACTTTGATGGATTTTCTGAGAAATTGCCTTTGCCCTCCCAAATTCCTTGGGATTTCTTGCCTCCAATTCCCTTGAAATGTGCTATTCACAACACTTTGGCTTGGTAATATTGCTCTTTCCTCAGCTCTGAGACTGCTAGACATGCCCCCAGCTTCTCCCTGTTTACATGTGCTAACCCCTCTGTGGCCATCTTGGTAAGTTCCTAAGACAACCACATGCTGGCTCTCATGCACGTGCCCACATCTGGTTCACAGGAAACCCTCATGTAAACTTTGCTAAACAAACTCTTCAAGTCCAGGGAGCCAGTGCTGCAACACCTACTCTGCTTACAGGGGCTGCTGCAGCTGTTCTCTCAGCCCTTAAATTTCTCAGGTGTGAATTAAACACCAACCAACTGTTGGTGACACATATTGAACTCTTCAAGTGGTATCCTTAAAATTTCTTCCTCTTGATTTGGGGTTAGCAGACTGAAGCCCTCATCCCTTCTCCTTGATGGTGCAGAATGAGAGGTAGGCTCACAGCACACCTTTCTCAATGAAATCCTCAGAAGTTCTTCCTGTAAGTCTCTGGCTCCAGAACCTTTTAATTCCCTTGATGTGGGTAAGGAGTTTAACTCCAGTGAATTAAACTAACACATATCCTGCCTTCAAGGTTCTTATATCTAAGGAGACAAACAATAAACAAGTAAACAATCAAATTATATATAATTAAAAATTGTGTCACTGGCCAGGCACAGTGGCTCACGCCTGTAATCCCAGCACTTTGGGAGGCCGAGGCGGGTGGATCACCTGAGATCAGGAGTTTGAGACCAGTCTGACCAACATGGAGAAAGCCCATCTCTACTAAAAATATAAAATTAGCTGGGCATGGTGGCACATGCCTGTAATTCCAGCTACTGAGGAGGCTGAGGCAGGAGAATTGCTTGAACTTGGGAGGTGGAGGTTTCAGTGAGCTGAGATTGCGCCATTGCACTCCAGCCTGGGCAATAAGGGCGAAACTCCGTCTCAAAAAAAAAAAATTGTGTTAAGAAAATCCATAAAATGGTCAGGGAAGCCCTCTGTGCTGGGGCATGTTTATGCTGAGGTATTACTGCTAAGAAGAAATCAGTTATGTGATGGGAAGGGTTATGAGACCAAAAAAGTTCAGATAGTGGGAGCAGCATATGTAAATATCCTGAAGCAGGAAATGAAAACAGCCTTTTATGCCTGCAGAACAATTAGATGAGAGTGAGCAGAATGGGCAGTCCCCTGCTGACTGCCACTGCAGACAGAGCCTTGGTGGGCACAGAGTCAGCCAGCATCCCACCCTGGGCTAACACTGTGCAGAGAACAGTGGATCCTGCCCCACCCTGAGCAACCACTCCTACTTGTGGGGCACACAGAAGGCACTCAGACCTGCATCTGCCAGTGCCCCGCCCCTGAGCCAACACCACCTCCAGCATGACTGAACACACAGTCACCAACAGGGGCCTCCTGCCCACCCCCAGCTGCACTGCCTCTGCCACTGTGGTGAATGCCTACAGAGAGGCAGGACCCCCGGCACCTGGTAGCACTCCACCGTAGCTGCCACTACCATTGCTGCTGATATGTGCAAATGAGTATGGATCCCACTGTCATCATGCTGTGAAATGCTTTGGCTGACATCAGCCATCAGAGTGTAATGACCGGCAGTCCAAAAACATTTTGGCCCCCACAGTGCAGTGGATTCCTAACATCAAGGAGCCAGAGAACAAAGTTGGGGCCCAATACAAGTACCCCAGAATTATAACATCCAGTCCAGGTATTGGGAGCTGAGTGTTGGCCCCCTAAAATCTTTCATAAATGAAGCCAGTTGGCTGAATCCACCTTATACTAGAATCAAGCCCTCAAGGTCATTAAAAAAATAGGATAAAAGAAACAAAATTATGCAAAAAGTCAGCAACCTCGAGGATTAAAGGAAGATAAGCCCACAAAGATGAGAAAGAATCAGCACAAGAACCCTAACAACTCAAAAAGCCAGAGCACCTTCTTTCCAACAGATGACCACCTTGCCTCTCCAGCAAGTGTTCTGAACCAGGTTGAGATGGATGAAGTGACAGAAACAGAGTTCAGAATATGGACAGAAATGAAGATCCTTGAGCTATAGCAGTATGTTGAAACCCAGTCCAAGGAAGCTAAAAACCATTATAAAACAATACTGGAACTGGCAGACCAAATAACTAGTATAGGAGTGTGTAACTGAACTGAGAGAGCTGAAAAACACCATACAAGAATTTCGTAATGCAATCACAAGTATTAATAGCAGAATAGACCAAGTGGAGGAAAGAATCTAAGAGCTTGAAGACTGGCTTTCTGAAATAAGACAGTCAGACAAGAATAGAGAAAAAAGAATGAAAGGAATGAACAAAACCTTTGAGAAATATGAGATTATGTAAAGAGACCAAATCTATGACTTATTGGTGTCCCTGAAAAAGAGGGGGATAATGGAACCAACTTGGAAAACATGTTTCAGGATATCATCCATGAGAACTTCATGGATGAACCCAACTAGCTAGACAGGCCAACATTCAAATTCAGGAAATGCAGAGAACCCCAGTAAAATACTTCCCAAGAAGATCATCCCAAGAGACATAGCCATTAGATCCTCCAAGGCTGAAACGAGAAAAAATGTTAAAGACAGAGAGAAAGGTCAGGTCACCTACAAAGGGAAGTCCATTGACTAACAGCAGACTTCTCAGCTGAAACCTTACAAGCAAGAAGAGATTCTGGGCCAGTATTCAACATTCTTAAAATAAATTCCAACCCAGAATTTCATATCCAGCCAAATTAAGCTTCATAAGTGAATGTTAAATATGATCCTTTTTAGACAAGCAAATGCTGAGATAATTTGTTACCATCAGATCTGCCTTATAAGAGCTCCTGAAGGAAGCACTAAATATGGAAAGGAAAGACCATTACCAGCCACTACAAAAACATACTGAAGAATACAGACCAGTGACACTATAAAGCAACCACATAAACAAGTCTGCAAAATAACCAGCTAACATCATAATGACAGGATCAAATCCATACATATCAATACTAACCTTGAATGTAAGTGGGCTAAATGCCCCAATTAAAAGACACAGAGTAGCAAGCTGGATAAAGAACCAAGACCCATTGGTATGCTTGTCTTCAAGAGACCCATCTCACATGCAGTGACACACATAGGCTCAAATAAAGGGATGGAGAAAAATCTACCAAAAAAATGGAAAACAGAAAAAAAGCAGAGGTTGCAATCCTAGTTTCACACAAAACAGACTTTAAACCAGAAAAATTTAAAAAGACGAAGGGTATTACTTAATGGTAAAGGTTCAATTCACAAGAAGACCGAACTATCCTAAATATATATGCACCCAACACAGCAGCACCCAAATTCATAAAGCAAATTCTTAGAGACCTTCAAAGAGATTTAGACTCCCTCACAGTAATAATAAAAGACTTTAACACCCCGCTGACAATACTAGACAGATCATCAAGACAGAAAATTAACGAAGATATTCAGGACCTGAACTCAGCACTGGATCAAATGAACCTGATAGACATCTACAGAACTCTCTACCCCAAAACAACAGAATATACATTCTTCTCATCACCACATGGCACTTACTCTAAAATTGATCACACAATTGAAAGTAAAACACTCCTCAGCAAAGGCAAAAGAACTGAAATCATAAAAAACAATCTCGGCTGGGTGCAGTGGCTCATGCCTGTAATCCCAGCACTTTGGGAGGCCGAGGTGGGAGGATCACAAGGTCAGGAGATCGAGACCATCCTGGCTAACACAATGAAACCCCGTCTCTACTAAAAATACAAAAAATTAGCCGGGCGTGGTGGCAGGCGCCTGTAGTCCCAGCTACTCCGGAGGCTGAGGCAGGAGAATGGCATGAACCTGGGAGGCAGAGCTTGCAGTGAGCCGAGATCGCAACACTGCACTCCAGCCTGGGCAACAGAGCAAGACTCCATCTCAAAAAAAAAAAAAAAAAAAAAAAAGGAAAAACAACCTCTCAGACCACAGCACAATCAAATTAGAAAACAAGACTAAAAAAATCACTTAAAACCATACAATCACATGGAAATTGAATAACTTGCTTCTGAATGACTTTGGGGTAAATAATGAATTTAGGGCAGAAATCAAGAAGTTATTTGAAACTAATGAGAACAAAGATACAACATGCCAGAATTTCTGGGACACAGCTAAGGCAATGTTAAGAGGGAAATTTGTAGCACTAAATGCCCACATCAAAAAGTTAGAAAGATCTCAATTTAACAACATAACATCACAACTAAAAGAACTAGAGACCCAAGAGCAAACCAATCCCAAAGCTAGCAGAGACAAGAAATGACTCAAATCAGAGCTGAACTGAAGGAGATTGAGAGACAAAAAACCATTCGAAAGATCAACGAGCTGGGTGTAGTGGCTCACGCCTGTAATCCTAGAGCTTTGGGAGGCTGAGGCGGGTGGATCCCCTGAGGTCAGGAATTCAAGACCAGCCTGACCAACATGGTGAAACCCTGTCTCTATTAAAAATATAAAAATTAGCTGGGCATGGTGGTGGGCACCTGTAATGCCAGCTACTTGGGAGGCTGAGGCAGGAGAATCACTTGAATCCAGGAGGCCGAGGTTGCAGTGAGCCAAGATCCTGCCATTGCACTGCAGCCTGGGCGACAAGAGTGAAACTCCATTTAAAAAAAAAAAAAACAAACTTCTCAATAAAGTAGGTATTCAAGGAATATACATCAAAATAATAAGAGCCATCTATGACAAACCCACAGTCAACATCATACCAAGTGGGTGAAAGCTGGAAGCATTCTCCTTGAATACCAGCACAAGACAAAGATGCCCTCTCTCACTACTCCTATTCAACATAGTGCAGGAAATTTTGGATGAGGCAATCAGACAGGAGAAAGAAATAAAGATCATTTAAATAGGAAGAGAAGAAGTTAAACTATCCCTGTTGGCAGATGACATATCCTATATCTGGAAAACCCCATAGTCTCAGGCCAAAGGCTCCCTAAGCTGATAACTTCAGCAAAGTCTCAGGTACAAAATCAATGTGCAAAAATCATTAACATTCTTATACACCAACAGTCAAGCCAGGAGCCAAATCAGGAACACAGTCCCATTGACAGTTGTCATACACACAAAATAAAATACCTAGGAATACAGCTAACCAGGGAGGTAGAATATTTCTACAAGGATAACTACAAAACACCACTTGAAGAAATCAGAGATGACACAAGCAAATGGAACAACATCCTATGCTCATGGATAGAAAGAATCAATATTGTTAAAATGGCCATACTGCCCAAAGCAATTTATAGATTCAATGCTATTTCTATTCAAGTAACATTGAAATTCTTTACAGAACTAGAAAAAAAAAACTATTTTAACATCCATATGGAACCAAAAAACAGCCTGAATAGCCAAGGCAATCCTAAACAAAAAGAACAAAGCTGGAGGCATCATGCCGCCTGACTTACAGCTATACTTCAGGGCTACAGTAACCAAAACATCATGATACTGGTGCAAAGATGGACACATAGACTAATGGAACAAAATAGAGAACCTATAAATAAGGCCACACACCTACAACTTCTGATCTTGACAAACCTGACAAAAAAACAAGCAATGGAGAAAGGATTTCCTATTCAATAATCGGTGCTGGGATAAATGGGTAGCCATATGCAGAAGATTGAAACTGGATCAATTCTATACATCATATACAAAAATTAACTCAAGATCGATTAAAGACTTAAATGTAAAACCCAATACTATACAAACCCTGGAAGACGATACCATTATGGACATTGGAATGGGCAAAGATTACATGAGGAAGACACCAAAAGCAGTTGCAATAAAATCAAAAATTGAAAAATGACATCTAATTAAACTAGTAAGTTTCTGCATAGCAAAGGAAACTATCAATAGAGTGAACAGACAGCCTATAGAATGGGAGAAAAATTTTGCAAACTGTGTATCTGACAAAGGAACTTAAATTTACAAGAAAAAAACAAACAACTCCATTAAAAAGTGGGCAAAGGACATGAACAGACATTTTTCAAGAGAAGACATGTGGCCAGAAGTCATACGAAAAAAAAGCTCATAATTGATCGTTAGAGAAATAAAAATCAAAACCACAATGCGATAACATGTCACACCATTCAGACTGGCTGTTACTAAAAAGTCAGTAAGTAACAGATGCTGGTGAGATTGTGGAGAAAAGGGAACATTTATACACTGTTGGTGGGAGTGTAAATTAGTTCAACCTTTGTGGAAGACAGTGTAGTGACTGCTCAGAGACCTAAAAACAGAAATAACTGTTAGACCCAAAAATCCCATTACTGGGTATATATGCAAAGTAATATAAATCATTTAATTATAAAGACACTTGCATGTATGTGTTCATTGCAGCACTATTCACAATAGCAAAGACATGGAATCAACCTAAATTCCCATCACTTAAAGACTGGGGTCAGGTGTGCTGGCTCATGCCTGTAATCCCAGCACTTTGGGAGGCTGAGGTGGGTGGATCACTTGAGGTCAGGAGTTCCAGACCAGCCCGGCCAACATGGTGAAACCACACCTCTACTAAAAATACAAAAATTAGCCGGGCATGGTGGCGGGTGCCTGTAAGTCCAGCTACTCAGGAGGCTCAAGCAGGAGAATCTCTTGAACACGGGAGGTGGATGTTGCAGTGAGTAGAGATCATGTCACTGTATTCCAGCCTTGGCGACAGAGTGAGACTCCTCCTCCTCAAAAAACAAATTGTAAACTGGATAAAGAAAATGTGGTACATATGCACCTGGAATACTATGCAGCCATAAAAAAATGAGATCATGTCTTGTGCAGGAACTTGGATGAAGCTGGAGGCCATTATCTTTAGCAAACCAATGCAGGAACAGAAAACCAAATACCACATGTTATCACTTAAAAGTGGAAGCTAAACTATGAGAACACATGGACACATACAGGGGAACAACATTCACTGGGACATATTGGAGGGTGGAAGGTGAGAGGAGGTAGAGGATCAGGAAAAATAACTAATGAGTATTAGACTTAATACTTGGGTGACAAAATAATCTGTCCAACAAACCCCCATGGGAAAAGTTTACCTATATAACAAGACTGCACATGTACCTCTGAACTTAAAGGTTAAATTATAAAAGAAAGAGCAATGGATACCATATATATATATATATGTATATATACACACATATATTATATATACACATATATATACATATTATATATACACATATATAATATATATACATATTATGTATACACATATATAATATATATACATATTATATATACACATATATAATATATATACATATTATATATACACATATATAATATATACATATATTATATATACATATTATATACACACATATATTATATATACATATATATTATATATATACATATTATATATACACATATATATTATATATACATATATTATATATATACATATATATTATATATATACTGTTTAGTGCAATATGTTTTCTGGAGTTTAAATGTATGTAGAACTTTAAAAACATAGAAACAATAATATAAAATTCAGAAGAGAGTAAAATTAATTTAAAGTGTTCAAATGTCCTTGAATTTTTCAGAAAAATGTAAAATAGACAATTTACCTTCAACTTTTAAAAGTCTGGGATGCACGTTCAATTTCTAAGGTTACCATTAAAAGCAAAATAAAACAATGTATAACTATTCAGATATCACAAGGGCAAATAGAATCATGCTAAAATACTTGATTGATCCAAAAGGGTTCAAGAAAGGAGAGAAAAAAGAACATAGTGCAATTGTGACAAATTCTAAAACAGTAGATTTGAACCCCAGAATATATATATTTTACATTAGATGTAAATGGACTAATTACTTCGGTTAAAAGACAAAAGATTGTTAGACTATAAAACAAAATTTATGTGGTTTACTAGAGTCAAACCTGAAATACAAGGATACCGAAAGACTGAAGATAAAAGCATGGAAAAAAGCTATAATGTGAACCAAAATGAAAAGAAAATTGGTATACCTATACTAATATCAGACAAAGTAGAATTTAAAGGAAGAAGCATTAGCAGAAATAGAGGAATCATGAAAATATATTAAAACATGGGGATACATCTAAATTCACCCGTATACGGAAGTTTAATAGCCCTGAATACACATATTAGAAAAGAAAAATTGGTTGAAAAAAAAAATGGTGCAAGCTGCCATTTAAGAAGTTAAAAAAAAAAGGAAGAGCAAATTTTAAAAGTATCTGCATATATACTCTCTGTGTGTGTGTGTGTGTGTCTCCACATTCCTTTACTTCAAATATCAGGGATCTGGATTAGAGTCAAAGTTTGATCAAGTCCCTTGTAAATTCAGTTATGGCTGCCTGTGGGAAAAATACCCTTCTTCTGCCTAAAGAGTTGCTGCTTTAGACCTATTGCAGCTTTATGTTATTATGGGGACTGAATAGGAAGCTGCAGTTGAAGGCATTCACAAGAAAAAACATTGCCTTTGTGTCAGTGAATCTCGTTTTTTATTATTTTGTGGCTTTCCTTCATTTGGAGATAGTTTCTGGAGTGTCTGCATTTTATTTCATCTCTCCAGAATACCCTATCCCACGTAGGCACTGAGTGTTTTACAGGGACCCTCACTGAGTGAGACCTTATGTGCCCTTACACTTTTGTCTTAGACTAACTGCCCCTATGCCACTGATTGGCAGGAATTGGCTATATCATCTGCCACTCTAATGTAGTGGGAATTTGTGGATTCTCCTGTGGATCTCTTCTTTACTTCAAAGGCAGACTTCTCCTTTATGTACAGTGAATAGTTTATGTACTCTCTTTTAATTCAGTCTTGCTTACCCTATGTATAGCAATAATCACCTAAAGTTTCTGCCTTGTGTATAACTTCTGTGAATTTCCAGGTACGATACAGAGTTATTCACTTATTAACATACTATCATTTCAATGGGAATTTGTAAGGGGGAAGTTCAATATATATGCTCAGATTACAGTCTCTATTTAAAATCTTTCCTCCTCTCTCCATTTTCCTTAAATTTTTCCCTGAAATTTTACCTCTGCTAATTTGGAAATTATACACTTATCTTGTTTTTATTTTACTGATGATTAAATATATACTTAAAAACCACATTTTAATAATTATTTTATAACTATCTCTGTCATTAGTAATTTCTTTTGATTTCTCCTTATGTAAAATGATGACTGCTTAGGCTTTTTTTTCTTTATTCCCATTTCTTGAGTTTATTATTAGAATTTGGGATTTTATCTTCAGTTTATTGGCAGTTTTTTTCTTTATATCTTTTCTTTCATGGTAGTCAAATCATGGTTGAAACTTAATTGTGTGTGTGTACACATTATTTCAACACTCATTGTCTATCTTAATTGTGTGTGTGTGCACACAAGCAGCATTATTTCAATGCTGATTGTCAGTTGCTGCTTTGAGTCCCCATTTCTTCCTTTGAGCATTCAGTTCTTCAGGTTGAATGATAGCTTTGTTGGCAGAGATACATTTTGAGCTGTGCTTCTGGAATTTTAGTGTGCATATGAATCACCTAGGGATCTTGTTAAAATACAAACTTTGATTCAGTAGATCTGGAATGAGGCCCAAGAGCTTTCATTTCTAACAGATTCCCAGGTGATGTCAGTGCTGCCTGTCCATGGACCACACTTCAAGCAGCAAAATTTTATAGACTTTTTAATTTCAGGAAAAAGTTGTAGGTCTTATACTTTATGAGTTCTTATATATCTGAAAATGACTTTTTCTTGCTTTCACACATAAACAGTGAATGGCTTATTTGAGTATAAAATTCCTAAGATACAACCTTTTCCTTTTAAGACTTGGTAGTTCCTTTTCCATAAAGCTTGGTGTACGGTGTTGCTTATAGACCTCCCAGGCCAGCTGGTTTTTTTGTAGATAACCTATTTTTTAGATAACCTGTCTGCCCATAGGAGTCTTTATTTTTTCCCTTAAGTTCAAGAGTTTTACAAGGCCATGTCTAGCTGTTAGTGTCATAATATTTATTTTACCCTGGCACATGGTGACCAACTTTTTTGGTACAGATTTAGATCCTTCTCTATGGTAGGAAGATTTTTCTTCTATTATATTATTCACTGTTGGTTCTTACCCATTTGTTCTGGCTTTTTCTTCATGAATACCAGTAACTTCTGTCTGTCTTTCACATTTATCATGTTCTCTTTAATTACTTTCCTCTTTTTTTTTTCTTTTTCTGTGCACGTAGGGGTGATTTTCAAGCTGTCATTTGGACTTTTTTTCTTTTTTTGAGACAGTCTCACTCTGTCACCCAGGCTTGAGTACAGTGGTGCGATCTCAGCTCACTGCAACCTCTGCCTCCTAGATTCAAGTGATTCTTCTGCCTCAGCCTCCCACGTAACTGCAGTTACAGACGTGTGCCACCACACCTAATTTTTGTTTTTAGTAGAGATGGGGTTTCACCATGTTGGCCAGGTTGGTCTCAAACTCCTGACCTCAAGTGATCTGCCCGCCTCAGCCTCCCAGAGTGCTGGGATTACAGGTGTGCACCACCACACCCACCTAATTTTTGTGTTTTTAGCAGAGATGGGGTTTCACCATGTTGACCAGGCTGGTCTCAAATTCCTGACCTCAAGTGATCCACAGTCCTCAGACTTCCAAAGTGTTGGGATTACAAGCGTGAGCCACCACGCCTGGTTTGAACTTTTTTTCTGATCTATTAACTTCTAGTGGAGTTCTTTGTTTATTTTTATGGGTACATAGGTGTATATATTTATGTGAGATATTTTGATGCAGTAATACAATGCATAATAATCACAGCAAGGTAAATGGGGTATTCGTCCCTTTAAGGATTTATCATTTCTTTGTGTTATATACATTCTAATTATACTCTTTTAGGTATTTTAAAATGTACAATAAATGGTTGTTGACTGTAATCACCCTATTGTGCAATCAAATACTAGATCTTATTCATTCTATTGAACTATGTTTTTGTACCCAACCTAGTGACGTTTTAAATACTGCTATGGCATTATTTATTACCTAATATTCTTTCCTTCGCTTCAAACCTGCCGCTTTTATGTGTCTGTTGTTTTAACCACCTGCGTCTTATCCTGTATTTTTTTGTCTATTTTTAGTGTGATATCTGGCTAATTCTTACTTATTCTTCAAGGTCATGCTCTTTTAGGAAGCCTATCTTGACTGGTTAAACTTTGGTCTTCCTGTGTTGTGCTTCCATTATAGTACTAAATGGAATATAGTACTTGCATCCATTATAGTACTAAAATTGTTGGCAAATTAGGACCTGTTTTTGAGAAGGGAGAATGACTTCATCATTCCGAGATCTGACATAGTTTCTTACATGTGATGAGGACCCAAATAGCATTTATTGAAGAAGTAAATAAATGAGTGTGTGCTCACTATCGCCTTGCA
The DNA here is from genome assembly GCF_028858775.2 of Pan troglodytes. Classification (NCBI taxonomy): domain Eukaryota; kingdom Metazoa; phylum Chordata; class Mammalia; order Primates; family Hominidae; genus Pan; species Pan troglodytes. The sequence goes on along the minus strand of NC_072414.2, from coordinate 74,833,719 downwards.
TCTTTTGCCAATGCTCTTCTTTCCGCCCAAATCATCCTTTTCTCCTTGTTCCGGTTGACACATGGTTGATCATAAAAATGCCTTTTGAGTCCTCATTTCTTCCTTTTGCATTCATTGGCAATTCTCACTCTTTACTAGGACAGGGGCGACTCTTCTAGTGTTTCCGCAGGATCTCATGAATACCGTTGTGAGAGTGTTTATTCCACTGTATTGTTTTATTTTTCTGTTTCCACAATTGAGACAAAATTTTAGGTGGCATAGATGGTGTAATTCATCTCTTTATGCTGTGCCCACATTATTATTGATGTATGGTATAAATTTAATACATTTTATTCCATAAATTAATAGAGAAATGAAGTAATGTATTTCTGGGTTGATAAAAAAACTGCATGACTATAGTATGGGTCTGTGGGATAGGTAAGGATGGGTAATTCTATGAAGAATATTGAAAACTATGTTGGGGAGTATGGACTTTTAACAAATATTTAAAAACATCATTTTTTTCAACAATGTACATGTATATAGTTTAAAGAGCCAAATGACTCATGTAGGCTTGAGGTGAAAAACAACAGCCTCTTGATTCCCTTCCTCCCATTTCCTCACCCACCAGGGGCAACTACTGTTAACAATTCTATCTGATTCTCTTGGTGTTTTATCCACATTTCTAAATAACATGTTTATATTGCTGCTTCTTGATCTTTCAGTTGTAGGCACTACTCATTAGAGTCATACTATAGATGAAGATTTAACAATTTTTCACACCTCCTGCTCCTTTCTCTTCCCTTCTCTCTCCCCCTCCCCCTCCTCTTTCTCCTTTCTCAACCTCTCCCTCCAGTCTGTCTTCCAGTCCCATACCCCAGAGTTTTATATAACTTTGACTGGGCCAATATGCAGTGTTTAAATTATTATGAAGGCATATTATTATTAATGCCTTCATTAAACTATTATGAAGGTATATTATTATTATGAAGACATATTATTAAATTATGCCTCTATACTATTCACAGCTATGTCATGTAATATACTGCAATTATTTTTCCTTTCCTGAGTTTTTTTTCCACTAGAGTCAATGATTACCTTGCTTTTTTATTTGCTTGTTTTCTTAGTTTTTACATGCTTATCACTAATTCAGAAAAATGTCATCATTCTAATTTTCACTTCACTAATTTCATTCACTTTTCTAATTTTCATTCACTTTAATTTTCTTTTAGACCCTTCTGGAGAATTCTTAACCTTTAGCTGAGCTACTTGCTGTCTAACAAGAAATTCAGGAGGCATCTTGGAATCTCATTTTTCTGTCATCCTGGGAGGGTCATTTACTTCTTTCCTGTATTAGATCTCCTGTTTCCTAATCACCTTCCTTTTTCCTCCTCATTTTTATGGATACATTCTCCAGAAGCTTCCTGCTTATCTGAAAAGATCTTTATTTTCTTCTCAAACTTGAATGATGATTTTTCCATATATATAGTTATGTAGAAATGATTTTCCCTCAGAAATTTGAAGGCTTTGCTCCATATTCTAACATCAAGTAATGTTACTGAGAAATCTAAAGGCATCTGGATTTCCTGCTCTTTTTTCCTCCTCTCTGGATGCATGTAGAAACATACATTTTCCCCCAGTGTTCTGAAATTTCCTAACATTATGCCTTGGTGTGGGTCTATTTTCATTTGTTGTATTGGACACTCAGAGAGTCCTTCACTATAAAAACTCATTCTCTTCAGTCCTGAAATATTTCCTTGATGATTTCTTCTATTCATTTTCCTCTATTTTCTTTTCTTTTTTTCTTTTTGTTTTTTTGAGACAGAGTCTTGCTCTTGTCACCCACGCTGGAGTGCAGTGGCTTGATCTTGGCTCACTGCAGCCTCCGCCTCCTGGGTTGAAGCAACTCTCCTGCCTCAGCCAGCCAAGTAGCTGTGACTACAGGCACGTGCCACCATGCCTGGCTAATTTTTGTATTTTTTAGTAGAGATGGGGTTTCACCATGTTGGCCAGGTTGGTCTCAAACTCCTGACCTCAGGTGATCTGCCAGCCTCAGCCTCCCAAAGTGTTGGGATTACAGGCGTGAGCCACCGCACCCAGCCGTGTTCCTCTGTTTTCTTGTTGAAACTCCATTATTCAGATATTAGATCTTCCAGTTTTCTCTTTGTTCATTTGCCCTGCCTTCCAGGAGATTTATCTAAATTTATTTTTTCACTCTCTTTACTAAGTATTTTATCTCTTTCTATACATATATTTTTTCCTGAGTTATTTTTTGTTCCTTGAATTTTTAGGAATAGAATTCTGTCCCTGATTCCCAGATGCAGTATCTTCTGTTTCATCTCTGAGAGTATGAATAGACATTTGGGAGGAAAATTTTTTTCACCTTGCATAGTCTCAGTTCCTCCCAAATTGCTGTTTTCTTTTAATTTTTTTTTTTGTCACTGTATTTAAGGTTAGAGGTCTTTCTGAGATTTCTGGCGATCCTTGTTTGTTTATTCAAGTTTAAGGAAAGGAGCTATGAGCTTAACTGGAGGGAGATGTGGCCAGTACATCTCATTGCCTGATGATGTCTTTAGGTGTTCTATTTTGAAATGCTTTGATTTCCCAGTGAAGGCCCTTCTGAGTCCAATATTTTAGGAACCAAGTGAGGCAGAAAGCTGGGATCTCAGCATTAAATACATTAATTTGTATTTAATCCCTGTTTTCAGTATAGTACTCTTGCCCTTAGTTGTACCCAGTTATCTCTTGGTCCAGAAAATTACTGTTTTACCCTCTTTAGATAATAACATACAGTCATGCCAAAGTAAGGAAGGTCAGCTGGAAATTTAATCTCTTTTTAAACAGACTTTCAATCAGTCATACTGTTTTGACCCCAACTTTATCCTGCTTTCAAAAGTATCTGATTTACCACTTCTGAAGTCTTTTGTGAGTTCTGCAGAGCTAATTGAGTTGCTTCTAGGAATTCCCCACTGCCATCTTAGGATTTACCTTTTTTTGGGGCTGAGAAGTCAAAAGATATCCTTAATATGAAATAAGTAATTTAAATAACACCATAATTATTACAGAAAATTGAATTTATAGTATAAAAACTCTCTCCCCTCAATCTTAAGGCCTAGATGGTTTCACTGGCAAATTCTACCAAGCATTTAAAGGAGAATTTACACCAATTCCATATAATTTCTTCCAGAAAACAGAAGAGAAGGAATACTTTCCAATTCATTTTATGAATCTAGTATGACTTTGATACCAAACCATACAAAGACTATATAAAGAAGAAAACAACAAACCAATATATCTCATGAATATAGAAGTAAAAATTATTAATACAATCCTGTCAAAAGTATTAAGAAAGATATAAAAGGAATTATAGACCATAACCAAATGGGGTTTATTAGAGGAATGTAAGGCTGTTTCAGTATTTGAAAGTCAATCAATGTAATCTAGCTAATTAATAGACTAAGGAAGAAAAAATGTATAGGATCTTATCAATCGATACAGAAAAAATATTTGACAAAGTCACCAATTCATGAAGAACTGTCAGAAAAATAGAAACAGATATCAACTTGATAAAAAATTTAAGAACCTTTAACTAATATTGTATATTATAATTGACGGTGAAAGACTGAACACTTTCCCCCTAAGGTATAGAATAAGGTAAGGGTGTCTGTCTCACCACTCTTACCATAGGAGAAGAAAAATAGAACTGTCTTTATTTGCAGATGACATTTTTGTCTACGTAGAAAATCCCAAGAAATCTACAAGGTAACTTCTAAAACTAAAAAGTGAGTCTGGCAAGGTCCTGGATACAAAATAAAAATACAGAAATCGATTGTATTTCTCTTACTAGTGATGAGCACATAGATAACAAAATTTAAAAATACAGTGCCATTAATAATCATTCAGAAAAGTTAAATGCTAAGGTGTAAATCTAACAGAACATGTATAGGACTTGTATGCCTAATACTGCAATGTGCTAATGAAAGAGGAACCCTAATAAAGTACCTAGGAATACATTTAGCCAAGGAGGTGAAAGATCTCTACAATGAAAACTGTAAAACACCGATGAAAGAAATGGAAGAAGACACAAATAAATGGAACAATATTCCACATTCATAGATTGGAAAAAATAATATTAAAATGTTGATACTACCCAAAGTGATCTACAGATTCAGTGTAATCTCTGTCAAAATCTGTCACATTCTTCACAGAAATAGAAAAAACAATCTTAAAATTTGTATGGAACCATAAAAGACCCCAAATAAATTAAGCAATCTTGATCAAAAAGAACAAATCTGGAGGCGTTATACTACCTGACTTCAAAATGTGCTACAAAGCTGTAGTAAGCAAAACACAATGGCAATGGCATAAAAACAGACAAGTTGTCCGATGGAACAGAATACAGAGCTCTGAAATAAGTCTACACATTTACAGCCAACTGATTTTTTACAAAGGTGTCAAGAACACGGGGAAAAGACAGTTGTCTCTTCAATAAATGGTGTTGGGAAAACTAGATATCCACATGAAGAAGAATGAAATTATTTCATACCATATAGAAAAATCAACTAACGCCAGGCGCAGTGGCTCATGCCTGTAATCCCAACACTTTGGGAGGCCGAGGCGGGCAGATCACGAGGTCAGGAGATCGAGACCATCCTGGCTAACATGGTGAAACCCCATCTCTACTAAAAGAATACAAAAAAATTGCCGGGCATGGTAGCGGGCGCCTGTAGTCCCAGCTACTCGGGAGGCTGAGGCAGGAGAATGGCGTGAACCCAGGAGGCTGAGCTTACTATAAGCTGAGATGCGCCACTGCACTCCAGCCTGGACGACAGAGTGAGACTCTGTCTCAAAAAAAAAAAAGAAAAAGAAAAATCAACTAAAAATAGATTAAAAATTAAAATGTAAGAAATTTAGCATCCGGAAGAAACAGAGGAGAAAAGCTCTATGACATTTGTCTGGGAAATGATTATTTTACACATGACCCCAAAAGCCAGAAAAATATGGACAAATGGGATTACATGAAACCAAAATGCTTCTGTACAACAAAGGAAACAATCAACAGAGAGAAGAGATAACCTACAGAATGGGAGAAAGTATTTGCAAGCTATGCGTCTGCCATGGGGTTAATATCCAAAATATATGACAAACTCAGTAGCAAGAAAAAAATAACCTGATTAAAAAATGGGCAAAGGACCCAAATAGACATTTCTTAAAAGATATACATAGGATGAACATGGAAGACAGTATTTAAATGATGTAAGCCAAAAGATATATGAACAAATGCTCAACATCAGTAATTATCAGGGAAATGCAACCTAAACCACAATGAGGTATCATCTCACACTTGTTCGGATGGCTATTAAAAAAACAAAAGACAACAAGTATTGGCAAGGATGCAGAGAAAAGGGAACCCTTGCACCCTGTTGGCGAGAATGTAAATTGGTACAGCTACTATGAAAAACAGTATAAGCGTTCCTCAAGATATTAAAAATAGAGATATCAGTTGGGCTTATGCCTGTAATCCCAGCACTTTGGGAGGCTGAGGCGGGTGGAGCAACTGAGGTCAGGAGTTAGAGACCAGCCTGGCCAACATGGCAAAACCCTGTCTCTACTAAAGATACAAAATTAGCCAGGCATGGTGGCACATGCCTGTAATCCCAGCTACTCAGGAGGCTGAGGCAGGAGAATCGCTTGAACCTGGGAGACAGAGGTTGCAGTGAGTCGAGATTGTGCCACTGCACACCATGCACACCAGCCTGGGCAACAGAGTGAGACTCTGTCTCAAAAAAAAAAAAAATCATATGATCCAACAGTCTCACTATTGGATATATATCCAAAGGAAATGAAATCAAGATATCAAAGAGATATCTGCACTTCCATGTTTGTTGCAGTGTTTTCACAATAGCCAAGGTATGGAAACAACTAAGTGTCTATCAGTGAATGAATGGATAAAGAAAATGGTATATATACACAATATAATACTATTCAGCCATGAAAAATGAAGGAAATCCTATTATTTGTGACAATGTGGATGAACATGGAAGACAGTATTTAAGTGACGTAAGTCAGGCACAGGAAGGCAAATACCACATAATCTCACTCATATGTAGACGCTAAAAAAGTTGATCTCGTAGAAAAAGAGAGTAGAAAGGCAGTTGCTAGGGGTTAGGATGGTTGAGGAGGGGAGTTGAGGACATGTTGGTGGAAGGATACAAAATTTCAGTTAGGTAAGAGGAATAAGTTTAACAGAACTATTGTGCAACAGTGTCATTGTAGTTAATATATTGTATTATTGAAAATTGCTGAGACCGGATGTTAAGTATTATCACCACAAAAATAACTGTGAGATAATGGATATGTTAGTTTGATTTAGTCATTCCACAGTGTATAGATACTTTAAAACATCACATATTGTACACGATAAATACATACAATTTTATCTGTTGGTGTGTTGTTGTTGTTGTTGTTGTTGTTTGAGATGAAGTCTCGCTTTGTTGCCCAGGCTGGAGTGCAGTGGTGCGATCTCTGCTCACTGCAACCTCCGCCTCCCAGGTTCAAGCAATTCTCCTTCCTCTACCTCCCGAGTAGCTGGGATTACAGGCATGCGCCACTATGCCTGGCTAATTTTTGTACTTTTAGTAGAGATGGGGTTTCACCATGTTGGAGAGGCTGGTCTTGAATTCCTGACCTCAAGTGATCTGCCTGCCTCGGCCTCCCAAAGTGCTGGGATTATGGGTATGTATCTGTTGATTTTTAAAAGATATTTTAAAAGAATAGAGTGGGAGGAATCAGCTTACTTAATATCAAGATTTACTATATGGCTGCAGTAATGAGAGCAGTGTTATTGGCAGAGGAATAAACAAATGAGATCAACGGGAGAAAATATTTGAAAATCACCTAACAAAGGACTAGTATCTCTATTAAGAACTCTCAAATATCAACAATTAAAAATCAAACATTCTAATTAGAAAATGAACAAAGGACACGAATGGATATTTTACCCAAGAGAATACATAGATGGCAAATAAGCACACAAAAATATGTTCAACACTACTGGCTATTAAGGAAATGCAAATTAAAACTGCAATAAGATATCATTACCTACCTATCAGAATAGCTTTCAAAAGGTTCACAACAAGAAATACTGGCAAGGATGCAGAGAAAGAGTGTTACTCATACATTGGTTCTGAGAATGTAAAATGATACAGCCATTCTGGAAAATAGGCAGTTTCTTTTAAAAAAATAAACATGCAACTACCATACAACTCAGCAATTGCACTCCTGGGCATTTTTCTCAGATAAATGAAGACTTAGGTTCACAATAAAACCTGTACATGAATGTTTATGCCAGTTTTACTCACAGTGGCCAAAAGGTGGAAACAATCCCAATGCCCTTTAGTGGGTGAATCATTAAACAAATGGTGTTACCTCCATACCAGGGAATGCTACACAGCCGTAAATGGAAATGAACCATTGATAAACACAACAATCTGGATGAATCTCCAGAAAATTACAATGAAGTTATAAAAATCCAATCTCTAAAGCTTACATACTGTATTTCACTTATGTAATATTCTTGAAATGACAGAAATTATAGAAATGGAGAACAGTAGTTGCTAGGTGTTAAGGAAGAGGATAGGGTGGGAGGGGAGGAGATGCAGCTATAAAAGGCAACTTGCAGGATTCTTGTGATGATAGAAATGTTCTGTACATTACCTGTATTAATATCAGTCTCCTAGTTGTATTCTTGTAGTAGAGTTTTGCAAGATGATACCTTTGAGGGATCCATGGGGTCTCTTTTTATTATTTTCCTACAAATGCATGTGATTTACAATTATTATTATTATTATTTGAGATGGAGTCTCGCTCCATTGTCCAGGCTTGAGTACAGTGGCACAATCTCGGCTCACTGCAACCTCTGCCTCCTGTATTCAAGCAATTCTCCCACCTCAGCCTCCCAAGTAGCTGGGATTACAGGTGCATGCCACCATGCCTGGCTAATTTTTTGTATTTTTAGTGGAGACTGGGTGTCACCATGTTGGCCAGGCTGGTCTCGAACTCCTGACCTCAAGTGATCCACCTGACCTCAAGTGATCCACCTGCTTTGTCCTCCCAAAGTGCTGGGATTACAGGTGTGAACCACCGTGCCCAGCCGATTTACATTTATTTTAAATAGAAGATTTAATTTAATTTTAAAAAACTAGAAATGCCAGGCAAAATAGGACACACATTTAAAACAACAACAACAACAACAACAACAACAACAACAGCAGCAACAACAACAACAACAACAACAACAACAACAGAACTAAAGTTGAACCTACAAGAAATTAAGGGAAATCCATGGGGCCAAAAAGCAAAGAGTAAACTGAATGCCAGACTAGTAAGTTCATAACTGATTCTGTGCCTGCCCTAGTGATGGAGATGGGATTTGATCATCTCAAAAACTCAGGCTGTTGAGTTTTAATTCCTTCATAATCACAGATCAAGTCTTGAGTGTATGCGAGTTCACATCATGGGAACTGCAACCCTAAGATAAAGGCAAGACCCTTGAGGTCCAGACACTTAACAGAAGGACTAGGGGGAAAATGTCCACACACCAGCATAGGGAATTTAAATATCTTAGTCTTAATTCCATATGAAAAAAGAATTCCATGTTGGAACAGTGGACCTGTTCTCTCAAAATTTGGAAGTGCATGTATATTGGCCTATACATATTATATATATTACATTGAATACATATATCCTATATGATTGTGGAAACATTTACGTGGGAAATTAATATGAAAATTGATCTTGTAGCCTGTGATATCCTTAAGGTATGGCAGCAATGAAAGATTTGAGAGTCAGGCCACCAACCGGCTGCATAGGATTCCTGTCAATAGAGCCCTGCTAATGACAAACTTGCAATCCTAAAATATGTAACACACAAGGAAATACTTGCGAGGAGTAAGCACCAGCAGGCACAGCATTGATGATATAAGAGAGAAAAGCCATACAATTATCTATATTGATGCAAAAGTAGCAGTTAATAAAATGAATACTTACTCTCAACTGAAGAATATTAGCAAACTAGGAATAAAGGTATACTCTCAATGTACAGTAGATAATCTTGATAGTAAAAATGTTACCACATTCACCTTAACATTAGGTGTGAGATAAGAATGCCCACTGTCATTGCTTGTATTCATTATTGTATTTGAGGTCCTAGTCAGTGTAGTAAGGCTAGAAAAAAAATGAAATAGAAGGATAACTCTCATTATCCAGCGACTACTAAATTGTGCAGATAGAAAAATCCAAGAGTACTTGTACATAAAATAATAAAACTAATAAAATAATTCAGTAAAGATTGCTGGAAGCAAATTAATGCATAAATGACTGTGCTCTTACACAGTACCAAAAACTAAATAGAAAGCAAAATTTCAAAAGGCAGTACTAGTAAAATATATGGTATGTTGTAATAAGTTCAATAAAAAATGTGTAAGACCTTTATGGAAGATTTAGATGCTTACCTAAATAAAAGGAGAGCTATAATATGTTCATATATAGGAAATCTCAACATCATAAACATACCAATTTTCCCATATGTTAATCTATAAGCATAATTTCAATTCTAAGTATCATATAGGAGTGCAAAGAAATGAAAATAATTTTGAAAAAGAACAAAATAGGGGACTTGCCCGGAGAATTAAAATGTTTCTTTTAACTATACTAATGGCATAGGCAGGAGTAGCAAGTGTGGCAAAATTGAGAGCCCAGAAACAGATATATGCGTATGTGGAAGTTTGGTATATATTGAAAGTGGCCCTGTAAATCAGTGCAGGAAAGAGGGATAGTCAATACATGGTGCTCAGATATGATTATCGATAGTCAGAGGAAAACATTAGAACATATCAATTCATGTAAAGAATCAATTCCAAGTGCATTAATCTCTACTTGTAAAAAACAATGTCTGGAAACATTTAGAAAGAAATATAGAAGAATATCTTTGTGATTTCTAGAGAGTGAAATATTCGCTAACTAAGATACAAAAAGTTTGAGTTACAAAGGAAAATACGGATAAATTCAAGCACAGTAAAAAATACACATCTGTATCACAAAAATATAAACCTAAAGAAAAGCCATAGAGTGGAATAAAATCTTGACAATGAATATAACCAATAAAGGACTAGTATTTGAAATATTAAGTAACTTTTACTTACCAATAAAATAGAAGCAAGAAGAGGCTAGTAGAAAAGTGGGCAAAGAATATGAACAGGAAATTCATAGAAGGTGAATCTGCATAGTAAAAAACAAATGAGAATTATAATTTCACTGACAAAAAACTGAAAAAGCATATGAAATGAGGCTGGGTGTGGTGGCTTACACCTGTAATCCCAGCACTTTGGGAGGCCACGATGCGCGGATCACTTGCGGTCAGGAGTTTGAGACCAGCAAGACGAAACCCCATTTCTAAAAATACAAAAATTAGCCTGGTGTGGTAGCACATGCCTGTAATCCCAGCTACTCGGAAGGCTGAGACACAAGAATCGCTTGAGCCCAGGAGGCGGAGGTTGCAGTGAGCCAAGATTGCACCACTGCACTCCAGCCTATGTGAGAGAGCAAAACTCCGTCTACCCCAAAAAGAAAAAAAGAATATGAAATGACATATTTCACATTCTTCATATTGGGAAAAAAAAGTTTTAAAATGTCAAATATTGACCTAGATGTATAAAAATAAGAACCTTCCTGCACTGGTAATGAGGGTGAAAATTAGTATGTCCATGTTAGAGAGCAATTTGTCAATATCTGGTAATAGTGATGCTGTAAAAACCCAGAAGAGAACAACCCCGCTCAGGTATATATCCCAGAGAAACGCGTAAATATGCCTAACATGGTGGTTTAAGATTGCTCATTGCAGAAGTGTGGGTGCAGTTTAAAATTTGAAACCAACTGCCAAATGAAGATTTGGAACAATTTTCATCAACATTTAGGAAAATTGATCAATGAAGAATAAAGAGAATTGATCAATAAATTTTGGTATATTTATAAATGGGATTCCTACAGATCTCTAAAAGTGAATGAATTAGAGTTACATCTGTTAACATGGATATTCTCAAAAACAGTTTTCAGAGAAAAAAAAACTGCAGAAGGTTTTTGGCACAATATGATTCCATGTACTCAGTTACCTCTCCTATTTCTGATGTAGTATTTGCTTAACTTTTTCATTTCTTAGGACTAATATAGCATTCTTTAGTCTATTTCTACACAAACCTTAGCCTACATTCTGAAATTTGCTTGTAGGCCTGAGAATCTCCAAATTTGCCTGCTCCCTGAGCTCATCTAATTTAAACAGGTATCTGAGGGTAGAAAACATCCTAAATCAAATGTGTATATATGTATTTGTGCATATATGTGCATAAATTGAGAGAATAATAGTTTCTGTGGTGTTTCAGAAGTAAGACAAGTGCATGTCATTGCATGTGCTCTCCCAGCTTGGTTCCTGGCATGGGGTCAGGCCTGTGGCACACCCACTTTTTCCATGTTTAAGAAACAGGGACAGGCTGGGCGTGGTGGCTCACGCCTGTAATCCCAGCACTTTGGGAGGCCGAGGCGGGCGGATCACGAGGTCAGGAGTTCAAGACCAGCCTGACCAACATGGTGAAACCCCGTCTCTACTAAAAATACAAAAATTAGCCAGGCGTGGTCAGTGCATGCCTGTAATCCCAGCTACTCAGGAGGCTGAAGCAGGGGAATCGCTTGAAACTGGGAGGCAGAGGTTGCAGGGAGCCGAGATCGCGCCATTGCACTCCAGCCTGAGTGACAGAGTGGGACTCCGTCTCAAAAAAAAAAAAACAAAAAAAAAAGGACAATAACACCACTTTTTGGCTATAATGGAATTAGATTAATTCAAAAGCATGGTAGCAGGTTCTTTAATAAGATTATTTCGAAAGCATGGTAGCAGGTTCTTTAATAATTCACTCATTCCTGCTCCCCACATTTTAGGCAGCTGTAAACCTTAATCATTCCTCACCCATTCCCATATTAAGAACTTTCACTGTCATTTTGGAAGTACTCTGAGATTTTTAAGAAGGAAACCTACTTCCCTTGGAATGCTTATCAGGTCTCTTTATCCTTGAACTGCCTTAGAGACTTATTAAGTCTTCATAAATATTGAATGCTTGTGGTCAGTTTTTCTTGGAAGAGGAATATGGAGGTGATTACATATAAAACCAAACTGAAAGCCATCCCAAAGCTTTAGAAAGCATTTCAGTGCCTTCCCTTTTTATCAGTGTACTCCTTCAAATTCATGATTTAGGGCATTCATGATTTAGGAAAATAGCAAATGTAGCTATTTTCCTCATATATTTCTTGTGGATAAAGTTATTTCAGAATTTGATTACTTTAAATAGTCAGTTCTTTTGCACTGCAAACCATATGCCAGCCAGAATGTCTCTTTCTCTTGCAGAAGTGTGTAACTTGATATTCTAGTTAAGTGCCAATCATGGGAAACACAGGTTTAAGTTAACTACTATTTTAAAAATTAATATATTTTTATTCTTCAAAACACATACTTCTCAGGCTTTATGACACCATTATTTGAGTCAATATATCATCAAATGAATATAATAAATTATAGTGCTATGAACTCCAGGGAAATTTTATTAATGTTTTTAATATATCCTCATGTGGAATCAACATATGTTTTTTATATATTCATAAATTTATGACTTCAAAACTCTTCAATACAGGGTGTTACGAATGTTGTAATGGATAGAAAATACATAATTGTGAAATGATGTTCTTGAATTTTCAAATACTCCTGATAACCATTAGCTCTTGCATATACTAATTACAATGAAATTAAAAACTTGTAAGTGATATTTCTGCAGCTTAGTTGCTTTGGCCCAAAGGAATTATTCCAGAATAAGCTGGCAGGTTCCTGCTTGGGGAATTAGGATTCCAATGTCCTTAACTTTAAAATAACTTGCATTTCATTTTATGTCTGTTTCATAAAGTAGTCATTCATTTTCATACTAAACTGTAACCAAAGCAAGCCACATCAATAGAGGCCAGTCACTGGATTTACTGTGTATTAGGTTGGACAAAGTAAAATAGAATGTTAAAAATGGTCGCCAGGTGGTTGGGTTTAAAAATAAAAACCTTGCTACTGACTTATAAAGGAAACTGAGAAGTAATCTCCCTGAATCTTTATATCCATATCCTGGTACATAGTAGGTTCACCATAAGACATTGTTGAAGGAAGAATGAGTCCAAAATGGTGCATTATGTTTTGAAAATTCGTGACTTAAAATGCTCTCTTTTTCATATCACCATGCTGCAGTTGTAGTGGGATTTGTAGGAGAGTTGTACATACTTTTTAGGTTTATATTTTCAGGCTCAACACTCAAGATGCAAATCAGTGACTCCTGGAAACTCAGCTTACAATTAGGACACAGCAGGTGGCAATGGAGTGTAGACCATTGCTCTACACATGGTCTACACTGAAGGCCTGAGACACAGCCATAAGATACCTTTGATATATTCTTTTCTTACCTTTTAGTTTTAAGTTTCTTTTTACAAGAACAGTTTTTAATATAAATAGCTAAAATTAAGCAACTACTAAAATGCATCTGAAAAATTATTTCTGAAAATGTTTAAAGAAAATGCCATTTTTATTAAGTTTCAACAATTTTTGTATTCCAGTATTGCCATCAATTCAAATTTTTTTTTTAACCTGTGACTCTCTAATTTGCTTGTTCCCTTGAAATTAGCATCAAAAGCTTTTTACAGCTGCAAGTCAGCATGGTACAAAAAGGTTTTTGGTTATCACTTCCCTAATCTGTTAGCAACTTCCCTCAACTGGGGCTTTTCCAAAATAAGAGAGTAATTTCAATTACTTCTTCACTTTTCCAATTATTTATTTTCTTCTTTTGTTCCTACATAAAAAGCAAGATGAAGTAGGACATGTAAGTGAATGACCTTTTCAATAGGCATAGCTGTTGTTTCCCAGTAGAATGGAGTCATCCCCTTGACCAAGAGAAAGACTTCTCCACACCAATACATTTTTTTCTACCAGCCTCCCAGTTTGGTGCTGCTTGAATGTTTAAAATTTGATGTACTCTTAGCAAGATTTTAATAAATTTAAGAATCAAATACCTATAACAAAATTTTAAAAACAGAAATATGCAGTGTTACAAAATATTACGACACGGCCAACCCATTGTGATAATCTGGGAAGATGTTCTGAACCACAAATCAAGAAAGCGCATCTACCTAAATACGATTTAACTACAAATTAGGTAACGCTTTTGGAGGCAGCTATAATGCTGTTCTTTTCACTCCAAAATGTCCTTCTCCCAAAGCCTTCTAAATCTAATTAGGGATTGTACCACCTCAAAAACACAAGCTGTGAGGAGACAAGGGGTACAAGTTGCAGTTGGAACAGAAAGTTTAAGGTGAAGATGGTATGAAATGGAAATGGAGGAGGGAGAGTTTGAGAAAAACTGCAAAGGAAAAAGAGTGGAAGTTAATATTAAAAATGTACTGGACACAGTAAAATGCAAAATAACCACTACAGAAAATTAAAATCAGTAGTGTGGAGGAATATCTGTAGAATATTTCTCATAAGCACAAGAAAAGGTCAATGAAATTTTATATATATATATATATATATATATATATATATATATGAGGAAATCATAGATGGACCAATGAAGAACTAATAGATGCAGAGAGAGGGAGCTCCAGCCTCAGAATTATAGGCATTTATGGCACAAGAGCAGTAATCAAAATCATAATCTGAGAATAATCAGCAGCATTGTAAATAAAGACCTTGAGTATTCCATTCAAAAAGGCTCACCATTTTCAGTAAAGACTGATGAAACACACGACTGGATACATCCTGATTATAACTTAACTTTTATATCAAATACTAACACAACAAAACAAAAGTACTATAAGCTTTCAGGCAGAAACATAAAACACACAAGCAAAGGAATAATCAGATTTCTCCTCTGCAATTCTCAATGTCAAGGGTCAATGAAGTGTGTTTACAGCTTTGAGGAAAAAGAAGTAGCATCATATCATGCAGCATTGCCTTTCCTGTATGAAATGCAAAGATTTAATCATATGCCAGCCATGCATCCAACTAATTAAATAATACTTAACCAGCCAAGAGTTAAAAACTCATACATGAAAAATTCCTATTATGAAAGGACTGGGATTTGTTTTAAAATACTTCTAAATATGTATTGTATGTATGGACAAAAATGAAAACCTAAAGATGTTTACCGAATAATTTTTATATTATATAAAAAAGAATGGACTCAGAAATCCCACTTCTAGGTATTTACCCAAGAGAAATGAAAAACTTTGTTACCATAAAACCTGCATGTGAATGTTTATAGCATTTTTTCATACTTACCCAAAACTAAAAACAAATATCTAGCTGGTGAATGAATAAACAAACAGTTGTACATATGTGCAATAGAATGCCAGCCAGCAATTAAAAAGGTGCAAACTATAGATACCTGCAACCACAAGAATGATTTTCAAGTATATTATGCTAAAAAGAGTCAGTCTCAAAAAGCTACGTATGGTGTGATTCCATTTATATAACATTTTGGAAATGGCAAATTGTAGGGACAAAACCAACCAGTGGTTGCCAGGAACTGAGGGTGGGGGAAGAGGCTGACTATACAGGGGCAACCTGAGAGCATTTTTGGGGTGATGGAACTGTTCCAAATATTGGTTGTGGTAGTGGTTACACAATTGTATGGGTTTGTCAAAACTCTTAAAATTGTATACATCCCAAATAGAATTTTAATATATGTCAGTTTTTAAGTAGGGAAAAGGAGAAGCAGCGTAATCACGAAAGGTAATATCGGCATAGAAATGTGAACATACTTAAACACTGAACCACACACTAAAAAGTGGTTAGGATGGTAAATTTTATGTTATGTGTATTTTGTCACAATTTTTAAAATTTTAAATTTAAAGCTACCAAAATAATGTTTGTATAATGGACTATGATGTAATCATTAAAATAATTTTTCCAAAGAATTATCAATGAAATGAGAAAATGCTTATAATATTAGATTAGGATGAATTAACAGTATGATTTTCAATCCTATAAATGGCAGAAACAGTGGAGGATTAAATGACAAAAGAATAAAGTTCTTGGTGATAGGATTTTGAGTGACTACCTCTATACTTCTTGGCACATTACTGGTTTCCACTTATTCCTTTTGTAATCAAGAAAAATGGAAGCATCAGAAAGCATATGCAATGAGTTTTACATTGCTGACTCTATCAATCATTTCATATAGGCTCATATTTAAATCATACTGGCAAAAAAATGACCTCCTATCCACTTTAAAATTATTTTTATTCCCATAGAAATAAATATTTTAATAACAATTGAAATAGTATCTATTGACTTTTAATTCAAAATGATTATTTAAGCCTGTGTTTAGCTTTCCTGGCTCCAAATTTGCCATTGAATTCACCAGGAAAACATAAAGGGAAAAAATATGTAACTCCATTGAAAAATTAGGAAAAGTGCCATGAAGAGATCAGATATTTTTAAGGAGTTTATGTAAAATATAGACAGACAAGCACTGGACTGAGGAAAGTACCTGTTGGATGGAATTCCAGTCTCCCAAAGGAAAACTCTGCCTGGAAAATGAGTGGCAGGGTCGCAGAGCTAGTGGCTGTAGAGGAAGATAGGTTATGTGGTGGTCATCCCTGGAAAATTCTCAAACTTACCAGTATTAGCATCCCAAAAATACTGTTCCAACATGACTTGGTAGAATCCCATTTGGTAAGATCAATGGTTGAAATAAAATAGGCCGGCTGCAGTAGCTCACGCCTGTAATCCCAGCACTTTGGGAGGCTGGGGCAGGTGGACTGCTTGAGGCCAGGAGTGTGAAACCAGCCTAGCCAACATGGTGTAACCCCGTCTCTAATAAAAATACAAAAATTAGCCAGGCACAGGGGTGTGCACCTGCAATCCTAGCTACTATGGAGGCTGAGGCTGGAGAATTGCTTGAACCTGGGAGATGGAGATTGCAGTGAGCCGAGATCAAGCCATTGCACTCCAGCCTGGGAGACAGAGTGAGACTCTGTCTCAAAAAAAAGGAAGCATTACTTCAAGCAAATTTCTAACAAAGACTGTTGTACTAATTAAAGGAAGACAGTGAGTGCCCTGCTAACTTGAGTTGCTTCAGTAAGGGAAGAGAAATGTCCTAGTGGAGACATGCTACACAAATTCTTCTACATGTAGCATTTCCCTTTTCGTTATAGAAAAGAATACACATATTCACACATGAGACACACACATATTGTACATTAATTGTAGTGGTTATATGGACCCTTGGGTAAGAATTGCATGTGAGTACTACTATTAACTAAAGAATTCATTCTTTATTTAATGTGACACTTCCACAAGACTTTTTGGCTCCCGATCCTTGAAAATTAGTTTCTTAGAATTAAACTTTGAATCTTTGGGGTAATGTGCACTAGTAAAAGTTTTACAGGGAACCAATGCCTTGTATTTGCTTTTTTTTTTTTTTTAATGCTTGCCTCTTCTATGAAATCATTATTTCTTCTTTCTTCTTTCTTTTTTCCTTTAGGAATTGTGAAGGGCAGAACATTCGATACAAGACATGCAGCAATCATGTAAGTCATAAAATAAAATTATTTTATCCAATACAATATGTGCTTGTTTTAAGTTACAATATTCCAATGTGTACTCTAAAACTAGTGGTCTCTTAATACCCTTTGTGGAAAACTTAAGTATTTCTTTAATTGACAACAGATTTTGTATATCAAATATCTTCCATTTATACTACCTTTTAAGGCCATATCACATTCATGATCTAATTTGGTAAGTATTTGATAATTTCTGAAGTCATAGAAACAATATAATATCTGCAAGCTCCTTCAAAGTTCAGAATGCTTTTATGTTCATTATCTTACCTGACCTTCACACTGTCTCTGGGCAGGTGAGGTGCGGCTATTTCTCTTTTGCGAGTGAGAGGACTGAGGCTGAGCGAGGTAAAATTATTTTTTGAGGGTCACATAGGAAGAGTAGACTTACTTGAACTGGTCTGTTGTTATTTCTACCTCAGTGTCATGGAATGCTATAGGTGACCCATCAGCAAATCACACAGAAATATACAAAACCCTACTCTTATTTTACATCAGTCAACACTAAAAATAAAAATTCAAATATCTTGCTTTAGAAATTTGAAAATAAGGCCAGGCGCATTGGCTCATGCCTGTAATCCTAGCACTTTGGGAGGCCAAGGCAGGCAGATCACTTTAGGTTAAAAGTTTGAGACCAACCTGGCCAATGTGGTGAAATCCCATCTCTACTAAAAATACAAACTTAGCTGGGCTTGGT
Organism: Pan troglodytes; assembly: GCF_028858775.2. NCBI lineage: Eukaryota > Metazoa > Chordata > Mammalia > Primates > Hominidae > Pan > Pan troglodytes. The sequence continues at coordinate 74,815,352 of NC_072414.2, read as the reverse complement.
GATGTGTGCCTGTAGTCCCAGCTACTTTAGAGGCTGAGGAAGGAGAATTGCTTGAACCCAGGAGGTGAAGGTTGCAGTGAGCCAAGATCACGCCACTGCACTCCAGCCTGGGCAACAGAGTGAGACTCTGTCTCAAAAAAAAAAAAAATAGTAATAAATTGAAAATAAAAAATAAACACCAGAAAGAATCCATTCTATTTTCCATTCAAAACATTTCCTGGTTATCAGTAAGAGGCTAACTAGAGATACTTGACACTTGCCTCCTCATACACAAAAAGACCAAAACAACAAATAAACAACTACAATTAGACTAGAGTGTCTGAGGGAGAGCACTGGAGTATAGCAAGGGAATAGCAGAATGCCTGTGGCACACAGTAACTCAAGATGGCAGCATAGGGAGGAGGGCGAAGTACTCTGCCTCTACTACTCCATCTCCCCTGTAAGGTAAGCAGGGAGCCCCCAGTAGCCCCTCTTACCACTGCAGACACATGTAGTCCTTGCTACAGGAGAACGCGGCAGTCCTCACAGGCCCTGAGCCCAGTTTGGGGGAGCTGCCTGAAGTTCCCACAGCTGCATTGCTTCACAGTAGGAGCTCAGATTGTGCACTGCCCACCTCCCATGACCCAGGCTGTTATGGCACAGTGCCACCTTGAAACTGGAGCCACTGCTAGAGTGTGCTGTACTCTAGGGGACAGTAACCACTGATCTTTCCATCCCTGAGGCTCAACTATCATTCTTACATGCTCACACAGATGACTGCAGCACCACAACCCTAGCTATTTAGAACCTAGGCCCAGTGAAATGGTGGTGACTCTTGCATGCAAGTCCACATGGCACCCTTCCCTGCAAGGAACAGGTCCTGCACAGTTGTGCATGTACCTCCAGCTTGAGAACCAGCCTGGTGGCCCTTTCTCTGGCAAAGGTGCACCACTACTGCCCTAAACTCCTGCAGCCTAGGCTGTTGAGGCACTCACAGATATTACTACATGGATTACAGCTGATGAAACTGTGTGGAGACCCGACTACTGTGTCCACCCAGAACCAATGTGAATTCACACTACTCAACTGACACCCTAGGACACATCTTTAGGGAAAAGTCTTTCCTTATAAAAGCTACTCTGTAAAATTGGAAGCAAAAACGAATTCAGCAGATGCCCAGATATCAAAGTAGATACACAAGGCTGGGTGTGGTGGCTCATGTCTGTAATCCCAGCACTTTGGGAGGCTGGGGCGGGCAGGTAACTTGAAGTCAGGAGTTTAAGACAAGCCTGGCCAACATGGTGAAACCCTGTCTCTACAAAAAATACAAAAATCAGCCAGGTGTGGTGGCACTCACCTGTAATCCCAGCTACTTGGGAGGTGAGGCAGGAGAATTGCTTGAACCTGAGAGGTGGAGGTTGCAGTGAGCTGAGATCACGCCACTGCACTCCAGCCTGGGTGACAGAACCAGATTCCATCTCAAACAAACAAGCAAAAAACAAAACAAAGTAGATACACAAGAAACTTTAGAAAGCAAAGAAACATGACACCTTCAAAGGAATGTAATTATTCAGTAACAAACTCCAAAGAAAAGGAAACTTACAAAATGCCAGAAAAAGAATTCAAAGTAGTGATCTTAGGGAAACTTGTGAGATACAGAAGAATACAGATAAAAAATTTAATGAAATCATTTGAATTTACAATAGCTATATTTACAATAGCTACAAAAAAGTAAGATATTCAGGAATAAATTTAACCAAGAAGGTAAAAGATCTTTACATTAAAAATTATAAAGCATTAATGGCCGGGCATGGTGGCTCACGCCTGTAATCCCAGCACTTTGGGAGGCTGAGGCAGGTGGATCACAAGGTCAGGAATTCAAAAACTAGCCTGGCCAACATAGTGAAACCCCATCTCTACTAAAAATACAAAAAATTAGCTGGGTGTGGTGGTGGGCAATTGTAATCCCAGCTACTTGGGAGGCTGAGGCAGGAGAATCACTCGAACCCGGGTGGTGGGAGTTGCAATGAGCTGAGATTGTGCCATTGCACTCCAGCCTGGGTGACAGTGCGAGACTGTCTCAATAAATAAATAAATAAATAAATAAATAAACAAATAAATACAGTAATGAAATAAAGAGGGTGCAAAAAGAGGTGTTCATGGATTGGAAAAATTCATATTGTTAAAATGTCCTTACTATCCAAAGTGATATACAGATTTAATACAATCCCTGTTAAAATCCAGTGACATTCTTAACAGAAAAAAAGAAATCCTAAAACTTGTATAGAATCACAAAAAGACTCTGAACACCCAAAGCAATCTTGATTAAAAACAAACAAACACACAAAAAACAAAACTGGAGGCATCACACTACCTGACTTCAAAATATATGACAAAGTGACAGTAACTAAAACAGCATGACATTGGTGTAAAAATACACATAAATCAATGGCACAGATTAGAGAGTCCAGAAATAAGTCCACATACCTACAGCCAACTGATTTTCACAAGGGTGCCAAGAATACACACTGGGGAAAGGACAGTGTCTTCAATAAATTGTGCTGGGAAAATTGGATATCTATATGCAGAAGAATAAAATTGGACCCCTATCTCTCACCGTGTACAAAATCCAACTAAAAATGAAGTAAAGACTTAAATGTAAGACTTGAAAATAAGAAACTGATAGAAGAAAACAGAGAAAATACTTCATGACGTTGGACTGGGTAAGGATTTTTAAAATATGACCTCAAAAGCACAGACAATAAAAGCAAAAATAGACAAATGGGATTATATTAAACTACAAAGCTTACGTACATCGAAGGAAACAAGAGTAAAGAGATAACCTATAGAATGGGAGAAAATATTTGCAAACTAGACAGCTGGACACGGAAATAATATTTGGAATATATAAGGAATTCAAACAACTCAATAGCAAAGAAACCCAAAAACAAATAATTTGATTTAAAAGTGGGCAAAAGGCCTTAATGGACATTTCTCAATAGAAAACATAAATACCAACCCAGATGTATGAAAAAATGCTTAACATCACTAATCATCAGAGAAATACAAATCAAAACCACTATATCACCTCATTCCACTTAAAATGATTATTATCACAAAGACAAAAGACACAAGTGTTTCTGAGGATGTGGAGAAAAGGGAACCCTTATACGCTATTAGTGGGAATGTAAATTAGTTCAGCGTTTGTGGAAAATAGTATGGAGTTCCTCAAAATTTAAAAAATAGAACTACCATATGATCCAGCAATCCCATTACTGATTATATATTCAGAGGAAATGAAATCAGTATATCATAGAGACATCCTCACTCACATGTTTATTGTAGCACTATTCACAATAGCCAAGGTATGGAATCAACTTAAATGTCCAACAGTGAATGAATGGATAAAGAAAATGTGGTATATATACACAATGAAATACTATGCAGCCGTAAAAAGAAGGAAATGCTGTCATTTGTGACATGGATGAATCTAGAGGATATTATGTTAAGTGAAATAATCCAGGCACAGAAAGACAAATACTGCATAATCTCATTCATACGTGGAATCCAAAAAAAAAAAAAAAACTTGATATCTTAAAAGTAGGCAATAAACCAGTGGTTACCAGATACTGGGGAGGACAGGGGGCAGGTAGAGATTGGGAGAGATTAGTCAAGAAAGTTACAACTAGGAAGGAAGGATGATTTTTGGTGTCCTATTGCACAGTGGAGTAACTACAGTAAACAGCAAGACATTGTATATCTCAATTTAGCCAGAAGAGAGGATCTCGAATGTTCCCACCACAAAGAAATGATAAATTTTTGAGGTGGTGAACATGATAATGACCCTAATTTGTTCATTATATAATGTATACATGTATTGAAACATCACGTTGTACCCCATAAATATGTGCAATTTGTGGAGTCCTAAGGAGTTGAAAGAAAACTGAAAAATGGGCTTAGCTGGCAGAAACAGAAATAGGGGGTAGAGAGGAACAAATGTTCTGAGAAATAGGGTCAACTGCAAATGGCTCACTAGCACCCAAGCATCCTGTTACAAGCATCCAAATCACAGCCCACCTGCACCAAGCATCCTGTCTGCAAACATTCAGCCCAAGTAGCACAACCTAAAAAACTCCCTTGCAGTCCCTGCCTCTTTGCAGACAGCAGACAGCCTTCCCTCTGCTGTACTGCCCATTGCTCACTGGCAGTGTATCTCCCCTTTTCTTTAAATAGATCTGCCTTTCCAGACTCGTTACTGTCTTGGTAAATTCCTTTACTGACTATGTGTTGGCCCCAGGCAATCACTAACCATGACATTTTATGTGTTTATTAAAAGTTTTAAAAACATTTCCCTCATTGGTGGTATAGACCCAAATCAAAATGACAGGAATTAAAAGGAAATTCTGAAAATCTGGAGATCTCATTTCAAATGAGATTGATTTATTTTTATCCACTTTTCTCAATTGGCTGTAACTAATTTATTTTAAAAGATCAATTACTGGAGCTTTGTCTGTCTTTCTCCCTTCTGTGTCCCAAGCCAGTGTGAGACATCAGTCCTGGGTAAGGGTTTCTAATCTATGGATCAAGTTTTTTCTTGGTGGGTAGGCCCTCAAGTTCTATGGGAGTAGAAAGCTGGCAGTCTTTAGCAACACCTTTTGACTGAGAGCTCAAGCCATATTTGCAGTCCATTTCTATCAACGATGAAGCTGACATTTCTATCTGTATCTCTCCATTGGTTCCAAACTTGAATGGGAAAAAATGGGTGCCTATTTACTGGGGTACTCAAACTCAAATATCACTTAGCCAGAAGTAACCAGATTTTTATCAACCGAGTCCTCAGAGGGATTTTGGAGCACGATGCAAATGCTTCACATCTCTGGTGATTTGAATTGAATCACACTTGATGTTGAGCGACACACCTGCTTGTGAATGCTGAATTAACATTCATTCATTGTGAATGCTGTAAGTCCAGATGGGGCATGTAGGAGAGAGAGAGAGAGAGACTGAACACAAAGGCAAGTATGTCAGTGCCAACATAGTCTAGCCTTCCTTTTAAACAAGCATGTGGGTGCATTAGCAACCTCAGAGTTCTACCACCTTTTCCATGGGTGCATTAGTTGTTTTTATTGTTGTGGTAACATATTACTATAAATATAGTGGCTTAAAACAAGACAAATGTATTATCTTACGGTTCTGAAGGCCCGAAGTCTGACACAGGTCCTACTGGGCTAAAACTAGCATATAGGCAGGGCTACATCATTCTGGAGGCCTAGGGAAAAATTAATTTCCTTTTTTCCCAGCTTCTAGAGGCCACCCATATTCCTTGGCTTGTGATTCCTTCTTCAGTCTTCAAAGCCAGCAACGCTGCATCTGTTTGAACATTTTTCTTTTTCTTTTATTTTTCTTTTGAGACTGAGTCTCACTCTATCACCCAGGCTGGGGTGCAGTGGCACGATCTCAGCTCGCTGAAACCTCTGCCTCCCGGGTTCAAGCGATTCTCCTGCCTCAGCCTCCTGAGCAGCTGGGATTACAGATGCTAACCAGAATGCCCAGCTAATTTTTGTATTTTTAGTAGAAACAGAGTTTCACCATATTGGCCAGGCTGGTCTTGAACTCCTGACCTCAAGTGATCTGCCCACTTCAGCCTCCCAAAGTGCTGGGATTACAGGCATGAGCCACCGCACCCGGCCTGAACATTTTTCTGTAGTCATATCTTCCTGTGACCACAGCTGGGCATTGTTCTCCCACCTGGATAATCCTAGATAATTTCTCCGTCTCGAGGTCTCTAACTTTAGTTATATGTGCAAAGATCCTTTTGCCATGTAAGGTAACATGGTCGCAGATTCCAGGGGTTAGGTCATGGACATCTTGTGGGCCAAGGTGGTGCATTATTTTGCCCAACACAATGGGATAGCTAAAGTTTTCTTTGGTCTGACAATTTCCTTGTAGTCATTCAGAAACAAATTTCAAAACAGTATGATTTCCAGCAATAATTTGTGAAACTATTTAAAACAATTCATTTTAAACCCCAGATCAAGGTGTTACATTTTGGGATCTCATTCTAGAGTTTCTCTGTGTATGTATCACTCTGCTCTAGCTAATTCCAAAAAGGAACCTATTATCAACGCAAGTGTTAGAGTATTATGCCACATAATACAGACATAAAATGTAATCTGCTAAAATTATGCACATGAGGTGCAATGGTTAGGACTTTGGTATACTCGAGTGAAGATGTGATGCCCCTGAAGCTCTCTGGGCCTTGGGGGTTACCTGTGGTCTCTAATTTATGGTCCCTCTGGGAGAATGCGGCAGAAATGTTTCTAGGTTGGTAAGAAATAGATGCTTGGGGTAGAGTATGAAGGAGGTGGAGAAGCAAATGCTGCCCTTTTTAGTTCTCAGAGTTGGAATCCTTAGAGAGTCCTAAGAGAGGTTTCATAAGAATATAGCATCAGTTGCTATGCTTGTCATTGCAAACTCAGAATTTCCAACAAAATTCCTTATTTGTAAAATAAGGGAAGGTTGTGGCAGTGGAAGTGTCCAGAGCATCCCTTTGTCTCCACGTGCCACAGTATCTGCAGCTGTGCACGCCCAAGCTGTGTTGCAAACCAGAGGTGCATAAATGCAGCCCCAGCTTCAGTGTTGATAATCTGTAAGAGTCCATTCCTGCACAGGAGAGATTATGCAAGTATATTCCTGAATATACTATAGAAACATTGCAAACATGTTGAGTGCCATAAGTGGATGTAACCACAATGAACTTGGAGTATGAATATGGTTGTATCTTTTTTTCCATGTAATTACTTGAACTGCTTCCTGCTTTATTAATTGGGGGCTCAAAATATCCACCTCACCATAGCAGGAGTGGGGACCAGTCTGCAACCCACCCCACCTCAAGTGGGAGAGGACCAAGTTCTGATGAGCATCCCCCTGCTGTTACTTCTCACTGCCTTCCCACTGCCATTCAATGCCTTACTGAAGACTGGCCACACTAGTTCAGTGGTTAGTGGAGTTCATTTTACCTGGAAATGGGGATGGTCATTCACTCTTTTGAAGGAAGTTGCCTTTAGTGATTCTAAGATGAGGAGTTCTTTTGAGGGAGACTTGCCCCCTGATTCAAACATGCCTACACCTATACTTCCAGGACCGTAAAAGCCCTGTATTAAGGGACGGCAGGGTCTTTTCAGTCCCATCCAAGAGATGTCATCATCAATGGCCAAAGTCAGTCTCTATCAGAGTAGTCTGCTGTATGGAGAAGGAGGTGTTTCTGTTAGTGAGCCTTGGAGATCTAACACTGGATCATATTCCAGAGATTGCTAAAAGTTCTGTTTCTCCATGGGAATGCCTGAAGGCTCAGGCTGTCAGCCTTAAGACCATGGGTTGTTGTCTATACGTGTTGACTTCCTCACACTTAACTGAAATAGTAATAATAATAGTAGCTCATACTTATTAAGTACTTCCTGAATGCTAGGCATTATTCTAAGTGCCATTTCGTGAATAAATTAATGTAATCCTCACACTAACCCTGAGAAGTACGTGCTATTTTTATTTCCACATTTATAGAGGAGATTTAAGTAACCTGCCCAAGGGCACAGAACCGAATTTAACCTCAGACAGTCAGGTTTCGGTGAGTGCACTGCTAACCACTCTACTACACTGTACAAGAGTATGGAAAGGCTGTAACCTTTGTCAGATAATAAAATGATGCTGCAGACAGCAGTAGCTAAAGCATGGTAGCTTTTAGCAACATGTGAGCACAAGAATTGCTGTGGTATTGGAGACACATTATACTTCCAGTTACCATTGTAGAAAATCTAACTGTGGAACAGTAGGTCAGACCTTCTAAATAATCTTAGTTGGCAAGGGCCAGAGATCAGGGAAGAGCAGGGAATTAACTGAAAGAGACACAACTGAAGGGAGTCAGAGAAAGGAAATCCTCCATGGCTATTGGTTTTCCACTACTCCAGCAGCCTGGGGTGGATCCCTAGCATAGGGGAGGATCCGACTTAACGAGGACAGACTCTGACATTTGCATTTCAGAATTCTACCCACCTCAGCAGAAGACACTAAAGAAAAAAAATTCAAGCACTCAAGAAAAGATCAAATGTTCTTTTGTTATGATGTCTAGTTGTAACAGGGACATGCATTCACAGCACATAGATGAAGATGAAGAAATTCCACTCCTGGTGTGCAGGAGATCATGCCTCAAATGGCAGGAGCAGAAGACATATCCAGGCCATGAGGACCACACCACCCTCCCTGAGAATTCAGACTTTGGTTCATTGGCTCTCCTCGGGTTCACTCTGTCGGGGGAGATGGGGATTTGGGCTTTGGGCCTTAAAGATTATGGAACAGAACATGGCTGAGTACAGTGCCATGGCTCCTGGGTGACTGCTGTCTTCAGACACAACCCGCTGATCAGCACTTAGCATATATCCTTATAGCCAGAGACTGGCCCCTGAGCCCTAGATAAAGAATTATCCTTATCAGGGGTATTTTGGAGCAAATGGAGAATTCCTAAGAGAAGTCATGCATGTCAGCAGGGAGGTCTAATACCTGAATTCATTGATGAGTCATGTTTTTATACCAGGGTTTATAGGATTAAAGGCAATGCTGGAAGAGGCAAAGGGAAAATAATTTTAAGATAAGTGTATCATAATTTGGTAAGGATGTTTTTGTAGCATGAACACATTTTTATATGAGCACAGAGGGAGGCCTGGTGTACTTGCAGAGGGGGCTCCCAGGGCTCCTTCTTGACTTTACAGAAGGGACATTTGATGTGACCATTGCGGGATCCCTCATACCATGGATCCTATGAATGGCTAGAATCTGACAATTTTCCATTCAGTATTTCTCTTGAAGGTGTTCTTTTCTTTTCCTTGTCATTACTCCTACTCTGGGCAAGAGTCACCCCCTCTCATGTCTGTCTCCAGACCTCCAGGCCATCTTGTGATTATACTGTTCCTTAAATGCCATCTTTTATATTTTAGTCCCCTCCGTGGATCCTTATTGCTTTTAAATCTCCTCACTTGCATTCAAGGACCTTCTTATCTTCAGGTAAGATTTATCTCTTATTTAAACTCCCAACTTTCACCCTTTCTGGACAAGGCTGCACACTGCTCCTTATGGATAACGAATTTATTTCTGCTGTTTCTCTTTTGTTACGTCGTTTCCCGAATCTTGTCCTGTTTACATCACACCATCCTTTAAATCCATCTGAGATTTCACTTTTCCGCAATTCCTTATTTGCCAACTCTAGCTTACAGTGGCCACCAACAATTTATTTTTATGCTAGAAATGTTGTCATTTGTTATATGAAAGAATGACAAAATTTAGCTCATAGTACAACTTGGATATGAAGTTAAAATAAAATTTTAAAATTTGCTTGTAGCAACAATATTATTTCTCCTGAGTCCCTACTTGCTGGTTATTGGGAGAGGGGATTGGCAGGGGGATTGCCTAAATGTCTGATCTACATGAAAGCTTGGTCCAGTCCTATTATATAAATAATCTCAGGTAATGGCCTGTCTCTCTTGCATAAAAATACTCAGTTTATTAGATAATCTTTCATTCCTGGCTTCTATACATAAGTTGCCCCCAGGTTTTACATATCCCCATGGTTTTAGGAGGGGAAGGAGACCTTGTTTTCAAGATGGTTTGGGAAATGGGTGCCTTTTGTCATTTGTTGGCTGTGGCAGCCGCCTCCTCTTCCTTTCTCTTCCCTTCTCCTCCTCTCCATCCTCCTCTCTTCCGCCTATCCTTCTCCTCTTCTTTCTTCTTTTCTGAGCTTCCCAGACTGGCTACTGGCACTGACTGACACTTCCTTTTTGTTACTTCTATCAGGTTAGAGTCAAGTCTTGCTGATATGGAATCTATTCTTGTTAACTTCATCTAATCAATTGTACAATTTAATTCTTGGATAACAATTCTATGTCCTTCATTGCATTCCTACTTAAAGTCTACAAATACCAGTGATAACACTTGTTCAGTGTGTTTCATGTGTATAGAAGCTACATCTCCAATAAGATAACAAGCTCATTGAATGACAGTGGTGGATTATATTTTTTGTGTGTGTTCTCCCTAGCACGTGACCTAGGGCAAAGCCCATCAAGTATATTTCATAAATAAGTGTTGTCTTCAACTTAACTGATAAGAAAAAAATGTTTCGCAGGGAAAGGAAAGCAGAAGAATGTTTGGCATTTTGCTCCCTAAATGTCAAATAGACTGTTTAAGACACAAGAATCCCTAGCTTGTCTTGAGCTGGGACATGGGACCTAGCTGAGCCAGATTAGGCAAGCTTAGTGTTGACACTGGAAGAATGTGAAGTGAATGAAAGCATTTAATGTAAGCAGTCAGTGTCCCCCACATTTCCTAGAAAGCAGTATTCTATAATAGAGTGCTTGTTACTTTGAGAATCAGTCTTGGCTTTGTCATATCCTAGTGTGTGTCTTTGGACTAGTGGCTAAAAACTTTCTACGTCACAGTTTTCTCCATTTATAGAGTGAGGGTAATAATCCTGACCTACCTAGTTCAAAGGGTGGTGGTAAAAAGAGAATGTCAGTGATTACCCCTGGGAAACTAAAAAGCATGATCCGGATATCAGGCTGCCTTAATCAGATAGCATCATATGCTAAGAACAGAAGTCCACTTAGATTAGCTCAGGACAAAGGGGATTCACTGGATGGATATGTGGGTTTTTAAGAGAATTTAAGCATAAGCAGGCCTTGAGGGCCTGGAGCCAGAAATCAGAAAATGAGGAACACAGGTTACTTATTCCTATTTAAATGCATAGTTTACTATCTTTCCTCCTCCTTTCTTACCGAATTCATTCTTCTTTGCTGTGGGAACTGGCTTGCTTTGCTTCAACATGAATCTTATAAAAGAAATGGCCAGTCCAACCCCAGATTGATATGAGTTCTTAGCTCTCTTAGCTCCAGCTCTTTTGGTGCAATTCCAAATTTCTGGGAAAGATTGACCTGGTGTGGACCAGATGTTTGCCTCTGGATAGTCAGCTGTGGCCAAGGAGGCTGGTCACATGTACAAATCTGGCCACCCTGAGGCTGACATCCTAAGGTGTCTTCCGCTAATTAACTCTTGTTAATTTTGTGAAACTTCATTGGTTTATGGAATTTAAGGGAGTAGAGAGTTAGGTAGCCAGCACATTCAGTCCCTAGAGAATGCTTGCCATTGAGCCTAATGCAAAGAAGTTGCTTGCATCCTGCTCTCTTAGACACGTTCCTTTGGTTGGTTTCAAAGAGTGAGATATAGAGAAAACTCGCTGTGGCTGGAGGAAGAGGAGGTGATGTAATTTTGTAACTGATGATCCTTCCTATGGCCAGATGGAGGATACAGTCCTCATTTCAACAGAGAAAAGTCATCTGGCCTGGCACGTGGTTCATGCCTGTAATCCCAGCACTTTGGGAGGCCAAGGCAGGCAGATTGCCTGAGCCCAGGAGTTTGAGACCAGCATGGGCAACATGGCAAAACTGTCTCTACAAAAAATTAGCTGGATGTAGTGGTGCGTGCCTGTAGCCCCAGCTACCTGGGAGGCCGAGGTGGGAGGAAAACCTGAGCTCTGGAGGTCGAGGTTGCAGTGAGCCATGATCATGCCACTGCGCTCCATCCTGGGTGACAGAGTAAGACCCTGACTAAAGAAAAAGTCATCCAGTTTTAGTCTTCTTCAGTCTGACTTGCTTCTATGAGTGTAACCTGGTTTAATTTTGCTAAGACAACAAAAATGTGGATGCAATATAGGATTTTGGAATGTTTCACAGCAAAATAATACAACTAATCTCAGAAGAATGTTTGTTAATTATATTCTATTTATTCCCTATCTACTTCCAAAAAGGATTTAAGGAAGTTTATAAAGGCCAAAAGTGTAAACAATAAAATACAAACGTGAAGTAGCAAAAAGAGAAAAATTGTATTTAAAAATCTTGGCTGATAATTTATCAATATCTATTTGTGGAAAAAGAAAAGCTAGATTTCTAACTTAAACCATTCATCTAAATAAATTCCAAATATAACAAATAGTTAAACATGACTGCTAATCTGTAAAGGAACTAGGAAGATACATTTAAGTATTTATCTGTTCTCAGAGCAGAGTGGGAAAACATTTCTAAGCCCATTAAAAAAGAAAGAAACCTGAACGGGAAATATTAATAGAGCTGACTGCATGAAAATGTAAAACTTTGTGACTTTACAAAGTACCAAAAACAAAATGAAATGGGGAAAATATTTCCAACAGAAATGACAAAGAGTTGATAATTTCACTATGAAGTTTAATAGTTTCATCTGCTGAAAATAATAAAAAGACAAAAATGCCAATGGATAAAGGATATAAAACAAGACATTTTTGAAGAATTAATACAAAAAGCAAATACACATAAAAATATATTAAACAATAAAAAGAAAATGCAAGCTGGGCGCGGTGGCTCACACCTGTAATCCCAACACTTTGGGAGGCTGAGGTGGGTGAATCACTTGAGGTCAGAAGTTTGAGACCAGCCTGGCCAACATGGTGAAACCCCATCTCTAATAAAAATACAAAAAAAATTAGCTGGGCATGGTGGCGGGCACCTGTAATCCCAGCTACTCGAGAGGCTGAGACAGGAGAATCACTTGAACCTGGGAGGTCCAGCCTAGGTGACAAAGCAAGACTCTATTTCAAAAAGAAAACACAAACGAAAACAATGAAGTTATATTTTATACTTCTGATTGGAAAAAAAAACTAGAAAATTATAATGGAGGGCAATTTTGCAATATTTTGAATAGTCTATAAAATGTGCATAACCTTGGACTCAGAAATTTTATTTCCAGAAAGAAGTCCTTGGTAAATAACCAAGATTTGTGTGAAGATTTAGATACAAAAGATCTATGTTATTTATTCTTTTGTTGAGTAGAAACTATTTTCCAAAGTTTTTAGAATGAATATTTATTACCTTTATAATACAAAAAAATAATAAAATACTTTATGGTGTGTGGTTTTTTTTTTTTTTTTTTTTTTGGCAACAGAGTCTCGCTCTGTCACTCAGGCTGGAGTGCAGTGGCACAATCTTGGCTCACTGCAGCCTCCACCTCCCAGGTTCAAGCAATTCTCCTGCCTCAGCCTCATGAATAGCTGGGACTACAGGCATGCGCCACCACACCCAGCTAATTCTTGTATTTTTCACAGAGACGGGGTTTCACCATTTTGGCCAGGCTGGTCTGGAGCTCCTGACCTCAGGTGATCCACCCGCCTCAGCCACCCAAAGTGCTGGGATTACAGACATGAGCCACCACGCCTGGCGGCTATGTTGCTTTTTTCTATCTGTTTTCTTTAATTATGAAGTTTGCATATCAAAAGTAGATTTTTGATGAGTAAAGTAATACTTTTCTCAACTAGTATCTTGCTTTGGAAATATCTGGTGGGCGGAATCAGTAATTTAGTAAAAAGACCAATGAGTCATCAATATTTGTACAAACACTTTTTATTATGAGAGCAACTGAAGGCATTTACTTAGAATTTATTTGCTTTTGTTGTAGACAGAATTTGAACAAGCTATGTTTTCTGCCATCCATCCTACAGCCAGTTGAAGGCAGGCACTTGGTACCAGTGAAGATATGACAGGGGAGGAAAGACAGATGAATTAAAAACAACAATGACAGGCTGGGCACTGTGGCTCACGCCTTTAATCCTGGCACTTTGGGAGGCCGACACAGGTGGATCATGAGGTCGGAGAGCCAGACCATCCTGGCCAACGTGGTGAAACCCCATCTCTACTAAAAATACAAAAATGAGCTGGGCGTGGTGGTGTGCGCCTGTAGTCCCAGCTACTCAGGGGGGCTGAAGCAGGAGAATCGCTTGAACCTGGGAGACGGAGGTTGCAGTGAGCCGAGCCACTGCACTCCAGCCTGGCAACACAGCGACACTCCATCTCAAAAAAAAAAAAAAAACAATGACAAAGAAACAACCACAAGTGCTCACAGAGCACAGCAGTTTTGGGCTAATAATCCTTCACATTGAAATGGCTCCTGAAGGCACGGATAACAATTAAATTTTGATGAAGACCTTGAATCCTTGAATCACCTGGAAAAATTAAAAGCATTTGGTTTCTCTTGTTTTAAAAGGAAGGAGATTAGATAATGCATTTGAAAACTTATATTCAAGATGGTTAAAATAGGGCAAAGTTTGCCATCTAAGTCTTGTAAGCTCTAATTATCTGGAAAAAATACCTGGGTGGGTGAATGATCAGAATAATGAGATAATCTCCTGTATAAATAATTATTGCAGTGATCTCTGTGGAATTGCATAGCATACATTCAACTTTGAATCAAAAAAAAAAAGAGGGAATTAGGTGACTCCCAGAGAGAGGCAAGTGAGGTGTGGTCTCATGAGATTCTGGTGAACTTATTTCATCTTCTGTTGGCCTCTCTCACTGGGTGATGTGCATGTGGCCTTTTCCCTCTGCCCCCAGGACTGCCCTCCAGATGCAGAAGATTTCAGAGCCCAGCAGTGCTCAGCCTACAATGATGTCCAGTATCAGGGGCGTTACTATGAATGGCTTCCACGATATAATGATCCTGCTGCCCCGTGTGCACTCAAGTGTCATGCACAAGGACAAAACTTGGTGGTGGAGCTGGCACCTAAGGTACTGGATGGAACTCGTTGCAACACGGACTCCTTGGACATGTGTATCAGTGGCATCTGTCAGGTAAGCACACTTGCCTCCCAATCCCCTGCTTTGGGGATGTGCCACGCCTACTGTCAATAAACAGAACCCTTTTCTTCTGTATTTTTGTTCATGCAGATGAAAATATTGCTATTGGCCAGGTACTGGCTTACACCTATAATCCCAGTTTTGTATTTTTGTACAGCAAATACAAATACAAATTGTATTTGTATCCCAATTTTGTATTTTTAGTATAGATGAGGTTTCATTATGTTGGCCAGGCTGATCTCAAACTCCTGATCTCAGGTGATTCGCCTGCCTCAGCCTCTCAAAGTGCTGGGATTACAGGCATGAGCCACCGCGCCGGGCCATCGATTAGTGATTCTCTAACTTGAACAAGCATCAGAGTCACCTGGAGGGCTTGTGATAACAGAGTGTTGGGCTCATCACCTGGAGTTTCTGATTCAGTAGGTAAAAGGGATGGGGCCCAAAGATTTGCATTTCTAACAAGTTCTCTGGAGATACTGAAGCTGTGGGTCTGGGGAATACACTTTGAGAACCGCTGTTTTGCAAGAGTAATACTAGATAGTCTCTTATTAAATTAAGCTTTCTTATTAAAATTAATTCATTGTTTTGGATCTTTGGGCACAATGATTTATTTACTGAAAACTAACATGAATGCATTCCAGCAGATTTTTCAGAGTGGTCTCTGCAGAGCTGTGACAAATGTGACTGAGACATAAACCCCAGTGGCTTTTAATGAGTATAAGGATTCAAGACACTTTAGGCCGGGTATGGAGGCTCACCCTGTAATCCCAGCACTTTGGGAGGCCGAGGTGGGCGGATCACTTGAGGTCAGGAGATTAAGACCAGCCTGGCAACATGGTGAAACCCCATCTCCACTAAAAATACAAAAATTAACTTGGTGTGATGGTGTGTGCCTGTAATTCCAGCTACTAGGGAGGCTGAGGCAGGAGAATCACTTGAACCCAGGAGGTGGAGATTGCAGTGAGCCAAGATCATGCCACTGCACTCCAGTCTGGGTGACAGAGCGAGACTGTCTCAAAAAGAAAAAAAAAATTAAAAAGACACTATGACAGGTTGTGAGACAGGGACGGCAGGGAAATTATAGGATTCTGCATCTATTCTTTTGACTTCTGAAAAATATTTTTAAAAAATAATGCATGGGTCTAGTATTTCACCTACCCTATTCTGCTCATAACAAAAACAGTAGTAACAACAGCAGACGAGCAACCTGACCACCTGCTGAGTGTGGGGCACTACCAGGAGCTTCAGACTTAAAGTGCTCAAAGGTGAACCTTCGTCCTGCTTTTCAAACTAGCTTCAACTTTGTTCATCCCTTTATCTAGAAAATGGCTTCTAGTTGCTTATCCCAAAACTTTGACATCATTCTTGCTTTTCTTTCAACCCACACATTTGATCCATTGCCACGTCCTGTCAATTTTCTCTCCCAAAGATTACTTTTAATTTAGCATGTCTTTCCATCTTTACTGCCTTTCTTGTAGCCTAAGTCCTTATTAGCTAATCTAAACTGCATTAACAGCTTTCTGTTCTGTTCTCCGAGCTCCCACCATGATTCCCTCCAGTCTGTTCTTCACACAGCAGCCAAAGTGATTATGTTAAAAGGTAATTCAGAGCTTGTCATTCTTGCATTCCTCAAAGCCCTTCAATGGCTTGTCCTTGCATTAATGATGAAATTGAGGATTCTTGTCTATCTCCTTTAGGCTCTTCCTACACTATCCACCTCCCTGCCCTTTTAAAACAGACTCAATTTCCTTCTTCTTCTTCTTCTTCTTCTTCTTCTTCTTCTTCTTCTTCTTCTTCTTCTTCCTCTTCCTCTTCCTCTTCCTCTCCTTCTTCTTCTTCCTCCTCTTCTTTCTTCTTTCTTCCTTCTTTCTTTCTTTTTTTTTTTTTTAAAGAGACAGGGTCTCATCTGTCACCCAGGTTGAAATACAGCAACATGATCATGCCTCATTGCAGACTCATCCTCCTGGGCTCAATCGATCCTCCTGCCTCAGCCTCCCACGTAGCTGGGACTAAAGGCATGTGCCATCACGCTCGGCCAGTTTTTTGCTTGATTTTTGTAGAGATGGGGGTCTCGCTATGTTGCTCAGGCTGGCCTTGAGCCTCCCAAAATACTGGCATTACAGGCTTGAGCCACCATACCTGGCCTGACTCCATTTTTTAGAGCAATTTTAGATTCACAGCAAAATTTAGTGGAAGGTGGAGTTTTCCCATAGGACCCCCCTGCTTCCTTAAACGCACAGCCTCCCCTACTATCAACATTCCCCACTTAAGTGATACAGTTATTACAGTTGATGAACCTACACTGACACATCATAATCACCCAAAGTTCATAGTTTACATTAGGCCTCACTCTTGGTGTTGTAAATTCTATGAGTTTGGACAAATGTATAATGACATGTATCCACTATTATAGTATAATGCAGAGTAGTTTCACTGACCTAAAAATCCTCTATGCTTTGCTCTTTCATCCCTCTCTCCTCGCTAACCCCTGGCAACCATGGATCTTTTTACTGTCTCCATAGGTTTTGCCTTTTCCGGAATGTCACAGAGTTGGAATCATATAGTATGTAGCCTTTTCGGATTGGATTCTTTCATGTAATAATATATTATACATTTAAGTTTCCTCAGTGTCTTTTCATGGCTTGATAGCTCATTTCCTTTTTTTAATTTAAAAAATTTAAGATAAAAAATTAAATTAATGGAATGTTTCACAAATTTGCATGTCATCCTGGCGCAGGGGCCATGCTAATCATCTCTGTATCATTAGCATTGTATCATAAAATTGTATCATACCAATTTTAGAATATGTGCTGCCAAAGTGAGCACAATAGCTCATTTCCTTTTCACACTGAATAATATTCCATTGTCTGGATGTACCACAGTTTATCCATTCACCTGCTGAAGGACACTTTGGTTGCTTTCTACTTTTGGCAACCAAAAGTAGACTTTTGACAAAAGGTCAAAGCTTACCATATAATTCTTCCATTTTATAAACCGTCTATTGTTCCCCATTATTGCCATCAGTTAAGGTTTGGGCTCTTTGACCAAATGATAATAGTAATCCTTCTCAGTGGGATTATGCTGTTGTTTTCCAAGTTCTTGACAATGATCATGCATTGTTTTTATAATTAAAATGAATTGTTATTAAAAGCAATTTAGGTTGGGCGCATTGGCTTCTGCCTATAATCACAACACTTTGGGAGGTCAAGACAGGAGGGTTCGTTAAGCCTAGGAGTTCGAGACCAGCCTGGGCAACATGGGGAAACCTCGTTTCTACAAAAACTTTTTAAAAATTAGCTGGGTGTGTTGGCACAAGCCTATGGTCCTAGCTACTTGCTACTCAGGTACCTGAGGCAAGGATTCGCTTGAGTCCAGGTAGTCAAGGCTGCACTGAACTATGATTGTACCACTGTACTCCAGCCTATGATAGGGTGAGACCCTGTTTCTAAAAAATAAAAGTATAAATAAATAAAAGAAATTTAGTCTGGCCTCAAGGAGCGCTCTCTGGATAAGGTGATGTTTGGACACTGAGATTTTGAAAAGTTGAGTAAAAGTTAGATAAACCAAGGTGAGGAAGAGAATGACAAGCAGAAGGGACAGGAATGTAACAGCAGGTGCAGATGTGTTTAAGGTCCAGGAGTGCATTCTGTAGAGTTGAGGTGAGAATACCCATGGAATAGTGCTAGGAGATGAGGCTACCAGTGGAGGTGGGAAACCAATCATTAACTTATTCTGAAAGTTGAGAGAGGAGCTGTTTCATAATTTTATAAAGAATTTGGGCTTGTCTTTAGAAAGGTCATTTCAGTGGCAAAGTGGCAGATTATTTGCAGAGGACAGGATCTAGCCAAACAGTAGAAGGTCAAGTATGGGATAACAAGAGCTTAAAATAAGGCAAGAGGTAGGATGAATTAAATGGAGACAAATTCTAAAGATTAAGGATGAATTTTTTTTTTTTTGAGACAGGGTCTTCCTTTGTTGTCCAGGCTGGAGTGTAATGGTGTGGTTACAGCTCACTGTAGCCTTGAGCTCCTGGGCTCAAGTAATCCTCCCAACCTAGTCTGCACTCCACCCCTAAGTAGCTGGGACTACAGGAATGTTCCACCATGCTAGGATAATTTTTATTTTTTACATTTTTTGTAGAGATCAGGTCTCACTATGTTGCCCAGGCTGATCTCCAAGTCCTGGCTTCAAGCAACCTTCCTACCTTGGCCCCTCACAACACTGGGGTTATAGACATGAGCCACTGAGCCTGGCCCTGGAAGCAGATCTTTTTTTAATTTTATTTTTATCAAACCATGCTTTATAGCACAGGTACAATTTTTTATTTCTTTTTTTATAGGACTTTTTAAAAAATTATACTTTAAGTTCTAGGGTACATGTGCACAACGTGCAGGTTTGTTACATATGTATACATGCGCCATGTTGGAATGCTGCACCCATTAACTCGTCATTTACATTAGGTATATCTCCTAATGCTATCCCTCCCCCCTCCCCCCACCCCACAACAGGCCCCGGTGTGTGATGTTCCCCTTCCTGTGTCCAAGTGTTCTCATTGTTCAATTCCCACCTATGAGTGAGAACATGCGGTGTTTGGTTTTTTATCCTTGCGATAGTTTGCTGAGAATGATGGTTTCCAGCTTCATCCATGTCCCTTCAAAGGACATGAACTCATCCTTTTTTATGGCTGCATAGTATTCCATGGTGTATATGTGCCACATTTTCTTAATCCAGTCTATCATTGATGGACATTTGGGTTTGTTCCAAGTCTTTGCTTTTGTGAATAGTGCCGCAATAAACGTATGTGTGCCTGTGTCTTTATAGCAGCATGATTTATAATCCTTTGGGTATATACCCAGTAATAGGATGGCTGGGTCAAATGGTATTTCTAGTTCTAGATCCCTGAGGAATCGCCACACTGACTTCCACAATGGTTGAACCAGTTTACAGTTCCACCAACAGTGTAAAAGTGTTCCTATTTCTCCACATCCTCTCCAGCACCTGTTGTTTCCTGACTTTTTAATGATCACCATTCTAACTGGTGTGAGATGGTATCTCATCGTGGTTTTGATTTCATTTCTCTGAAGGCCAGTGATGATGAGCATTTTTTCATGTGTCTGTTGGCTGTATAAATGTCTTCTTTTGAGAAGTGTCTGTTTATATCCTTTGCCCACTTTTTTATTGGGTTGTTTGTTTTTTTCTTGTAAATTTGTTTTGAGTTCTTTGTAGATTCTGGGTATTAGCCCTTTGTCAGACGAGTAGATTGCGAAAATTTTCTCCCATTCTGTAGGTTGCCTGTTCACTCTGATGGTAGTTTCTTTTGCTGTGCAGAAGCTCTTTAGTTTAATTAGATCCCATTTGTCAATTTTGGCTTTTGTTGCCATTGCTTTTGGTGTTTTAGACATGAAGTCCTTACCCATGCCTATGTCCTGAATGGTATTGCCTAGGTTTTCTTCTAGGGTTTTTATGGTTTTAGGTCTAACATTTAAGTCTTTAATCCATCTTGAATTAATTTTTGTATAAGGTGCAAGGAAGGGATCCAGTTTCAGCTTTCTACATATGGCTAGTCATTTTTGCCAGCACCATTTATTAAATAGGGAATCCTTTCCCCATTGCTTGTTTTTGTCAGGTTTGTCAGAGATCAGATGGTTGTAGATGTGTGGTATTATTTCTGAGGGCTCTGTTCTGTCCCATTGGTCTATATCTCTGTTTTGGTACCAGTACCATGCTGCTTTGGTTACTGTAGCCTTGTAGTATAGTTTGAAGTCAGGTAACGTGATGCCTCCAGCTTTGTTCTTTTGGGTTAGGATTGTCTTGGCAATGCAGGCTCTTTTTTGGTTCCATATGAACTTTAAAGTAGTTTTTCCAATTCTGTGAAGAAATTCTGTGAAGAGTATTGGTGGCTTGATGGGGATGGCATTGAATCTATAAATTACCTTGGGCAGTATGGCCATTTTCACGATATTAATTCTTCCTTTCCATGAGCATAGAATGTTCTCCCATTTGTTGTGTCCTCTTTTATTTCGTTGAGCAGTGATTTGTAGTTCTCCTTGAAGAGGTCCTTCACATCCCTTGTAAGTTGGATTCCTAGGTATTTTATTCTCTTTGAAGCAATGGTGAATGGGAGTTCACTCATGATTTGGCTCTCTGTTAGTCTGTTATTGGTGTATAAGAATGCTTGTGATTTTTGCACATTGATTTTGTATCCTGAGAGTTTGCTGAAGTTGCCTATCAGCTTAAGGAGATTTTGGGCTGAGACGATGGGGTTTTCTAAATATACAATCATGTCATCTGCAGACAGGGACAATTTGACTTCCTCTTATCCTAATCGAATACCCTTTATTTCTTTGTCCTGCGTGATTGCCCTGGCCAGAACTTCCAACACTATGTTGAATAGGAGTGGTGAGAGAGGGCATCCCTGTCTTGTGCCAGTTTTCAAAGGGAATGCTTCCAGTTTTTGCCCATTCAGTATGATATTGGCTGTGGGTTTGTCATAGATAGCTCTTATTATTTTGAAATACATCCCATCAATACCTAATTTATTGAGAGTTTTTAGCATGAAGGTTGTTTAATTTTGTCAAAGGCCTTTTCTGCATCTATTGAGATAATCATATGGTTTTTGTCTTTGTTTCTGTTTATATGCTGGATTACGTTTATTGATTTTCATATGTTGAACCAGCCTTGCATCGCAGGGATGAAGCCCACTTGATCATGGTGGATAAGCTTTTTGATGTGCTGCTGGATTTGGTTCGCCAGAATTTTATTGAGGGTTTTTGCATCGATGTTCATCAGGGATATTGGTCTAAAATTCTCTTTTTTGGTTGTGTCTCTTCCAGGCTTTGGTATCAGGATGATGCTGGCCTCAAAAAATGAGTTAGGGAGGATTCCTTCTTTTTCTATTGATTGGAATAGTTTCAGAAGGAATGGTACCAGCTCCTCCTTGTACCTCTGGTAGAATTCGGCTGTGAATCCATCTGGTCCTGGACTTTTTTTGGTTGGTAGGCTATTAATTATTGCCTCAATTTCAGGTCCTGTTATTGGTCTATTCAGAGATTCAACTTCTTCCTGGTTTAGTCTTGGGAGGGTGTATGTGTCCAGGAATTTATCCATTTCTTCTAGATTTTCTAGTTTATTTGCGTAGAGCTGTTTATAGTATTCCCTGATGGTAGTTTGTATTTCTGTGGGATCGGTGGTGATATCCCCTTTATCATTTTTTATTGAGTCTATTTGATTCTTCTCTCTTTTCTTCTTTATTAGTCTTGCTAGCAGTCTATGAATTTTGTTGATCTTTTCAAAAAACCAGCTCCTGGATTCATTGATTTTTTGAAGGGTTTTTGCATCTCTATCTCCTTCAGTTCTGCTCTGATCTTAGTTATTTCTTGCCTTCTGCTAGCTTTTGAATGTGTTTGCTCTTGCTTCTCTAGTTCTTTTAATTGTGATGTTAGGGTATCAATTTTGGATCTTTCCTGCTTTCTCTTGTGGGCATTTAGTGCTATAAATTTCCCTCTACACACTGCTTTAAATGTGTCCCAGAGATTCTGGTATGTTGTGTCTTTGTTCTCATTGGTTTCAAAGAACATCTTTATTTCTGCCTTCATTTCCTTATGTACCCAGTAGTCATTCAGGAGCAGGTTGTTCAGTTTCCATGTAGTTGAGTGGTTTTGAGTGAGTTTCTTAATCTTGAGTTCTAGTTTGATTGCACTGTGGTCTGAGAGACAGTTTGTTATCATTTCTGTTCTTTTACATTTGCTGAAGAGTGCTTTACTTCCAGCTATGTGGTCAATTTTGTAATAAGTGTGATATGGTGCTGAGAAGAATGTATATTCTGTTGATTTGGGATGGAGAGGAAACATCTTTTATGGCTGAATGTTTGGTTGGATGTGGGGAGTGAGAGAATGATATTAAGATTTCTGATATCATGATTAAGTAGATAGATAGTGAGACCATTCATCAAGACAAAATATTGGGTGAGAACCGGGGGCATGGGGCAAAGGTGATGAGCTGGGTGTGCCTGTGAATCTAAGTTGATATATGAATTTAGAGCTTAGGAGAGAAATCTAGACTAGAAATATAGATCTGGGGCTGTCACATGGTTAAATCTAATGATCTAATGTCATTGGGGACTGAGTAAGAAGGACAGGTTGTACTCTCAAGTACAGAGTCCTGGTGCCCATAATTGAAGGAACAAGCACAGGGAGAGGTGCCCCTGATGGGGACTGAACAGAATAGCTTTCTATATAGTAGCGAGACCATGAAAAACAGAAGATAAGGGTGGGTGAGCATTTAAGAAGCATTAAGAAGCATTAAGAACCGGGTGTGCCGGTTAGCAGTGGCACATACTTCAGAGAAGTCAAGAGCAGTAAGAACTGAAATCCACCCACTTCATTTTGACTAAAGATCACTGGCAACAGCTGGCGCAGCCTCAGTGCTGGTGTTGGACTAGGCACTGGCAGGGGATGCAGGATGCATTAGTTTCCTGTGGCAGCTGTGACAAATTACCACAAATTTGGTGGCTTAAAACAACAGAAGTTTATTTTCTCACACTTCTAGAGGCCAGAAGTTTAAAATCAGGGTATCAGCAGGGTTGGTTCTTGGCTGGAGGCTCTGAGGGAGAATCCATTCCTTGCCTCTCTTCCAGCTTCTGGTGCTGGAATTTGGGCTTGTCTTTAGAAAGAGCCCATTTGCAGGAGCCCAGACTGGGAGCAGCAGGTGGGCAGGATGGAGGGAAAAGAGGAGGGTGGGTGACTTTAAAACGTAAGCTTCATTAACTTTCTGGTAAATCCATGAATGAACAAGAATATATGTTGCCAAGTGGGTGGGTGGGTGGAGTATTGATTTAGATGTAGAAATATACAACTAATGAAGTAAAGTTTGGGCTAATCAAAAGAGTTGATAGGCAGAAACAAAGGGGACAGATTTTTGTGCCAATGATTTTTGGTGTTCCTTGCTTGTGGAAGCATCACTCTATTCTCTGCCTTCATCTGCACCTTACCTCCTCTTGTCTATCTCTATGTTTTCCCCTCCTTTCATAAGGACACCTTCCTATTATTTCATCTCAACATCCTTAATTACATTTGCGAAGATATTTTTCCACATATGGTCACATTCACAGGATCTGGGTGCCATGTCTTTTTTTGGGGGGAGTGCACAAGTCAACCCACTACACATGGTAAGGAATGAATAGGCTGAAATGAGTAGGGATGATGAGCATAAACCCACCTTTCAAAAAGTATGAATCAGAAGAATAGAGGGAAAGATACAACTACAGCCAGAGGGGTTGTCAGGTTCAGGAAGAATGTCTTCAAGATCAGAGATACTTGGAAAAGCACTGGAGCAGATGCAGTTTTTAGGGTACCTGAAGCATATGTAATTAGAAGGGCCCTCTTTATTTATTAACTTTTGAGACAAAGTCTCTCTCACCCAGGCTGGAGTGCAGTGGTGCTATCATGGCTCATTGCAGCCTTGACCCCCTGGGCTCAAGTGATTCTCCCATCTCAACCTCTTGAGTAGCTGGGACCACAGGTGTACCACCACTGGCTAATTTATGATAGATTCTTACGTAGAAATCCTTCCCAGTTGCAGCCCAGCTTCCCCTCCCCACCTCAAATACTTCAATTCCCCACAACTCTAAGCATTTGTGGGAGCCCAGACTGGGAACAGCAGGTGGGCAAGACAGAGGGAAAAGGAGAGAGTGGTTGACCCTGAAACTTAAGCTTCATTAACTTCATGGTAAATCCATGAATGAGCAAGGATATATGTTGCCAGGCAGGTGGATGAGTGGAGTATTGACTGAGAGGTAGAAATATACAATGAATGCAGTGAAGTTCCTGGGCTCTTCAAAGGAGTTGATAACAGAAACAAAGGAGACAGATTGCTCGTGGACAAGGAGGAGGGACACCTTTTCCCTTGAGGCAGGTAGGAAGGGGTAAATATGGGCCACTGATCAGTTTGGTATGGGAATGGACAAGAAGGTGAGGTATTGTTTGATGGCCTCAATTGAGTGAAATATAAAGCAAAGCCATCTTTTTTTGCCTGCAATCAACATGAGCTTTTATTTGCCTGCAGTCAACATGAGCTCCCCTTCCCGCGTTTACCCTTCTGCTCACTACTCACCACCCCCTGTTCTTATTAATGGTCTAAATCCAGTTGCTTAGTTGACTCCAGGAGTTTCCAGGGTTTAAAGGGGCTTGCAGGATAAAGGTGGTTTCAGTATGAATTAGTGCATTTTAAATGAGTGCTTCTAATCACGTTTTTGTGATTATACTGAGTAAGCCAGTTCTTTGGGTGATGAGGAGTGATACCCTGGTTGCTGAAAGCTGGATGCTCTTTTGGCTAGGTGATTTGAATTAAATAATTATGTGTTTTTCCTCAGAAGTGACTTAGACACTTCTTGGTAGAATTCAGTATCTTTCCTTCAACAGGATAATGTTCACATAAATTTCCTTTCTTGTGCCACGTGGCCGTGGGCATCAGTTAGGCAGATTCAGTGTCTGGTGAGGGCCTACTTCCTGCTTCCTGGTGATTCTTTCTGCTTGCCCCAGGATCACTGATGTGAGCCATAATGACTACTTGGCATAGACTACACATAAGTCTTGTAAATGTCTGTATAGTTTTCTCATTTAAATGAACATGTCACAGTGCTCTTGGGAACAACTTTCCATTAACCTGAGCACAGCAGACAGCCTGAGACAGTGGTGCTCACTGAATGAAATTTGCTTCTGCTTTGGAGGTCTGATTTGTATTAGAGGCACGACCTGGTTGGTACCAGCTCTGCAGACCAAGTTTGATTTGTCATTCATGTTTATTGAATTCCCCGATAGCTGTGCATATGAAGAAACCACTTAGAATTTAGAATAAAAATAAAAATAATAGCAACTAACACTGGGTGCTTAGCCCAGGTATCAGGCATTGTGGAAGTCCTTTACTGTTAGCTCATCATAATCCTATCAAGTAGGTACAGTATTTATTCCCCACTTTGTTGATAAGGAAACTGGAAATTGAAGAGGCTAAGTAAATTGCCCAAGTTGTACAGTATCTTAGTCAGTTTGGGCAGCTGTCACTAGCTACCATAGATTGGGTGGCATATTAACAACAGAAATTTATCTTTTACAGTTCTAGAGGCTGGGAAGTCCAAAATCAAAGTGCTGCCAGATTCAGTGTCTGGTGAGGGTCTGCTTCCTGCCTCCTGGTTCATAGAGGCTGTGTCCTCACATGGCAGAAGGGATGAGGGAGGTATCCAGGGTATATTTTATAAGGGTACTAATCCTATTCATGAGGGCTCTACCCTCATGACCTAATCACCCCCAAAATGTTTCACCTCCTAATACCATCAACTTGAGGGTTAGGTCTCTGCATATGAATTTTGGGTGTGGACACATTCAGTCTATAGCACATAGCTAGGAAGTGGTAGAGCTGGAATTTGAACCCAGGCAACCTCATTCCAGAATCCAATTTCTTAATTATTGGACTATACTGATGATACTTTTTGTATTGGTACAAGTGTAGCTGAAGTTTGTAACTGAAAATGAGATATAATTCGGTAAAGAACAGTCAGTTCAACAGATGATTCATGCTTAGATGGCTTAGTACAGGGATGAAAACTCAAATGTCTACATACTGCCCCAGAGAGAAACTGCCCAGATGTAGTCACATTGGCTGGTGACTGTAGTGGTGAACTGGAGGATACATGCTATTGTGAAGGGAGCAACTATGTATAAACATGTCGGAAGTTTTGTTTTGTTTTGTTTTTGTTTTTGTCAAGAGAAGCCAGAAAACTGGATTTTAATGTGAAACTTCCAATTTTAAAAATCGTCTTCCTGTTAATAACCGTGCTTTATCCATTAATGGCTAAATTATAGTCCTGTTTAGTATAGGCTGGGTTTTCCTGCAGTAACCAACAACACCCAAAGCTCAGTAGCTTAAAACAATTAAAGGTTACTTCTTGCTGATGCCACTTGCCCAACAGTGGTCGACAGGAGCCTCAGCTCTTAGAACGTCTCGGAGACTCAGGCTGAGGTAGGCTTTATTTGGACACATTTTTTACATAATAACTGCAATAGTGCATGGGGAACATGAGACTCAGACACTGACCCTTAAATCTTCTTATAGAAGTGACACAGATCAATCACTTAGACTCATATTTCATTGGCCAAAGTTAGTTAATGACCACACCTAACTTCAAAGGGAGTGGAGAAGTGCAGACCTTCTGTGGGCTGAAAGAAGCAAAATGTTTCTGAGTATCCCCACTGACTACCACAGCTCCATATACTCTGATTTTTAAGGCAGAAATGTCAGATTTTTCCCCCAAGTTAGATTCCAATTTGCAGAGATTTCAAATGGTTGATTTAAAAAAAAATTGTTTTGTTCTTGAATGATTAAATTTGACTGCTCTGAAAAATTCATATTTTGCTTCATTTGGACTAGTGCTACTTATTTAAGTATTATCATCTTTTAGCTGATTAGGAAATCATATGCAGGAACTGTGAAATAATTTTTAGCTGAAGTGATGATTAATAGATGAATATTTATTCCAAAAAGCACTACTCATATATTTTAAATATTTGTTTATGTCATCCACTATCTTGTGTAACTTGTCTCATTAACTACACTGTAAGGTAAGAATCTTATGTTATTAATTTATGCTCTGTAGTGTCTGGCAGTATAGAAAATGGTTATTTAATAGATGTTAATAAATTTTATTGATATATCTGTCAATTAGTAGTTAATAAATCACTATAATTAGAGATCATGACTTCAGATGATGTCATAGAAGTTGGAAACACTTCAGGCAATTTTTTAGAAGTTGCTTATTGTTGGGCCGGGCGCTGTGGCTCACACTTGTAATCCCAGCACTTTGGGAGGCCAAGGCAGGCAGATCACGAGATCAGGAGATCGAGACCATCCTGGCTAACACAGTGAAACCCTGTTTCTACTGAAAATACAAAAAATTAGCCGGGCATGGTGGCGGGTAGCTGTAGTCCCAGCTACTCGGCAGGCTGAGGCAGGAAAATGGCGTGAACCCAGGAGGCAGAGCTTGCAGTGAGCTGAGATCGCACCACTGCACTCCAGCCTGGGTGGCAGGCGAGACTCTGTCTCAAAAAAAAAAAAAAAAAAAAAAAAAAGTTGCTTATTGTTGATTATGATGGGATATGAAAGCCAAAATTCAGTAGCCCCTCAATTTCAAAGGCATATCTGGCTTATTCCTTATGAATCACAAGGCAAGACTTTCTTTTCAAATATCATTTTTCTGTGATGTTTTCACATGCTTTATTTTGCTATAACATTTGAATGAATTGTAACTTAAAAAAAATTAGGAAGCAAATATCAGTGCTCAGGGAGGTATTCAATTGCCTGAGATCTTACAAGGCCTTAAACACTCTTCAAAACAAGCCCCTCCTAGCTCCTTAGCCCACGCCCTTCCTGGATGACCAGATAGAGAGTGATTCTCATTCTCATGAAATGCAGAGTGCTCAGGGACATGAATGTGTGAGGACAGAGTTTGGCCCAGGAGCAGTGTTTCTATAATTTAATAGTGGTATTACTCCCCTTGGAGAAAGTTGCATGAACACAAGTTACTCATTGATTGAATCTTGACCATGCAAGTATGTTTCCAAAATCAATCACTCTTAAGTTGTTCCACATGTACTTGTAAATATTAATTTAATGGCCTGTGTAACTGGGCTTTTGTTGTTGTTGTCTATCTGCTGATACTTAAGGTAGAGGAAGTTGTAATGTAGTGTTAAGATTCTGAGTCAGATAACTTGGGTTTTAAAACCATTACCAACACTATATACTAGCTGTGTAATACTGGCAAATCATTTACTCAGTAATGTTTAGATTCCTTATTTATAAAATAGAGTTAAAGGTATCACCTCATGATAAAATTGCTCTGAAGATTAAATGAAATAATGTGTACAATATTCATGGCATAATGCCAGGTACATGCCAAGCATTCAATAAAAATCAGCAATTATTAATATTGTATTACTATCTTTATAAAATCATATAATCAGGATTAAAGGATCTCAAAAGTCATTGGATTAAGCTACTCATCCAATAATTTAATCCCCCTACAATTTTTCCACCAAGAGATCTCCTAGACTATGATTGAATACTTATTATTAGATAACTCTGACTTTTCAAACTTTCTCATATTGAACCAAATTATGCTTAAACCTGTAGCTTTCACCATTTGGAAATATACAGAACAAAAGTAGACCCTTTCCTCGTGATAGCTCTTTGTGAATTTGAAAATATCTCTAATCATAAGCTATTCTCTAAACTTCCTTGAAACTTACTACCTCTCCCTGAAATTTTCACTTGATCTTTCTCTTTCCCTTCAACACCAAAATATTGGAAAGAATTGTGTATAAATAATTGTCTCAACTTCCTCTAGTTTCATTTCTTCTTCAACAGCTTGGATATAGAGTCTGATTCAACAACTCTCCAAGCTGTAGCATGAGGGCTACCCAGGAGTCAAAATAAGATGAAAAACACAGAGAAATAATAACATTGGCCCTCTTTTATTGAATCCTTTATAGTGTTTGAATGATTATACTAAGAATTTTACATATATTTTCTCACTGAATCATCACTAGGCCCTATGTGAAGTATATATTGGTATTATTATCTCTATTTTACTGTTGAGGAAAACGAGTCTCTGAGAGTTTGAATTTTTCAACATCCTGCAGCTTGCGGGGTGGTGAGTGGATCCAGGTTTGGACGTGGGTGTTTTCTTCCTCCAAAGTCCCTGCACTTAAACACCAGATTTGTAAATAAAGTTAGATGAATATGGGAAGGAAGGAAGAGATAAACCATCAGATCAGTTGATATTATTGTTGTTTACACATTATGTAAAATATATGCTTAAGAAATAAAAAAGAAATATAAGACCTGACCTTTTTTCTCATATAAGGAAGCTTATAATCTAGCAAATACACACACATATGTACACATGAAAAATGACAAGAGAAGGAAGGATAGCAGTATAAACACGTATTTTATATGAGACATCTCTCCTTTTAATTATTTTTTATATTTTAAAAATTGTTTATAAATATATAGGTATAATGACAGCGGTGGAGATACATAGGCATAGGCACAGCTAATGATAAAGACAAGGAGATATAAAGATATAGATAAAGACTATAGACAGATATTAATATAGGGATATAGATATTTAGAGATAGAAGTAAAAACAGAAAAAAAAAGATATTTAAAGTAAAACTATGAACCAGAAGGTTATATATCAAATTTAGGACAGTGGTTGTTTTGGGGAGGAAATGAGAGAATAGGATAAGTGTAGGGCTGGGGAGAGAGGAAACGTCTGTAATGTTCTGTTTATTTTATATATATAAAAATACCTGGGCTGGGCAGTGTGGTACATGCCTGTAATCCCAGCACTTTGGAAGGCCAGGGCAGGAGGATCACTTGAGCCCAGGAATTCAAGACCAGCCTGGGCAGCATAGGGAGACCCTGTCTTTACATCAAATTTTAAAAAGCTGGGTATTGGGGCACAGGCCTGTGACTCAACCTCCCAGGATCAAGTGATCCCAGCTACTTGGGAGGCTGAGGTGGGAGGATCACTTGAGCCCAGGAGGTTGAGGCTGCAGTGAGCCACAATCCCACTATTGCACTCCAACCTGGGCAACAGAGTGAGATCTTGTCTCGAAAAAAAAAAAAAAGACAGAAATCTGAATAAAAATATAAATAGAAAAGGGAGGGGTATGGAGGGACAGCTTCAAATCTTAATATTAATATTTCGGCCTTACATTAGAATCATATAAATGATACTATCCTGTAAGACATTATATTATTTAGATTTATAAAACTATGTTCTCATAAAAGAGAGCCAAACTGTAAATTTAAGGATTACGTCACAACTAAGCTTCCTGAAATGAAGAGAGTTCCCCCTCCCCTGGCTTTGGGCACCACTGACCGCCATGCTTCTGTTGGCAGGCAGTGGGCTGCGATCGGCAACTGGGAAGCAATGCCAAGGAGGACAACTGTGGAGTCTGTGCCGGCGATGGCTCCACCTGCAGGCTTGTACGGGGACAATCGAAGTCACACGTTTCTCCTGAAAAGAGTAGGTTTTAAACCCAATACGTTATTACCATCATACAAGATATATTTTAGACCGTCTATTGCTAGAATAACATTTTCTGAATGTTAAGCTTTTTTAGTTGGAAGTAGCTTTTGTACCAATTTTCTAAAAGTGAAATTTCTTCCAAGAAGTGTGTATCAAACTTTTGTTCCCATTATATCTTCGAAGAGGACCTGTTTCTTTGAACCTTTGCCAATGCAGGGTATTAGTGTTTTAAAAAAATATATTTGCCAGTTTTTCAGGTAAATCATGAAATAATAATTTATTTGTCTTCCTTTGACTGCTAACAAGGTAGAAAATATTGTCATGTATCTATTGACCATTTATACTTTTTAATTTCTCAGTTAGCTATTGAAGCCGTTTATCAATTTTCCTATTTGGATGTAGATCTTTTCCTCATTGTTGAGAGCTTTTAATATATCACCAATACTAACATTTTTTCTGTCATACCTATTTCAAATATGGTTCCAGTTTGTTAATAGACTTTCAATTTTGTGTAATTAGAGTTTCTAAGTTTCTAAGTATTATGTATTTGGAAATTTCCATCTTTTCATTTTAATAATATCTGTCCTTTAAAACATCCTTTAGCTTGGGGAATCAGTAAACTTTTTCTGTAAAGGGATAGATAATAAATATTTTAGGCTTTGCTGGCCATATAGTCTCAACTACTCAACACAGCTGTTGCAGTGTAAAAGCACACACAGACACCTGTAAATAGATCAGCATGACTACATTCCAATGAAACTTTATTTACAAATATAGCCTGAAGGCTGAATTTGGCCCTTAGGTTTGTTAACCGCTCCTTTAAAGGAAACAAAAATTATTCACGTATGTTTTCTGCCAGTACTTTTATGGTTTTGTTTTTCTTTATAATAATTCTTTCTGAATACCCCCTTGTTGGTGGTATTCAGTTATAAATGTAGGTGAGTTCAGCCAAAGATTTGATTTTAAATCTTTTATTCCTTTGAATTTAGTTTGATGTAACTTGTAAAGTCGGCATCTTACTTATTTTCCCAAATGGGGAAAGCATTGCGGGAGGGGTGGAGGGTTTTTCAGGCAGAGGAAACACAAAGTTCATGGCGTGACACTGGAGAAGAGTCTGGGTGTTTTGAGGAACTCCTAATATGTTGTTCAGGCCTGACTGTACATTGAATAGGGTAGAAGATAAGACAGAATGGCATTTGGAGTCAAAGCCTTCGTTATTGTGTTTTATTTTTCAGATTAAGTGGAGCCCTCAAAGCAATTTAGGCAGTGGAGTGATATGGTTAGGTTAGTGTTTTAGTAAAATAATTCTGGTGGCATATGGAGGCTGGATGACCTGTCAGATGAGCTTGGAAGCAGGTAGTCCAAATAGGAAGTGCCTTTCAAGCTATTCAAGAGTGTTTAAAATCATGAGGCCTTGATCTAGGGTAGCGTGGGAGGAAACGTAGAGGAAGGAACAGGTGGAGAGATCTTTAGCATGTAGAATGAACAGAGTTTGGTAATTCTTTAAATGACAGCTATAAGAGAAAAGAAGCAGCTAGAATGGCCCAAATTTTCCATCTTGTGCAGCTCGGTGGACATGTTTGCTATTCATTTGGGTAAGGAATTCATGAAGAGGAGACACATATCAAAGGTGAGACTCCACCTCCCTGAATTTTATTCTCTCCAAAATTTTCACCCCATAAGTATCCAATGTCTAAGTATCTTTCTGATGCCTGCAAACAGATGTTGATTATGTTTTGTTTGTGGTTGGAGGGTTTATCTGAAACATGCTAGTTTATCATGGCTGATAGCAAAACCCCTTGTTGGTGGTATTCAGTTATAAATGTAGGTGAGTTCCTCTAAAGAGAGTGTGTAGAATATAAGAGGAAACCAATAATTGCATCCTGAGGAAAAGCTGAAGTCAAAGCATTTAGCCAGGGAAGAAGTTTAAGGGAATCCAACTGAGAAGGAATGAATAGAGTAAGTAGGTAAATGCAGAACTTAGCAAGAGCAGTACCATGGACCCCAAAGGAATAAGTAATTTCAAAAATGAGATGGAGGTGGCCAGCAATGTTAAATGCTTTTATGAGTTCAACTGGAATAAGGGCCCAAAAGTTTGTCTTTGGCAATTTGAAGGTCATTTGTGATGTGAACAAGAGTGATTTTGATGAACTTCAGGCTGAAATCAAAGCTTGATTGCAATGGATTGATAAGTGAAGAGAATGTATAGAGGAAAGGATTTGCTCAGGACAAGAGGAGGGGAACAGACCAACACCGTGTCAACAACTGGATAGCTCTACAGGGTTGGTTGGAGAACACCATGAGGTGTTCCAGCCTATTGTCTTTATTTGACTCTTCATTAGGAGATAGAGTTGGCCAGTAGGAGTGAGGGCTCAGAGACTTGAGCCTGTTCCCATGAAGGAAAGAAGAAGGAACCATCAACAACAGTACAAAGATAGAGGAGTAGCTGTAAGGGCCTAACTGAGATTGGAAACCATGAATTCATGGAGGTTCCAATTTTTGGACTTCATGAAGGAGGTGGCTTTGAATGGTGGTATACCAATGAGGAATGTATTCTACTGGAAATCACAGAAAACTCAACTTAGAAACATTGGAGTTTATAAGTCTTTTCTAACAAAAAGCCTGGAGTAGGCAGCTAAGGCTGGGGATGCTGTTTTACTGTGTCTTGCAGGAACCAGGCACCTTTCTCTCTTCTTCACATCCTTAGAGGATGGCTTTTGCCTACTTGGCTGCAAAGTCATTATTGGACATTGAGATGTTACATCCACATCCCAGATAATAAGGAAGAACATAGTGTGAAAAGCGTTTTTTTAAATACTGTGTTCTTTATCCAGGAAAGGATATTCTCCCCAGGGAATTTTGCTTCATTGACCAGAATTATGGTGTGTGACACCCTGGCTTCCAAGGAGGCAGGAAACCAAGTAGTTAGCATTCTATCCATTCTGCTATTACTAATATTGATCAAATGCTTTATAATTCCCAAAGTTCTCTTCAGACTTATCATTTAATTCTACCAGCATTCTTACATTATAATTTGGATAATATCCTGCCTATTTTACAGATGAGGAAACTAAGGATGAGAAATGTTAAGAAACATCTCCCATAATTAATTATGAAAGGAAATATTGGGAGGTGGTTAAGAAATTGGGGTCTGGAGCCGCCAGCCTTCCAGGGTTAAGTCCTGGGTCTGTTGCTTATGAGCTGTGCAGAGTTATTTAAGTTATTTCACTTCCATGGGTATCTTGGATCTCTAATTTTAAACTGGGAATAACAACAGTACTGCCTTTGTAGAGCTGTTATCAGGATTTAAAAGATCAATCCATGTTGAGAACTCCAAATAGCGTAGTAACTAGAGAGTACTCAGTAAATGCTAGCTGCATTTTTGTTAAAAATATTACCCATTGGGATACTAAAGGATGTCACACTGATACGGGAGGCGGGGCAGGAAATTGAAGGGTGGGGTCCCTGGCTAGGGCTCCGCCCTTGGGCCTGTGCCCACTGGCCTGGGTGAGGACAGGGACTCTGAAAACAGAGTCCCTGTCCTCACACCCAAATGTTGCATTTTCCAAGACCACTCTGGCCTGCCATGCCCCCCATTCTGTGTCTATAAAAACCCCAAGACCCTAGCAGTCACACACACAAGTGACTGGATGTTGAGAGGAACACACTAGCAGAAGAACACACAGATGCCGACAGGCCATTGACAGTGGAACGACACAGACTCAGGGGGAAATTTGGCAGAGGTCGGACGGACGAGATCCCAGCTGCTAAGCGACCCGACTCCAGGGGAAGACCACCTTCCCACTCCATCCCCCTTCTGCCTCCCCATCCCCCTTCTGCCTTCCCATCCATCTACTGAGAGCTACCTCTACCATTCAATAAAACCTTGCACTCATTCTCCAAGCCCATGGTACTGGAAAAAATGGATCACACATGGGCTTGGAGAATGAGTGCAAAGGTTTATTGAATGGTGGAGGTAGCTCTCAGCAGATGGATGAGGAGGCAGAAGGGGGATGGAATAGCAAGGGATACAGAAAGCGCTGCGATACAGAAAGCCCTCTGTCCTTGAGATAAGGCAGAGGTTCTAACTGAGCTGATTAACACAAGCCACCTGCGGACAGCTAAGCTGAAAGAGCACACTGTAACACATGCTGGAACTTTGGGAGCTGTAAACACTCAACTCTAGACGCTGCCTTGGGGTTGGAGCCCCAAGCTCCCCATAACCTGCCCGTCTGCATGCTCCCCCTAGGGGCTTGAGCTGCTGGGCATGGAAGAAGCGAGCCACTCCTCCTGTTGCATGCCCTGAGAGGGGGATAAGGGAACTTTGCCCCTTTCAATACCTCTTATATACTTTAAGTGTAAATGTCGGTATTTGTAAACATATTTGAAAGTCAACCATCAGTCCGTCTGGGGATTGATTTTAAGAGAGCTACTGCTTGGTATGGAGGAAAACGTTGAAAGTGTGAAAACAGAGTGATTGTAGGACAAACCAAAGTTTTAGGACTCAGATCAGTGAACACAGTTTGAAGAGAGGCTATACTGAGAAGTGTTCATCCAGGAAGGCATGTGGATGAGGGGAGTAAGGGAGAAAGACAATAGCCAGATCCCGGTGTAATGGAAGTACGTAGAGTTAGTGTTGGCCTTAGAAAGTTTGGAAATCTCATCAGAAAATACCTCGTTTTGTCAGGGTCCAAGAAAGATTAGAACTTGAGATAATTCTAATTGAACCAGGGTAAATGCCAGATGAAATTGTGCCAAAGGGCAGTCTTATTTGGAGAAGTGTGCAGAAGAGGTACTGAAATGCAAGGTAGTTCATTATTCTCTCTCTCTCTCTGTCTCTTGATTTTCAGCTTTTGGATTACATATGCTTTTGAGAATCTATTAAAAGTTATGCATTTTCTTTCCAGGAAAATGCTGTGTATTTATAAGCCCCACATTTGCCATTCTGATTTTTTGTGGGGTTCTCAGACCCCCGATGACTGTTTAGGACATTCCAGGTTAAGAACCCCTAAAATGTCCTTTTTTTAAAAAAAATCAATTTCTACGTAGAAAGGGGAACTGGAGGGCACAGATCCTTCAGTGCAGGGCATGAGTGACATGGTATAAGCCAGGAACATCCCACAGGATGCTGGCATGTTATCAGGTTCCGTATGCATGCGCTTGAGCTAAGGCTAAAGGTAGCAAAGATTCCTGCCTGCGTGAAAACACAGTCCTTCACCATCTTGATTCTAATTATGGCCCCATCATGTTTGTTACAGCTCTGAAACTGACCAGCTGAAGCTGTTTTTGGCTGGGGTTTTTTCCCTAGGCCATATGGAAGCACTTCCCTATAATCATGCTTTGTGTGAAAGAAATGTAGGAAATGAAGCCATGTCTCCCCCTGAGTGTGCATCACTGGAGCCTGCAGAATCTACGCAGCTCCTACATCCACACCTTGCCAAGAATTCATTCCAATCTTCCCTGGGACTCACCCTGAGTCAGGACATGGCAACGAGATGCTGTTGGCACAGCCCTGCACTGGAGAATGTGCACAAGGCTGCACACAGGATATCATTTCCATCACGCAGTGAGGCAGACACAAGGTGTAAGAGCCTGGAGCCAAAACCTTTGCTATGAAAAAAATCAGAAATTTATCCAGATACAACATACAGATTTCCTGTTCAGAGGGAGGAGGAGAGAGACGGAACTGACAACCAACATAAACAGCTTTGGATGTTGGAAAACGAAACTAGAGGCCACTCAGGTATTAAAGAGAGAAAGCTCTAAAAACAACAACAAACATATCTGTTTAGAGAGTCTTGACTTGGCATTTAGAAACTTAGTTGTATTTCCAGGTTTGTTCCTTATTTTGGTCTTGTCCACATCAGGGCACACGTGTGTGAGGCAAATAAACAAGATCGGCTTGTCTATTCTAAGCTTTTTGTCCATTTTTACATGGTGGCAGCCAAGCCTATTGATACAGTGATACCTAAGGCCAACTGGGAACACCAGCATTTTGCTCAAGTTTTGACAGTATGAAGATAAACACACACTCTTCTAATGCATTCCTTGACAAATAGAATCCTGGGCTAGGTGGATCATGGGGCTGCCTCACAGGGTAATTCTCAAGATTTTTTCCCTTCATCCACTCTTCATTTCTCCTTTGACTGTCACTCCCAAAAACCATTTACAAATTTAACTTATTCCATAACAAGGAAGATTGTACAGGATATAAAGGGTCTGCTAACATGGTAACATGGATTGGTTTTCATTCTCCTGTCTTTCCACATCATCTCTTTCTACCTCCACATTCGCCTTTCTAGGGTGAGATTCTGGCTGGTCATACTCTTCTATCAGAACTGCGATTGAGAAAGGAATATTCAAACCAAAGACCCTGTTCCTTTTAATGGAATTAAAAGTTTCCGCCTCCTCCATTTAATTCAGCAAGGGAGAGTGTGGCCTGGAAGGAAGACTGTGATTAGAAATAAAGACTCCTGGGTTCTAGTCCTTGCCTAGCTCTTTTGCATGATTTTGTTTGTCTTCTGGCCCTGTGCATGAAGAGAGATAATGGAAAAATAGCATGTAGACTGTGTTGCGAAGGAATGTCATAGATTGTATTTTACATGGAGAAGCAGACAGACTGTGAACTCCCTGGCCTCTTCATGAATGGCCTTACACCTATGATGAAATCCGCATCCCTCTCCAAAGCCTTTAAAGCCTGTATCATCTGGCCCCTGTGTTACATCATGTGCTGCCATCTGCTCCTCATTCCCTAATCCCCAGTTACACTGGCTTTCTGGGAGATTCCAGAATGTCAGGTGCCCATTCCCCCCATGGGCCTTTGCACCGACCCATCCCCAAACCTGGAACATGTGTCTCCCTGCTCTTCAACGTAGTTACCTCTTTCTCAACGTTGAGCACAAGTGTCGCCTCCTCAGAGAGGCTTTCTTTGACCACTCTACATAAAGTAGGCCCTTCTCTTTTCTGTTTAGTTCTTGCTTAGCCTTTAGGGAAAGAAGTGGTTATTTCATTTATTTGTTTAATTTGCCTCTCCCACTAGTAAGCTTTGCAAGAGCGGGCACCATGTCTGTGATGTCCACCATTTTATTCCTAGTGCTAGTGCAGTACTGAACACATCCTAGGAGCTCAGTTAATGTTGAACAAATGAATACATGGCCTTCGCTGGAGATGATTCTGCTTCCTGTTATGATTTCAGTGGGATTAAATGATATTGTGCAATAGAACTGGACTGGAAGCCAAAGACTGGGGTAATAACCTCAGTTTGGCCTCTAACAATCTATCTTCTTAGGCAAGATGCTTCACTTACTGGGACCTCAACTTTTTCATCTGCACAGTGAGCATGGACAATTTATAAGAACTCTTCTAGCTCTGAAAATCTATTAAGTGTATGTGTAATTTGTTCATTGTTTAAAAAAAAATAGATCTTAGGATTGAATGGAGTTTAGAGAAAGAAGTCCCAGGAACTTATATGAAGCAATTTTCCAAACTTTTAATAAAGGGCTTGACAGTGATGGCTTGTCTTTATTCTTAAAGGGCCCAGGAAATTTTAGATACACCACAAGAATGAGTTGGTGTGAAGTTTCCTCTTATCACCCATGAACTGCTACTTGGTTGCCTTTTAACATGTTATAGTCACAACCTGCAAGAGGGAGGTTTAGTTTTTGCACTGACCCCCTCATTTGTATGTGAGCTCCTCAAGAACCTCATGCACCTGGCCCAGTACCTGGCACCCAGTATGTTTCCAGTAAAGGTGTGTTGACTTGACCTACACAGAATTGAAGAGCCCACTTAGACCAGCATCCCTATGGCAGCAGTCCTTGAGGAATGTGAATTAAAATCAGAAGCAGCTTATTAGTAGCCAAGCACTGCAACACCCGGGGTCACCCAGGAGACCTGACACCTGCTGACCAGCTGAGAGCACTGGGATTATTAGTAAAAATACTTATTGGGAAAATAATAATAATAATAGTGGCCCCCAGAGTTTGTATGCTTACACTGTGCTATGTATTTGTTATGTGTGACATTATTTATTCTTAACGTAACCCTGCAAGGTAGGTACTACTATACCCTCCCCATTTAACAAATGGAGAAATAGGCTCAGTGAAATTAAGCACCTTGGTCAAGGTCTCACAACTGGTGAGTGGTCAAGATGGTTCTGACCTCAGAGTTCATGTGCTTAACCACCCTCCCAAAGTGTCTTCCAAGGACGGCGAGATGAGCATGAGGCGAGAGGTGCACCGAGGCTTAGAGTGGTGGGACAGGGAACAAAGATAGCACAGAAATGGAGTCAGAGGGGAGCAAAGGCTGCCTCAGCCAACCCACCCCTTGTTTCCCCTTGGCAGAGCCCAGCCAGCTCCATGGTTCCTAACCCAGGGTGCACATCAGGAGCACTTGGGGAACTTGTCCCATGTTCTAATCCTCAGGCCCCACCCTAGAATTTTGAGGGGTAAATCTGGGCAATTGCAGGTTGCCAAACTTCCCAGGTGGCCACTGGTGCATGCCTTTGGTTAATGCCTCTGCTTTTCAGTGTCTGATGCCCCACTACAGAGTCAGAAGGCACATGACTGTTTTATCATCACCAGCCTCCTGATTTCTTAGAGGCAGTATTATAAAGGGCAGAAAATGAGAGTTACACTATGATGCTCGAGAACATCTGGACAGATATTTGTTATTAGATGCTGTGTGACATAGTCCCATCTCCTGCATGCTGTTCCAAAGCTAGCCCTGCCAATAAGCACAGAAGCATACATTATTGGTCAGTCTGCCTGTTACCATGGTCTTTTGAGGTAAAGGCAATTTAGGCCAGTAAATAAACATACCTCAGGTTGGGAGCAGATGTTTCTGCATAGGAGCTAAGGGCTGAAGATACTCATTTGCAGATTGAGTAATCAGAGACGTTAGTAATGTGGCCTAACAGCTCAAGGCACGCTGGTCAGTTTTCAGTTTGCAGCCGATTGTTCTCAACAAGGCAAAGCTCTGCTGTGTTCCTTCCTTCTTTTGTAAAAAATTTGCTGTTAATTTCCTACATTTGCTTTTTCTACTTTTGCTTACTGGCATACTGCATTTTTCTCACCCCCATTTGCAAAGTAGTGTATAGACAGTCCTCCAGCTGCAGAATCAGTGTTGCTACCCATTGACTTTTCCTTTTTTCGCCTTCCAAAATCCCCCACTGCTCCTACAGAATGACAGATGAGCTTGAAGCAAACCTTACTATCCTACTTTTGAAAAATTGTGCAGACCCTGTTCTGTACAATACCATGCTAGGTAACTTTTTTTTTTTTGTTTTTGAGATGGAGTTTTGCTCTTGTTGCCCAGGCTGGAGTGCAATGGTGCAATCTCAGTTCACTGCAGCCTCTACCTCCTGGGTTCAAGTGATTCTCCTGCCTCAGCCTCCTGAATAGCTGGGATTACAGTCACGTGCCACCATGCCCGACTAATTTTGTATTTTTAGTAGAGATGGAGTTTCACCATGTTGGTCAGGCTGGTCTTGACCTCCTGACTTCAGGTGATCCACTTGCATCAGCCTCCCAAAGTGCTGGGATTACAGGTGTGAGCCACCATGCCCTGCCTCGGTAACTCTTTTTAGTCTAAGTGATGACAAATAGTTATGGGTGTGTGAGGGCATTAACAAACACTGTTTTTTTTCAGTTTACAAAATGTTTTCACAACATTATCTCATTTTAAAAAATGCATTCCTTAAAAATAAAACCCATTTTGTTTTGCAGTTTTCTATAGGGTTCAAATTATTAGCATTAGCATGTATTTAAAAAACTATTCTTATTTTTTAAAAAAACTACTTTATGCCTTGGGAATGGTGTGTGTGTGTGTGTGTGTGTGTGTGTGTGTTAGAATCTAAATAACAGAAGGAGAAAATAAATGCAGGTTCTAGAAATGTAACATGAAAAATACTCGACAGAAAATTTTGTTCAGAAAAAAAAACCCGACCAACTAAAAAAACACACACCAAAAAAATAAAAAAATAAAACAAAAATAGAAAAGTGGGGGTGAGGTTGTCAAAGTGAGAGTCACTAAGACATCCTTTTCCTTGTTTTACCTTGGAATGTATATATTTAGGTTGTTGTAGTTCTGGTTGAACTTTATAGTGAAAATAAATGATCTGATATAAATTACAGTGCTTCTGGGCTGAAACTGATGTTTATTGATTAGTTAATATTGTGTGGACAATTTATTTCCTGTACATCTTGCTACTTAGCAAAGCTGTGATATCCAGCAGGAAATGAGACATAGAAAAAATATGATGGAACAGCTGGACTTGAGCATTTATGTGTGGGAGGGAAAGTCAGTGAATCTTAGGTCAGTCCAGTGATTGCAAAATCAAACAAGTGAAACCCATAAAATGAAACTCTGTGTGATGAGTGAATTTGAGTTTATACAGCATCACTTGGTCTCATAGTAGAAGGATTTAAAAGTGTAGTTTTGGGTCCTTACCCTGGTTCTAATGCTTAGGAACACCGTGATCTTGGGCAAGTCACTTTAACCTTATAAAATTTTAATTGTCTTAATTGTAGAAATGAGTTTTCATTAGAATGAATGAGGTAATTTATCTCAAGTTTCTTAGCATGTTGCCTGGTGGCAGAGTAAGTGCTCAACATGGTTTTAATAATAACTTATACTTACCCAACGCCTAATTGGCACCAGGTTCTTTTCTAAGCCCTTTGCATATATTACCTCATTGAACACTCATAACAACCCCTTGGAACAGGTATTCCTATTCCAAGAGATTATCAAGAATCTCTTACCACCAAATTTCAATAAGACAGTTTTGGAATAATTCCAGACAATGAATGTGATCAACAGGAACCAGTTACCACCATCAACAACAAATCTAGGTGTCCCAGACATGAGCCTACTGTTAGCGACACCATAGGATGGGATGGAGAGGAAGCCTTTTCTCTCCATCTTATATGTTTTCTTTTTTAAATTAGACACGATCGCCTAGGCTGAATGCAATAGCATAATCATGGCTCACTGCAGCCTCGACCTCCTGGGTTCAAGGAATCCTCCTGCCTCAGCCTCTTAAGTAGCTGGCACTACAGGCATGTACCACCACACCTGGCTAATTTTTAAATTTTTTGTTGAGACAAGGTCTCACTATGTTGCCCAGGCTGATCTCAAACTGCTAACCTCAAGTGATCTCCTACCTTAACCTCCCAAAGTCCTGGGATTACAGGCATGAGCCACCACTCCCAGCCACCGTCCGCTTTGTTTTCAATAATTGGCTTATAGACCATTAGAAAATATAGGATTTCAAAGCAGGCTTAGAATCAGACCTGCTTGGCAATGCCATCTGCATTCTTCTGA
Source organism: Pan troglodytes (assembly GCF_028858775.2). Classification (NCBI taxonomy): domain Eukaryota; kingdom Metazoa; phylum Chordata; class Mammalia; order Primates; family Hominidae; genus Pan; species Pan troglodytes. The sequence continues at coordinate 74,773,271 of NC_072414.2, read as the reverse complement.
TAGGAGGTTTCAGGCAGTCTATACTGAGCTTGTGCTGAACCACAAGCAGCAGTCTGCTCTTTCTTACTGTACTTACAATTGCTTCCTCTCTTTATCATCGCCTCCAGCTCCAGGTCTACCTCCAGGCCAAGGGGGGCCTTTACCAGGAGGCCATTTGTCTGCAATTTATGAATGGCCCATTCTGAAGGGTAAGATAAAGAAAGCGTGGGTAATAGTCTTTGTATCAGTACAAGTAGAATTTCAAGCAAAAATACAAAATGAGTACTTTGTTGATAATCAAAAAACAAATAGTTTGAAGAATTTGTGAACCAAATGCCATTACATCAAAATATGTAAAGAAAAATCCCCTGTAGTTATATAAGATGAAACTGAAATCAGTAAAACTTCTGAGAGACTTTAATACATTGAAGCGAGTGAAAATTACATAAAGAATCTGTGCAATATAATTACTAATGTTACATTAATAGGTAACAGAGCATTGCATGGTGAGGAAATATACCTTCTTTTCAAACATTTATGCACCATAATACAAAAACTGATTCTATGCAACGCTCCAAGGAAGATTAGAAAAAAAAATCCAAGTAAAACAGAAACCATCAGAAGAGACCTCGCCCTGCAGCTGCACCCATCCATTCCCTGCTTCCTCCCGCTACAGAGGCACAAATGTCTGTCTTCCTTTCCAAGACTAATTAATCCCTCCATCTGTGTTCTGCATTCCAGCTCCTCTGTGTCCTCAGAGAACTCGCTCCACCCATCATCCCCTCTCTTTCCTTTATCTTCTTTCACTCTCTCTTTCCTATCAGGGTTAATATGACCAGCGGGTCTCTTCCCATCTTAAATAAAAGTATAATTTTAAAAATATCTATGTATATACATGTATATACATATGTGTGTATATACATATGTGTATATATACGTGTATGTTTATATATGTGTATGTATATGGGTGTATAATATTTATATATAAAAATATTTTTAAATTATATATATATAGAACACTCTTTTAATCACGTCTCCAGCTACGACCCTAATTTTTCACCTACTCTTTATCGCCAAGTCTTGAAAAAACTGTTTACATTTGCTGTCTCTAATTTTTCATCATCAATGTATTCCTCAGATCACAGCTTCCTGTGCCAGCTACTTGATTGAAACTGCTTTGGCAAAGCACATTAACAGTCTCTTTACTGCTCATCCAAAAGGCACTTTTAAGCCCTCATCTGCAGAGCACTTGGTACTCCTGGCTCCTGCCTCCTTAAAATCCTCTGCCTCACAGGATTCTCACTTCATTTCTGGTCAGACCTAGAACTGGGCCGTCTCTTGCAGGACAGTGAAGAAATGCTGAAAAGTTTGTGACTATGGACCAGTCCTCCCTTTCTGCCCTTTATGACTTGAGTTCTCCCTCTCTATATCCTGCACCCGTGCTGCTCAAAATGTGGCTCACAGTCTAGCAGTATCAGCATCACCTGGGAGGCTGCTGCTGGTCGGGCACATTCTTGGGCTCCACCCTAAACTGCTGGATCTGAATTTCTATGGGTGGAGCAGGTGTCTGTGTTTTAACAAGTTTTCTAGATGATTCATATTTAGGTAAAATGTTTGGGATGTACTGCCTTATCAGCGTATCACAGAGACTTCTACAAATGTATGAAACTTTAGTGGAGGGTTACAGAAATGAAAGGGAATTCCAGTTTAGGAGATGATCCTTATAGGCTGCTCCTCGTTCTTAGCTTTGCCTGGGTGCTCGGCAGTGTGCTTTCTCTCCAAGAGTTATGTAGTAGGCCGCTCCACCCAGAAGAACATTTTCCTCAAGTTTGAGGCTTTTTGGCTAAAATCAACTGCAAGGGGTTTGATTTGCAGGGTTTCATTAAAGTGTGTAATTATCAATGGGACAATGGTTGGAATATACACATATACGCACACACACCCCTAGACAAATGCTTCCCCAAGATACCACAGCCTACTTTCACAAAGATTTTGCAAGAGAGCCCAACCAATCTGCCCAAATAGGTTTTCTTCAGTTCAGTAAAGCTTTCTAATTTATATGTATTTTCAAAATAATTTTTATTACATATATAATATGCTGTATATTTGTTGTAAAAAAATCCAGAATATCCAGGCAAGGAAATTGACAAACATGTCATGTATTCAATCACACTGCCAAGAGATTACACATGTTATCATATTAGTGTGTATCCTTCCTGGGGTGAGGTGAAGTGGTTGAGGATGCATAATATATATTGATAATTTATATTGTAAAATTAATACGTACCTTTTATAAAACTTAAAAAGTTTTTTAAACTTATAAAAACTTCAAATGGCACAGAAGGATATAAAATGGAAAGTAAATGTCACCCTCTACCATCCACAAACTCCTAACCTGTTCCACTTTTTAGAGGTCTAAACAGGATGAATGGTTGCTTCTATTAAGATATTTCCTATGGATGTGTATGTGTGCACCTTTCCATACAAACATGTATGCTTTTGAGAAGTATACAGAATTGATCATTAGGTATAAACTTTTTTACAATTTCTTTTTATTCACAGAGGTTTTTTTGCCTATCAGTTCTCATAATTTGGCTTGTTTTTTTTGTTTTTGAGATGGAGTCTTGCTCTGTCGCCCAGGCTGGTGTTCAGTGGTATGGTCTCGGCTCACTATGACCCCCGCCTCCTGGGTTCAAGCAATTCTCATGCCTCAACCTCCTGAGTAGCTGGGATTGTAGGTGCCAGCCACCATGCCTGGATAATTTTTGTATTTTTTAGTAGAGACAGGGTTTCACCATGTTGGCCAGGCTGGTCTTGAACTCCTGACCTCAAGTGATCCACCCGCCTCAGCCTCTTAAAGTGCTGGGATTACAGGCGTGAGCCACTGCACCCAGTTGGCTTGTTTTTTAACTGGTGATATAAGAGGACATTACATAATTTATTTAACCAGACTCATATCAATGAGCATTTAGATTTTCTCTCAGTGTTACAACAACTTTGTACTTTTGTGCAAGCATGTCTTTATGTGCTTTTAGTTCTCAAAGATACTGTAATTTCTCTTCTCTCTTCATAATCTTCTTGACATTTTGATTTTTCTGTGAACTAGTTTTTCAAGTGTCTGATCAATTTTCCTGCTAATTTTTGTTTTTTTCTTACTGATTTGTAAACACTCCGGATATTAAGAAAACAGTCTTTGCCTATAATTATAATTTTTCCTTCTTTGATATTTAATTTTGCTTAATTTTTATTTCAAATGATTAATATTTTCCTTCGATTTTCTCAAGGCATTTTTTTATATCTTGAGAGAGAGAGATTTAAATGTTGTTTTTGTAGGTTGTGCCCATTTTTGGGGGGCTGGAAATGGAGTCTCACTCTGTCGCCCAGGCTGGAATGCAGTGGCGTGATCTTGGCTCACTGCAACCTCTGCCTCCTGGGTTCAAGTGATTCTCCAGCCTCAGCCTCCGGAGTAGCTGGGATTACAGGCACCCACCATGCCCAGCTAAATTTTGTGTTTTTTAGTAGAAATGGGGTTTCGCCATGTTGGCCAGGCTGGTTTTGAACTCCTGACCTCAGGTGATCCTCCCGTCTTAGCTTCCCAAAGTGCTAGGATTACAGGCATGAGCCACCGTGCACAGCCGGTTGTGCCCATTTTTTAAAAGTTCATTCCAACATATTCTATCTTTTCTCTAGCCATTGCAAATGGGGCATTTTCTTCCATTATTTTTCTAAATGATTATTCTTGGTATTTCTAAAATCTAATAATTTTTAAATATTAATTTCTTCTTGATTTCTAATGCTTAGACTATTTTTTCTTGCCTAATTACCTTGGCTAATCTTTTAAAAACTCTTCAGTCATACGGTGCTAACTGGTATCCCATCATTTCCCCAATTAAACAGCAGTGTTTCTAATGTTTAAGCATTAAGCATATTAATCATGACTTGCATTTGTAAATGGTGTTACAAACATTTACTTTATTTTATATACAGAATTTTTATCAGGAATAATGACTGAATTTTACTAAATGCTGGAAACTTATTTGAGGTAATCAAACTTTTCTACTTTGTCTATTAATATAGTAAATTACATTAGTAGGTTTCCTAAATTTGAGCAACACTAGCATTTGTTGGGTAAACTTCATTTGTATATAGTGCATAATTCAAATTTATGATTAAATTTTCTTTTCAAATATTTTACTTAGGAATTTGGTATCAAACAGATGTTAATGACATTGGAATGTAGTTTTATCTCCAAAATTGTACTGTGTAAAATTTTCAAGCATACATAAAAGTTGATAAAATAACACAATTCACTACTGTACATTTTTTCAACTAGATTCACTAATTACTTATATTTTGCTACATTGGTTCATTATCCCTATCTATCACTCTATCTCTATCTATCTATCTATCTATCTATCTATCTATCTATCTATCTATCTATCTATCTAATTCCTCCATCCAACTAGCTAGCTGACCCTTGTTAATTTACAGACATCACAACACTTACTTCTAAGTAGTAATACTTTAGCATGACTCTTCTAAAAATAAGGATCTTCTTCATAACATCATCTCACTAGTACACCTAAAAAATTATAATTTCTAAATATTATCTAATATCCAATCTATGTTAAAATTTCTCCTTTTATAGTTGTTTTTCCCCTTGAACTGGTCAAGGCTCACTCATTGCATTTAGTTTTTCTATCTCTTTAGTTTCTTTTTTTTAGTGCACTTATTTTTTCATGGTATTGACTTTGTAAAGAGTTCATTCCAGTTGTATTTTAGCATGTCCCATATTCTGGATTTGTCTAATCCAGACAAAATTTGTTAATTTGATTAATTTGTTGATCTCCCTCACGTAATTCCTGTGAATTGATCAGCAAGGTCTTAGGTTTAATTAGAATTGGATTGAACATTTGTGGCAGCAGCACATCAAAAGTGATGCGTGATTTATGTTGCATCATATCAGGAAGTTGATGATGTCAGCTTGATCCAGTATTACTCACACAGGTGGTGAACTACACATACTGTGTTGTATAGATCCATGTTTCCCTGTAAGAAATCTGCAGAGTGATGCCTTGACAACGTGTAAATATTCTGTCTTGCAACAGTCTTTCACACAATGGCTTTAGTGTACATTGATGATCCTTGCCTGAAACAGTATTTAACACGGAGAGTTGCAAACGGTTATTTTCTAATTCTATCATTCCTTCTTCACTCATTCTTCTGTTTTTAAAAAAACGTTTCTGTTTCTTAATTTCTCACTCTGTATTCAGAGATTTTTATTTATTTAATGTTTTATATATTACTGACAATATTCTTTTTGGGTTTCAAATTGTCCAAAATGTAGCCAGTGGGAGCACTTTAAACTGTCTTCTTTTGTCATAATTCCATTGAATTTTAGACATTGCCTTGGTTTCTAGAGCAACAGGTGTTCCAAGCCCACCTTGAATTTTCCCTACTCCAGACCTGGCATTACCTGGTTTTTCATGGAGAGTTGGTTATTTTTAGTGGGCTTTGTGTGTGTGTGTGTGTGTGTGTGTGTGTGCATATGTGTCTATGTTGGGTTACACCTTCAACACTCAGCCAAGGTAATTGACAACTTTGTTCTGGCCTTTACTTCCTGCTTCCTCAGAGTCTGTAGGTTAGCCATAGATGACAGCTTAGGACCTTCTCAGGTTGTTTCTGGGCATGCACAAAGCTCTGGCATACGCAGAGCCTCACATAGACATGCAGTCTTCTAGATTTTCAGGAATATATTGGAGTTTTTCAAAGCCACCTGTGGACATCTCATTCCCAGCTTTTTGGTTAGCTTATTGTTTTCCCCAATTGTTATCCACCACCTCATGCAGCCTCAATGTTATATAAGTATCTCTGATTGTTTTGGACAAATGCCTCCTGGGGAAAAGCTGTTTACACTGGGCAAACTCCCAGTTAGATAAACCAAAGACAGCTTTGTGAGTGAAGTCTTCCAGGGAACCACTACACAGGTCAAATAATAATTGGGAATTGGGCATTGAAGGAGCTCCAAACCCATTCTACCCCTGCAAAGTCTGCCAGGCTGCTGGTTTGCACTGTGATTATGGGCTGTTGTTTTCAAGGTTACCATGGAGGTGGAGAATGGGGAGAGATGGAAATAGGCAGCTTAGCATGCCACAAAGCTCACTGTTCTTACTGAGCATTTTTCTTTGACAATTACTGCTCAGATTGTTGCAAGCCTTTGGTTAATTTCCAGAGTTTTAAAAATGTTGGTTCTGACCATGTTTTTACTGATTTTATGGAGGAGATGATTTTTCAGAAGTCTTTATCACTTTTGCTTGTTTGTTCAAATTAGCCTCTACAAAAAATACAAAAATTAGCCAGGCATGCTGGCATGCAACTGTGGCCCCAGCTACTCAGGATGCTGAGTTGGGAGGATTGCTTGAGCCCGGGAGGTAGAGGCTGCAATGAGCCTACATCAGGCCACTGCACTCCAGCCTGGGTGACAGAGTGAGACCCTGTCTCAAAAAACAAAAACAAAACAAAACAAAAGAAAAACAACAAAGCATGATGAATGCATTAATCTTTTCTTTACTTACCAGTTTTCAAAACGATGAGCTGTTTGCTAGCATCCTTAAAATGACTGATGCTGTAGTATGCGTCATTTCCTTTCCTTTCCTTTTTTTTTTTTTTTTCCCCCTGAGACAAGCTCTCACTGTGTTACCCAGGCTGGAGTGCAATGGGTTGATCATAGTTCACTGCAGCCTCAACCTCCTGGGCTCAAGTGATCCTCCCACCCCAGACTCCCAAGTAGCTGGGATTACAGGCACACACCACCATACCCACATTAAAAAAAAAAATTATGAAATTTTTTGGTAGTGACCAGGTTTCCCTATGTTGCCCCGACTGGTCTCGAACTCCTGGGCTCAAGCCATCCTCTTGCCTTGGCCTCCCAAACTGCTAAGACTGTAGATGGGAGCCACCATGCCTGGCCCCCTCCTTTTTTTAAAAAAAGCTAAATAATAATCCATTGTAGGTATATACCAAAAAACATCTGTGAGAACCATGGTTTCCAGTCGGTAATTGTCTAGGCCAAGGATCACGAATTTTTTCTGTGAAAGGCCAGATAGCACAGTAAATATTTTAGGTTTATTGAGCTGTATGATCTTCATTACCATGACTCAATTCTGCCTTTGTAGAGCAAAAACAGCCTTATCCATTCATCCATAGACAGATACTTAAGTTGTTTCTTCCTTTCGTCTATTGGGAATAATGCTGCCATGATCATCAATGTACCAATATCTGTTTGTGTCCCTGCTTTCAATTCTTTTGGGTATATTCCTAGAGGTGGAATTGCTGGATCATGTGGTAATTCTATGTTTAATATCTTGAGGACTTGCCATACTATTTTCCATGGTAGTTGTACCATTTAACATTTTCACCACCCGTTCACAAGGGTTCTTTTTGCCACATCTTCACCAATACTTGTTATTTTCTGCTTGTTTTGTTATTTTTGTGTGTGTGTAATTCTCATCCTAATGGGTGTGAAGTGGTACCTGATTGTGGTTTTGATTTTCAATTCCCTAATAATTATCGATACTGAGCATTTTCATGTGCTTATTGGCCATTTGTATAGCTGTTTTGGAGAAATCCAAGTCCTTTTGTCCTTTTTATTGAATAGGTTGTTTTTTGTTGTTGTTGAGTTACAAGTATTCTTTATATATTCTAGATAATAACCCCTTTCCAAGATGTGATTTGCAAATGTTTTCGCCCATTCCGTGGGTTGCCTCTTCACTCTGTTCATAGTGTCCTTTTGTGCACAAAGGTTTGATTTTGGTCAAATTTAGTCTTTTTTCATGTGTTTCCTGTACTTTTAGTGTCATATCCAAGATACCACTGCCCTATTTTTTAACCTTCCTTTTTTAAAGTCTTCAATGTGTATATTGGCAGGCTTTCCACGTTAGGTCATATAGCTTCTTATCATTACTTTTATCAGTTGTAGAGTATTCCTGAGTATGGATGTTCTTGTTTATGTAATCTTTCCCATATTGATGGACATTTAGGTACGGTTCAGTCTTTCCTTTTACATGTATACATGTTAAACAAACAAAAAATCTGGAATGGACATTCATCAAAGTGTTAGAAGTGATTATCTCTGGGCAATAGGATTAGAAAAAGATTTATTTTGTATTTTTGTTTATCTGCATTTTCTAATTTTTAATAATAAACAGGTATTTCTATTTAATAAAAACTTGCAAACTAGTCAATCAATATATTGATATCCTTTGCTTCACTAATTTCACTCTGGAGAGTTTATCCAAAAAAAATTGTTTTGCGTAAGTTAGACAAAAACATCTGCTTGAAGTAATTCATATCATTGATAATGTTCTAGTTTCATTTAGAAACAGAAAATCTTCAGATAGGGGACTAGTGAGATAAAATATCATATATGAGCTTAGATTATTATGTGAACACAGAAATTAAATTATCAGTGTATGTAGCAGTGTGAAAAAACATCTCTGAGGACCAGGATTTCCAGTAGGTAATTGTCTAGGCTAAGGATCATGAAATTTTTCTGTGAAAAGCCAGATAGTACAGTAAATATTTTAGCCTTATTGAGCCATATGGTCTTCATTACTACAACTCAATTCTACCTTGAAGAGCATAAACAGCCTTAAATGAATGAAGAGATGTGGCTAGATTTGGCCCAGGGGCCACAGTTTGCAGACCCTCATCAAAGCACATGGATTGGGCCATGAGAGTAAAGGTAATTGAGGTAGGCAGTGCATTTACTTTAAACGTTTCTTTAATGTTATTTAAGGGTGTATTTAAATGAAATTATGTAATAGTCATCTGCTTTACACATAGTTGGTGATTTCCAAAGATTTATTTATTTTTTTCTTGAGATAGAGTCTTACTCTGTTGCCCAGGCTGGAGTCCAGTGGCATGTTCTCAGCTCACTGCAGACTCCGCCTCCTGGGTTCCAGCAATTCTCCTGCCTCGGCCTCCTGGGTAGCTGGGACTACAGGCACACGCCATCACACCTGGTTAATTTTTGTATTTTTAGTAGAGATGGGGTTTCACCATCTTGGCCAGGCTGGTCTCGAACTCCTGACCTCAAGTGATCTGCCTGCCTTGGCCTCCTGAAGTGCTAGGATTACAGAAATGAAATATAGTTAAGAATATTTTGCAGACGCCCCCAGTTTTGATTGACTTGCTCATTTTCATGGGCCTTTAGTGTACTGGTTTTATTGCAGTTGTGTTCTGTTCTTTCCCAGGAGAAGAAAATGTAATTGCTGTTCCTTTGGGAAGTCGAAGTGTGAGAATTACAGTGAAAGGACCTGCCCACCTCTGTAAGTAGAATTTAATCTTAACATTTTTTAATATCCTGAAAGTTTAGTTAGCCAAAAAAAACAAAAAACAAAAAACCCACAAACCAAACCAACAAGCAAAAAAACTGTCTCTAAGTTAATGGGTAATGTTACCGAACTTGCGTCCACTTACTTGGCACAGCAAAGCTAAACACTGACATTAGGATTTGCAGCCAGAGACAGTGAGGCATTTATTGCAGAGCACCAAGCAAGGAGAATCAAACAGCTCAAGCTTAAGACCTGAACTCCCAGATGTCTTACATGTAAGGATTTTTAAAGACAGGGAGATAGAAGTTACAGGCAAAGTCACAAATTAATACTGGAGGCTACACACTGGTTTGACCTGAAAAGGTGGAATATCTTGAAGTGGGGGCTTACAGACCATAGGTAGATTCAAATATTTTCGGATTTGCAATTGGTTAAGAGAGGGAAGTTTTGCCTAAAGACTTGGAGTCAGCAGAAAAGAATGTTAGATCTGGCCCTTGGGCGTGATCTCCTCCAGGTGCCTCAGGAAGAAATGTAGGACAAAGAAAGGCAGTCAGAGTTCAGCCTCAGTTCCCTCTTACCGGAGGTCTCTGTGCCGGTGGATCCATTTGGTAGGGATCTAGATTTCCTGAAAAACTACTCAGGGACATATGTTAAAATGTTCTCTTCAGTTTCTATAGGAAACCATACATCCTGTGACTCTAACTTTTTCTGGCTATTGTTTTAATCCACTATTACCTTGTTGCTTGTGAAGTTGCTCATTACTTCTCAAGGCTAGCTAGATGCCTGGAATTTCTCTTGAAGTAATTCAAGATTTTCCCTTATTTCCATTCTTGGGGGTGGTGGTACCCTGTTGGGTACCCCCGACTATTCTGTAGTGGGCAAAATAGTCTATATAACCAGGGAAATTATCTGTATTGTACCCTGAATTTTTCTGTTCTCATACCCCAATGGGAAATTTGCCTGTTTAAGATTAATCCACTCATGGGAGAATAAAAACCAAATTTTATGTCAAATAAACTATTTTTGTATAGGATGGCTGGGTGTGGTGGTTCACGCCTGTAATGCCAGCTCTTTGAGAGGCTGTGGCAGGAGGATCACTTGAGTCTAGGAGTTTGAGACACGCCTGGGCAGCACAGGAAGACCCCATCTCTACGAAAAATTAAAACAAAAAATTAGCTAGGCATAGTGGCGCACGCCTGTAGTCGAAGCTACTCAAGAGGCTGAGGTAGTCCAAGGAGTAGCTTGGCTACTACAGGCGTGTAGTCCACGCTCCTCCTAGCGCCTAGGAGTTCAAGGTTGCAGTGAGCTCTGATTGCACCACTGCAATCTGCCACTCCAGCCTGAGTGACACAGGAAGACCATGTCTCTAAAATAATAATAGTATATGGAGAGTAAAGTAAGATTTGGGAACGTTCTGGAGATTTTAGCAAAGTGGAACAAAACAAAACAAAATTTAAAATACAAAACCTTATCAGTGAATATGGCTGATCAGAACAAGCCTTGCTGCTAGCACATCACAGCTTCCCATGTAGGGGTCCCTGAAGGCTGACACTGTTTTCCCAGAATACTGTGATTTTCAAATAATAAATCGATTATTGTGATGATTTCACTCTGGGAATACACTGAAACCATTAAATTATGCATTTTAAAAGGGCAAAGTTCATGGCATGCAAAGTATATATGGAAAAGATGCTTAAAAAACAAAAAAATGCAGTGGATGGTCTTGATATTCTCATGATATTAAAGGCCATTCCCCAAAATTCAGCTCCAAAACTAGTTTTATAAATTGTAAAAACAGAATAAGTAAGCAATAAATAGAATAAGTAAAGGTGAGGGAGGTGGAGCCAAGATGGCCGAATAGGAATAGCTCCAGTCTACAGCTCCCAGCGTGAGCGACATAGAAGACGGGTGATTTCTGCATTTCCAACTGAGGTACCGGGTTCCTCTCTCTGGGGAGTGTCGGAAAGTGGGTGCAGGACAGTAGGTGCAGCACACCGAGCGTGAGCCAAAGCAGGGCGAGGCATCGCGTCACCCGGGAAGCGCAAGGGGTCAGGGAATTCCCTTTCCTAGTCAAAGAAAGGGGTGACAGATGGCACCTGGAAAATCGGGTCACTCCCACCCTAATACTGTGCTTTTCCAACGGTCTTAGCATATGGCACACCAGGAGATTATATCCCGCGTATGGCTCAGAGGGTCCTACGCCCACGGAGCCTTGCTCATTGCTAGCACAGCAGTCTGAGATCAAACTGCAAGGTGGCAGCGAGGCTGGGGGAGGGGCGCCCACCATTGCTGAGGCTTGCCTCTGTAGACTCCACCTACTCCACCTAGGGGTGCCTGCCTGCCCCTGTAGACTCCACTTCTGGGGGCAGGGCACAGCCAAACAAAAGGCAGCAGAATCCTCTGCAGACTTAAATGTCCCTGTCTGACAGCTTTGAAGAGAGTAGTGGTTCTCCCAGCATGCAGCTTGAGATCTGAGAACGGACAGACTGCCTCCTCAAGTGGGTCCCTGACCCCGGAGTAGCCTAACTGGGAGTCACCCCCTAGTAGGGGCAGACTGACAGCTCACACGGCCAGGTACTCATCTGAGACAAAACTTCCAGAGGAACGGTCAGGCAGCAACATTTGCTGTTCACCAATATCCTCTGTTCTGCAGCCTCCGCTGCTGATACCCAGGCAAACAGGGTCTGGAGTGGACCTCCAGCAAACTCCAACAGACCTGCAGCTGAGCATCCTGACTGTTAGAAGGAAAACTAACAAACAGAAAGGACATCCACACCAAAACCCCATCTGTACGTCACCATCATCAAAGACCAAAGGTAGATAAAACCACAAAGGTGGGGAAAAAACAGAGGAGAAAAACTGGAAACTCTAAAAATCAGAGCACCTCTGCTCCTACAAAGGAACACAGCTCCTCACCAGCAACGGAACAAAGCTGGATGGAGAATGACTTTGACTAGTTGAGAGAAGAAGACTTCAGACAATCAAACTACTCCGAGCTAAAGGGGAAGTTTGAACCCATGGCAAAGAAGTTAAAAACCTTGAAAACAAATTGGACGAATGGCTAACTAGAATAACCAATGCAGAGAAGTCCTTAAAGGACCTGATGGAGCTGAAAACCAAGGCACGAGAACGTGACGAATGCACAAGCCTCAGTAGCCAATTCGATCAACTGGAAGAAAGGGTGTCTGTGATGGAAGATCAAATGAATGAAATGAAGCGAGAAGAGAAGTTTAGAGAAAAAAATAATAAAAAGAAATGGACAAAGCATCCAAGAAATATGGGACAATGTGAAAAGACCAAATCTACGTCTGATTGGTGTACCTGAAAGTGACGGGGAGAATGGAACCAAGTTGGAAAACACTCTGCAGGATATTATCCAGGAGAACTTCCCCAATCTAGCAAGGCAGGCCAACATTCAAATTCAGGAAATACAGAGAACGCCACAAAGATACTCCTCAAGAAGAGCAACTGCAAGACACATAATTGTCAGATTCACCAAAGTTCAAATGAAGGAAAAATTGTTAAGGGCAGCCAGAGAGAAAGGTCGGGTTACCCACAAAGGGAAGCCTATCAGGCTAACAGCAGATCTCTTGGCAGAAACTCTACAAGCCAGAAGAGAGTGGGGGCCAATATTCAACATTCTTAAAGAAAAGAATTTTCAACCCAGAATTTCATATCCAGCCAAACTAAGCTTCATAAGTGAAGGAGAAATAAAATCCTTTACAGATAAGCAAATGCTGAGAGATTTTGTCACCACCAGGCCTGCCCTAAAAGAGCTCCTGAAGGAAGCACTCAACATGCAAAGGAACAACTGCTACAAGCCACTGCAAAAACATGCCAAATTGTAAAGACCGTCGAGGCTAGGAAGAAACTGCATCAACTAATGGGCAAAATAACCAGCTAACATCATAATGACAGGATCAAATTCACACATAACAATATTAACCTTAAATGTAAATGGGCTAAATACCCCACTTAAAAGACACAGACTGGCAAATTGGATAAAGAGTCAAGACCCATCAGTGTGCTGTATTCAGGAAACCCATCTCACGTGCAGAGACACACATAGGCTCAAAATAAAGGGATGGAGGAAGACCTACCAAGCAAATGGAAAACAAAAAAAGGCAGGGGTTGCAGTCCTAGTCTCTGATAAAACAGACTTTAAACCAACAAAGATCAAAAGAGACAAAGAAGGCCATTACATAGTGGTAAAGGGATCAATTCAACAAGAAGAGCTAACTATCCTAAATATATATGCACCCAATACAGGAGCACCCAGATTCATAAAGCAAGCCCTTAGTGACCTACAAAGGGACTTAGACTCCCACACAATAATAATGGGAGACTTTAACACCCCACTGTCAACATTAGACAGATCAACGAGACAGAAAGTTAACAAGGATATCCAGGAATTGAACTCAGCTCTGCACCAAGCAGACCTAATAGACATCTACTGAACTCTCCACCCCAAATCAACAGAATATACATTCTTTTCAGCACCACACCACACCCAAAACTGACCACATAGTTGGAAGTGAAGCACTCCTCAGCAAATGTAAAAGAACAGAAATTGTAACAAACTGTCTCTCAGACCACAGTGCAATCAAACTAGAACTCAGGATTAAGAAACTCACTCAAAACTGCTAACTATATGGAAACTGAACAACCTGCTCCTGAATGACTACTGGGTACATAACAAAATGAAGGCAGAAATAAAGATGTTCTTTGAAACCAATGAGAACAAAGATATAACATACAAGAATCTCTGGGACACATTCAAAGCAGTGTGTAGAGGGAAATTTATAGCACTAAATGCCCACAAGAGAAAGCAGGAAAGATCTAAAATTGACACCTTCACATCACAATTCAAAGAACTAGAGAAGCAAGAGCAAACACATTCAAAAGCTAGCAGAAGGCAAGAAATAACTAAGACCAGAGCAGAACTGAAGGAAATAGAGACACAAAAAACCCTTCAAAAAAATCAATAAATCTAGGAGCTGGTTTTTTGAAAAGATCAACAAAATTGATAGACTGCTAGCAAGATTAATAAAGAAAAGAGAGAAGAATCAAATAGACGCAATAAAAAATGATAAAGGGGATATCACCACCGATCCCACAGAAATACAAACTACCATCAGAGAATACTATAAACACCTCTATGCAAATAAACTAGAAAATCTAGAAGAAATGGATAAATTCCTCGACACATACACCCTCCCAAGACTAAACCAGGAAGAAGTTGAATCTCTGAATAGACCAATAACAGGCTCTGAAATTGAGGCAATAATTAATAGCTTACCAACCAAAAAAAGTCCAGGACCAGATGGATTCACAGCTGAATTCTACCAGAAGTACAAGGAGGAGCTGGTACCATTCCTTCTGAAACTATTCCAATCAATAGAAAAAGAGGGAATCCTCCCTAACTCATTTTATGAGGCCAGCATCATCCTGATACCAAAGCCTGGCAGAGACACAACAAAAAAAGATAATTTTAGACCAATATCCCTGATGAACATCGATGCAAAAATCCTCAATAAAATTCTGGCAAACTGAATCCAGCAGCACATCAAAAAGCTTATCCACCATGATCAAGTTGGCTTCATCCCTGTGATGCAAGGCTGGTTCAACATACGCAAATCAATAAACGTAATCCAGCATATAAATAGAACCAAAGACAAAAACCACATGATTATCTCAATAGATGCAGAAAAAGCCTTTGACAAAATTAAACAACCTTCATGCTAAAAACTCTCAATAAATTAGGTATTGATGGAACGTATCTCAAAATAATAAGAGCTATCTATGACAAACCCACAGCCAATATCATACTGAATGGGCAAAAACTGGAAGCATTCCCTTTGAAAACTGGCACAAGACAGAGATGCCCTCTCTCACCACTCCTATTCAACATAGTGTTGGAAGTTCTGGCCAGGGCAGTCACACAGGAGAAAGAAATAAAGGGTATTCAATTAAGAAAAGAGGAAGTCAAATTGTCCCTGTTTGCAGATGACATGATTGTATATCTAGAAAACCCCATCGTCTCAGCCCAAAATCTCCTTAAGCTGATAGGCAACTTCAGCAAAGTCTCAGGATACAAAATCATGTGCAAAAATCACAAGCATTCTTATACACCAATAACAGACAAACGGGGAGCCAAATCATGAGTGAACTCCCATTCACCATTGCTTCAAAGAGAATAAAATACCTAGGAATCCAACTTACAAGGGACATGAAGGACCTCTTCAAGGAGAACTACAAACCATCCCTCAATGAAATAAAAGAGGATACAAACAAATGGAAGAACATTCCATGCTCATGGGTAGGAAGAATCAGTATCGTGAAAATGGCCATACTGCCCAAGGTAATTTATAGATTCAACGCCATCCCCATCAAGCTACCAATGACTTTCTTCACAGAATTGGAAAAAACTACTTTAAAGTTCATATGGAACCAAAAAGAGCCCACATCACCAAGTCAATCCTAAGCCAAAAGAACAAAGCTGGGGGCATCACGCTACCTGACTTCAAGCTATACTACAAGGCTACAGTAACCAAAACAGCATGGTACTGGTACCAAAACAGAGATATAGACCAATGGAACAGAACAGAGCCCTCAGAAATAATGCCGCGTATCTACAACCATCTGATCTTTGACAAACCTGACAAAAACAAGAAATGGGGACAATTCCCTATTTAAGAAATGGTGCTGGGAAAACTGGCTAGCCATATGTAGAAAGCTGAAACTGGATCCCTTCCTTGCACCTTATACAAAAATTAATTCAAGATGGATTAAAGACTTAAATGTTTGACCTAAAACCATAAAAACCCTAGAAGAAAACCTAGGCAATACCATTCAGGACATAGGCATGGGCAAGGACTTCATGTCTAAAACACCAAAAGCAATGGCAACAAAAGCCAAAATTGACAAATGAGATCTAATTAAATTAAAGAGCTTCTGCACAGCAAAAGAAACTACCATCAGAGTGAACAGGCAACCTACAGAATGGGAGAAAATTTTTGCAATCTACTCATCTGACAAAGGGCTAATATCCAGAGTCTACAATGAACTCAAACAAATTTACAAGAAAAAAACAAACAGCCCCATCAAAAAGTGGGTGAAGGATATGAACAGACACTTCTCAAAAGAAGACATTTATGCAGCCAAAAGACACATGAAAAAATGCTCATCATCACTGGCCATCAGATAAATGAAATCAAAACCACGATGAGATACCATCTCACACCAGTTAGAATGGTGATCATTAAAAAGTCAGGAAACAACAGGTGCTGGAGAGGATGTGGAGAAATAGGAACACTTTTACACTGTTGGTGGAACTGTAAACTAGTTCAACCATTGTGGAAGACAGTGTGGTGATTCCTCAAGGATCTAGAACTAGAAATACCATTTGACCCAGCGATCCCATTACTGGGTATATACCCAAAGGATTATAAATCATGCTGCCATAAAGACACATGCACACGTATGTTTATTGTGGCACTATTCACAATAGCAAAGACTTGGAACCAACCCAAATGTCTAACAATGATAGACTGGATTAAGAAAATGTGGCACATATACACCATGGAATACTATGCAGCCATAAAAAAGGATGAGTTCATGTCCTTTGTAGGGACATGGATGAAGCTGGAAACCATCATTCTCAGCAAACTATCGCAAGGACAAAAAAACAAACACTGTGTGTTCTCACTCATAGGTGGGAATTGAACAATGAGAACACATGGACACAGGAAGGGGAACATCACACACCAGGGCCTGTGGTGGTGTGGGGGGAGGGGGGCGGGATAGCATTAGGAGATATACCTCATGTTAAATGACGAGTTAATGCGTGCAGTGCACCAACATGGCACATGTATACATATGTAACTAACCTGCACGTTGTGTATGTGTATCCTAAAACTTAAAGTATAATTTAAAAAAAGAATAAGTAAAGGTGAACACTTTGAGGCAAAAATTCATTTATGTGTATATGTTCTGGCATATTCAACATAACTTTATATTCAGGACTGGCACTCATCCAAGAACAGGGCTCAAAAATGTTCCCATTTCTCCAAGAGTGACAAATCTGTTGCTTGGACTATCTCCCTTTCTGAACGATCTCACAATTGGCAGTAGAAGTATTTCTGAAAGTTATCCTTCTTTGCTGATGAATAGAACTGGCTTCATTTACTAAGGACTTAGTTAACATTTCTAAATATCTAAATATAGAAGTGGTTTTATTTTCTGGATTTATGCAACTTTTTTCTTAGTTTTTATTTGTAAAAGAGATATTTCTGAAATGAAGCTTATTTTGCAGTAATAAATCATTCTTTTAACATCCACATTAACTATAACTATCCAAAAGACTGCATTACTAAGAACTGAAAATACCCAGCAACATTAATGTCAGTCTCTTTGCTGTGGAGTGAATTTTAATTACAGAATATCCATCTTACATACTGCCTAGAGGTGTTTGTTTAGATCCTGAATTTCCAGTCCTGTCCCAAGCCTGGCCACAGCATTATGGGGAGCACACAGCCCCAAATTTTCCAGGAGTGCATCCCTTCAAAAATGGAAGCAATAAGCAGTTCCCTGCAAAACAGATTTTATTGTAGCAAAACCTTAGCATTAAATGTGTTTAACTAGCAATAAACTTAAGAAGCCAAGAGGTCATAAACCAAAAACCTCCAATTCAGTTGGAAGAATATTTTCCCTTTAAGCCCTATCTGAGGACCATATATAGAGATGTATAAATATAAGCATGGATGCAGTACCTGATGACCAATCAAAGGAAATTGAGATGAATGAAATTAGCATATGCTATAGAAATACAGCTCTACTGTACATATAAGTTTGATGTATTTATAACTATGTTAGCCATGCTAAACACTCATTCCACATTTACCTGACAGTACTTTCATGGCCTTTAGAATTTAGGGAGACCTCTTGGGGATGGTTACCATGACCCTGCCTTTTTTGAAAGAAGCCTGAACTGATACTTCTCAGTGCAGATCCTTCAACTAGAAGCAATTAGAAGCATTCATCATTTCCTAGGCATAATTTCTTTTACAAATAACTAGTAGTGGATTAAAATATTTAAAGGCATCACTAGAGACCTGAGTTGTGAAGATTTTGGGATACAAGAAAGTCTTGATTTCTAATTTTTACTCTTTTTGAGACTACCTATCATATCTTCCTCAACACTTCCCTCCCTCCCCTCAATATTAAGTCTGGAGAGGAGAAAGAAGTTGGGCCATGGGCAGCAGGAAAGAAGGCTCACACTCTCTTCCCTTAATTCTGGTGGGGTTGTTTATAGGCTTCCTGGGGTCTCCTACACACTAACCACCTTGCTGCGGAAACCACAGAGGGTCAGTGAAACCTCTGAGAACCGAAGGGCTTGTGCATGCAGCTCTCACTAGCCATGAATCACACATTGTGAACAACACGGGGCTGCAGTAAATATAGGGAAATGGTGGAAATTAATAAAAACTTAAAGGTATCCATAAGTCAATACATCATCTGAATTGTTGATTGAAACACCACAAACTCCTTTTTTTGTCATTTATTTTTAAGAGGCACCAGCACAAAGAAACAAGTTTGCCACCAATAAAAATGACAACTTTTAAAGAACTGCATCGGCCTCCACGTTGCTGTGGATTGGGTACAGTGGCTTTGTTAATCCAGATTATCAGAATTGTTTGCATCCATAAACTCCACCTTCACCAAATCACTTCACCAGTCTTTCTTCACCCACCTTTGACTCTGCTTACCCATTTACACAATTGAGGTCAGAACACCTGCTTTCTGCCTCCTATATAGGCAACCAGTGTTTGTGCTTTAGAGAACTGGAAGCCTTTTGAAATACTCAAATTAAAAATATTTTACAATAAGCGTACCATTTAGTGGAGAAGCAGAGTGGTTTGGGTAATTTATGTGAACTTGAAAATTGTTTTTGCTACTTGTGTTTTTATATCCATGTCACTGAGACTCTTAGACACTGTTAAAATAGTGGCTAGATTCTGTATTAAAAACAAAGTATCAAAACCAAGTTAACAAAAATGCTGGCCTATGGTTTAGGGAATGGATATCATAGCAACTGGTTCTCCCTTCCTCCCAGATCACCTTCCCAGATTTTTACACCCCCTGCCCCAATTCTGCATCCCGATCTGCAACTTG
The DNA here is from genome assembly GCF_028858775.2 of Pan troglodytes. Taxonomy (NCBI): domain Eukaryota; kingdom Metazoa; phylum Chordata; class Mammalia; order Primates; family Hominidae; genus Pan; species Pan troglodytes. The sequence goes on along the minus strand of NC_072414.2, from coordinate 74,753,784 downwards.
GAACGCTGTGGTCCAGAAGGTTAGCACAATGGTAAAGCAATTACTACTCCAACACAGCCGCGGAATCCATTGCACGCTACTTGAATTTAATCAAGTAATTTCAGGCTAAATCAGTGTCTAGAAACTTGTATTTTGCATGCCTTCTGTGAGGATGCATTATGTTCCACTTAACTTTGCATCTTAATATTGCCTTAATGCTCTTAATGCTTATCATTTTTTTTTCTCATGGACTTTAGAGACATCCACTGTAGGGCCCATTTACTATCTCCAGTTCCCCATTTCATTTTTACTGACAACTCACTTTATAACACTCAGTTTTATATCTTCATTGGAACTAGGAAATGAATTTAATCTCACACTTTCCAAAAATCTATTGCGGTCATGGAGATCAGGGCCAAAGTGGTTGGGGTTTTGTATGCCTGCAAGTAGCCAGCATTATTCTTCGACCACTAATGACTCCTCCAGATCAAGTAGCTCATGTCCAGCCTTTGAATTTTCCCAGAAAAGTTCCCAGCCTGCCTGTCAGGGATAATCAGGGATGTCTCCTAATGCCTGTTATGCAGTCTGTCCAGGGCACTTGAATTCCTGCAGCTGCTCCAGTGACAGAGAAAAATCCAGCAAATGAAAACAACCAAAGCCCAGCAGGCTATGGATGGAAGCTCCCTAATGCTGGACGATTTTGTCGCATTTTATCAGCTTTCCATTTTTGACACTCAACGGAGTTTTGGTTCTTCTGTGTTTTTTGTTTGAGATTTTTAAAGACTGGTATGATATCATTGAATCAAGTGTGGGTTTTAGAATAGAGTTGGACCTGAGAGATTGTCTGCTCTGACTCCTCATTTTAGGTATGAGGCAATGAAAACCCAAGGCAGAAAGTTAGAGAAAAATACGGGGCCAGAAACGCAGGTGCCCCAGAACCTAGCTGTATATACATTTTTTATTGCCTCTCTCAACATGAAACCAGATCTACTAAGTATGGTGACACTTAGAAAATAAAAGAAAGAAAAGAAAGGGGAGGAAAGACAGAAATTTAAATAAAGTAGAAATGCTTTTTTGTTTAAACTGTGATAACCAAACTTTTTTTCTGTAGGAAATCTTAAAAGCACTTTTGTTCATGTGAAAGCAAATTCGAATAAAGGGGTTTTATGCACAAGGGAGGTCTTTGTGGCAATGGAGTGGTTCTGTATTTTGATTGTGGTGGTGGGTGATAAAATGGCATTGAAATATATGCACATATTGTACCAGTGTCAATTTCCTGGTTTTGATATTCAACTATACTTTTGTAACATGTAAACATTAGACAAAAGGGAATGAAGGTTACAAAGGACTTCTCTATACTATTTTTGCAACTTCCTGTTAATCTAAAATTATTTCAAAATCAAAAGTTTTGTTTGATAAAAAGCAAATTTGAAATTTGCTGTGCTTTTGTCTAAAAGAGTAGGCATAAGATCTTTTGAACAAGTAATAAAATGAGTGAACATAGCTTTACTTTGAGTATTAGCTAAATCATGAAAACATATAAAGAAAGAAAAGTTTTCTCTTTCCCCTTATGCTAGAAATGGCTCCAAATATTTGAGTAGAACTATTTGGGCCTGCCACCCTTGTTAGCTCCTTTTTTACGGGCAATTAAAAATCTGATATATCTATTCCACCAATAGCAATTAATGTTTGTAAACTGAGTGGCTATTTTGACATTGTTTTGATATCATATACTGACATTGTATTTGCTAAAATGTCTTTTGTAATAAAATACCTTTAAGATTGTTTCTTATTTGAATCATATATTTTAATTTTAGTTATTGAATCAAAAACACTTCAAGGAAGCAAAGGAGAACACAGCTTTAACAGCCCCGGCGTCTTTGTCATAGAAAACACAACAGTGGAATTTCAGAGGGGCTCCGAGAGGCAAACTTTTAAGATTTCAGGACCTCTGATGGCTGATTTCATCTTCAAGGTAGGATGATCCTCTTCATAAACTTCATGTACCTGAATCCCAGAACATCTTGATTTTTAAAACAATGAGTTTGTTTAGCAAGAGGTCATCAATCATTGTTTTTTATACAGAGCATGTGTCATCAATATTTCCATCTTGGCAGTCCATTCTTAAAAATTGTTCAGCACTCTTAAATTTCTGCTTCTAACCCTAACAGTTAAAAAACAAACTTCACTTTTATGGGGGAAGGATTGATTCTGTATTTATAATCTCTGGTTGCTTTGTTCAGTTTGTTTGTTGGTTTAAGAAACAGGGTCTCCCTGTGTTGCTCAGGCTGCTGCAGTGGCTATTCACAGCTGCAGTCATAGCCTTGAATTCCTGGGCCCAAGTGATCCTTCTGCCTCAACCTCCCAAGTAGCTGTGTTCAGTTTTAGATAGAGTTTGGTGAAAACGGCCGATGGTTAAATGCACCGTATCCTAAACCAGTATTGTGCCGCTGCATGTCTTCTTGCAAAGGAGAGCAGAGACAACAGGGTCCTTTAAGATAGTTATCCTTAAGGCATCTTTACTTCCACCTTCAGCCCTTAGAACATGCAGTCTTGCAGTGGGCTGATTCAAGATCAGGTTTTGCTTCCCCAGATGTTCTATGACAGATACTTGTCACAAGATACCTTCAGAAGAACTCTTCTTCTCTGGAACCATGAGCTTGTGTCCCCTCTCTGGATACTGCTGGGGCATCTTCCCTCATTCAGAGGACATGAAGTATAGTGGCCAATATATTTCCAAGGTGACACAGTTTGAAACTCTTCTGATAAATTTGAAAATGCCTAAGAAATGAAAAAGATAGTTCAGTGTGTGGTTTTGCCGTATCCTGTTTCAGAAACCCATTCCAAAATGTAAATGGAAGCTAGAAAATAGCCCCAATTACCAGTTATATTTTTCTGTATGAAAAAAACCCTTTAGCTTTAAAAAGCTGTCTGTGTTCTACATATTAATTTGTCACGGAATGTTTCACTGAGACATCAGTTGTGTCAGCAGAGGAACATGCACGGAGGTAGATTAGAGTTGCTGACTCATCCCAATCCCTGAGATACAAATTCAGCCTGCAGTGGGACTGGCCAAGCGTTGGCCTGCACAGTGTATTGTTTTGTTTCTGAAACTTTGTATTTTGAATAATCAACGCTTAAAAATCAAGAGATTTTTACATCAGAAGATCAGGGTTTTTTTTTTTTCTTTCTGCTTCTCTGTAAAAATGGGAAGAGCTTGCATTTTACAATAGCAATAAGTGACTGTAACTGAGGAACAGCTGCCTTCCAGTCTCGGGTCTGCCATGGTCCACACCACTATGTAATGTGTCCCTAACACTAAAGGTGTAAGTGGTTGGTTGCCATTCATCCTGATCCAGGCATTTATAGCATCTGCCTAGCCTCCACAGACATTTATGTTTCTGACTTCTGTGTCATATCCTTAAAGCATTGATCCAATAGTCTTCTTAGACAGTCATATTATGAAAGGTTTTGGGGAAGCCATAATTACCTTTTTTTTTAAAGTCTCTCTCTGGTCTATTGTTATGACATAAATTCTATGCTTTCCTTGCCCTCCTTAGGGCCTTCCTATGTGATTCTCAAGTAGAAAATGTACACCACACACACACACACACACACAGACACACATACACACACACAGAGTTTTTGTTCTCTTTTAATTACTGCTCAGAGAATCTGTATTCTTCTCAAGTCAACTTGGAGGTCCTTGACTGAATAGGAGACATTAATACAATGATGAAATGAGGAAAGTACCCACAAAGATTAGTATTTCAAGATATTGTTTGGTTACAGTGTCAGCATCAGTAGATCTTAATAATATATTGTTTATTGATACCATTTATAAAAACACACATAAACTGCATATTTCTATGAGTTTGTATGTACACACACGTATATGTATATGTATATTTTTAAAAATAATTTGGAAGGATACATTTCAAAATGGAAACACTGAAAACAACAGTGACTATTTTAGAGGGGATAACATTTTGTAATATCTAATTCTTAAAATAATGTTTAAAAGGAAGAATGTGGCTGGGCGTGGTGGCTCATGCCTGTAATCCCAGCACTTAGGGAGGCCAAGGCGGGTGGATCACCTGAGGTCAGGAGTTCTAGACCAGCCTGTCCAACATGATGAAACCTCATCTCTACTAAAAATACAAAAATAGCCGGGCGTGGTGGTGCGCACCTGTAATCCCAGCTACTCAGGGGGCTGAGGCAGGAGAATTACTCGAACCCAGGAGGCAGAGGTTGCAGTGAGCCAAGATCGCACCACTGCATTTCAGCCTGGGCAACAGAGCAAGACTCCATCTCAAAAAAATAGTAATTAAAAAAATAAATAATAAAAAGTAAATGGAAGAATGAATTCACATATCACGTGCATAATTAAAAATTACTTTATACCTTCTTGCCCAAATTATGTACTCACCTCTTAATAGAGTACATTTAAAAAAGTGTGTGTGTGTGTGTGTGTGTGTGTGTGTGTTTGTGTGGCGGAGTCTTACTCTGTCACGCCCAGGATGGAGTGCAGTGGTACAACCTCGGCTCACTGCAACCTCCTCCTGAGTAGCTGGGATTACAGGCATGCACCACCACACCTGGCTAATTTATTTTTATTTTTTATTTTTAGTAGGGATGGGGTTTCACCATGTTGGTCAGGCTGGTCTCGAACTCCTGATCTCAAATGATCCACCTGCCTTGGTCTCCCAAAGAGCTGGGATTACAGACGTGAGCCACTGCACCTGGCCAATAGAGTACATTTTAACAGCATGTTCGGTGTACACTGTCTGCATTCATATTCAGTCCTCTATGTTCCTGTCTCTGAGTTCTGGCTCTCTCAGATTTAATAAACAGTTCTGGACTTTGACTTCAACTCCTGGAAAGCTTTTGATCTCTCTAGACTGAAAAGGAGTTTTGAAAAATATGTTTATCAAAGAGGGTGTTACATACAACTGTCTGACTCATGCATAAATCGAGCCTCATTTTCATACCTACAGCAATTGTCTCTCATGGATGTGGTGTACTTAGTAGGGGAGAATGTGGCAAAATTGGAGACACTTATGATGAAGTAAGAATGGCTCTGATGTTTTTTTCCTGACTTGGGAGCTTGTCCAAATAATGTGGGTTTCTAGGAAGTATCCTTTTCCATCAGTTCCTTTTTTTTTTTTTGGTTCCAAACATTGTAGTATTTACCAGCCTGTGTTGTTGCTAAGATAAAGAACTCTTTGCTTCCATTCATCTCTTCCTGGCCCATCACACAATCAAGTCATGGCTGTACTTTGAGTGGGAGGTTAAAAGTGCCTGTGAGGTCACTGATGACAGTCAGCCCTATGTCCCTGTGTTTCATTGTATCTCTTTCCGTTCCAGTCAACCAACAGAAACTAGTCTATAAATGGAAGACCTGGCTTCAACCTGAGAGAGGATGAGGCAGTGAAAACCAGCCCTGCATATTCAGTGCTAATTTAGCACAGCCGTGGGTGCACTGAGCTAGGTTGAGGCACACGCTTTGCTACAGTTCATGTAGTAGACCTTATTTCATGGGCTTTGGTAACTGTACTGTTGAACACTACTGTATTCTTACATAAAGAGTAAAATATGTAGACATCAATGGGATGTTAGGTTGTCTTATAGGTATTGTTGCTCAGATTTTGCAGCTTAGCATCTCACTGTACCAATGAGAAAAAATTTCTTTTTTCTACTCTTTAAGAAGCTATATTTTCATGGTTGGACCATTCTTGAAAATTGCACATTTCCTTCTTCCAGTGGATTTCTCATTATATATGCTTGTTTTCCTGAATAACCTGTTTCCCTTTTTTCATTTTTTTTTTTAATCTGTATGTAGCTACAGGGCCTCACTATGTTGCCCAGTCTGGTCTCGAATTTGTGGCCTCAAGCAATCCTCCTGCCTCAGCCTCCCAAATTGCTGGGATTACAGGTGTGAGCCACCATGCCCAGCCCTCAATGACCTGTTTTTCATGGATGACCTTTGTCATAGCACTAAGGGGTATTTTGCATTAGGGCCCTGCTTCTTCAATATGCGCATATTGCCACCAGGAAGCAGTAGTGAGTCTTGGCTAAGTACAGTAGTTGATGCCATTTGCTTCATTGATTGACAGCCAGATAGATACTATTCATTGAGTGAGAATTTACTGAATGTTTGCATCTATGAGTAGATGTTTGTGAATATCAGTTTTAAGTATATTCCCATGAGGATATCTAAAAAAATTAAATGACTTTGATAAAGACATCTCTTTCCATGGTTAATTTTTAACTACTGTTGGTAGTTTTTCTCATCTTTTAAAATATATATATATCTTCAGGGAGAAAAAGAAGTTTCTCTTCTTCGGGCTCTGAAATCTTCCTTTTTCAGCCAGTTGTCTTCTTAGGGATTCATTTTTTTTCCACTCTGATATTTTGTGTTTCTTCAGGAAAATGTTTTCTGATTGCTTTTCTACTAGTCCTCAGTTGTACAATCTCTGTCTTCAGTTTCCTCAGCTCTAGATATCTTTTATGCTGTCAACCCATGAGCCTCTTTTCTTTCTGGGGAGTTATGATAGCATATTTAACTTATGCGGGGACAAGAGGATTTGAAACTGCCTGTCTTCGTTCTCTCAAAGAACATGTTGGAGGCTTGCAATGCAGTGCAGATAGTGGCTAAATTTATACATTCACAGGTGTTTCAAAACTCAGCAAGACACAGTTTTAGAGTCAGTGCCTGTATTAGTTTCATGAGACTGTTGTTACTGAGTACCACGACTGAGTGGCCTAAACAACTGAATTTATTGTCCCACAGTTCTGGAGCCCGAAAGTCCAAAATCAGGGTGTTGGCAGGATCTGTTTCTTCTGAGGGCTGTGAGGGAGAAGCTCTATTATGCCTCTCGCCTCAATTCTTAGAGTTTGGGCATCATTTTCCCTCTGTGCATGTCTGCCTCTGGGTCCAAATTTCTCAATTTCTCCCATGCCTTTTTTTTTTGAGACAGAGACTCACTGTGTCACCCCGGCTGAAGTGCAGTGGCACAATCTCGGCTCACTGCAACCTCTGCTTCCCGGGTTCAAGCAACTCTTCTGCCTCAGCCTCCTGAGTAGCTGAGACTACATGTACGTGCCACCACGCTGGGCTAATTTTTGTATTTTTAGCAGAGATGGGGTTTCGCCATGTTGGCCAGGCTGGTCTTGAACTCCTAGGCTCAAGCTATCTGCCCATCTCTGCCTCCCAAAGTACTGGAGTTACAGGCATGAGCCACCACACCTGGCCAGTCCAAGTTTCCCCTTTTTATAAGGACACCACTCATACTGGATTAAGTCCTCCTGGTTACCTTACCTTAACTACATTGGCAAAGACTGTATTTCCAAATAAGATAGTATTCTGAGATACTGTGGGCTAGGCTTTCAACATGTTGTTTTGGGGGCACACAATTCAACCCATAACAGTGCCAGCAGAAAAGAAAATTTACCTATTTCCTCATGCCTGTCAATCATTGGGATTCTGTCTCATCCTAAGCATTTGTCATTCATTCCAAAGGCAGAAACTTTTAGAATATTGCATATTTTACTGTAATGTGGTCTGTTGAGGGAAATTTCTTGGTTAAAGCAATTCATATACTGCTTTAGTAATTACCGGAATTCACAGCTAAGATATATGTATAAATGTAGACATACTATGAATAGTTTAATATAAAAATCTATTTCATAAATTTTGGAAATTCTTTTGAAGTGGCCAAGTCAAGTAGTTGAATTTGAATTCATTTTTATATCATTGGTTTTTTTTGTTTGTTTGTTTTTGAGATAGGGTCTTGCTCTGTCACCCAGGCCAAGTACAGGCTGCAAGTTAATCCTCTGGCCTCAGCCTCCCAACTACCTGGAACTACAGGCACACAACCCCACAGCCACCTAATTTTTAATTTTTTTGTAGAGACAGAGTCTCACTATGTTACCCAGGCTGGCCTTGAACTCCTGAGTTCAAGCAACGCTCCTGCCTCAGCCTCCTAAAGAGCTGGGATTAGAGGTGTGAGCCACCATGGCTGGCCACATACTTTTATTATAAAACTCATTTTCCTCATCAAACAGTGGTAATACACTTTTGCAAATGTTAATGTGCATTTCTCTTTTGCCATTCTCTGTACTTCACCATCTCCTTTGTCAGCAGAGCTGTTTGCCCTGCGGATTTGACAGCAGTGGTATGGCAGGTGAGTGATTAGCAGGAGTGCAAGAGAAAGCATTCATGCTCATCTTTTCATGATTGAAGTAGGGTTATTATTATTTTTAGCTTAGTCTTTTGTTTTGAAAGCCACCCTTAGTGGAGAGAGATGAAGATTTTCCAAATTGATTTAGTCCCCGTAACATTTCCAGGGCCAAGCCTGGGGTCCTAACCCATGGCACATCTTCTATAACATGGAGAGGATGCTCCTTTCTCCAGTAAGGCTGCGCCTCGGTCTAGTGTCCTCAGGAGGATGTGCACCACAGGGCATGTCCAGCCAGGATGTGGAAAGCCTTCTCCCTCTCCTGGCGCCAGGACAAAGGAAGCGGGCAGCGAGCCATGTTTCATGATGGTGGTTGCTCTCCAGGGCAGGGAGGCTTTCAGGGAAAGCCAAAAGCAGAAAAGGAGCTTTTGCTCCCATCCCACACAGAGCTCCCAGAGGAAAGCGCCTCATAGGGATCCCACCTCCATCAGCAGCAACCCAGAGAAGCCACATGAGAGTGAAAGTGGAATTAGTGCCATGAAATGTTTAGTCACAGGTTGAGTCTCTCCGGAGTCTCCTTCAGTTCCTGAGTGGTAATGGAAGACATCTAGAAAATTTAATGTACTCCTGACTGGCCAGGGGGTGACATGGTGCTGGCAAAATGACCCTTTAGCGGAGAGGTGTAGGTAGAGAGACTATGGGTCCTATTTTGTTCAGAAAAGGCCCAGTTTGTGGCTGTTACCCCTGCTTAATTGTTAGTAGCTCCTCCTTTCACTCTCAGAGCCATCCTGGCATGAACAATAAAGCCGATGGTCTCCCTAGGTGCAGAGCTCTAAAGCCAGCCAAGGATTGGATAGGGGTCGCAGCCACACCACCGAGAACGTGCAGCAAGACAAGAATGACAGTGTCGAGGGACTAGGGGAAAGATAGTGTGCCCACTGGCAGCAATTAGGGCCCATCTGAGGATATCATGCATGGATTTGAGTAAGTTGCTGTGTATTTGCCCTGCACTGAAAGTAAAAGGCACTGGTCCAGGTGTCACGTGTGAACAAGACGATGTGATCTCCGGAAGCCCGGTAGGCGTTTGTCTTTCTTGTGGACCTTCTCAGCGAGGAAACCTCAGAAACTCCACAGTAGACCTTTTACCACCTCTCATCGACAAGAATTGGGTCACGTGCCCACTCTATACCATCCACTACTGTGTTCATCTGGGTCCTCTAAGAATCAAATGCCAAGGCAGGATGAGAAGTGAAAGAAATTTATTCAGGAAAGGCCTGTGAGAAAAAACAGGGAGAGAAAGCAGGGTGATGCTGAGAGAGCCGTCAGTTTGCACTGAAAATCTGACCATGAGTGAAGGAGAGAGGGAAGGAAGGAAGGTTGGATGCAAGCATATTAAATGCAGTAGGTTCTAGGAGAATTCAGCAAAGCTGGAGAGGAAACCCTGAGCCAATGTCATTCATCATAGGACTCCAGTGTCTCCCAAGAATGGCTCTGCCTTCAGTACCCTTGCTGTGCTTAGTCACTGGCTAGGAGCATCCCATGGGAAGCTTGACCCAGAACTGGGGCTGTTGGCTAGTGACACCCTTTGCAGTTGTGTATCTGAGCAGAACACTCATGGGTCCTGCCACTAGCAAGGCAAATGTGACCACGGTGATTCATGTAGAACAGTCAGGATGTGCGGTGGCTCACGCCTGTAATCCCAGCACTTTGGGAGGCTGAGGCAGGCAGATCATGAGATCAGGAGATCAAGACCATCCTGGCCAACATGGTGAAACCCCATCTCTACTAAAAATGCAAAAATTAGCTGGGCATGGTGGCAGGCACCTGTAATCCCAGCTACTTGGGAGGCTGAGGCAGGAGAATCACTTGAACCCGGGAAGCAGAGGTTGCAGTGAGCCGAGATTGCACAACCGCACTCTGGCCAGGTGACAGAGCGAGACTTCATGTCAAAAAATAAAATAAAATAAATAAATTTAAAAAAAGAACAATCAGGATGTATGTGTAAGACACAGGAGGAAGGAATGAACATGAACAAAATTGAGTGTGTGTAGACTGGAAAGGAGAAATGGATGCTGGTAGGCAATGAAATGTGTCTACTACACTAAGGATTTCTCTTTCTGTAACACATCTGGCTTAATGCCTTTTCTCTCTTTTTTTCTTTTCTTTTCTTATTTTTCTTTTCGGTGGTAATGGAAAAGACTTAGAAAGCATTTATGTTTCTCTTAGGCTTATTATTTTAGCCAATTTTGAAATTTACATTTTTCTGCGGAAGTATCCAATTCATCTCATTTTTCAAACTTAGCTCTTCAAATGTAATCATGGTATTCCCTTATTGTTAAAAACAATCTCCTCTTTACCTATAACAATGTCTCTTTCATTCCTAAACTCGTTTATTGGTTCCTTGCATAATTGTTGTTTTGTTCAGACCATCCAAACATTGTTTCTGAGACATCTAACAACTAGATTTTTGTTTTGTTCATTAACTCAGAGTTTTTTTTACGTTTCTATTTATATAAATTTTTATTTATTTCTTTTATCTTTGTATGGGTTTATTTTGGTATTATATTTTCAGCTGCTAGAGCTGAATTCTTAATTCATTCTATTTTCATTTTTTTCTCCATTAAATGTATTTAGGGCTATCAGTTTCCCTATACAGAAGTTCTCAATTTTACTGTAATGTAGTTTATCAGCCTTTAACTTTATACTTAGTGCTGTTTGTATCCTGGTTGAGAAATCTGCCTCATCCAGAATCATGAAGAAATTCTTCTTTTTGTTGTTGTTTGTTTGTGGGTTTTTTTGTTTTTGTTTTGTTTTGTTTTGAGATGCAGTCTTGCTCTGTTGCCCAGGCTGGGGTTCGGTGGCACAATCATGACTCACTGCAGATTTGACCTCCTGGGCTCAAGTGATTCTCTCACCTCAGCCTTCCAAGTAGTTGGGACTACATGTGCACACCACCATGCCTGGCTGTTTATTCATTTATTTATTTGAGTCTCTCTCTGTCGCCCAGACTGGAGTGCAGTGGCACGATCTCACCTCAGTGCAACCTCCACCTCCTGGGTTCAAGTTATTCTCCTGCCTCAGCCTCCTGTGTAACTGGGATTACAGGTGTATGCCACCACACCCAGCAAGTTTTTTGTATTTTTAGTAGAGACAGGGTTTCACTCTATTGGCCAGGCTGGTCTTGAACTCCTGACCTCAAGTGATCCACCCACCTCAGCCTCCCAAACTGCTGGAATTACAGGTGTGAGCCACTGTGCCCGGCCAAATTAAACAACAAAAAATTTTTTTTGTAGTAACAGGATCCAGCTGTGTTGCCCAGGCTGGTCTCAAACTCCTGAGCTCAAGCGATTCTCCCACCTTGGTCTCCCAAAGTCCTGGGAATACATGTCCAACCCCTAAGATATCCTTCTATGTTTGTGTTTGGAAGCCTTAATATTTTTCTTTTCACACCAAAGGCTATAATCCATCTAGAAATTATTTTGTATATATTGTGAGGTATAATAGAATCAATATTTTTTCTGTATGACTGTTTAATTGACCTAGAGCCATTAGGTGAAGAATGATCCATTGCCTATTTCTCTGAAGTCTGGTAATAACAATGTATTTATGGACCCTACTTTGTTTCATTGATCTGTTTATTTGTGCCAATACCATTGTGAGATATCTACTGTAGCATTAAAATAAGTCTTGATATCTGGAAGTGTAAGTTTCAGCTTTGTTCTTGCAGATTATCTTTGCTTTTCTTGACACTGCATTTTTATATTATTGAAATCAGCTTGTCTGTTTTTAAAAATCTGCTGGATTTTGATTGGAATTGCATTGGATCTGTATGTCAATTTAAGGAAAATTGACATTTTCCAATACTAAGTCTTTCAAGTCATAAATATGCCATATCCATACATTTTTTAGTTCTTTTAAAATTTCAATAATGTTCATAATTTTTGCTCTATGTCTTTAATATCTTTTATTACATTTATTTTCAGGTGTTGGTTATTTTGATGTTACTATAAATGGTATTTTTTTCAGTTTCTATTTGTTTCTGGGGTGTGGAAATATTGATTTTTGTGTATTGACATTATATTCTTACTATATTCATGTATTAATACTAATAGTTTGAATTCTTTTGGATTGTATACATACACAATTGTGACATCTGCAAATAATGAAGATGGCAGCTGTCCTTGTTTTGCATCTCACTTCAGGAGCAAAGTTCCTTGTAATTCACCATTATATATGATGTTTACTATAAAATTTTTTATAGATATTTTATTTGGTGAAAGAATTTTTTCTTTTTCTAGTTTGCTTCATTATGTACAAGCATAGAGCTTTATCAGATGCATTTGCTGCATCTTTAGAGATGATCACGTGGTTTTCTCCTTTTTCCTTTTTAATTTAATAAATGACATTGATTTTTCAAATGCTAAACCAACTGTATCTTCCTGTGATAAACCTACTTAGTCATTATTCTTTTCAATTAGAATTTATTGTTAGTTGCCGGGCATTGTGGCTCACCCCTGTAATCCCAACACTTTTGGAGGCCAAGGCAGGCGGATCACGAGGTCAGGAGATTGAGACCAGCCTGGCTAACACGGTGAAACTCTGTCTCTACTAAAATACAAAAAATTAGCCGGGTGTGGTGGCATGCGCCTGTAGTCCCAGCTACTTGGGAGGCTGAGGCAGATGAATTGCTTCAACCTGAAAGGTAGAGGTTGCAGTGGGCCAAGATTGCGCCACTGCACTCCAGCCTGGGTGACAGAGTGAGACGCCATTTCAAAAAAAAAATAGAATTCATTGTTAATATTAATTATTTTATTGTTTGTTAAAAGGTGTATCCTTTTATATATCACTAGATGTGATTTTAAATTATTTCACTTAAGGTTTTTGTTGTTGTTTTGGTACCTATGTGAAGGAAAGGGTTTGCTTGTTTGTTTGTTTTCTTGGAATGCCTTTTTCTGGTCTTGGCATTTTATTCTGCTTTTATAAAACAAGTTTAGAAGTGTTTCCTCTTATTCTCTGCAATAGTTTGCAAACGTTTGATGCCTTTTTTTTTTCTTTAAATGTTTGGCAGTGTGCACCAGGAAATATTTAGAATTATGCATTTAATGTCTTTGAAAGATACAGATTCTTTAGATTTTCTTATTTCTTATGTCCGTTTTGTTTCAATGAATTTGTCTATTTCAACTAACTTTTAAAAAGTTATTGGCATACTTTTCATAGCATTCTCTTATTATTTGTTCACTTTCTGAACAACCTGTAGTATGTCCTCTTTCTCATTCCTGTCATTGACTATTTGTGCCTACTCTTCTCCTTGCTCAGTCACATCAGAGGGTTATCAATTTTATTAGACATTTCGCAGAAACAACTTTTGGGTTCATGACTGTTTTACTCTAGTTTTCTTTCCATATCATTAATGTCTGCTCCTATCTTTATTATGTCCACTCTTACTTCTTTAGATCCCATAGGCTGTTTTTTTCCTAAACTTCTTGAGATGGATTATGAAATCATTAATTTTCATCTTTTCTCCCTAAAACATATACATTTAAGTCTATAAATTTCTCTCAATGCATGCCTTATATTTAATTTAATAATTTTGATATGAAATGTTTTCCTTCATCATTCAGTTAAATTACTTTGTAAGTTTCATAATTATATATTCTTTGACTTGTAGATTATTTAGAAGTATAACATCCAACCATGAGGGAATTTTCCAGTAATCTTTTTAAAATTTATTTTTATAGCTTAATTCTACTGTGGTCAAAGAATATACTCCATATTATTTCAATATTTCAAAATTTGTAAAACTTGGTTTGTAGCTCAGAATATAACAAAGTTTGGGAGAATGTGATGCATAGTCTTCTGTTGTTGGATTCAATGTTCTATGTATGTCAATTAGGTCACGTTTAGTAATTGTGTTATTCAAAATTATAACCTTCCTGATTTTTGTCTGCTTATTCTATCATGAGAGATGTGCTAAAACTACCCTGTGACTGTGCATTGTGCCGTCTGTATTTTGAGGCTAGGTTGGTAAGTATGTTCACATTTAGAATCTTGCATCTTCCTAGTGAATTGACCCTTCTGTTATTATAAAACGTTTCTTTCAGCACTTTGAGGATATCTCCCCATTGTCTTCTGACTTCAGTTTATTCTGTGGAGAAGTCAGCTATCAGTCTTCTTTTTGTTCCTTAGAAAGTAATTTGTCCTTTTTCTTCATCTGCTTTTAAGTGTGTTCCCTTTGTTTTGGGTTTTCATCAACTGGGCTATGGTGTAATTAGTGCCTTTCTTCAGCTTGAGGTCCAGGTGTCTCATGAATCTGTGGCTTGAGATCCACCATCAGTTTTGACAGATTCTCATTTATTATCTCTTCAGATTAACTTCTGTCCCAAGCTCTTTGTTATGTATTTATATGTAATTATACTTTTACCTGTATCCAATTTGTCTAATTTCCACTTTCTTTTTATCTGTCATTTTACTGATCCTTTGCTCAGGTGTGTCTAATTCAGGGATCAGCAGATTACGACCAGCAGGCCATCACTGTTTTTGTAAATAAAGTTTTATCAGAACAGCCACCCCTATCTGTTTACACATTGTCAATGGCTACTTTTGCACTATACTAGCAGAATTGAATAGTTGCAACAGAAACCATGTAGCCTGAAAACCTAAAATGTTTACTATCTGGCTCTTTATAAAATACTTGCCAAAGTCTATTTTAATCCACTTTTAAGTTTGTCCATTGAGATATTGATTTAAATTATTGCATCTTTTATTCCTAGAATTTCCATTTTAATTATAGCTTGTTTCCAGTGAAATTCCCCATCTTATAATTTGATTTCTTGAACATTTTAATCTTGTTCCAAGTTCTCTGAAAAACAGAGTCCGAGGCAAAGTGTTCCAATACTTATGTTATAATCATAGGAATAGCATAAGGTGTTGCTAGGCCCCTCCTGCGGGGAAACAAGACTGAAGCCAAGGCCAGGGTTGCAGGAGGTAGTAATGGTGTACTTAAGTTTTTATATTTTCATCAGTTAATACCAATATCTGGATTTCCTGTCATTATGTTTATAATATCTATTTTTTTTCACTTTTTTGGGTTGTCATTAAATTTTGTTTTTTCTATTCTTGGTTACTTTTAAAGTTTGTGCTGTATATTGTGGAAGAAAGGTTGTGGATATAATTTGAGATTGTAGCAGATTTATTGATACTCTTTGTTAAAATCCCCTTTAAAAATTATTATCGGATTATTTTTGCTTCTAGATCTTCAGTCTAACACTCTTGCAACTGGATTATTTTAGCTGTCTTATTTTTGCTTCTAGAAGACAGCTAGGTTAGCAACCAGTGATCTTTATCCAACAAAGAATTGAAATAACTTGAACCAGGGCTTTATTCCCTTTGAAGGTTGTCGTGTTTCCAGTTTACTTTATTCCTATGATAGAACTTTCTAGGGTCCTGGGTTGGGAACCTGGGGTGTTTACCAACACCTGACACCTTGGAAGTCCTTGAGCTCTAGTGTTCGCTTTCCACTACGTGAGGCTGATGACAGATCTGTCCAGTTTCTCAGCTGCTCAGCCACCACTTGCAGACTGGAGAATGCCTTGAGCAAAAAGGTAGAGCCAAATGTCATGCCAAATTTGCTCACATTTCTGAGTTTCTTTTGTGTCTTTGGTCTTAGTCCTGCAAATCCTCACTAGCATGGTAGTTTTCTGATGCACTAAAATACATTAAAAATATTTTATGGGCCAGGCGCTTTGGCTCATGCCTGTCATCCCAGCACTTTGGGAGGCTGAGGCAGGTGGATCACCTGCTGTCAGGAGTTTGAGACCAGCCGAGCCGACATGGAGAAACTGCATCTCTACTAAAAATACAAAAATTAGCTAGGCATGGTAGCGTGCGCCTGTAATCCCAGCTACTCAGGAGGCTGAGGCAAGAGAATCCCTTGAACCTGGGAGGCGAAGGTTGCAGTGAGCTGAGATCGCACCACTGTTCTCCAGCCTGAGTAACAGAGCGAGACTCCCTCTCAAAAAAAAAAAAAAAAAAAAAAAAAAAAAAAGGCCGGGCGCGATGGCTTACGCCTGTAATCCCAGCACTTTGGGAAGCCGAGGCGGGTGGATCATGAGGTCAGGAGATCGAGACCATCCTGGCTAACATAGTGGAACACTATCTCTACTAAAAAAAATACAAAAAAATTAGCCGGGCATGGTGGCGGGCACCTGTAGTCTCAGCTACTTGGGAAGCTGAGGCAGGAGAATGGCGTGAACCCGGGAGGAAGAGCTTGTAGTGAGCCGAGATCGCGCCACTGCACTCCAGCTTGGGCGACAGAGAGAGACTCTGTGTCAAAAAAAAAAAAAAAAAAAAGGAAAAAAGACAGAAAAAGAAAAAGGAAAATTTTAGGCAGCATTTTTATTTATTCTCATTGGGGAGATTCATCAGAAACAAGCAGTCCTGCCACAGCCAGAAACAAAGCTCCTTAGCAGTGTATCCTATCTCTGTAATACCTGTGCTGTCTCCACTCCGTTACCATAACCCTGCCTCTCCTTCCCTACACACAGATCTTGTGTCTGGAATTTTTATGTCATTTTGTAATTAAGCACATAAAACCACTATTTTAAAATCAATCCTTGTTTAGATTCTCTCATAAGCTTTACTGATTTATTTAATCATTATTGCTTATTGCATCTCACTACTTCTGTATTTATATTAGTTCTTAGGTACATTCTTTAGTAGTTTTTTTTCTTTTTTTCCAGTGAATATCTCTAAGTGTTAAAGTTTCAGAATCATTTTGTGTCGGAAAATATATTTATTTCATTGATTAATGATTGGTCATTTGATTATAGGTGAATAGCTGATAACTGATTACTGATTAATAACTTGGTTATAGAATTCTAGATCCAATATTCTTGTCCCTCATCACTTTGAGGACTTGACTTTGTTTTCTTGAATCCAATATTGCTTGTGAGAAATGTGATGTTAATCTGATTTTTCACATTTTTCTAGGTAATCATATTTTTGTATATGATAACTTTTAGGATTTTTCTTTATGCTTTTTGTTTTATTTTTTAAAATGTCTAGAACTCAATGAGCATTTTGAAACAGAGACTTCTGTCTTTCTTAAAATCTAGGAAATTCTAAGCAATTATATCATTAAATATTGTCTCTTCATCATTCTATTTGTCTGTTATCTCTATTTTTTAAAGAAATGTAGCAGATTTATTGATATTCCTTATTAAAATTCCCTTTAAAAATTAAACTGTATTATTTTGATAAGCTGTTTCTTCCACTAAATATAGCATTTCTCATATGAAATATCTTTTATAATACTATTTTTATTTTATTTTATTTTATTTTTTGAGATGCAGTCTCACTCTGTTGCCCAGGCTGGAGTGCAATGGCGTGATCTCGGCTCATTGCAACCTCTGCCTCCCGGGTTCAAGCAATTCTCCTGCCTCAGCTTCCCGAGTAGCTGGGATTACAGGCACGTGCCACCACACCCAGCTAATTTTTGTATTTTTAGTGGAGCCAGGGTTTCACCATGTTGGCCAGGCTGGTCTTGAGCTCCTGACCTCAAGGGACCTGCCTGCCTCAGCTTCCCAAAGTGCTGGGATTACAGGCATCAGCCACCACGCCTGGCCCACCATATTTATTTTTATTGTTAAAATTTTTTATCCCAATTTTATTTCTTGTTTTTTTTTTTTTTCAATTGCATTTTTTAGAGATTTTTCTTTTTCATGTTTTTTTGAGACAGAGTCTTGCTTTGTTTCCCAGACTGGAGTGCAGTGGCGTGATCATGGCTCACTGTAGCCTCAAACTCCTGGACTCAAGGTGTCTTCCTGCCTCAGCATCCCCAGTAGCTGTAGCTGGGACTACAGGTGCATGCCACCACACCTGGCTAATTTTAAACTTTTTCTTTTGGAGAGATAGGAGCTCGCTATGTTGACCAGACTGATTTCAAATTTCTGGCCTCAAGTGATCCTCCTGCCTTGAACTCCCAAAGTGCTAGGATTACAGGTGTGAGCCACTGTGCCTAGCCTGGTTTTTCTAACACATTAATTTTTTCTTTTACTTTTTTTTTTTTAGATGGAGTTTCACTTTTGTTGCCCAGGCTGGAGTGCAATGGTGCGATCTCAGCTCACTGCAACCTCCGCCTCCCGGGTTCGAGCTATTCTCCTGCCTCAGCCTCCTGAGTAGCTGGGACTACAGGCACATGCCACCACACCCAGCTAATTTTTGTATTTTTTAGTAGAGACCAGGTTTTGCCATGTTGGCCAGGCTGGTCTCAAACTCCTGACCTCAGATGATCTACCCACCTCAGCCTCCTAAAGTGCTGGGATTATAGGCGTGAGCCACTGTGCCTGGCCACATTAATCTTTTCTTAGCATTTTTAATTGACAAAAATTGTATATATTTATAGTGTATAACATGATATTTTGAAATATGTGTATATTGTGGAATGGCTAAATGGAACTAATTAACATATATATTACCTCATTGGTGCCCTATTTCCTTTTTTTTTTTGAGACAGTGGTTCAAGAGATTCTCCCACCTCAGCCTCCTGAGTAGCTGGGACTGCAGGCATGTGGCACCATGCTGGACTAATTTTTGTATTTTTAATAGAGATGGGGTTTCACCATGTTGGCAAGGCTGGTCTTGAACTCCTGACCTCAAGTGATCTACCTGCCTTGACCTCCCAAAGTGCTGAGATTACAGGTGTGAGCCACCGTGCCTGGCCCCCATTTCCTTTTAATTAGATACTAGACTGTTTAAACACCATGTATTTGTACACTTAAGTTGAGTTCTTGCAGTTGTGCTTCTAGAAGAATTTTTCAGAAGGATGTGCTTAAATATATTATTATTAAAAATGTAAGAGTCTCCACTATGTGCTATATTGTGAGCAAACCCAAATCAATTCTCAATCTTTGTTGTCAAGAAAATTAAAATCAAATGTTTCAGGAAGAAAAACAGTATGAAACGAACAAACAAAAAAGTCTACCTACATTTTTTGTGAATCCATTCACAGGCATGGAATTATCTGGAAAAATGACTCCAGGGAGATTTGCAGAAGATCACCTGAGCCCCCATTTATGACAAATCTTAATGAAATGTCATCACATCTTAAACTTATTGGACTCTTGCCCCATAGTTTTTCTAATGGATGGGTGGTTGTCTACATACATGAAGAACATTTATCTTATTCTGAAAGGTGTGGAAAGCACTAGCTCCTTGTTTGCATGTGTGTTCTGACAGTTCTCTTTGTCCAGACCAGGTACACTGCAGCCAAAGACAGCGTGGTTCAGTTCTTCTTTTACCAGCCCATCAGTCATCAGTGGAGACAAACTGACTTCTTTCCCTGCACTGTGACGTGTGGAGGAGGTGAGGCCCAGGCTTTGTTCATGAATATTTAGAGCTCAGAGTTAGATCAATTACGCATTTACATTTTTGAAGCTGATTTTAAAATTGGTGTGGTGATTAGAGATGTCTCATCACACAGCACCTTACTCAGCAGCCTGAATGCAATCGTGTTAATGAAGAAGATGCATTTGCCTTTATTCTTGAAGACAGGTGCAAAACTGGATTTGGAAAATCCTTTTTACTTTTAGCCAGAAAACAAAAACAAAAACAAAAAAAACTGTAAACAAACTTGTTTGCATGTGTTACTGCATTTCTCTTCTTGATTGCCCTTAAAGTATGTATTATTTTTAATTTTCTATGAAAAATCTGAGAAGCAGAAAGATGGAGTGACTTGCCCAGCCTGGTTGAGTCAATGGGTGTGTTGATTCTAACGTTAGATTTACAACTTTTCTCTCCTCAGGTGCAAGAGTATAAGCTTATTAAAAAGAGAAAGGGTCCCTACTAAGTGTTAAGGGGAAAGCCCTGCTTATTGTCTGCTTAGTTCAAGGTCTTTTTTTTTTTTTGAGTCTCGCTCTGTCGCCCAGGCTGGAGTGCCGTGGCCAAATCTCGGCTCGCTGCAAACTCCGCCTCCCAGGTTTAAGCGATTCTCGTGCCTCAGCCTCCTGAGTAGCTGGGATTATAGGTGCCCACCACCATGCCTGGCTAATTTTTGTATTTTTAGTAAAGACAGGTTTCACCATGTTGGCCAGGCTGGTCTTGAACTCCCAACCTCAGGTGATCTACCTACCTTGGTCTCCCAAAGTGCTGGGATTACAGGCATGAGCCACTGTGCCCAGCCTTTTTCAAGGTTTTCATAGGCAGTTGAGGAAGGTTTGGGGACAAGTGTAATCCAGGGCTCCACACACACGCTACAAAAGCAGCATCTTTCATGCTCCGGTGGAAGATAATTGTCCATTTGATATGGAGAACTGGCAACTCTCTGGAGCAAATGAGGAGGCAACTAGAGCTACTGTCAAAATAATTCTCTTTTTCTGAACTGACCTTTTAAATCAAAGAATAAATGCATGCAACCCAGGAACCATGACTTAGTAGAATAGGGATTTATGTTGAAGCTTCCCCTTAGAGTACCAGGCAGTGGTACTATGTGTTTACCATGTGTCAAGCCATGGGTTAGATGTTCATAATCACATTTATTCTTCAAGAAAACCCTAAGGAAGGTCTCTTTTATTCCTGTCTTATGCATGAACAAACTGACACTTAGAAAGTGTAAAGAGCATACAGTAGTATGTTGTTCAGCTAGTAAACAGTGCAGCTAGGATCTGGTGCCAGGTCTGCTTGATGTCAGAGTCATGCTCTAAATGACTTTGCCCTTTGCCTCCCCTAAACCTCCTACTACACCTGGGACCAGATCAGGGTATACAGGCTCAGGTATGGTCTTGTTTGAAGAGCTAGAATAAATCCTTCTCCAGCCCAGCCTAGCTCCACATCTTTTCAATCCTTGAAGCCTACCGCATATCAATTTACTTAGAGTCAGAAACTGGCCTTTCTCCTTTAAACTACAGGTATATGAAGGAGGGCTCTTCAGTCAGTGAATATGCTGTGAATATGCAGGTTGCTGTGAATATGCAGGCAGATGTCTCTCTTCTGGAATTTAGGCTCCCCCTAAAACAACAGGGCAGGCACTTTTTTGGGAAGCACTGGGAAGCCCAGGCCCAAGAAGAAGTTTACGTCCCTTAAATGGAAGAGAAGACTGAATAGTGCCACAGAAAGAAAGTAAAAGTGAATCTCCCCAGTTCGCCAGCTAGTTCTTCCCAGGGCCAGGGTTGAGGCAATGGAACACTTGATTATGATCCTGCAGCAGTGATTCTCACAGTGGGCTTCCTGGACCTGCAGCATCAGCATCTCCTGGGAACTAACTAGACATGCAGATTCTCAGGCCCCACCACAGACCTACTGAGTCAGAAACCCCAGAGTGTGGCTCATCCTCCAGGAGATGATGGTACACACTCCACTTTGAGAACCATTGCCTCTTTAAGCCAGTGTCTTTGGATAGCAGCTGGAGCCATATTGCCATCACTATTTTTGCCATATCTGTGTTATTCCTGCACTGTTATTTACTAAAGGATTTTTCTTTAAGGGGGCATTTATTCAACTTAAATAAACATATTAACAAAAAGAATTTAATAGTACTACCGTAAGTGGAAATCTATCCTTTGTCACAAATAGAGCACAATCACAAAATTAATACAGTGAAAACAAACCAGTGGAGTAAGTCATCTTCAAGTTTCTACCAGCTCTGACATTCATTCAGTTTATTTTCAATTCCTCCTGAATTTTCTTGAATGTTACAAGCATTTTTATGAGACAAAGGTTCCTTTACATCTTTGAGTCACTTATGACTCTTTGGGTACTCTTACTCTGCAGAAAAACAAATATATCTCTCTCCTTTTTGTTTGTTTGTTTGTTTGTTTTAGAGGCAGGTCTCACCAAGTTGCCCAGGCTAGACTCAAACTCCTGGGCTCAAGCGATCCTCCAGCCTCAGCTTCCCAAGTAGCTGGAACTACAGGCATGTGCCACCATGCCTGGCTAATTTTTAAAGTATTTTGTAGAGATGGCATCTCACTATGTTGCCCAGGCTGGTCTCCAACTGGTGGGCCCAAGCCATCCTCCCACCCCAGCCTCTCGAGTAGCTGGGAGTGCAGGCATGTGCCACCATGCCTGGCTCAAACATCTATTTTTTTAAAAATTTTATTTCTTTGTTCTTACACATAGTCATTCAGAGAGACGTTCACATTTGGATCCATAAGATAAAAGACACTTTCTACTTCAGAGGAGACATTTTATAGTGGGATTCAGCTTAGTCCAGTTGATCAAATTCTTGGGAAGCAAATAGGTGTTTCTCCTACTTGGGTGCCCATGGAAAGACATAGTCCTGCTGGAACTATAAATGTGCATGAGCACTTAGCAGTGAGATCGTCTCCAAAGATAGCAGTGGATGTAAGAACAGAAGGGAGATTTTAGGCTACTTTTGGGGTTCCTGCCATTTTCTGTACACTGGCAGAATTTCAATACATTTGTTCAAGATATAGAAAGGCAATCTGCCTCATTTCTTTTGCTTTTTGCTATTTCTAAACTGTGATAAAACAAAAGAGGAAAATTAATTGTCTCTCCTCAAATTATAAACACCTGTATATGCCCTGTTTTCATTTAGAAGTCTATTTCTATTTAGATCAAAGATTTTTTTTTCTGACTCAAGGAGCTGTAATCTCATTTTGTACTTGTTTTGGGGAAAATAAAACACACACATAAAACCCACAAGGAAAACATTACCAAAATTTAATTATATTAGTAATCAAATCTGTGTGATGTGTGTGAATGGAATTTCAGAGTTTTTTAGATAATCAAGAAAATTAGTTCATCGGTCTCTAAGGTACCGGGGGTACTTGAGTGGACTTTCCTAGTCCCGTCCGTAATCGTCGATGTGAGACACTTGAGATCAATTTGGAGAAAGTACCTAGATTGCCATTGCCATCTGATATCGTTGACTTTCTGGCAGATATTGGCACCCAAGTAACATTTTATTGACTCCATTTGGATTTTCATTTTTGCGGTTTCAACCTTGCTTTTTATAATGCATACCAGTCCGTCCTTCTGCACTCAGCTTACATCCAAGCCATGTCTTGTAGAAAGCTGTCTAGTGGTTTATAAAATCAGATTCCTCTCGACAATCAGGACTTTAAATGTATTTTTAGACCTGTAGACCAACTGGCAGAGGCAGAGTGCTTGGCTTTGGGCATTTTTTCTTTCGTAAAGAGCTCATTCTAGTTTTGAAAAATTGCCTTTTTTTGAAAAAGTTTAACTTTAACAAGACACTTATGTGGTGACAGGAAACTTGGAATCAGATCTTTCAGGAAATAGAAGCATCATTTTGTGACTTGCTTTTTAAATTTATAGCATTCATCTATTTGCAAAGTTCACTTTCCTCAGAAACTCTACAAATTAGATTTAATGGAATCAGGAATAAGTCTTCATTCCTTCCGTTTGAAGGCTTGTGAGACGAGGGCTGGGGTGTGACATAGGGGGATGAATTTTGTTCCTTTCTGTATAGACAATGCTTAATTCCCCATTTGGAAAGCTTATTGGTATTGCAGGTGCCTGTGGCATCCCAGGGGAGCAGAGGAGTTAAAATGCGGTACTGTGTATGCATATCATAAAATGTTATGAAAGAAATATTCAACCCAGCAACCACCCAGCGCAAGGGTAGTTCTCAAAAACATGATGTTGAGTGAAAAAAGTGGAAAACGGAACAAGATTTAAAACACATTATCATTTATTAAGTTAAAAACAGATACACAAAAAAACCACCTTACGTAAGATGGTTGCATATTTCAGGACGTATCAACAACAAATCAGGTTGATACGTTGATACACACAAAATAGGTGTGTTGCGGGGATTGGAATGGGAGTGTCAATAAGGGAAGAAGAGAGATTATACGGAAATGAGAGAAGGGCCTTGCACAGTGCCGTGGTGACAATGAGGAGAAAAGACAATGAACCGAGGAGAATGAATAACTCTCCCGCACCTGGGCTGGAAACAGTTCTTAAGAGGATACTATTGTCATTTTTTAGTTCGAAGTGCTGAGAGTACCACAGTTGGTACTAATTGTCGTTCTCTATTTTGGCCACGCATTTTAGTCATCTGAGAAGAACCTGAGAATCTTTTTAAAAAGATACTGTTTTCCTGGATCCCAGCCACAGGACTTCTGACTTAATTGGACCATGAAGGAACCTGGGCATTAGAGTATATTAAAAGCTCCCATGTGGTTCTCTTATAGAGCCAGAGTTGAGAACCACTGAGTTAAGTTTCTTAAAGAGGAAAAAAAAAGTGTGTGGCAAGTGATAACTCTGCCAAGTAAAAATGAAACGGATGCAATATTCAGACTTTCCTTTTCTAACACTTTAGGTTATCAGCTCAATTCTGCTGAATGTGTGGATATCCGCTTGAAGAGGGTAGTTCCTGACCATTATTGTCACTACTACCCTGAAAATGTAAAACCAAAACCAAAACTGAAGGAATGCAGCATGGATCCCTGCCCATCAAGGTTTGTGTCATTGTCCACACCCTTTTTACTTCAAAAAGAAACAAATCAGCTTCAACTGAGACTGATCAATCTTTGCAGGGCAATACATTTCCATTTCCTGACTTTGTCTACTGGCGGCAGGTGCCTACATCACATTTGTAACTATGGTGCATAGGAATTAGGACACATTCATTAGGAATGAAAGTCTAGCTTTCTCTTGTCGTGGGCTATGTGTTCCTAAGTTTTTTTATAATGAACCTTTTTGAACAGCTCCTGCTCTCTTCATCCAAGTAAAATGTCTAGTCCATCTGCCAATCATAAATATCTTTCACTCACCATTTTAGCTTTTAAACTGGGTCACTCATTATCATCTTTTGGCTTTTGAAGTATTCATATTAAATTCAGTATAAATAATGCATTGTGCAAGGAAGTAAAAAGTTTTAATGCCAAAGTATAAAAAGCTATGCGTAAACTATCCTATTGCATAATTTAGTACCTGCTGACTTGGATTGCCTGGGGAAGTTTCCTGGCTTACTACAATACCTTAAAATAACAGAACAATATCAAGTCCCAGAATCCTCCAGATATCTGCCAGCTGGCTTAGGAAGAAGTGTGCAAGTGGAAAAGGAAGCGTTCTCAGTGGATTTCATTTCCTGTTACTAAACTGCACATTTCCTGTAAGCCTGGTTGAACGTAATTATTAATAGAGACCTTTCAAAGGACAAATTCTGTGAAATAAAGTGGTTTTCTGAAGAGCCTACTAATAGGACAGTGTGTTAATATCACTAATATATTAAGAGAGTAATGATTATAAAAAGGAATAAATTTATTGAAATTGCAAGATACTTTTCTCCTTTGATTAATATACTGCTAGTTTAGTTTTCTATATTTTCAAAAAGAACTGGGGAATTTGTGTCGTAGATATTCTTGACAACTAAAGAGATGGTGGCTGAATTTTTGGGAATGGTTGATAACACTTGATATTTTTAGTTTCCAATTTGGAAGAGCTCTGTCTCTTCGGATGTCGAATATTATATTCATCAATTAATGAATGTGTTAATTTATTATAGAAATGATATTCTCACAATGATTTCATTTGTAGTGATGGATTTAAAGAGATAATGCCCTATGACCACTTCCAACCTCTTCCTCGGTGAGTTATATGTTTCCTTTTCCTTTTTGCAATTTAAGTAGTTTGCAAGGAACTGTAGCATCTGTAGCAATAGCCTAAAATGTATGAGGGTTAGATATTAAATACTTTATAGAGCTAAGGGAAAACAGACTTCTACTCAATAATAGGAAAAATCTTTCTAAGAATTAGATGGAATATACTGCCTCAAAAGATGATGTTTCCCATCGCTAGAGCTGTCAAGCATATCTTGGACAACTGAGTATTATAGCAGGAGCTCAAGTGTTGCAATTAATCAGAAATTTTAATCCCCTTTTATACCGAGATGAGTAGTATGGTCCTTCCTGACTCTGAGGTTCTGTGATTCTCTAATAATATTGTCCATTAGTATTTAACAGTTTAGAGGCAGTTTGAAGATGCAGCCACACTGTATGTTTTAATTGATTTAAGTTTCACAATGGTCTTATGAAGGGTAAATAGGGAAGGTATATTATTCCCAGTTGACAAAAACCCCAGATGTGAGGAGCTAAGTACCTTGTGACAAGAATTTGTGTGTGGCAGTTAAGAATAAAGTCTTGGCCGGGCGTGGTGGCACATGCCTGTAATCCCAGCACTTTGGGAGGCTAAGGCAGGAGGATCACTTGAGGTCAGGAGTTCAAGACCAGCCTGACCAACATGGCGAAACCCCATCTCTACTAAAACGTAGAAAAATTAGCCGGGCGTGGTGGCAGGTGCCTGTAATCCCAGCTACTTGAGAGGCTGAAGCAGGAGAATAGCTTGAACCCAGGAGGCAGAGGTTGCAGTGAGCCAAGATCTTGCCACTGCACTCCAGCCTGGGTGACAGAAAGAGACTCCATCTTAAAAAAAAAATTAATTAAAATTTTAAAAAGACTGGGCACAGTGGCTCATGCCTGTAATCCCAGCACTTTGGGATGCTGAGGCAGGCGGATCACGAGGTCAGGAGTTCTAGATTAGCCTGGCCAACATTGTGAAACCCTGTCTATACTAAAAATACAAAAATTAGCTGGGCGTGGTGGCGCATGCCTGTAATCCCAGCTACTAGGGAGGCTGAGGCAGGAGAATTGCTTGAACCCGGGAGGCAGAGGTTGCAGTGAGCCAAGATTGCGCCATTGGACTCCAGCCTGGGTGACAGAGCGAGACTCTGTCTCAACAAAAAAAAGTATAAAGTCTTATGACTCCCAGTCCCAGGCTCATTCAGCTGAACCACAACTGATACCTTAAGGCCATACTTTTTGCCACCATGTTTGCAAACTTCAAACAAACAACAAATAAATAATATAATTTTATTTGTTTGCTTTTGAGCTGGGAACATAATCCTTGGACTGCATGTTCCGTGTCCTGTGGAGGAGGGATTCAGAGACGGAGCTTTGTGTGTGTAGAGGAATCCATGCATGGAGAGATATTGCAGGTGGAAGAATGGAAGTGCATGTACGCACCCAAACCCAAGGTTATGCAAACTTGTAATCTGTTTGATTGCCCCAAGTGGATTGCCATGGAGTGGTCTCAGGTAAGATTTGAGAATATGCCACTTTTAATTAATTCTCATATTTTAAGGGATATTTTCTATATGCCCACCATGGTGCTAGACAGCATGGAGACAAAAAAAAAAGTGGTAGAAGAGCATGGTTCCTACTCCAAAGAGCTTAGGAAGACAGTTGGAGGACGAGGTAAGAAAGACCACAAGCATCATGGTAGGTAAGGATAATTAATATTAAGGACATTAATAATAATATTTCCATACAATTATCAGCATAATTAATATTAAGTACTGTAAAGAACAAATCTGTAAAGAACAAATGTTGAAGCAGAGTCAATCAGGAATTATTTGTTGCCCTTGTGGTGCCTAATCCATCTTTGAATAATTTAAACAAGCAAGAATTAAAATTTAAATTGTTTAAATTCTTTGAAGAATGTAAACAAGCAAGAACCTGAGAAACATCACTGGGTTAGGGTTAGTGTTAGGGAGATGGCCAAACAGAGATGGCTTGAGCAAAGGCAGTAATGACAAGAAGTGACTCAAAGTTGAAGATTTGAAGAGATGACCCATGTTACTAAGAACTGGAAGATTAAGAGATTGAAGAGATGACCCATGTTACTAAGAATTGGGAGATTAAGTTGGAAATGCTGACACGACATGAAAGTGTGTGTCCTTGATCCAGTAGCCACTAAGAACCTTCACAATTTTTGTGAGGACATAATATATTTTAAGTAATTGAGGCAAGATAGCCTAACATCGGGAAAGACCAGAGGCGGGCAGCCTATTTAGAAATCATCCGTGGGGTCAAGTTGTATGCAAAAAGAAAACAGAAGAAGGAAGACACCTCAGAGGTATAACAAGGTTCATGTCAAATTAGCGTAGTTTTCACTTTCTAAAGAGATGACTGAGTAAGCCTCCAGAACAAATAAAATGCAGCTGGATTAGTCAAAGATGAAAAATGCAGACATTGGTATTTAATAATTTAATCTTAATCCTTTAATTTTCTAGAGAGTGAGATGTAGTTGACTCAAGTTTCTCCAGCTTTCTTAAGTGATTTCCGCACACTTAGTTCATCATATACGTGCATTAATATATCTATTCATGTATTTATTCAATGGGTCAGCTACCGTGCTAAGAAGTAAATACAACTTGCTCCAACCACCCAAAAGCTTAGAATCTAGTTGCACAGACATGCATGCAAACAAAGTTATGATACAGTATTGTATTGTGCATGAGTAGTGTCATGTGCCCAGTACTTCAGAGGCACAAGGTGGAATGATTCACTCCATCTGAAGGTGTCAGGAAAGCTTCAGAAAGGAGGTAGCACTTGAACCTGAAGGACAAGTGTCAGGTAAAGACCATATTAATCTTTTTCTGATATCCCCAGACTAAACATCATCACCCTGTAAGAACTTTATTCAAACTTGCTGGGGAAGAAGTTACCAATTAATTTTTGGTCACATACTCCCTAAAAAGAAGATTAGAGAATTACGTATTTCTTCACATATATTTAGGTTGACATCTGAAATTTCCTATCACAAGTTTAAATAATTACAAAGAATATCATTTCAACATGTTGTGAATGTTGACATTTTAAAATAAGAGTGTTGCAGCATTCAAAAAAATCTGTCTAGTGGAATTTAAATGCCATGATAATTTCTGTCTTTGCCATCTTTCATTTAAAAAACACAGGGGCGAGCTCTTCTTTAACAATTTGGATGTTGTGCATATTTCTCCCTTTGAACTCACATTTGCAATCTACTCTCCCCACAGAATTTTATTCTAATATAATATATTTTTATGCTTTAAAGTCTTTTTTTAATTACACTATTCTACTTCTCTCCAAGAAAATATATATGATCATTGAAATTAATTTATTTTACTTTCCTGTGGCCATAAGGCCCTAAGTATTTAAAATATTCCTCTAAATTGAGTTAATTTTAATACACAGTCAAAATAACATATATATATATATTTCAAAGTTTGGTAAATAAGAATAACACATAAAAATTACATTTTCATTTGAATACACACTTAGTTCATCATGTACATGCATTAATATATCTTGATAGAAGATAAGTGGAACTTAAAAAATAGTCCATATATTCATCATCAGAATGAGCCATGTGTTCAGCAATGATTTTATTGTTAATTTTTACTATTGGTTTCTTATTTTGTTTTGTTTGCCTTTGCATGTATACACTGGGAAAGCTTGTTCACATAAATCAATAGACCGGGATGGAAGGATTTTATTTTAGCAAGGTCGATTTGTTCTTTGAACTCTTGAGTTATGTGCCAGAATTCATGTGATGGTCTATCATCAAAAATTATTTTTAAGGGTCTTTCTACTGGCAATTTAAGTCTTCTTTCTATTTTGTTGAAAGCAAAAAATATCATCTCAGCTGCAAAAGGATTTGTTATCGAGACATTAGGGACTTTCACTTTTTCAGCCCCCAATCAACATTATTTCTACAACTGCAGAGCTTGTTTTCAGCTCTCATAAGTCCTAGCCATATGTTTTATGTTGGCTTTAGAGCTTTTATATCACCCTCCATCCCCATAAATATCATGACTTTATCATTGTGTATATTATCAGAATAGAGGATGTTAACTAGCTCTTCTCATTCACCATACTTCACCCTTAATACTTTTCACTTTTTTCAAAAATCAAATATATTCTCAGTGATGAGGATTTTCCATCATCGAGGACATATGCAGCTCCACAGAGGAGTTCTGGAACCGTTGTAAACAGTGACAGTGCCATTGGGGGAAGTGTCCAGCTTCCCAGAAGGGTGGTTTAAAAGGAGAGGATACTCCTTTGGATTAACCAGTTGTAGTATAGTTATATCTTGTACTGTTTTCTTTCTTTTTGGGTGAATTTTTTTCTTTCTTTGCTAAAACAGCCACTCAATATTATATATATCTCAAA
This sequence comes from Pan troglodytes, assembly GCF_028858775.2. Taxonomy (NCBI): domain Eukaryota; kingdom Metazoa; phylum Chordata; class Mammalia; order Primates; family Hominidae; genus Pan; species Pan troglodytes. The sequence continues at coordinate 74,723,648 of NC_072414.2, read as the reverse complement.
TTGATAAATTTGGGGGTAGGTGAGTCAATTTTCCAAAAACAGGGTTATCTCAAGCTTCGCTGAACTCATTAAAGTATTTGTTCAGTGGTTTCAAGAGTGGCATCATGAACTAGAGAGATTTCCCAATATTCTGCCTGATGTGTGTACACTGAGAAAGGCCTCCATATCCTTGAAACATATCTTTGAAACTTGTCCCTAGCAACACCCAGGTACAAAGTGCTTAGGGGGTCAGAAAATAATTTTCAAGCTCCTTAAAGCAGTGGCTTGGCCATGGCTTTGGCAATAGATGGCTCTGGGAGGAAATTCCACTCTGCCTGTTAGGAACTGTGTGACCTTGAGCAAGATCCTTAGATGGTGGGCCATTTGCTTATCTGTTCAATAAGCCTGAAGCTACTGACCCGGAAGTGGGTCAGGAGGATTCATGAGATAACAAATGAAGGAGGTGTCTGTCCCATAGCAGGTAACCAAAGGCAACCAAGAACCCTCAGCCCCTCCCTGGGGTGGATCCAGAATTAGTGGGGTCTGAAGTTTGTACAGATTGGAGGGGACTCCTCAAAAACAAGAATATAAAACACAAATATTGAGTATTGAAGAGAATGTTTGTTTAGAATCAGAAAGGAAATTATAAGAAATTACAAAATTTAGAAAGCTGACAACAACCACATTGTGAACTCTGGACTTGATAATATTTAATAATGATATATTAAATGATGTATTAGTTATGTTAATAATGATGTATTAATAGGGGTTCATCAGTTGGAACAATGGCACCACACTAAGGCAAGATGTTAATAATAGGGAAAATCATAGGGGGAAAAAGGGGTGAAGGGGAAGATTGGCGCTGTCTGTACTGTCTGCTCAATATTTCTATAAACCCAATATGGTCCTCAAAAAATATAGTCTATCAATTTTTTTAATGCATACATATATACACTCCCCAACATGCAGATTATATTAGTCCATTCTCACACTGCTATAAAGATACTACCGGAGATTGGTTAATTTATAAATGAAAGAGGTTTAATTGACTCACAGTTCCACATGTCTGGGGAGGCCTCAGGAAACTTACAGTGATGGTGGAGGGTGAAGTAGAAGCAAGTACCTTCTTCACAAGGCAGCGGGAGACGGAGAGAGAGCATGAAAGGGGAAGAGCCCTTTATAAAACCATCAGATCTTATGAGAACTCACTCACTATCATGAGACCAGCATGGGGAAAACTGCCCCCATGATCCATTCACCCTCTACCAGGTCCCTCCCATGACAAGTGGGGATTATGGGGATTACAATTCAAGATGAGATTTGGGTGGGGACACAGAGCCAAATCATAACAGATAAATTTGAAAAGCTATTCTAGATTTTTATATGACATGAAAACATTCCACTCAGAGGCAAGAGTAACTTTCAAATCATAAACAAATAATCCAAGAAAAAAAATGCTGACAACACAAACTTCACAAAAATTCAGAAAAATAATAGCATAATGTTTTTATTAATTTTAACTGCAGGCAGTTATAGATGTATGCGGATACATCTATAGTATTTTTTTCTATAGCATTTGGCTGAATACTCTTTGATGGCCTTGTTATATGATAGCAGTTTTGCAAGACTTACTTCTATAGACAGAATAGAAAAATAATCCTCTGGCATAATTCATTAGAATTTTATTATATTTTTATTGACAGTTCAGAAAGGTTTCATTCATCTTCAAAAATTATTTTGGGTAGGGTCATGTAAACGTTTAATCAAACTTGAGAAAACTTGTAACAAGTTTCTTTGATATTTGAGCAGTAAGATTTCAGAGCATTTTTAATTTCTTGAACTATGATCTCACCTTAAATATTTTTGAATTGAGAAGTGGAACAAGGTTGTACAAAAGAGGGGCCCTGAAATACAAGCATCACAGAAAATTAGCCTCTGTACCCTTCCTTACATAATATTTGTCTAAAAGTCTTTTGTGTTTAACATTTATGTAGTTCAATGGCTCTCCTTTGCATATGATAAAATAATGCCTTTGTGGTTCTCTTAAAAGAAATGCATTGGCTTCTCTTTTCTTCTTTGAAGTGCACAGTGACTTGTGGCCGAGGGTTACGGTACCGGGTTGTTCTGTGTATTAACCACCGCGGAGAGCATGTTGGGGGCTGCAATCCACAACTGAAGTTACACATCAAAGAAGAATGTGTCATTCCCATCCCGTGTTATAAACCAAAAGGTAAGTCTGTGGTGCACTGTAAATTCAAATCAAATGGTATTTTCCAGCTCCCATTCCAATATTGTAGCATTTCCCTTTCAACTTACTACTTTCTTATAAAAATTGTTTTATGGACAGATTGCAATAGACCTTCCCATCTAGATAAAGAAGTTAGATATATGTGAATTATTCATCTGGAGGGAAAACTGAGCTCCTGTTGATTCAGTACAGATGGAGTAGCTCCTATCTATCTAGTTTTATACTAACATTTCTTGGTGGACATAAGAAAATTAAATGCAGTCCCTCCCTTGAAGAAAAAGAAGAAGAATGGCGGGGGAGAGATTAAAAAAGGAGGGGAAGGAAAAGTAGAAGGAAGACAAGAAAGAAGAGCAAGAAACAGAGGAAGAAGTAGAGGAGGAGGAGGAAATTATTCTTTTCCCAAGATTCTCATTCTTCTTTATAGCTACCTCTCCACCGGAGTATAAGATTTTTGAGGGAGGAATGATGTCATCTTTATCATGTGTACTAATGCATGGAATGAATGAAAACTTCCCGTTCCCAGTGGAGATCTATGGATGCATTTATAATCTCTCCAGTAGTTCACATTTGTTCCACATGAAAGAGCAGAAATGGGTAGCATCCAGGGATAGGAGGATTTGGCATCAGCTCTCTGATATATGATCTTCTCTGTACATAATTATTTCCATGTTCTTTAATGTTAACCATCCTCATGAAAAGTATCTTCCATCTTGAAATGGGAGAAAAGATTATTCCCAACTATTAGTAAGAAGGACTCCTCCTTAGTACTTGAGAGAGGATGGTAAAACTCTCTTTTGTTATTTCTGGGTTCATTATTCATACAAATAGCCTCATAATTAGCCATTCAATAAATATTTTTGAGTATGTCTATCTTGCAGAAAAATCACTAGTTGCCATGACAGGTACAAACACTGACTACTTAACTCCATCAGTGAAGTCTTTTTTCCTTCCTTCTGCATTTATGATACTTTCATAGCCACTTTCATAGTGTCCATAGTTTCCTTGAAGCACCCTAAAGTTATTTTTATTTCTCACTTCATAGATAGATTATTCCTTTCTTCACATCAAGGAGGCTTCAAAGGACAGGAAGGGGCAACAGTTTGTTCCTCCATGCCAGATGTAATTGGTAATCATCTCCCTCAACAACTACAACAACAGTAAAAGTCTGAGTAAACTATAACACAGACTCCTTCATCCCCCCCAACTTTCTTAACTTTCATATTATTTGCCTTTCTCTATTAATGTTTGCATTCCATGGGCAAAAATAAAATGTGACCAAAGATAGCAAGCTGATATGGTTGAAGTAAAAGCTTCAATGTATGAACAACAGAAATTGGTATTGATTTATAAAAGGCATTTTTATGTTAACTTTGACAGCATATTCAACTGTATCATGTGATCATTTTGGTTGCATTTTAATAATGTATTAATTTTTTAAAAATACAGCAGAAATGTTTAATTCATTCCAGCAGCCACCTAATGTACTAAGGAACTCAACTTGCATTTGAAAAACATGACCTCTTTATAAATGAAATCTTCAGCCAATATGATCACCTATCCAACTCCTTAATGATTAATAGTAATTAGGCTCATTGTTTATGTTCTCTTTTTCTTAGAAAAAAGTCCAGTGGAAGCAAAATTGCCTTGGCTGAAACAAGCACAAGAACTAGAAGAGACCAGAATAGCAACAGAAGAACCAACGTGAGTCCAGGACCTTTTGTGGGAATAATCAGGGCATAGCCAGTTAACATGATATATGTAATTTTTGTACTCATTGGAGTACAATGATACATTTAATATCCAAATGACCTGGATTTACAGACTCTAGAGAGCTTGAGCTGGCTAGAATTTTTCTTTATTTCACAATTCAGCAGTCCTCCTTTGGCAGTTTCCCTGAGCAGCACAGAAAAGAACAGTGTTACTTAACTCAAAGCAGATCCAGTGGTCTGCTACACTTAAGAGACTGGGGATAATTTCTAGGTTTTAACGCATGTGATTTGACCATGAACCATCATAGTATCATACAAATAAACCAGTCATTCCATGGGTAAGTCATGGTCAATCTCTATAAAATCAATTAAGTTGAAATGCATTAGTCGCCTGAGTGATCATAGGGAAATGGAAAGAACAAGGTACTAAGAGTATTGGAGCTTAGAACCACCCCTGCTAACTACATGACCTAAGACAAGTCTAATTTTTCTGTGTCTTATTCTCCTTACCTATAAAAGGAGCAGGTTGGGCTTGATCTCTCCAGGGTTCATTCCAACTCAAAAATCCAATGACTACCATCTGCATGTGATTTGATGGATCTGGATTGTAACAGTGCCAGTGGAAATTAAGAATCAAGAGGAAATCAAAGAAGCATTCTGGAGGCAGTTATATAGGGACAAAAAGAGAGCAAGAAATCAAAGGTGCTCTGAGATTTCTAGTCCAGGAATCTGTAAGAACAACAGTACCAATGATAGACTCAAGTAATTGAACAGAACAGCTGATTCCATGTGAAACATGTTAAGTGTTTGGTGCTGACAGGCTGTCTATGAAGAGAGCAATTCCCAGAGCATCAGAGGAAAAGGGGTCTCAGCAGTAATCTGGCCACTTTCCCTCTCGGAGCAGGCATTTCTTCTTCAACACCTTCAGCAATGGGCAGAGTTCACCGCATTAAGAGACACCTCATTCTTGTGTTGAGCAACCCGTTATTTGCAAGATCTTTTTCTTCTGATGAGTCAGAATAGACCTCCTAATTTGTGTTCTCTGAAGCAGAAAAAAAAATACGTCTATGCCCCATCCCATGTGACAAGTTTTCACAAATATGAAGAAAGCTGCCATGGATCCCGAGAGCTTTGTCTTTCCCAAGTTCATCATTCTTAGCCTTTTCAGCAGTCTTCATGCACTGTTGTTTTTAGATCCCTTCCCAACCTCCTGTGCTTTTCAGAACCCACTCTCATTTGTCAATCTCCCTTTTAACTGTGGTCCAGCCCAGTGGTGAGCCCCAGGGCAGTGTGGGTTACTTCGCTTTGAGAAGGCACATGTGGCAAAGTGATGTGGGCCAACATAGCTGGCACATCACACTCATGACAGGCACAGACTTCTCCACGTGGACCACTGTCAGTGCTGGCCATGACCACAGAAGAAACTGTGGACCATGTGAGGGGGAATGGCTTCACAGTATTTGAGTAAAAAGATAAGAGTGTTGGGCTCCTGACAGAAGCTTGGAGATTTAGAGGAAGAGGGGGAATCAAAAGAGGAAGATGGTAAGGGAGTAAAGTAGTGGAGAGAGGGAGGAGTAAGACCCAGGAAAGCTTATTATTCCAGAGACCAAAGGAGGAAGGAGTTTAAGGAGGCAAGGAGGCAAGCAGCAGATGGATTCAAATTTCACAGAAAGACAAGGAAAATCCATGAGAAAAAAGAAAAGCCTACTTTGATTAACAAGAAAGGCTTTTTCAGTGAATTTTAGAGTAGTAGCATTCAAAGGGTAGAGAATAAAACATTGTGGATATTTCAGAAATAAATTTCCAAAAAAGAAGAAAATGGAGCAATGGGTATTTAAGTACTAAAGAAGGAGCAAAGATTGGTAGTCAAGCTGATGGAAAAGTGTATATGTATGTGTTTGTTGTTTTTCATTTTGAAGTTAGGGCAATCTTAAATTAAAAAGATATGGTTTTGCACAAGTCAGTTAATAATATCTGTAGACCTTCCAACTGTATAAGGAAGGCATTAGGCTAAATGCTGCTGGCACCTTCTCACATCTCTGATCACCTACAATCCTGTAAGGGAAGGAGTCTATAGAAAGAAAAGGGTTTGAGGCACTTGAGAGAGAGTGTGTAGTTGTCACAGAAGGAAGGTCACAGAGTCCTCTGTCTAGAATGATGGGTCCTACCAAGATCTTTTGCTTTCAAAACACAGATGACAGTTGATAATGCTTCTGTATGTCTTCTTTTGGTTAATAGGATTGCAGTCCGTCCAGTTCCCCAAACTAGAAGCCTAGATTTTTTCTTGGCTCCTTCTCATTCTTCTCTGATGTGTAATTAGCCACTGAGTTGTGCCGACTATATTTACTAAAATCTTTCTTGGTTCCAGCTCCTCCTTTCCATCCAAACTACCATCCTTGTACAGGTCCTGAAATCAGTTCCCAGGACACCTACAACAGCTTTCTAATTTGCTCCTGAATTGCTTCCCTCAAATCCACCCCTACACAACACAGCCACCAGAGTAGTCTATCTAGGTAGGGCACAAGTCTAATTCTTTTTGTTTTTTTGAAACAGAGTCTAACTCTGTTGCCCGGGCTGGAGTGCAGTGGCGTGATCTCTGCTCACTGCAACCTCCGCCTTCCGGGTTCAAGCGATTCTCCTGCCTCAGCCTCCTGAGTAGCTGGGATTACAGGCACGTGCCACCATGTCAGGCTAATTTTTTGTATTTTTAATACAGACAGGGTTTCACCATGTTAGCCAGGATGGTCTCGATCTCCTGAGCTCGTGATCCACCCGCCTCAGCCCCACAAAGTGCTGGGATTACAGGTGTGAGCCACTGCACCTGGCCAAATCTAATTCTTTCTTTGCAATGTTCAGAATATTCAAATGTCTCCCCATCACTCAAAGATGTATGTGGGCTCATATGCCCAATGGGACTTGGCAGGATATTGCCTTTCCTGGTCCCCAGCCTCATGTCTGGCCACCTCCTTTTTTTTGCCTTGAGTGGGATGCTCCAGCCACACTGACTTGCAGGCTGTTTCTTGCCCACAGCAAGCTGCCTCTTGCCTCCTCTTTAATTACACTCCCCTCTTAATTGGGAGTGGCCCCACCTGTTAAGTCTTTTTCTGTAACTTTCTTTTTAATCATAGGAAATTGCAAACCTATTTAAAAGAGGAGAAAACAGTGTAATGAACCCCCATGTCATGTTCATAACCCAGTATCAACAATTATCAACCCAGGGCCACTCTTGTTTCATCAAAACCATCACTACTGCCACTACCCCTGATCATTTTTGAAGCAAACACAGACAGCACATCATTTCATTCATAATTAATGTATCTCAAAAAGAAGTCTTTAAAAAAATAATCAAAATACCATTTTTGAAATGCTATCCTCAATACTTCTATCAGAATCACCCATGGTGCTTTTTAAAATGTGGTGATTTCTGGGCCCCACTGAGTCAGATACTGTAGGAGTGGGGCTCCATCACCAACATTTTCTTTTTCTTTCGGCTGCCAGATCTTTTTTTTTTTTTTAATCATGGTGAGAGATACACAACACAAAACTTACCATTTTAACCGTTTGAAAGTGTACAGTTCAGTGGCATTAAGCACATTCACATTGTTGTGCACCCATCACCACCTCCCATCTCTCAAATTTTCTCATCACCCCCCAACATAAGCTCTGTTCACCTTCAGCAATAACTCCCTACTCCCTCCCACTAGACTCTAGTAAGCTCTATTCTATTTTCTGTCTCTCTTTCATTCACCAGCATTTTAAACAAATACCCCAGGTAACTTTGGCAGGGGAGTGGGCATATCCAAGTTTGGGAACCACTGGATCAGATCGTCCCTAAGGTCCCTTTAAAGTTCAGAAAATACTGTTTACTTTATTGAATTAGAAAAGGGGGATATCAGCCGGGCGCAGTGGCTCACGCCTATAATCCCAGCACTTTGGGAGGCCGAGGTGGGTGTATCACTTGAACTCAGGAGTTCGAGACCAGGCTGGCCAACATGGTAAAACCCTGCCTCTACTAAAAATACAAAAATTAGCCGGGTGTGGTGGCACACGCCTATAGTCCCAGCTACTCAGGAGGCTAAGGCAGGAAAATTGCTTGATCTCGGGAGGCAGAGGTTGCAGTGAGCTGAGATCCTGCTACTGCTCTCCAGCCTGGGTGAGAGCGCAAGACTCCACATCAAAAAAACAAAAAAAAACAAAAAAAAAAAAAAAAAAAAAAGAAGAAGAAAAAAAAAAAGAAAGAAAAAAAGAAAGAAAGAAAAGGGGGATATCATAGGAGCTACAGTGAGGTTCAGGCCCCATATTCATTCCAAGCCTGCCTTTTCTGTCAGCCCCACCTGACTTTGCTGAGGTTCAGGCCCCATATTCATTCCAAGCCTGCCTTTTCTGTCAGCCCCACCTGACTTTGCTGGGGGTTTCTTCCTCCTCGTATTCACAGAGCAAAGCCAGAAGGTTCTTTACTCCTGAAGGACACCACCCTTTCTTCCCCCGTGTTGAAGACTGAGCAGACAGCACCTGTTCCCTGGCCCAAGCAGCTGCCTCTTCCCACCTTCTGCCATCTCTCCCTCTGTGGTCGCTCTGCAATTTTCCTGCATAATTCACACTGCCTGGCAGTTTCTGGCCTGGTCCTGGCCATCTAGTGTGAAGTTTATAGTTTCCTGCCACCACTTCTGACTCTATTCATTCCCTCGATTTCCAAACAAAACCGCAACATATCTCAGCTTCCAGTGCATCCTTTTATTACCACTGTCTTTTGTGGTTTGGGGATGCTTGCTTGTTGACAGTGAAGGAGAGGATGAACGCAGCTGTATTTTACATCCCTCCAGTAGAGCCTGCCAAGCCAGCCTGAAGGAGATAAATATTTCTGCCTCTGTGGTTTACCATGGCTCGAGCTCTGAATTTACATAGGGAGCGGATGTTCAAAAGGCTTTTTTGCTTTTTTTAAAATTAGGAAAATAAAAATTATAGTGTATAAATCTAAGCCAAGGGAACTGCAGTACTGACCTTCTTAGCTTTCAGCTGTGGAATGTGTTGACAGTTGATATGGTTCATTGGTTCATGGTTGTTTTAAAATTCCTCCCTGGAGCCTCTTCGTTTGTTTCTATGGGATTCTTAACACTTCAGCAAACTTGTTGCCCTCGCTGTCGTTTTTCATATACAAAAACTAAGGAAATAGGATGGACTTAGTTAGTACACCTTGTATGTTTCCTTCACTGCTGACTTAACTTCTCCATTTGTGGAGATTATATTTGCTAAAGTCAAATTAGGTGACGTTTCAGGAATGTGTTTTTCTAACAACAATGATAACAACAACTAATATTGAGGAGTGCTTTGTGCCAGACCTTGTTCTGAGTGTTCTACGTGGATGAAGTTGTTTAATGCTCACAACAACCCTATGAGGAGGTGCTATTCTTATTTTCATTTTGGGGCTGAGGAAACAGGCGTAGAAACATAAAGGAATTGTTTTGGAGATATTAAGTGGTGGACAGTGATTCTACGGCACGTAAGACTAGAAAGAGCTGCAGTTTCGTGTCAGATGTCCTGAATTCAAGTTTCACCCATCCTTGGGTTTATCTAATGGAGTAGACAGAGAAGTGAGTGACTGCATGATGGTATTGTAAGGTTGCAATGCATTATAATTACGTTATGGTGTTATTCGGGATCAGGGATGGTTTCCGGAAATAGATGGTACATGAACTGAGATCCTAGAGTGTCCTACAATGTCAGAAGAGCAGCATGTCAGGTATTTGGAATAGAGGCTTGTGTGCAGGCTCACTGGCCCATGTAGGCCACGCAGGTTGCTAAGGTGGTCTGAGGTGGGTGAGGGGCGAGGGGGATGGGCCCGGGGAGCAGTAATGGCAGCAAGGATGCAGCTGGAGGAGCCAGCAAGTCTTGAGGGTCTTCCATGGTTCACTAAGGAGCTTGGACTTTATCAGGAGGCTGTGGGAGCCATGTAAGGATTTTAAGCAGAAAAGTGACATAATCTCAATTACATTTTTGAAAGATCCCTCTGGTGGTCTGCAGTTTATTTCCAATTATTCACAATGATAAATAAAACTGCAGCGAATTCCAAATTGCACATCTCTAATTGTCTCATTGGACATATTTTCTGGCGTGGAATTTCTGGGCCAGGGATAAGCATTTAATTTCTACTGTCAAATTTCCTTTTAGAGAGAAATCAGTGCTGGCTTCTCTCGCCAGCAGCAGTACTCCAGCTTGCCTTTTTCCCCGTACGTTCATCAAAATCAGGAGATTATCTTTTTTTTTAAATGTTATTTTGTAGTTTTTTTTATGGTTCATGTTTTGCACTTAACTTTGATCCATGGGAAATTTACTTTCACATATAATATGTAATCTCAATCTAACAATTTTTTCCAAGTAATTAACCAACTGCCCCTAGCACTATCTGTTGAGTAAACTACCCACTTTGGTTTTAAAATGACGTCATTGTACAAATAATACTCCAGTGCCAGTACCATATTATTTGAATTACTGTGTCTTTTAAATACTTTTTTCTATTAAACTGTGCAAGTACTCTGTAATTGTTATTCCTTTTAAAAATGTTCTTGATTGTTCTCACCTAACCTTACATAAAACTTTAGAGTTGTATTGTCTGTTTCCAACTTCCCCCCCCCAAAAAAATTGCTTCAGCTGTTTGGCTCAGAACTGCATTTTTTCTAAATTAATTAGGGGAGAATAAACATCTTTCTAATTTTGAGTCTTCCCATTCAGGGGCATGTGGTCTCTCCATTTATTCAGGTTTTTAGGCTTAGAATCCCCTGAGTATTTTATACCTCAGTTTTCCTCATCTGTAAAATCAGGAAAATAATGATATTTATGCATAAGGTCATGGCAAGAATTATATTAAATAATACATGTAATATGCTTAGCATAGTGCCTGGCAGCTAACAGTAAGTGTGGCTGAATTCTGGGAAAACTGGTAATTTTAGTATATGTATCTATATATTTATATAGTGCAACACACACACACACACACACACACACACGCACACACGCTCAGAGTTATGGGCTAATTTATTGAACTGTTTTGGTTTTTTCCAAAAATTTTCAGTTAATTTTAGTAGTTTTCATAGCTGTGTCATTTTCAAATATGATAATTTTGTCTATTATGTTTATTCTTTCCTAATATTTATACCTGCTTTTTTCCTCTTCCACTATATTTTCATTTGTATTTTCCTTATCTCATTTTGTTTATTCTTTTACTTTTTACATATCTGAAGTCATTCTGTGTTATTTGTATTATCTGTAGGTTTTAAAATTACCAGCTGGGTGCAGTGGCAGGCACCTGTAGTCCCAGCTATTGGGGAGGCTGAGGTGAGAGGCTCACTTGGTTGAGCCCCAGAGTTCAAGGCTGCATTGAGCTGTGATCACACCACTGCACTCCAGCCTGGGTGACAGAGCAAGACCCTGTCTCTGGAAAAAAAAAAAAGAGAGAGAGAGTCTATTTTTAAAAGGAAAGTTTAATCCATTTAAATAGATTTTTTATTACTGATAGTTCTGGTCTCCATTTTAAATGTTTCCTTGTTTCTGATGTTTTCCTATATGATCTATATGAACTTGATTTGTTTTCTATAATAGCAGGAGATTTGTCTACTATAATTTCATTTTTTAACACATTCAAACCTATATAATTTTTATCATAAACATCTAGAATGGTGCCATTTCTGCTAATTTCTCCAGGTTTAAAATGAGTAAATTGGCATTGTTTTGTTGTTGTTGTTGTTGATTTTTCACTTTGAGACAGAGTCTCGCTCTGTCACCCAGGCTGGAGTGCAGTGATGTGATCTCAGCTCACTCCAACACCACCTCCCGGCTTCAAGCAATTCTGCCTCAGCCTCCCTAGTAGCTAGAACTGCAGGCATGCACCACCACACCTGGCTAATTTTTTTTTTGTATTTTTAGTAGAGACAGGGTTTCACCATGTTGGCCAGGCTGGTCTCAAACTCCTGACCTCAAGTGATCTGCCCACCTTGGCCTCCCAAAGTGCTGAGATTACAGGTGTGAGCCACCACGCCCTGCCAGATTTCATTCTTTTTAATGGCTGAATAGTATTCCATTGTGTGTATAGGCTATATTTTCTTTATCCATTTATCTGTAGGTGAGAACTTAGGTTGATTTCATATCTTTACTGTTGTGAATAGTGCTTTGATAAACATACAAATGCAGATATATTTTTGATATAATGATTTATTTTCCTATGAGTAAATAGCCAGTAGTGGAATTGCAGGATCAAACGGCAGTTTTATTTTTAAGTCTTTGAGAAATCTCCATGGAGGTTGTCCTAATTTACCTTCCTACTGACAGTGTTTAAGTGTCCCAAGATATGTTTTTCTTTCACTAATACATGCTGCCTTCTTCTCTTGTGCTGAAGAATGATTTTAGCAGTTGGATATTTGTGTTTTGTTTTCTTATTCTGGAATTAGAAAAATAAATTATCTAAAAGAGCATTGTCAAATTGTCTTTGGATTCATATGCTGTCATCCTGGATGATCTTTAAGTGCTTCTGTATCCTCTGATACAGGTGAGGCCGTGTAGAATAATGCTAGCAGCTGTTGTATACCCTTTGATTACTTCTCTGTACCTCAGTTTTCTCATCTGTAAAGTGGGCATAATAATATTTCCTGATATGGTTGTTGTTATAAGAAAATGATAGAATTTGTTTGAAGCCCTGAAGACAGTGTCTCACAGGAATAAGAATGCAATGAATGTCTGATGTTACTATTTTTATTTTATTGTACTTATTGAGCTTTTAACTCAGACATCATTACATTTAATTCTCACCCAATACCATTAGGTAGGTAATATTATTGTTCTTATTTTACAGAAAATTTTTACCTTTGTATTTGAATAACAGTTTTACTGGACATAATATTCACAGGACTCTGATTCTATCTCTCTCTCAAAACTCTTACTCTATCTTTTCCTGGTTTTGAATGTTGTGTGCATCTGAGGTACCCCTGTCTTTGTGTTCCTATAGGAGACTTGCTTTTTGTGCCTAGACACCTAGACAATTCTTTCTTCATGCTCAAAGTTTTGTTAGCCAGGTGTATTCATTTTCCATAGCTGCTAAGACCACAAACTTAGCGGTGTAAAACAACACAAATGTATTATCCCACAGTTCAGTGGGTCAGAAGCCCAGTAGATTCAGCTGATGTCTCTGTTCCAGTTACTAGTAGGCCAGGATCAAGGTGTCTGTCAGTCTGAAGTCTTCTTTGGCAAGAGTCTGCTTCCAGGCTCATTTGAATAATTGGCAGAATTCAGTTCCATGCATTTGTAGAACTGAGATCTTCATTTCCTTGCTGACTGTGGGCTGAAAGATTGTTTTCAATTTCTAGAGGCCACCTGCATTCCTTGGCTCATGGTCTCATCCATCTTTGAGCCAGCAACAGTGGGTAAATTCCTGTTACACTTCAAATCCCTCTCGCTTATCAGTCTACTTACATTTCTGACTCCAGCCAGAGTGATATCCTTGTTTTTAAGGATGTCTATGATTAGATTAAGCCCACCAAAGTAATCTGGGATTATCTTCCCATCTCGAGGTCACACCTGTAAAGTCCCTTTTGCTGTGTATGGTAATGTATTCACACATTCTGGGGATTAGGGCATGGGAGTACTTGCAGGGGTGAGGAGCCATTATTCTGCCTACAATTCTAGGTTTTTATGCTCATCATTTTTATTACTTTTTCCTGGAAGACAGTGTACCTTTTCAGGATGTATTTCAGTCACTTTTTTCATATTTTATTTCTGAGCAGCTTTTCTGTTTCATGCGTTGGAATCTCTACATGAAGAATCCAGTTATCTTCAATATTGGATTACCTAGGTTCTCTTTAACTTAGTCCCTTAAAATTGTGCTTCAGAAAATTAATTTTATAGAGATGTAGTTTACATACAATAAACTGTGTCTATTTAAAGTGCACCATCAATGAGTGTTTTTTCTTTCTTTCTTTTTTTGAGGTGGAGTCTCACTGTGTTGCCCAGGCTGGAGTGCAGTGGTGTGATCTCAGCTCACTGCAACCTCTGCCTTCTGGGTTCAAGTGATTCTCCTGCCTCAGCCTCCCGAGTAGCTGGGATTACAGGCATGCACCACCATGCCTGGCTAATTTTTTGTATTTTTAGTAGAGACGGGATCTCACCATGTTGGCCAGCCTAGTCTTGAACTCCTGACCTCAGGTTATCCACCCACCTCAGCCTCCCAAAGTGCTGGGATTATAGGCATGAGCCACCATGCCCGCTGATGGGTTTTGACAGATGTATGTACCCCTCAAACCCCAGTCCCACTCAAGATCCAGAACATTTCCATCCCTACAAAAGTTTTCTTTGCAGCTTCTCTTTCTCTCTCAACACTGCATTCACTTCCAAGTCTGGCCTCTGTGTCATTAATTTGATCTTCAGCCATGTTTCTTCTGTTTTTTCCTAGTTCTGAATTGTTAGACTTGTGACAATAGTGTTATTATGTTTCACAGTTGGTTTCCATTTTCCCTTTTACTCTGTTGTTTTATCATCTCATCTTGAAGCTCTCACATCAGTGAAATGATATTCTTTTTAAGTTCTTCCATGTGCAAAGACGTAGGTAACACAGCCTTTTCCTCTGGCTGTGTTTTGCCCAGACATGGCTCTTTGAATGTATTCCTTTCTTTCTTTAAAAAAAAAAAAAAATTGGTGAGGGGAGACAAGATTCAGAATTGTATGAACACTATAATATCTTTAATTTAAATAAAAAATAATACATAGAAGGAAATCATGCTGGATTATGTGTAATTATTTTTTAGTTGCCATGTGTTTATTTATTTTTTTTAACCTTTAAGTCACTTCTTGTTACTTTGGACAGAACTAACATTTACTTTTTAACAGGACTTTTAAAAAGATCATTGAAAACCAACTTGAAATATACAGAAAAACTAGGAGGACATTGAGTATAACCATTATTTGCCCTGCTGGGAGTTTAGGTGAACCTTTTTTTTTTTTTTTTTTTTGAGATGGAGTCTCACTCTGTTACCCAGGCTGGAGTGCAGTGGCACAATCTTGGCTCACTGCAACCTCCACCTCCTTGGTTCAGGCGATTCTCCTGCCTCAGCCTCCCAAGTAGCTGGGATTACAGGCATGCACCACCATGACTGGCTAATTTTTTATTTTTTATTTTTTTAAAGTAGAGACGGAGTTTCGCCATGTTGGCCAGGCTAGTCTCGAACTCCTGACCTCAGGTGACTCACCCGCCTCAGCCTCCCAAAGTGCTGGGATTACCGGCGTGAGCCACCACGCCTGGCCAAGGTGAACTTTCTTACCTCATCTCCTCTCGAGATTCTCAGTCACCAAGATATAGAAGTCCAATTTGAATGAAAATATCTACTTCCCATTAAAACAAAATCCCAATTTTTAATTTTTTATAACCAAGGAGAAAAGAGAGAAAAAATTAATGACCATAAGGTAAAATATGCACATGCTTAGAAACTTTAAACCTTTTAAAAATATAAAGTGAAAACCTCTCTCTTTACACACTCTAGTTCCTGACACTTTCAGTTGCTTCCAGAAGAGAGAAATTATACATAAACCAGCATACATACAAACATGCTACATATGGGGCAGTTCATGTACTATGATCTCTTTTTTCTAAAATCAAAAAATAGTATATAGGTATATATAGATAGTGTATGTTATAGACTGTGTGTATGTAGCATATATGTATAATGTATTTATTTCATTTAACAGTCTTCAAGAGAAGACTGTTATCAATTCATACCTAAACCCATGTCCTTTTAAATGACTACATATTATTACACTGTAGGGATTTCTCGTCTTTAACCAGTCTCCTTTCCAATTCTACCATGAGAGTAGCAGAGAAAGAAAAGACACATCAAATATTAACTCCAGCATTGCCCCATCCTGAGGAGTTGAGCAAGCCCTCACATGGAATCTGAGAATTAGAGAGAAGGGTTCCCCACTAACAATTTTCAACACAAAGAACAACATGTTTTGTGTTGATTGATGTTTCTTTGCAGGACATGTATATAGTAATGGCATTTCATTCTGCTGATTGGGGGTGTGCTTATTTGGACAACTATATTTAAGTCTTGCCTGGGGAAAGAAGGTTGGATGACTCTGTGAGAACCTTACAACCCTGTCTTTCTGAGGTTAGAAATATTAAGCTTTGGAACTGCATCTTAAACAAACATCTTAGCAGTGTTTTCTCAAGTCATTTAGTAGAACATAACCCCATGGATAAGGGTCTATATTCACTTAAGTTTATGAAATGATGCACATAATATTTCTCTCTTAAGTATTTGTAGTTTACATTTATATTTCATAGTCTTTGGAAAAGTTTTACAGTGAATAAATCTGTTGAACATTATCGAGCCCTAAGTTTTCAAAACTTATTCTATTACTGAACTCTTTCTCCTCTATCACTTATTAATATCTCAAGATACAAAGTGTTTTTTCAGAGTATCTTAAATATATCTGTCCCTACGGAATCTGGTTTTCAAAATTCTGTGCAGGGGTCCAGTAAAGGACCAGATAGTAAATATTTTAGGCATTGTAGGCCAAATGGTTTCTATTGCAAATATTCAGTTCTGTTGTAGCACAAAAGCCATAGACAATAGGTGGAAAAATGAGTGTGGTTATATTCCAGTAAAACTTTAGTTATGCACGGTAAAATTTAATTTTATGTAATTTTCACATGTCACAAAATATCTTTTTTTCTGCCAACCATTTAAAAACATAAAAATGATTCTCAGCTGGTGGGCTGTACCAAAGATAGGTGGGCCAGATTTGACCTGCTAGTCATAGTTTGATGACCTTTGATTTAGTAGATAATAATTCAGAATAAGAATTAAATGCTTTGTTCAGCAAGATTGTGCAATATTTCTTTTGTTTTGAAGAAGATCCAGAAGCTTCGTGCACTTGTGTATTCAACATAAAAGAATATTAAGGCTTCATCCACTCTGTAGAAAGTATTTAAGATACCCTAAAATTTAGCTCCTAAACTTGAGACAGTTTAATACTACTCTGCCCATTACAGAGGATAAGCTCAATACTAATTTACTGAATAAATATTGGTGAAAATCTCCATATTATAAAATAAATTAGATTAGAAATGATCTCCATATGATGGTTTATTTATTACTAAATCTTAAAGAAAACCTTTATAATTTTGCAAAGGCCATAGCACAGATTCGAATTATAAAATGGATGTAAAAGTAGAATATATGTTTAGTGAATTACTCTTTCTGTTGCTAGTAAGATTTGAACGTTTGTTAACTGCATTATTGACCATCAACAAAAGTATAAAATTCCAAATGTGTGGAATTCCACCGAGTGAAGCTGGTTATTTTTGCCTTCGTTGAATGTGTCACTCCTCCTTTTCTGGCCTATATTTAATGACCCTCAGTGTCCTTTTCTGGTGGCTTCCTGGTTTTCCCTAGGTTCATTCCAGAACCCTGGTCAGCCTGCAGTACCACGTGTGGGCCGGGTGTGCAGGTCCGCGAGGTGAAGTGCCGTGTGCTCCTCACATTCACGCAGACTGAGACTGAACTGCCCGAGGAAGAGTGTGAAGGCCCCAAGCTGCCCACCGAACGGCCCTGCCTCCTGGAAGCATGTGATGAGAGCCCGGCCTCCCAAGAGCTAGACGTCCCTCTCCCTGAGGACAGTGAGACGACTTACGACTGGGAGTACGCTGGGTTCACCCCTTGCACAGCAACATGCTTGGGAGGTATTTGAACCTTTGCTTAAGGGACAGTTGTGTTGTGTGTTGCTAGTGGTTTGAGAAATTACTCAATCAGATAAGCCAAATATGCAAATTAGCAAAAGTCTAAAGGAGGTGAAGTCATTCAAATAACTGAAAATGATACTTTTTCTTTTTCTTTCTTTTTTTTTGTAGTGATTATTTTAGAAAGGTAAAGGAGAGTGGGACTATATACTAACCAAAAAAATTATGTTTGTTTGCCTAAGAATCTGCATGACTGAGATGGTTCATATGAAATAAATAGGAAAATGCAGAATGGATAAGTTAAGGCAATCTTGTTCATAAATCAGTCTTATAGATTGAGGTAGCCTGGAATTGCAATATCTGATGCAACTCTAGATCAGAGTTTGTCCTCAGAAAATATTTGGGTTCATATCCGCACATTGGGCCAGCACCTAGGGGAACAAACTAATCACCATGATTTATGTTTGTGTACATAGAAGGTGACATAGACAGCCAGGAAACCTTGTTAGGATTAGAAAGTGGTTGTATAGCCAGGTGACCCCTTTGGGGTGAGAAGTTGGCCCCCTGATGATTTATACAATCTAGGATCCAAAAGGGAGTGAAGGAGTGGTTAACAGGAGTCCAGAGAGCCACTCTTGAGGGCTCTGTTGAAAGTAAAAAGATAGAAATAACAAATAAGAAAACTATATCTTTTACTTACATGAAGGAGACTGGGTCTGACCAGGAATCCAGAGCCCCTGTCACCCCGTCCCCTCATCCTTTGACCCCTGACTGTGCCTTCCAGCCAGCTGCTATGTAAAGAGCTTGGTGCCTGAATGTGCTCTGCTCTTGATCCAGCCAATGGTGGGAAAAACACAAGGAGATGCTGTCTTAGAGCTCTTGGCTCAAGATCATGCTTTACTCCTCCCAACAGTCCTGAGCCCATTGCTTGAAACTCCCTATCAAGTTGTGGAGCTCATGGCCCATTCATTGTGCCTGAACCCCTCACTCTTGAGCCTGAATTCTCAATCCTTATCATTCAGTCTCTATGGCTTGATTGTATCTGTTTTTCTCTTTCCTGTCTAATTCAACTTCTATACCTGCGTATCCTTGCCACTTTTTGTATAACATTGCTAGCCTGGCAGTAAACCCAGCTAAAGTGGCATGTGCCTTACCCCCAGGCTGCCCCTAAACTACTGCCTTGCGGACAGAGTTGCACATGTGGACTTTAGGTGCCTTAGCTGCCTCTGGACTCTTTCTCCCCTTACTTGCTTCTGTCTGGTTGCTAAAAGTCCATGCCATCTAGCTAAGAATTTAGCCTCTCTGGTTTACTTGAACCTTAAACATCTGCTGCATCTTTTCCCTCCACAGCACATTGTCTGGGTTGCCCCCCACACTACCTTGTGTCTGTTCTTGCCCAAGCCAAACTCCTGCCTGCTCTTGAGTTCAGAACCCTGGACACGTTTTTGTTTGTATGTTGTTTTTTGTTTTTTTTGTTTTTTTTTTTTTTATGTCTTGGAAACCTCAACTCTAACATGCCCTTGGCAATTTGGGAACTGGTGCTTTCTCTTGATGAGTTTGGGGAAACCCTCTAGAGATAGCCACGGAGATGCAAAGATGGTCCCCTATTCAGTCACAATAATACATGCCTGGAACTTTCTACTGTGTGACTACAAAATGCCAGCTGTCTCCATTGCTTCTGAGTCACCACATTGCTGCAGTCTCACTAGAGACTTGGAGCTGTGTCTTTCATTAGGAGAGCAGAAGCAAGCCCAGCTGTTGCTTGCACACCCCAACATCTACCTTGTAATCTCAAGCTTTTAGGTGCTGTTGGTAGAATCCCTGTTTCATCTTCTTCTCCTGACTGGCAAGATCCCCTCAAGCTGGGAAAGCATAGCATGCTGGGTACTTGGAACTCAGCAGACCAATCAGAGTTGCTCAAAGAGAGATGACCAGGTGAATTCTAATTCAGCTGAGAGAGACTGCTGTCAGACCTCATTTTTGGAGGCTTTTACTAAAATACTAGAATCTACCTTGTGTTCTCAGTACCCACTGAGGTGGCCCTAGATTCCACCTCCAGGATGCCTGAACTCATGTGATAAATTCCTCTTTTTTTTTTTTCAGTAACAGCTTTATCGAGATAGAATGCGCACACCGTACAATTTATGCATTTAAAGTATACAGTGTAGTGGTTTCTAGTTACAAAGTTGTGCAGCCGTTAACATAATCAATTTCAGAACACTTGCCCAAAGAAACACTGTGTCCTTAAGCAATCATACCCCATTTTCCCTCAAATTCTAACCCCTGGAAACCACTACTGTCTATTATGGACATTGCATGTAATGGAATTATGTAATATGTGGTCCTCTGTGACTGCAATCTTTCACTTAGCATAGTGTTTTCAAGGTTCATCTATGTTTTAGCATGTTTCAGTACTTCATTCCTTTTTATGGCCAAGTGGTATTCCATTATATGGATATACAACATTTCACCCATTCATCGGCTGATAGAAATTTGAGTTGTTTGCATGTTTAGGGTATTGAGAATAGTGCTGCTGTGAACGTTCATGTATATGATTTTATATGGACATATGTTTTTATTTATCTTGGTTATATACCTTGGAGTAGATAGAATTACCTTTGAATCCATTTAAAACATACAAGTTTTTTGACACTTGACTAATTGAGGTTGATTATCCTTAGTGGCACTGTGCACCTTTTGCCCTGCTATGAGAAGAGAAACTGCCTTGCATCTGTCAGAAATGCAATGCAGTATTCAGGTGGGTGATGTTAAGGTGCCCATTTGCTTTATGATATACTCTTGTGTATCAGGAACACATTTTACAAACTTTAGAAAAGCTCAAGTTGGTAGCCTTTTACTACTCAGGTAAGCAGCAATTTAGCCTTATAAGGGTATATTTTATCGTTTAATCCTGGAATAATATTATTGAAATGAACCTTGGACACCTACTAACCCAAATTTTATAGTTGAGGAAGCTGAGACTCAGAGTCCATCATGAAGCCAAAAATAGAAAATGAATAACTTGATTCTCATTACTTAGCTGAACTATAAGTACATGTAATAAGCTTCTTAGCTTTACAAAAAGTAATATTTTTAATTTCTTGGGTTAAAAAGTAAATTTTTAATTTCTTGGGTTAAAAAAGTTATTTTTAATTAACTTGAGATTAAAGTTCCTTATAATAAATAACCAAATCCTATGAAACTGAAGAGCTAAGGCAAAAACCAAAATCCTTTATAAAGGCTGGGATGGAAATTGTGGGTGAGGTGACTCATGCCTGTAATTCCAGAACTTTGGGAGGCTGAGGCAGGAGGATCTCTTGAGGCCAGGAGTTCGAGATCAATCTGGGCAACATAGCAAGACCCAGTCTTTAGAAAAAAAATGAAATAAAATAAAATAAAGGCTGGGAATTGGGTACCTGCTCTGTGTTAGACTCCATGGTTCTTCACCAAGTTCTGCACTAAATCTTCAGGGATATAAAATAAATAGAACATATTCTTTGCCTTGATGGAGCACAGCTTTTGGTTGTTTTGGTTTGACTGTCCCAACCACACTGCTTATAGTCAGTGGTACTTGCCTCTGTGATCTATTTCAATGTGGTTCAGTAAGTTCAGCTTCCATAAGTCCACTAATGTGTGAGTTATGAATGTGGGCTTTTAGCCTTCACCCTGGATAGCAGAGAGGATAAGTCTGCAATGACTGACAACCACAATAAAATGAAATTTACACAGGCATATATTTATTTCTTCAACATTCTTATTTCTGCTGGAAAAGTAATATACAAATTACAAGTTTCTGAAAAGATAAATTTTGGTCACATTCTGATATTCTGTATACTTATATTTTCTAACCTATCTTCACATCATACAGGAAATAAGAATAAATCCTTTTGTTGTAATTACTGATGCTTAAGATCCTTGCATAAGTCTCTTTTCACATTGGAGTAGCAACAGAGAATTCTTTTTTAATTCCTAAAAGCATGAAGAATCCAGACACCAATCTCCAGCTTCCAAAGTGTGTGTATGTATGTATGTATGTATATGTATGTATGCATGTACTCATGCAGCAGTATCTGTGTGTGTAGATACATCATGTGTGTGCACACACATACTCATGCACATCCTGGAAGATATGCCTACCTTTTTAGTACCCTCTGGTAAGGTTTTATAATTTATTACATCATAAACATTCCTTACCGAAGTTCTTCTTTTATATTTTATATTGTTTGTTGTTTTTATGACCTCATTTGTTTACCTTTATGTTTTCCAACAACACAGGCTAGGAGTATATATGTGGACATTTGAGACCTGACCCCATTATGAACCCCAGCTCTGCAACTCTGTTTGTGCCATTTGTTTAAATTTGTAGAGTTGTGGTTTATTTTGCTAAAATGATAGGAGTCATACCTACCTCATTAGGCTTAATGAAATAATTAAATGTGATTATTAAATAAGGTGATGTTCAAAGAGTGTTTAATCACAGTGTGTGGTACACTGTATGTAATAAATGTTAGTGGGATGACTATCTTATAATAATAGAGCATTCCTCTTATGTTGGAATGCTATTGATTATTTCTCTTTTTAAAAATCTGACTAAATTGTTGAACACCTTAATACTTCTAATCATTTTTCAGCTTATTTTTATGAGTTTTCTAAGTAAATGATCATCTGCTATTAATGATGATTTTATCTTTCCCTTTCCAATAGTTATTTAAGTTTCACATTTTATTGGCTTGTCTAGAATTCCAGGAACAATTGTAAATAATGTGGATAATGCCAACCTTGTTTTGGTCCTGGCAGTAGTAGAAATCTCTTTATTGTTTCATTTTAAAACAATGTTCTACAAATATTTATTGTATGTTTCTATGTGCCAGGCACTGACCTAGGTGATAGTGACTCAGTAGTTCCTAGCTTTGGAACTGAACTCTAATAGGGAAAATGCATTCATCACATAATCATACTCACACATATATAGAATTACCACTGGTTACAGCAATTGCAAAAGAAGTATGTGGTGCTATGAAAAGGGGCATTTGACCTAATTACACTTGAATTTAAATCTAAAAGGTGAGGCATTAGCTAAACAAAAGGGGGTTTGGAGGGGGTGGCACACGGATAATTTCCAGCAGAAAGAGCATATGCAAAGGCCAGCAGAAGGGTGCATGGTACATTCCAGGAATGGAAGAAGCCAGGCACAGTTGGAGTACTGAGAATGAAACAGGGTTTAGTGTGGCATGCTGCTAGACAGGAAGGCAGAGGCCAGACAATTATGGCCTTACAGGCTATGTTGATTTGAGTCTATCCCAAGATCAATGGGAAGTCATTCAAGTAATTAAAGTGGGAGTTATGTGACCAAATTTTTATTTATTTCAAAAAGGTTAGTCCAGCTGTATTGTAGAGAATGGATTGGAAAGGATAAGGATGTTGTGAGAGCGATCACATAGGAAGCTATTGCCTATTCCAGACAACAGCTTAGACCGGAATGGTGACCATGGTAGAGATGGAGTATGGTGAATGACTTTGAGAGACATGTAGGAGATAAAAGGATCTGTCAGTGGAGTGGGTAAGCAGGAGTGTGATGGCAAGTCTGAGTCCTAAGACTATTTTCTGAGCTGGTGAATGCTAAATGTTGGTGAGGGAACCCATGAGTTCATTTGTGGACATAATGCTTTTAAGATGCCTCTCGACTTCCAAGTGGAGATGCTAAGTAGTCAGTTGGTTGTGTGGGTCTGAAGTGAAGAGGAGCGGTCTGAACTGGAATGGTACATTTATGCATCATCTGTGTATCCAAGGATTGAAACCAGGGGCATGGACACGAATTTTCAGGAGAATACCTATGAGAAGTGCAGAGGGTCTAGGACTAAGTCTTGAGGAAATTCAACATTCAGTGTCTGGGTGGAGGACACTAAGCCGCAAAGGTCTATGAGAAGAGATCAGCGAGATATGATAAAAACAGAAGTCTGTGGTGTGGTGGAAACCAAGGTCAGCTGTGTTGCTTGCCACGCAGAGGCGGAGAGGTGAGGGTTCAGCACTGGTACTGGGTTCAGCAATGTGAAGCCACTGGGGACTTAAGGAAAGGTCATTTCAGTGGAGGGGCAGAGATGGAAACCAGATTTGAAAGGGTTGAGGAAAGAATGATAAGTGACAGAGTGGAGATGAATAGAGGAGATTTTTTTTTGCAGCAAAAATTGGCCATGTTAAAGAAAACAGACAGGAGGAGATGACTAAGATGGCCTTGTGGGTTGAGGCAGATCTGTGTGGGTGTGGGTGAAGGGTGGTGGTAATGTCAGAGACCCTTGGGTACATTTAAAAGGCAACAAGAAAGCTCTAGAATGAAAGTGAAAGGCAAAGCAATAAGTTTTCTAAGAAGATTGAAGGGGGTGAAACTCCAAGCACAGTCGTGGAGATTGGTCTTAAATCATTGGAAGGGCAGCTTCTAATTGTAATAAGCAGGGAAAAGCCTAGTGAGGATATAAGAGTAGGTAGGTTTGTATGCTTATAAAAGGAAGTTCCCATCTGGTTGTTTCTGTGCTTTTGTGCATATGAATATTTGCTGAAAGTGATTGGTAGGTGAATGACAGATGTTTGAGGTAATGAGGTAATTTTATTATATACTGCTGATTATAATATGCTATTATTTAATTTAAGATATATATATGTATGTATGAATGATACTGATGCATGTAAATGCACTCTATTTTGCATAGTGGAGTACAAGAATTCCTTTCTACAAATGGTAACGTGGGAACAAAGATTGCATTGGCCCACTATGGGCTCATTTGAGCATACTCCCAATAGAGATGTGTTCCCGACATGGTACATTAGCAACTGCCATTTTGTTTTCTCCAAATCCCTTCAAATCATGACAGGCCTCGAGCTGTAGTTTCTTCCAGCTCCTCTTGACATAATTGGTCACTTCCGCTCAGGCTCCAGTGGTTTATGATGCCCTTCCTAAGGCCAAATGGCTTTCAACAATCCTTAATCTTTAACAGCTGTCTCCTCAATTGGTTCCTAAAAAGAACTCACCTATTTGAAGTGCTACAAAACTTGCATTTTAACACCAAACAGGATACCTTTGGATCCATAAAATATTATGCTTCACTCCTTTTCATTACTCGGGACTTTACAGTAGTACCCCTTCAGTCAAACTAGCTAACAGCAGAAAGAGAAAAAAATTAACTGTTCTTTCCAAATATGATCCTAGGCCTGTGTGTATGTGTGTATTTTGGAAACAAAGAACATCGTTATATATAATATAGCATTATACATGCCCACACTGTATGAAGCAGACCTCTTTTTTCCTCGTATAGGTTTAGGTATCATCAGGTTTTGGTAGTTTTGTGAGATGAACTGGCATTTTCTATACCTTTAAATAATTTTAAATAGTTTATATCATAGAAATCATCTGTTTAAAATGTTTGAAAGTGCTAGTTCCTACAACTCTCTAAATCTTGTCCTGTTTTTGGGATTGAGGGGGAGCATCATGGCTCCATCTTTAACATTATTTTCAAGTTTCCCCCCACTTATTGTTATATTCAATCTAAGTTCTTATAATAATTTTTAAATAAATTACATAATTTAGATTCACTTGGGACAAAAACCATCCATTTCATGAGGATACTGAAATTTATTTTCTAGAGTTGTTCATCGAGTCTGAAGTGGGCTGTAAGCCTCCCTGTTCTCCCTTTTCCTGCCACAAATAATGTGTAATCTATTTACTCTTTGGCCTAAGACTTTATACAAATTCTAATGTGTGGAGTTGGGGAGTTTAATTGTTTATTATTCACTTATGTTGGACTATATTATAGTCCGAGAATGTTACCTGCATAATTTATGACTTTTGAAACTTACTGCAGTTTCCTAGACTAATAGAGGATCCGTTTTTGTTAATGTTCCACGGATGCTTCAAGAAAGCATATTGTATCTATTTCTAGGGCCCAAGACTACTTGATTTTTAAAGCAACATAATTTTCTTACACAAATTATTTTTCCTTATTTATTTTACAACTTGGCATATTAAATACTGATTGGCACATAAAAGGCTCTGACTATGGATTTTTAAAAATCTCTCCTGGTATTCTTACACTGTGTGTGTATGTGTGTGTTATGTTATTTGACATGTTGAAATAGTCAAGACTGTTGTTTGCAAATGGCAGAAACCCAACCAAGCAAAAAGAACATGTCAGCTTATGTATTGGCTCTGCTGCTTCTCTTGGAGTCTGTGTTTTTACCCTTTAAATATTAATTTATTTCTTGATGAAGGATAAAAAATATGTATATATTTTGAGACAGAGTCTTTCTCTGTGCCCAGGCTGGACTGCAGTGGTACAATCATAGCTTGCTGCAGCCCAAGCCTCCTGGGCTGAAGTGATCCTCTCACCCCAGCCCCCCGAGTAGCTGGGACTGTAGGCACACCCACCACACCCAGCTAATTTTTGTATTTTTTTTTAGAGATGGGGTCTCACTATGTTGCCACAAGCTACGTAGGTTTTTCTTTTCCAAAAAAAAAAAGGCACTTTCATGATAACACTGCAAAAGTCACATGTGAAGTAAGGGATGTTGCCTCATGCTACAAAAGGAATTTATTCAAAAAATGATGCTGACGTTTCAACACTTGATGTATTATGTTCTAAATTCATAGTTGTAATTATTACCTAAATTTTGTTATAAGATGAGGTAAACTTATTTTTATAATTTTTCCTTTTTTAACTTTAATTTTTGAAAGTAAATGCTTAATCAAATCTTTTAAGGTGAGAAGTGTCTAAGCAACATTGTAGGACCAATGTATGGGATGGGAGCTATTTTGTGGCCATTTTTCAAAATATATTCTACCTCAATAAGTATCCTAAATCATCTATTAAACTTATAAATTGTTTTCAGTAAACTTGCTTTAAGACAGAAAAGTGTGTCATGAGTGTTGTACAGTTCCATCCAGAATGGGTTATAATGGGGCTTTAAGGCCCACTTATTCAGAAAATGTTCCAAAATAGTCTCTGTAATAAAAATTTCTAAAGAATTTCTGTTATAAATTAAAATATATTTGAAAGTTAACTGGATTTTTCTCAGATTTAAAAAAATGAAACATACTAGAAAATGAACACTTAAACCTCTACAAGGTAACTACGTTTTGATATTTGCAAATAAAACCTAGAGTTATTAAGTTGTAGCAATGCCTTCTTATATCTCACATTAGCCAACGTTTATTTTAAAAGTTCATAGAAGATACATGCAGATTTAATACTGCATTCTGCCATGGCAGGGAACATAAAATTACAACTGAAGACAGCAGGAGAAAATTTATTAGAAAGAACTGAACATCACAAATATATATTTTAGAAGTATTTTTGGCCAATACTACATCCTGTAAAATACTGTAAAATGGTTGAATTGAAACATGGCATTTGGAAAAAGAACCACAACCTTGTAACATAATGGAACGCACATTCTTGCATGAAAATGAATGCATTTGCATATTTCAAATAACATAGTCAGTTGCTATTACAGTTTGTGACTTTTTAATCAAAAGTTTGATTTACATCTTGTTCCGTCTGATTTTCCAGTAATTTTTTTTGTCCCAGCGGACAAAGAATACTGGTTGAGAACATAGGCTTTGGGGTCAGACAGACCTGTCTGGCCCCAAAGGGAAAATATGCTTGTGAAAGTTCATATTTTCACAAGGAGCAGTCTTGTACTTTTTGGCTGTATTGCATTTTAGAATCCCTAGAGTATGTACAAAAGAAAGATCACTGAATTAGGAGGCAGGGAATTTAATTTTTAGGCTTGAATCTACCACATTTTTGCTGTCTTAGTTTCTCTCTAGACCTCAGTTTCCTTAGTATTAAATTAATAAAATGGAGGTAATAATACTATTCTTTTGACCTCACTGATTATTGTGAAAGCGCTTTGTACACTTTCCAAATAGGAGGTATTGTTATTGTTTTTCCTAGCAATAGAAATGTTACAAATTACGGTCATAGTGAACAGGAACTCAAATCATAATTAAAATTTTGAGGAGTTGTGTCTGCCAGATTTAGCACATATGCAGTGATATAGAGAAAATGTTATTCTTTAGCAGCTGATTCAAAAATTCCTCTTAAGGAAACTATTGTGACTGTTTGGAAGGAACACCTTGATGGCTTATTTGGGGGAACTCCTAGCTTTGAGTACATTTGGAATGCAGATAAGTCCAAGGGTGGATGGGGAGTTGGGATGCTCTTGAATGTTTCAAGGTAAGTAGATTTGGGAGAGAGGGAGTAAAGGGACTGAATTTAAAAGGTGGATAAGGGAATATCATAACTAGGAGACTTTGGATAATGCAAAGTTGTTTGTTCCCAGGTGTACCCTGAAATGCAGCCTGCAGCCCTATGATAGTCAAAAGGGCAGTATGCTAAGAATGAGAAGACCTAAGACTCTATTTTCTTTTTTCCACAATAAATTATTCCATGTCATTTGCATTTTTTCCTCTTTCCAACCTGCAGGCCATCAAGAGGCCATAGCAGTGTGTTTACACATCCAGACCCAGCAGACAGTCAATGACAGCTTGTGTGATATGGTCCACCGTCCTCCGGCTATGAGCCAGGCCTGTAACACAGAGCCCTGTCCCCCCAGGTATGTGCTGTCTTGTGTTCCTGGTATATACCATGTCCGGGTGGTAACACCCTCCCTGCAGAGAAACCCACCTAAGTGCAGACTTGTGGCTTCACCCAAGGTAGATGTGCTAAGCCTGCTTCAGAGCTCTCTTCTCTGCTGAAGTTATGCTCCAGCCAGATTCTTGCCTAGGTGCTCAGATGCAGCCATGTTGAACGGGAGTGCTCTTGAGGCTGACTTTTGTTTGCATCGAACACAAATGAACATAAACTGGCCTGCTACCCGCAAAACCATGAGATCAGTGGATTTGTTCTCTTTCTCCTCCCTGTTTCCTCCAGGGCACTTCTTCCCTTAATATCCCATCAGAAAGCCCAGGATTTGCATTAGAGTTAACATTGGTACACAGTAGGTGCTTAATCCATATTAGTTGAGTGACTGTGTGATCTCCTGTTTGATATCTAGCACTCATACTGATGTGTTATTACCTTCCCATTGACTTGCCTTGGATCTCAGATTGTGGGGTATAATATTATAAACCCCAGTGAGTAGGTGAGGGTGATCTTCTTGATCTCTTTGGCTGATAGGTTTACCTTAAAAGTTAATCTGCTTCCGTGTTTAAGTCATGGTAAGATCCTGAGGAATTTTATCAGAAGAGAAGTAGGTTGTTCTCATGTTCCTGTGTCCCTGGTGCTGCTGGCTACAGAGGGTGATAACTGAACATCATTGGTTTCTCACACAAGACCTTTCTGAATATAGCCCCCAGTCTTTTCCTTCCTCTCTCCTTTACCCTTATTATCTTGTGACCCCTCTTCTGCTAGAAGAATTAGTTGCCAAAAATGTTGAGCCCATTCCCAGTCACCTCCTGCCTCTCCTACCTCTTAGTCGTTTGCCCCGCTAATGAAATCCTTTCATTTGCTAAAGCAAGTTCTGCTATGTTTAGGACTCTCAGTGATTGAGGGAGGTTATTGTATCCTCCTGCCGTATTAGTCTAAGGATAAGTGTATTTTATGTTTATTCAGAAAATAAGTTGTGCTTCTGGAATTCTCTTGACCCTTCTGATTTTAATTCCATGCAATCTGTTGGCTATGATGTTTCTCCTGCCTTGATTGCATAAGGGTGGTGAAGGTGGGGATCGATACGTTAGGTCCCCCTAGAAATCAGGCCCTCCACATCCTGGAGATGGGCACCCCTTCCTTGAGAGTCTTGTTCTCCAGCCCGCACAGTCTCAGGAGGAGGCCAGTGTGTGCCTCATCCTTGGTGAAATCACACCTGCCATGTAATGGGCACAGTGTTTTGTATCCATTACCATATTTCTCGCTTCCATTGAGACCTACAGAAGTACTGGGAGCTTGTTGGCTTATGTTAGAGCCATCTGGCTGTGCGTGGTTGAGGTGATGCAGTAGAGGCCTGTAGACTTACCTTGGTGAGCAAAGCAAGACCCAGAAACAGCACTGGGAAATCTGTTTCCCTGCCACCTCCCACTCCCACCCCCAGGTTTACAGCATTCCAGAGTAATCCACGCTAGAATGCAGATTGCAGAAGAGACAATAAAGGAAGGGTTTTAGGAAGGTTTGATGTAACTAGGAGTCAAGACATCTACTTTGTCAAGTATGTCCAGACTTTTCCAAGAATAGCAAATATATTGGAGCAGTGTTGAATATATATTCACTTGGAATGACCCTTCTATCTTTAGAGAAATAGCACTTGTGTAATGGCACGTAGTAATCCGAATTATTTATCTATGTTTCTCAGATTTTTCTGTTCTAATATTGGAACCACTGAATTAGATACTTTTGGAAAAGCTGGGGTTTCTGTTTTCCTCCCCTGCTACATCCCTTCCCTGAGGCAGTGAAGATGGAAACAGATGACCACCTTCCTGTACAGGAGCAAGGCACAGGGGAAAATACAGGGAGGGGGCAAAACATAGTTATATTTCTCAACATATTTCCCCATGACATTGGAATCATGTACTATATCATTTTGTAAACTGTTTTCTTAAATTTAATCTGGGGATGGGGCACGAGGTAGATGTTAAATAAACAGCGTCTCAAGAGCAAGAATACTGAGGACCTAAAATAAATTGGTGGGGCAGGGAAGCCGGGGAGGTTGGTGCAGGTCATTCCTGAGGGAGTTATTTAAGACATAAACACAGGCAGGAATCTGCCAGGAGAGGTGTAGAGGAATGAGTGCTCTGGGCGGAGGGAACAGTATGTGCAAAGGCCCCAAGGAAAGAAAGAGCTCAGTGTGCTCAAGGAACTGGAGAGAAAGGAAATCAGTGTGTCATCAGATGAGATGGGAATGGGCACGGGCCACGGTAAGCACTTGGACTTCATCCAGAGAGTCAGTGGGAAGTCATTGGAGGGTTTGAGCAATGAAGTGGTACATCAGATTTACATTTTAAAAAGATTACTCAAACACAGAAATGGGGAGAACAAAATAGAGACAATTAGATCAAGTATAAATCTTTTAAGAAAATTATTTAAAACTAGGGATCCAGCCCACCACAATTCCATTTGAGTGTCCTCGATTTAAAGCCTGCCTCCATGTGAATCTGCAAATATCATCGTTTCCTTTTTATTGTTTATATGACACTAACAACTTTTTTTTTTTTTTTTTTTTTGAGACGGAGTTTCGCTCTTCTTGCCCAGGCTGGAGTGCAATGGCACAATCTTATGGCTCGCTGCAACTTCCACCTCCTGGGTTCAAGCGATTCACCTGCCTCAGCCTCCCGAGTAGCTGGGGTCACAGGTGCCTGCCACCATGCCCAGATAATTTTTTGTATTTTTAGTAGAGATGGGGTTTCACCATGTTGGCTAGGCTGGTCTCAAACTCCTGACCTCAGGTGATCCACCTGTCTTGGCCTCCCAAAATGTTGGGATTACAGGCATAAGCCACCGCACCCGGCCACCAACAACATTGTTTATCAAAATAGTTGAATCCCTTTCTATATTTGTAGCCATGAATATCAGTGCACCTCTACTATCTTTTCCAAAAATGCTCAGTGTCTCCTTCAGAAATACTGCTTTCCCAACCATGGCCCCCATGCTCCAGTATTTTGCAGAGCAGTTTTAAGAGTTCTACAATCCATAAATCCTTTTCTTTCTTTCTTTTTTTTTTCTTTTTTTTTTTTGAGATGGAGTCTCACTCTGTTGCCCAGGCTGGAGTGCAATGGCACAGTCTCGGCCCACTGCAGCCTCTGCCTCCTGGGTTCAAGTGATTCTCCTGCCTGAGCTTCCTGAGTAGCTGAGACTACAGGCATATGCCACCACACCCAGCTAATTTTTGTATTTTTCTTAGAGATGGGATTTTGCCATGTTGGCCAGGCCGATCTCAAACTGACCTCGAGTGATCCGCCCACCTCAGCCTCCCAAAGTGCTGGGATTACAGACGTGAGCCACCGCACCTGGCCCATAAATCCTTTTCTATGTACTGTTTTATTTAAAACAATGGATGAACCTGTTCACAACTTACGCCTGCACTGTATCAGGTGTTTTGCTCTGCAACAATTTGAAAATCACTGCCCTAAGTCTCTTTTTGGTGAAAAGTAGCTAGTACTATTCTTATTAATAGCTTCACATTCTTTCAGAAATGTGCTAATAAATATATAATGAATAAAGGCTCTTGTTTTCTGTATATGAAAACTGAAATTTAGGATTTTTAGGTAATTGGTGACTTCTCCATGAGCATACACTAAATAAATTGCATACTACAACATAAAGCCCAAACATGGAGCATTTCTCATGAGATGTCATCTAGTCCAAATTCTGCCTTTTCTGGATGGCCAAATGGAGGCTGTGGGAGCCCACATATTATGCTACTAGTAGAGCTGGTCTCCTGATTTCCAGTCCCTCCACTAGCCATCCCCTTTGTCTACTCTAGCCAGTACTCTCTAGAAAGATGACTAAAAAAAAATGGTTTCGAATTTGCACAGACTTAAAATTGTGACTACAATTTGGCTGTGTGATTTTTTTTTTCTTTTTTTTGAGATAGGGTCTCTCTCTGTTGCTCAGGCTGGAGTGCAGTGGTATGATCACAGTTCACTGCAGCCTTGAACTTCTGGGGTCAAGTGATCCTCCTGCCTCAGCCTCCCAAGTTGCTGGCATTACAGGAATGAGCCATGTGCATCACTAATTTTTTAAAATTTTTAAATGTTTTTAGAGATTGGGTTTTTCTCTGTCATCTAAGCTGGAGTGCAGTGGTGCAGTCATGGCTCACTACAGCCTTGACCTCCTGGGCTCGAGACATCCTCTCATCTCGACCTTCCAAGCCCCTAGGATTATAGGCATGAGTGACCACGCCCAGCTAGCTATGATGTATTGCTAGCCATTAACAAAGAAGAGTAAAAAGAAGAAAATACAACCCAATACGTTGGGGTATATTTTATTTCTAGATTTAAATCTTACTGCTGATTGACATGAAGCTAGTCTTCACCAGAGTTCTGTCCTGTTTCTAGCCAAGTAACAACTAAAACAGAGAAAACGAAAATGATAACAACATGAAAGGCACTTCAAATGAGAATGATTTGCATATCACAGGATGAAAAGAGAGGCCCTAAGAACACTGATGAAACTCTCAGTTTTATTTTTGTGAAAATAACTGTTCCACTCTTGCTCTGGAAGTGAAGGTAGCCATAATGTGTCATCATATAATTTTTTCAGAAAAGAAAGCCAAAATATGAAACAATTTACAATTCATTCTCTGCCATTCTAAGAATTAGTGCATAAAGTTGGCATTACAACCACAATTATGTTCAAGATAAGATAACTTGATTTTATAATTTTTAATTTAAATTTTCAAGACTAAATCAAACATTTTCCCCCACCTTATCATGAAACCTGAGTTTCTTTTTTGAGTGGAATCACATAAAGTGGCCTTTTATGGTTTTTGTTCTCTGATAATATGAACTTGAGATTCTTGACCATTTACTTTTCAATACATGATGAATTTGTCCTAATCATGTGTAACTGCCACTGCCTTAATTCAGATATGTTTTACCTGAACTGTTTCACAAGTTTCTAAATGAACTCTTGCCTCTGTTGTTTCCTGCTCTGATCCATGTGCACACACGACTATGAAAGATCTTTATCTTTCTAAGTTGCAAAATGACTGTGTGTGCCTCTGCATGAAACCTTCAACAACACTCCTTTATCTATGGATTAAAACCCACATTCTCTACTTTGGCATATGTTTCTTTTGCCGGGGCTGCCATAACAAAGCACCAGAAACAGAATGGCTTAAAGAACAGAAATTTATCATCTCCTAGATCTGGAGACCAGAAGTCCAAAATTAAGGTGTCTGCGGCGTTGATTCTTTCTTAGAGCTGTGAGGGAGCCTCGGTTCCATGGCTTTCTCCTGGCAGGTAACCTCTGGCATTCTTTGGCTTGTGAATGGCATTGTCCCTGTGATTTCATATTGTTTTCCTTCTCTGTGTCTTTGTGTCCACACTTTTCCTTTTCATAAGGACATCACTTATATTGGAGTAGGGCCTACTCTAATGACCTCCTCTTGATCATCTGCAAAGAACTTATTTCCGAATAAGGTCACAGTCACAAGTACTGGGGGTTATAACTTCCACATCTTTTGTGGGAAGGCAATTCAACCTATAACAGCATATAAATGCCTTTGTGACCCTGGATCCAACTCTTAAACCGCATCTCCTGTCACCTCTACCACACACACACACACACACACACACACACAGAGAGAGAGAGAGAGACAGAGACAGAGACAGAGACAGAGACAGAGACAGACAGACACACACACACACACACTCAGACTCACCCTAAGGAACTTGCTCAGCAGCCACAGTAAATTATGCACCATGACCCACACTCCTGCTCATTCATGCCATTTGGACCTTTGCACACACTATGCCCTCTGCCTCTTAGAGACCTTCGCTACTATGACATTAGTTAATTCTCTCCCATAAAAGTAATCATTGGCTCACTTCTCACTGGTAACATGAAGTTCAACAGAATGTGAGATAGGATCCTTACCTGAGACACTTGATAGCAAGGAACTCTCGAAAGTCAAAAGAAAATTGGAAATGGATCAGGGACATGGGATAAAGCCCCAGTTCCACGTCTCTCAAGGAATTTCAGGTGAGTTCCTTAGCTCTCTGGACCCTGTTTCTTAATATGAATAATGAAGAAAGGTGTTGGACTTTATGATCACCGAGGTCCCCTAAGCTCCAGTCTTTCATTTTTGAGTAGTGCTTTCAGGTTACATTTTTCACTCATGTCTTCAAATTATGTCTAGTCATTTTGTAACAATCCTTATGTCCATACATGAGTAGTGTGAAGTGCTTGGGGTTTTAGTTCTAAGGATGACAGCCTTGGTTTGACCTGCCCAGGAGGTCAAGGCAGGGTTGAGTTTAGTCAGTGCTCTTCCATTGCCCACCAAACCAGAACAAGATTTAGCAACAAATCTAGAAATTGTTTCTTAAATTTACTGAAGAAAGCTTACTGGTTTATTCATGCATCAGCCTGTGTACTGTATCCCCTTTCTCTCATCACTGTGCCTCAGCAAGAGTTCTTACACATTCTCTTCCTCAGCAATCTCTTGCCCACAGAGCTTCCAAGCTAGGAATAATAGAGCAGACAACATGTCTTGGCCACTTTGCAAAATTAAGAGTCTGTTTTTATGTGAAAGGAAATACTATTCCTCATTTCAGAGTTGCAAATTTAATAAACTTTTCAAAGGTTGAGAGTTACATTGGAAAAAAACCAGCAGAGACAAAGGTTTGATGCCAAAATAAAGGTAAGTTTACAAAAATGTTTTAGGTTCTAGAAACTAGTGGTGTAGGAATAACAGGAACAGGGTGTTGCATAATATTTTCCATACAAATATTTACTGACTCCAAGGGCAATAGCAGTAAAATATCACCCCAGGGTGAAACTTACCACTGAGATTGGGTTGAACAGCCAGTGGATCTTTATTTACCCAAAGGCAAATTTATTTGATGTATTAGCCTGGGCTCTCCAAGGTGGGGTGTTGGATGTTTATTTGCTTTTACGGGGTTACTCCCCCTGATCTATCCTATAACTGCTGAGTGCCTGCTATTTATGGAGTTTGCTTTTTCCAGGAGAGAGCCAGCAGCTTGTAGAAACATGCTGGGTTACATAATGGTCCCGCTAGTCTGAGGAGAGCCTTCTTCTCTAACAGGTTTCAACACTGCTAGGGAAGAAAGGAGGAAAGCAAGAGGCAATAGTGATGTGTTTCTGTACCAGCTTGTTACCTATTTCTTGATATAAAAAACAATTCTTTATTGAGTTCATTGTCTGTGAATAAGAAATTGTTGCCCATTTCTTAAATAAAAACAGCTCCATCTCCAGTTCCTTGTGACTATAATTGATTTATCTAGCTATACACTTGCTCAAAAGATGATCATCCTGAAGTCACATCAATAAACTTACAAATTTAAGCTGAATTGTTTTAATCATGAAACAGAAACCTTCTAATTATTTAGCTATGTAGTCCAATTGTCATCCAAATATGACCCATGTATCTACTTTCGGTGACTTCACTCACATTCAAAACTTCTGGAATTTAGATATTATCAATTATAGTCTAAGTAATTGATAGACTTCCAATTAAGATGGTGTTGTAACATCATATTCTGTTCCAAATACAGATCAATGGTAGATGCAGTATAAAAGGGGGCCTATCAAAGACACAAGTAAGAAAACAACTACCTGGGCTAGGAAAGGAATGGAAACATGAGGTGGTAAATGGAGCTGCACTTGTGGTTATTTGGAGCTTGAGGTCCCAAAGCAATTGTAGCAAATGACAGTTCAGTTTCTAAGATAAAAGAAAAATAGTTGATGATTTGGGAAAAGGGAAGAAAATTAAGAAATATGGAAGTAACATCAGAGAATGAAGATATGAAGTAAACTGTTTACTAAAACTTAAGAAAAAATATCCACTCCTAGTATCAAGAGAAACAAATGAAAATAAATCCCTACATAGATATGAAATAGTGAAACTACAGAAAATCAGGGACGATAAGAAAATCTTAAAAGCTACCACTCATGAAAAACAGATTAACTACAAACAACTTATCAACAACTGGAGTTTCTGGAAGACAAAGGAATAATATCTTCAGAATACTGAGGGAAAATCATGATCACCATAGAGCTAAACTTGCTGAACTATTATTTCAAGTATGTGACTGTATACATCAATTTCTAACCACATGATGGACTTGATATCCTTAAAGGCTTTTTGCTAAATACCTCTAAAATACTGGGTAAAATATGTAAAACATATCTTAAAATGCAGAACTAAGCTTGTAAGAAAGTAAGAGAAATCCTCAGAAGCCAAAAACAAGCTGAAGCATTGCCTTAGTGGGGACAGTTATCAGTCTCAGTAACCTACACCTTTTGGCTTTAAGATCTTTTGCCTGATAGACAAGTCCTTAGACCTTCAGAAGGTAAGGAATAGAATGGAGATTCCCCATACAAAGCCAGGGTCTACCTCAATGGAAAGGCAAATTCGAAAAATGAAATCCATCCTGTAAGGAGAGATTGCAAGGAGAACTATCTGTCTCAGGTCTGCCTCTGAATGGAAGGAATCAGAAAGGCTCCCCTGAGAATCTAAGAGCTACAAGTAGCCCTTTATGTAGGAGTAGGGTTTATATTCACTCTATGTGATCCAAAAAATTAATTCATACTGGTCTTGATAGAGGTGATGTAAATCCTGTGAGGAGGAATGTATCTTCTACCCAGACCTTAAAATTCCCACAAAGACATAATGAGCATTAGCTCATAATCAAAATTTTTTAAAAACACATGAAGAAACAATGTGTGAGAGTCAGTGGGGGAAAAAACAGAATCAGATACACAGAGCATCGTAAATTGGAATTATCAGGTACAGAATATAAACGTATTTATTTAAAATATTTACATATATAAAACAGGAAATTAAAAATCTACGCTATGAACAATAAACTATCAAAAATACTTGGAAGATTGTTTAGAAGAACCAATTATCACATTGAACCATCTGAAACTTTCTATTTGGTCAAAAATGGTCAAATATTGGCAGTTTATATGGTTCCACTAATAGAATATCTAGAAGTTAAAAATACAGTGATTGAAATTCAAAAGTTATGTGCTGGAGTAAACAGGTAAAATGGAAGAGAGAGCTGAAAAAATTACCCAGAATAAAGCATGGAGAATACATAAAATATGTAAAATATCCACAAAAGGTAGATACAGAGGAAATATTGAGAAGGTTTATCATATATAAAAATGGAGTTTCAAAAAGAAAACAAGAGGTGGCATTTTTCCCCTGCTCTACAGGTCTGTGGAACTTTAACCAAGAGGGGGTGATATAGGATATCTTGCAGAAGAAATTTCTAAGAAGCAAAGCATTCAAGAGGTGACTTGGGTGCTCTAAAAAGCATTTAGTTTTATGCATTCACAAAGAGATGATTTGGAATTGGAACTTATGTTTAAAAGGGAAGCAGAGCATAAAAGTTTAGAAAATTTGCAGCCTGACAATGCAATAGAAAAGAAAAACCCATTTTCTGAGGAGAAATTCAAGGCTGCTGCAAAAATTTGTATAAGTAACAAGGAGCCAAATGTTAATTGCCAAGACAATGGGGGAAATGTCTCCAGGGCACGTCAGTGGTTTTCATGGCAGCCCCTCCCATCACAGGCCCAGAGGCCTAGGAGGAAAGGATGGTTTCATGCTCTAGTCCCAGGGCCTTTGCTGCTTTGTGCAGTCTCAGGACTTGGTGCCCTGCATCCCAGGCATGGCTAAAATGAGCCAACATACAGCTCAGTCCATTGCTTCAGAGGGTGCAAGCCCCAAGCCTTGGTGGCTTCCACGTGATGTTGGGCCTGCAGGTGCACAGAAGTCAAAAATCGAGGTTTGGGAGCCTCTGCCTAGATTTCAGAGGATGTCCAGGCAGAAGTTTGCTGTAAGGGTGGAGCCTTCATGGAGAACCTCTGCTGGGGCAATACAGAAGAGAAATGTGGGGTCAGAATCCCTACACAGAGTCCCCAGTGGGACACTGCCTAGTGGAGGTGTGAGAAGAGGGCCACTATCCTCCAGACCCCAGAATGGTAGATCCACTGACAGCTTGCACTGTGTTCCTGAAAAAGCTGCAGACAACGCCAGCCCATGAAAGCAGCTGGGAGGGGGGGCTGTACCCTGCAAAGCCACAAGGGCAGAGCTTTCCAAGACCATGGGAGCCCATCTCTTGCATCAGTGTGACCTGCATGCGAGACACGAAGTCAAAAGGAGATCATTTCAGAGCTTTCAGATTTTACTGCCCAGCTAAATTTTAGACTTGCATGGGCCCTGTAGCCCCTTCATTTGGTCCAATTTCTCCCATTTGGAATGGATGTATTTACACAATGCCTATACCCCCATTATATCTAGGAAGTAACTAACTTGATTTTCATTTTACAGGCTTATAGGCACAGGGGACTTGCCTTGTCTCAGATGAGACTTTGGACTTGGACTTTTAGGCCAATGCTGGAATGAATTAAAGCTTTGGGGACTGTGGGAAGGCATGATTGGTTTTGAAATGTGAAATGCACATGAGATTCGCGAGAGGGGATGAAATGATATGGTTAGGCTTTGTGTCCCCACCCAAATATCATCTTAAATTGTAATCCCCATAATCCGCATGTGTCAAGGGAGAGACCAGGTGGAGATAATTGAATGCAGTAATGAAAATTAAACTCCTTTCTCCAGAACTTAATAAGTAAAATAATTCATCCAAAAATACCCCCAAAAATATGCTAAGAAAAGAGAATCACATCAACAAATGATTGGATAAAGAAAATATGGTATATGTACACAATGGAATACTATTCGGCCATAAAAAAGAATGAAATCTTGTCTTTTGCAGCAACATGGATGGAACTGGAGGCCATTATCTTAAGTGAAATAACTCAGAAGTCGAAAGTCAAATTTCACATGTTCTCACTTACAGGTGGGAGCTAAATAATGTGAACCCATGAACATAGAGTGTGGAATAGAATTTGGAGACTCAGACAGGTGGGAGGAGGGTAAAGGATGAGAAATTACCTAATAGGTACAATGTACATTATTCTGGTGTTGGTTGCAGGGAAAGTCCAGACTTTATCACTTTGCAATATATCCATGTAACGAAATTACACTTGTACCCCTTACATTTCTACAAATTCAATTTTGAAAAAGAAGAGAGAATCATATTAAATTCTCCCACTTTTTAAGTAAAAAAATAGCGGTAATACCCAGTGGTGACAGATTCAGAAAAAAGTTAGGAAATGTTCTTGTAGATAAGCGTCTGTCATTCTGATGGATCATGACTAGTGCATTCACTTGTGATTCCTTTGCCTTTAAAAAAGAATGATATTAAAAGAAAAAATAAGTGCCTTATACTGTGAAAAATGATAAAAAGGACTTCATGATTCTAAAAAGAAAAAAGAGACTTATCAAAGAGATAATAACAGGGAATATTTCAGAATTAATGAAAAAATATGAAACCTAAGAATTGGGAGTCACAGCAAATCCCAAACAGGGAAAAAAAAAATACACAGTCAGATACATTGTTGTTAAACTTTAGAACTCTAAAGACAAAGAAAATCTCAAAGTCAGAGATATAGAAAAGATCCAGGAAAGGAACAATAACAAAAACTGACATTTTTCCTCATGAGAAATAATGAAGCATTATCTTCAAATGGCTCAGAAAAAAAATTCACTGTCAGCCTAGAATTGTATACTTATTAAAACATTTTAAAGATGAAATAGGGATATTTTCAGATTGTAATAGTATCTCCTTATGCAGCAGGTGTCAACAAAGTAGTCTTATAGTAAGGTTATATGACAATTAAATGAGTTAATACATATACTTTAAAAAGAGCTTGGCACATCATAGGTAATCAATAAATATTTACTAATATTATGTTAAGTATTCTAGGTGAACAAAACCAGGAAATTGCACTATCAGCAAATTTTCACTAAAGACAATTTTAAAGAATGTATTCATTAAGCAGGAAAATGATCCCAGAAGGAAGGTCTGAGATATAAGAATGAATGATGACCGAAGTATATTGTAAAGATATTTAATCTAAAAAAGTTTATTGACTATGGAAATCAATAATAGTTTCTGATTTATCAATTTGAAAAAAGAAATATTGTCCAACAAAACCTTGTAAAACTCAGAGAGATTGATTAATTAAAGTGCTTTAGGCCCTTATACCATTTGTTAAGATGGAAATGATTTTGGTTAAGTCTAGAGTTGTTAAATAGGGCCTTTAAAATTCTAAGGGTAAACCTAAAAATAAAATATAGCAGAGGGGAAAACAGAATAAAAAGTATAACAAGCAAAATAAATGCTCACAAAAACACAGGAAATAATTAGAATGAGAAGAATGGAAAAGTCAGGAAAAACAGAATTCTTAACAATAGTAACAGATGAAAGTAGTTCAAGATAGCTGAGAAATCCTTTCATCTTGATCAATAAAAGGATAGACATACTGAACAACTCTAGACTTTTGTTATAAACATTTATAGTTATGCTATAAAAACCCTGGAAGCTAACCTAGGAAATAACATTCTATACATAGGCCCTGGCAAAGATTTCATGACAAAGATGCCAAAAGCAATTGTGACAAAAACAAAAATTGACAAATGAGACGTAATTAAACTAAAGAGCTTCTGCACAGCAAAAGAAACTATCAACAGAGTAAATAGCCAACCTACAGAATCAGAGAAAATATTAGCAAACTATGCATCCAGTGAAAGCTTAATATCTAGAATCTGTAAGAAACTTAAACAAATTCAGCCAAAAACCAAAAATCCCTTTAAAAAGTGGGCAAATGATGTGAACAGACACTTTGCAAAAGAAGACCTCCATGTGGCCAACAAGCATATGAAAACATGCTCAACATCACTAATCACTAGAGAAATGCAAATCAAAACCATAGCGAGATACCATCTCTCACCAGTCAGATGGCTATTATTAAAAAGTCAAAAAATTACAGATGCTGGTGAGGTTGCAGAGAAAATAGAACATTTATACGCTGCTGGTGGGAATGTAAATTAATTCAGCTATTGTGGAAAGCAGTGTGGCAATTTCTCAAAGAACTTAAAAAAAATTACCGTTTGACCCAGCAATTTCATTATTGGGTATATATCCCAAGAATTATAAATCATTCTACCATAAAGACACATGCACACGTATGTTCACCGCAGCACTATTCACAATAGCAAAGACGTGAAATCAATGTAAATACGCATCAACAGTAGAATGGATTTTTAAAAATGTACATATACACCATGGAATATTATGCAGCCATAGAAAAAGAATGAGATCATGTCCTTTGCAGCAAGATGAATGGAACTAGAGATCATTACCTTAAGTGAACTAATGCAGGAACAGAAAACCAAATACCGCATGTTCTCATTTATAAGTAGAAGCTAAATATTGAGAATACATCAACACAAAGAAGGGAACAACAGACATCAGGGTCTACTTGAGGGTGGAAGGTTGGAGAAGGGAGAGGATTGAAAAAGTACCTACCAGGTACTATGCTTATTTATATGGGTGATGAAATAATCTGTACACCAAATGCCTATGACATGCAATTTACCTATATAACAAACCTGCACATGTACCTAAAATAAAATGTTTAAAAATTATCATTGCGTATGTTAAAAGTCAAGGATCAGTGCTAAATGAATAGAAATACTAATTTATGTATTGATTTTGTCTTTTTGCATGTTAATTGAATGTAAAATTTCTAGAATTCAAAAATAATCTAAAACTTGTATCACCTTATATTAATCAGGGTTCCTAGGTATAAGCAGTATAAACTAATTGTGCTTAACTTGAGCTAATAATAAACTTACTAGAAAGATGCTAAGTGGTCCACAAAAATAATAGGCTGGATAACTAAGTTTATAAATTTTTCAGGAGCTAAGGGAGATTAAATTGAAAGAAAACACAAAGTCATACCAAAGTCATGTCTGGTTAAGTATTTCTGGACTCTTGTGGCCATTACTCTCACTAAACTTTTTACAATGATGCACTCACCACCAATGCCTGGTCCCATATACCACTTCCACTCAGTGGTGGGCCACTGCTGGTCACATCTAACTATATGACTTTGCAGATAGATAATGTCCCCTTTATAATAAGCAGCTTGTCACATGGTCATCTGATGGGTCATGGTCAGGCGTTCCACCATGGTCAGGTGTTTAGTATCTAAAAACGCCTAGAACTAGGCTAGAGCTATTTTATAGGAGGAGCATTGCTACCCTTTAAAAGGGCAGATTTTATGTTATGTAAACTGTATCTCAATAAAGCTGTCATTTTAAAAAAAGCATTTCACAGCTAAGACATTTAATTTTTTGTTACAGTTACATTTTCTTTTGGGTGCAAGTTTTTTCTCTGGAGTTGGCAATCTCCTTACTTTTCTTTTGTTTGCCTAATTTCAATGATCCCATCATTAACTTATTCTCAAAATCTCTATCAGAGTTTATTCTCTCAGTACATTCAAATATATATTTTGTTTTTTATTACATATTCTGTTTCGTAACTTTCTTAGTGCTTTAGCACTGTGTGTTTACATTGATTTCTGGTCAACTGAGATGTTTCATTTGTATGGGGGAATGTCTTACCCTTATGTCTTTCTTTAACTGGTATTGCTATTTTTTGTAACAAAGGGGTGCTCAATTAGATATTTTGCTCTATTCTCCAGCCCTCTCTCACCTTCCCACCCACAAGCCCTTGCTTTTTTGGATGCGCTAATTCAAATTAAAAATGTTTTTTATCATGAATATCTGTTAACATTTACAAATGTTTTTCTGTCTCTATTGAAATGATCATATGAATTTTTTCTTATAGTTTGCTATGTCGTAGACACTGATTGATTTTCCAAGGTTGAACCAATTTTGCCTTCCTAGAATAAACCCAGATTGGTCACCATGTAACATTATTTTTCACTTTATCACTTGATTGCTAATATTTTACTTAGGATTTTTAAATCTGTTTATGAGTGACATTGGCTTAAATGAGTTGGGAAGTTCTTCTTCTTCTTTTTTTTTTTGAGAGTTTATATAAGGTTGGAATTGTTTATGCCTTAAATGTTTAGTAGAATTTCACCAAGGAAGCCATCTGACATGGAGTTTTTTAGATACTTTAAATAACAAATTTAACTTAATAGATATAAGACTATTCCGATTTCTCTTCATTTGTGTGTTAGTTTTGATAAGTTGGTTTTTGTAGGAATTTTTTCAGTTCATGTAAACTTTCAAATTTATTGACATAATGTTTTTCATTACTTATTGTACTTTTTTTATGCCACAATGTCCCTCCTTGAATTCCTGATTTTATAATGTGTGCCTTCTCTCTTTTTTCTTCATATTTTATCAATAATTTATTAATCTTGTTAGTCTTTTGAAGGACCAACTTTTTTTTTTTTTTAGACAGAGTCTTGCTCTGTCACCCAGGCTGGAGTGCAGTGGCCTGATCTCGGCTCACTGAAAGCTCCACCTCCTGGGTTCAAGCAGTTCTCATGCCTCAGCCTACCAAGTAGCTGGGATTACAGGCGTGCACCACCACACCCAGCAAATTTTTGTG
This sequence comes from Pan troglodytes, assembly GCF_028858775.2. Lineage (NCBI taxonomy): Eukaryota > Metazoa > Chordata > Mammalia > Primates > Hominidae > Pan > Pan troglodytes. Next base: position 74,679,825 of record NC_072414.2, on the reverse strand, counting down.
TTTTCAGTGGCGATAGGGTTTCACCATGTTGGCCAGGCTGGTCTTGAACTCCTGACCTCAGGTGACCCGCCCACCTCAGCCTCCCAAAGTGATGGGATTACAGGCATGAGCCACCGCACCCCGCCAGGACCAACTTTTTGTTTCATTTTCTAATTCATTCATTTTATTCTCATGTTTATTGTTTCCTTTCTTCTACTTTTTTGGGATGTAATTGCTATTCTTTTTTTAACCTCTTGAAATGGTTACTTAGATTATTATTGTCAAACTTTTTTAATATATCATTTAAGGCTATTGATTTTCTTCTAATCATGGCTTTAGCTAAATTCCACAAATTTTGACATTTGATATTTCTATTAATGTGCATTTAAAAATACTATTTACTTTCCCTTGTGATTTCTTCTTTGGCCCATGGGCAATTTAGAAGATTACAGCATAATTTCTAAGTATTTGGGCTTTATCTAATTTAGTTCCACTGTGGTCAGAAAATATACTGAATTAGTCACCTCACACTGCCATAACAAAATACCATAAGGGTGGCTTCAAAGACAGAACTTTATTTTCTCACAGTCTGGAGGCTGGAAAGTCCAAGACTAAAGGGTTCAGTTTTTGGTGAGGGCTCTCTTCCTGACTTTCAGACAGCAGATGTCTTGCTGTGTCCTCACATGGTGGAGAGAGAGCAAGCTCCCTAGTGTCTCTTTTTACAAAGGCACTAATCCCATCATGAGGGCACCACTCTCATGTCCCCATCTAACCCTAATTACCTCTCAAAGGTCCCATCTCTAAATACCATCATGCTGGGGTTTAGGGCTTCAACATTTGAATTTGTTGGTGACCCAAACCTTCAGACCACATCACAGACCCTGTATTGTTTTAATCTGTTGATTAATTTGCTTCTTTTTTACTTAGAATTTATACTTTCATTTAGGATTTAGGATATATAACCACATGCAAAAGTTTGCTTTATATATATCTGTCAGCTTTTGTGTTCAGATTTTTTCTAGCTTTATAATATGCATAAAATAAAATATTTTCATCTTCTTATTTTGGAACATTTAAGATAATATGGGAATTCACCTGTTTCTTGAAAATTTGTAGGACTTGACCACAAAACTAGTGAGGTCCAGTCCCTTTCTTGAATGGAACTTTTGTAATTCCTTAGAAAGTTATCTATTTTACCCATATTTTCAAATATATTATTAAATCTCCTATATTCTTATTAATGTCTGCCTTGTTAATATGCCAAGGGTTTAGCAAAGTATTTTAAAGATTTTAAATTTTTTAATTTTTTTGTCCATTTTTCCTATACTTCATAGCTCATGCTTTTTACAAGTTTATGTTTTATATTTAATCTCCATACTTGTATGATTATATTTTCATTGTGAAATTTTTCCTTTATAAATAAAACTTTTATTCTTTTGTCCTATTATATCTGCATTAAATACTATTTTTCATTTTCTTTTTATTTATACAAGTAGGAGGTGTTTATAATAGAAAATTAGAAAAGAGAAAAACTGAGAGTCATTTTTAGATTAAATACTAATTAATTTTTTCAGAGAAATAATTTTTTTCCAATATGAGTGCTTATTTTAATAAAAATCAGAGAAAAAATCAGCAAGAATAAAGAAAATAAAAATCCTATAGTTAGATATCATCACTGGCAACATTTTAATGAATAATTATTCAGATTTTTTTTTGCATGCATTTATAAATGCATAAAAAATAGGATTATACTCTACAAATTATTTTATGACCTTTTCTTTTCTATTAAAATATATCATGACTGTATTTCTATGTTAATAACTATACATCTACTTTATTATTTTAATGGCTGCTAGCATTGTGCTGTATGAATGGACAATTATTTTCTGCTTTATTGTTAAACATTTATATGATTTCCTTCCATTTTGTAAAATGTAATTCAATTTAATTTTTGTGTGTGTGCTATTATTACACACTACCCTGGAGCCAGCATCCTTTTATGAACATTTTAAACATTTAAAAATGGTTTCCTCGTGATGTATCTCTACAGTAACTAGTGAAGAATTCATGTTTGCTAATTAAATATCCACAAATTAAAATAACCATAATGTGTAATTTTTCAGCCATCAGATGGGCAGAGAATTTTCTCAATGATATTCCCCAGTGTGGTTAGGGGTGTGGGCAACTAGGTGCTCTCAAATGCTTCTGGTGAGAGTGTAAATTGGGAGAATCTTCCTTGAAGGCAACTTGGAAATATGTGTCGAAAGCAGCTGCCCTGGTTTTTCATTTTTACAGATGTTTTATGAGAAAACCTGATTTTTCCAAGATCTTATTGGAAAGGAATCACATTATATATATGTTGTAAATCCAATCCTAACATTAAAGAATTTTCTTAGGGATATTCCAAATAATGAAGCCAGGTGCCCCGAAGATTTCCTGAAGTGTGCTTTTAAACATTTAAAATTTCTTTTGACACCTATATAAATCATCATTGCCTTGGGGCTCCATTCAAAACAAAACCAGGATTTTATTTTTGATATATAGTGGTAGGACAGGATGGGAACAGATCTGCTGCTTTTTACTCTGGACTTTCCCAAATGGGAAAGATCTTTAAACACTTTCCTGACATTTCTTGCCTTTAAATACTATATTTCTGTGTTTTAATTGCGTATATTGATGGAGATGCTGTGACTGTAGAATCTGTATACAGGGTGTGAAGTCTGGAAGCCCAGAGGAGAGCCTCACGTTGTTCATGCTCTGATGGTTGCACGTTGGTTTATTGGACTGTTCAACTTTCCCCACTTGTTTTCTGTTTTAGGTGGCATGTGGGCTCTTGGGGGCCCTGCTCAGCTACCTGTGGAGTTGGAATTCAGACCCGAGATGTGTACTGCCTGCACCCAGGGGAGACCCCTGCCCCTCCTGAGGAGTGCCGAGATGAAAAGCCCCATGCTTTACAAGCATGCAATCAGTTTGACTGCCCTCCTGGCTGGCACATTGAAGAATGGCAGCAGGTAGGGCAGGCTGGCCACTCCAGGGCCCTCTGTGATTGACTGTGAGAGGCCCTGCACTGCACTAACATAGAGTGGGCCAAGCCTGCCGCCTCACCCCCTCTTGTCTTCTTAGTGTTCCAGGACTTGTGGCGGGGGAACTCAGAATAGAAGAGTCACCTGTCGGCAGCTGCTAACGGATGGCAGCTTTTTGAATCTCTCAGATGAATTGTGCCAAGGACCCAAGGCATCGTCTCACAAGTCCTGTGCCAGGACAGACTGTCCTCCACATTTAGCTGTGGGAGACTGGTCGAAGGTAAGGGCCAGGCTCAACTTTATAGTCCCTTCTTTTCTGCCCCTCCTTTGTTTCAGCTTCTAAATATTTCCACAAGATCAGGCTGGAACTACTGTGAGATGAGTATGGGTCCTAGGGGGCCACATTTAAGGAGGTGCTCCCTCACTCTCGGGTTTGTGCAAGTTCCGTAGTCCAGGCCTGCACACAATGATTCATTTCCAGTTTTTACTCAGTATTATTCAAAGTGTTATCATCATCATTCTCCCAAACCAGCCCCTTCTTTTGGAACTACCAGGATCATAGTATCCCAGGATAAACTCAAAATCACTTTGGTTCCTCTCTTCCTTGTGTCCTTAATCATTCATTAAGCCCCGTCATTCCAACATTGTGAACATCTTCCATGCCTTAACTTCCTCTATGTTCTGTCACTTATGCTGTTAATTTTACCCTTCATCATGGCAAGCTTGAATTAGTGCAGTGAGTAGAATTCTAGCAGATCGTTTCAGTGCTGGCAGGGCTTGACCCAGTCTAGTAATGAAGCCTTATTTTTCAGGTGGGGGAAATTAAATCCCAATAGCTGAGGTAAGCTGCCTAAGCTCCACAGCTGGAAAAGTAGCAGAATCCACTTGTTTTGACTTTATTCCAAGAGTTCTTTCTGTTATATTACACTGCCCACTTGATCTTTCTGTATTACTCTCCCATCTCCAGACTAGCTAACATCCCATAGTGTTCCTATCACTGTGTCCATCAAGTCTCCAGCTTGTTCAGAATCTTCCATAAGTCTGATTGCTTGCAAAATCAAGTACAGTAGTCCCCGTTTATTCACAGGGAATACAGTCCAAGACCCCTGTGGATGCCTGAAACTGTGGATCATACTGAATTTTATATATCCTATTTTTTTTTATCTGATAACTGAGAAGACTACTTAAGTGACTAATAGGCAGGTAGCATGGATGGAATGATTCATGTCCTGGGCAGATGGAGCAAGATGGTGAGAGATTTCATCACACTACTCAGAACGTCATGCAAACTAAAACTTACAAATTGTTTATTTCTGGAATGTTCTATTTAATATTTTTGGACCACAGTTAACTGTGGAAAGCAAAACCGTGGATAAGAAGGGACTATTGTATATATTCCCCAGAATAGCTGGTAGGGCCTTTCTTGCACTCATGGCTCTCTTACTCCAGTCCTTATTCTTCCAGCCCTTTGCTCCAGTCTTGCTGCATCCTTAACATCTGCAGGCTGAGATTTTAGCACAGATTCCAAAACAGATAATTAGTTATGTTATCAGTGTCTTGTAACGTTCAGACACTGCTAACTGGTATGTATCTTCTTGGAGTGGAGACCCAACCCCAACATCAGAACTAACCTCAAGAAATAAGGAAGGACAGTGAGTGACATTCACAAGCTGCTCTGAGTCCTAGGTTCAGTGCCAGGCATAGTCATGACCTGCTCCTCTCATATCATCCTACGATAGCCCCAGAAGCAGACGTTGTCTCCCTTTTTATAGATGAGAAAAACAGAGGTTCATTCAGATTAAGTAACTTGCCCAAGGACAGAGATAGATTCAAACCCAGGCCTGTGTGACCCAAAATTATTACACATGTATACACTCCTGTCTTTTATGCAAGAGAAAAGGCTTTTGAGTCCAACAGACCCATGCTGGTACCCCAGCTCTAAAGCCTAAATCTGGGTGGCCTTGTTAAATACACCTAACCTCTCTGAGCTTCCGTTTACTTTCGCTAAATGCAATGGTTCTTGTGAGGATAACATAAGATATTTGACATGGCAATGTCTAGTAGAGTAGGCTCCTCCCATTGCCCTTGATAGAAGGTCCACACTTCTGGCTGTAGGTTGGATTAACAGTATTTCTGTACATATATCCAGATGGGATTTTTCCTGTTTTAACTGTGTAGTTTTGTTAAGTGCTAGTATTTTAAAACTGTCTTAACTGAAAACCTACAGGTCATTATCCTCAATCAAGGCCACTGAAGGTCTACATAAACTTTCCCTGAAACCTCAGAAGAAGCCCAAGGAAAGAGATGAACCCATCTCTCCAGGGTCTACAGAGCAGGAGTTGCCCTAGGATCCAGCCACCAATACCCACTTCCTTTATCCAATTCACAAGCAGCTGGAGACAGTGCCAGTGGCCACAGCTCTCCCCGGAAAGTTGCCATACTATAGGTCAATGACTTGAGGGACAGGAGTCCCTCCTGCAGTCAGGTCCTAAACAAAGAGAAAGGCCTGATCCAGGTGAGACCACCACCCCAAAGGAGGGTGGGAAGGACAGGTAGAAGGTCTGTCTGGAGAGCTTTGTGTGCAAAAGTGGGTTTGCTTAATTTTCCTCCTACTTGCACAAGGAACAATAGACGGCCCAAGGGAGAATCATTCTTTTGGGAATTCCTTTGAGACTAGGTCAGGCAGTGGGGGCTGGGCAAAGGTGTTAGAGAGGTGGGTAGCCTGGGTAGGCTAGTGGGTAGGCAGTATTTATTCCATCACCCAGCTAAGCCCCAAGAGTGAAGTCTTACCTTGCCCCATTGTCAGGAGAGATGAAGGTTCCAGTTACTGTTTCCATAAAGTTAGGGACAGAAGGAAGGGCCACAATTTTGTGGGGAGAATCTTGGCATTGTGATGCGTGATTCTCCTTGCTACACTTAGTGTGGCCCAAGGACTAGTCAAATTGACATCAGCAGGGAACTTATAAGAAAAGAGGAATCTCAAGTCCCACCCAGACCTAAGGAATCAGAGTCTGCATTTCAACAAGATCCCTGGGTGTTGTAATGATACACTTGCAGTGTGAGAAGTGTTTCCTTACCTGCCTCTCATTCTTGTTTGGGTGAGTTAGCCCTTACATGTGTCCAAGGTAGGAATGGCCCTGGGTAGTGACTTCTTTGATCAAGTGCTGCCATAACCTAAAGGGAGGAGGCAAGAAAAGGGAAGAACAGCAAAGGGGCAGATATTGAGGAGGAGAAACCAGACAGCTTGTTTCTGGATGCAGCGAGGGAGCACCTAGAACCACTGCCAAGCTCTAAAATACCTCACTTTGCTTCTGTCCTTGCTTCTTTCCTCTAAGAACAAACAGGCCTTCACAGTTCTATCCTGCCTGGTGGAACAAACGGTTGTCACTGGTGTCTTAGAGTGGAGGCTAGTGGTGACATCACCACTTTCCTCCGTGTCCGCTCTCTCAGTGAATAATTGAATTTACAGTTGCCAGTTGCGTATCACTAAAGTAACACCGTTGCACATCTATGTGGGCCCACTTGTGTGTCTTTGCTCTTGTGGCTTTCAAATCCTTGGTCCAACTGTAAGCTTTCCTCTTCTGTGAAGTTTTCCACTTCCTAAAGTCACCCAGCATTTCCTACTTTTAAATCACAGTGACCCTAATTTTTACTGTTTTGCAATGGTAGCTATTTCCTGAGCATCCACATGGTCTTCCCATCTGGTTTATATTGTCCTTGAGGCCAGTGGCCATGGGATTGCCAACAGGTCCTCCAGTTGTTCAGAGGTCTAAGCAAGTAAATACTATTCCTCAACAGTCTTTGCAAAGTCAGAGAAAATCCAAAGTGGTGTTGAAATAGTGATCTTTAGAAGAGCTCAGGTCTGCTAACACAGGAGAGGCAGATCATTCATTGGAGGGGTTTTTGTTGAGACAAAGAAGAAAAGGAAACTTAAGAGGAGGCTACCCATGTGAGCTGGTTTGGACTGGAGGCTGTTTAGTTTCATAGGCAACCATTCATCAGGGCAAAGAGCAAGCTCTTCTGTGCTCCAAGAGGTCAGCCCAAACTCAAACAAGACACTCTGGCTTCCAGTCATGACCTCACATCTAGGAAGCCCCTATCTGGGAGGAAGAGCAAGCGTATACACACGCACAAGAAAACAGAGGCAGCCTCAGCCTGTGACACCAAAAGCCATTGGTGAGGCTTGAGCTCAGTCAGGCTCACAACCTGTTGCACAGAAATTTTAGTTTTCTACTGGATGGAGCTTTCTCCTGTTAGTTAAAATTTCCTCTCATCAGAGTTGCCTTTTTTTTTTTTTTTTGGCAGAGACTCTGATACCAAATTGCCACCCTTCTTAAAGCTTCCTGCCAAACTAGTCCTTCTGCCATGGGATGGCTCACTTGGGGGCAGCCATCCATTTTGTGGTTCTGGATAAGGTCCTTCCACGTTGAAACTGGCCACTAACCCTGGACACAGAAAGGCTGAGCAGCCACGCCAGAATTTCCATTCTTCATGGAGCCAGGCCTCTGGCTTGCAGCCAGAATCTTCCTCTTCCCTGACACTAGCTCTATTCATGACATGTTTAAGCTCTGTCCATTCATTGGCTTATGAGTTTGCCTTGGTTCCTTAGATCTGGACCAAGCCTTAGGCAGAAAGGAGCCTTCAGTTCTTACACTGCTTTTGAAGTTATAAGAAAGGAGCATTGACTCATATCAGGCAATCTTCCCAAATGGTGAATTTCTGTGATCCACATACCCCTTGTAGCCTGTTTTGTGTCCCACCTCTTGGCTGAAATAGCCTCCTTTATTTTCTGTACTTTGATGGAACATTTGATTATTTTGTTTATCTTCACCTTTTTCCTTCATCATGTTTCTTGGTGTTTTTATTTTTTCTACTTATCTGACTATGTCTTTTCTGTTGGCTTCTCTTCTTCCAAATCTCAAAAAGCCCAATATTTGATCCTTTGATTTCCATTGCTACACTTTTCCACTGTGGTTGATTCTGTGTCCTGAATTCTTTAACTCCCATGGGTGATTTTCAATCTCCAGAAAGTCTCTAACCTTCTAACCATGTCTCCAGCTCTCCATCTAGTTTATGTCCTCATCGTGGGAAAGCAAAGGGACAGCCTCTTCACTCTCTCCCAACCACTTCTGCCCACTTCCTGTCTCTGTCCATGTACCACTGTCTTCCAACACTTATGATCATCTCTGAGTTCTTCACCTCCTATATTGTTATTCGTATCTGCCAACTCTTCAACTCTTGAACTATTAATATATCTAATATGCTAAGTAAAAAGGAAAATATCTCTATAACTGAAAAATGTTATAAAGAACAACCCAAGATATGTCCAGGATACATGGATTTTAAAATATGGCATTCCCCGATTTTCCATAGAACTATTAATTACAGCTCGTGAAGGAAGTAGTGTGTTGAAGTCAGTTCTTACTGGCCAGTGAGAACCACTTATGATCTCATCCCAACTTGTGCTCAGTCACATAGGGTTGATAGCTGGAAATCAGCCATGATGGGAGTATTTACACCACAGAAACTGGCAAAACCATCATGGCTATTTCCTCCAAGAACATGTTTTGAAACATTTACCAGCACACAAGTGCACAAAAGCTTATTTACACACACACACACACACACACACACACAGTTATGAATGAAACACTTTCAGCTTATCGATGGTGCTTAGGATGGAAGTGCCCTCAAGAAGCTCCCATCTCTGAGCTCTTTGATACAAAGTCTAAGAAACTTGGTTGGGCTTCCTTAAGACATTTTTTATCTTTATCTTCATAACTGGTGTTTCTTGGGGCCAGGAAATATCAGACCTCTGGGTGAAGATACATACTATGAATCATTATCCTACAGATTTAATTTGGTCTTGATCGAAGGTTGTTGATCTAAATGCATTAACTGTATGTTCAGATATTCTTTCTGTGAATAAAAGACCAGTTCAGCTCTTAAGGTTTATTATAAAACTCTTCTTTTACTCATTTTTATTATGTGTTGTTAATTATGAGTTTTTTATTATGAATCACTAGGCAGATAACAATTCTTTTTGAATTTTTTAATTTTTAATTTGTGTGGGTATATAGTAAGTATATATTTTTATGGGGTACATGAGATACTTTGAAACAGTTATGCAATGTGTAAGAATCACAAAATGGAGAATGGGGTATCCATCCCCTCAAGCATTTATCCTTTGTATAATAAACAATCCAAATTATATTATTTTAATTATTTTAAAAAATTCAATTGAATTGTTTTTGGATATAGTCTCCCTGTTGTGCTAGCAAATACTAGGTCTTACTCATTCTTTCTAACTATTTTTTGTACTCATTAACCATCCCCACATCCCTGCCCAACTACCCTACCCAGCCTTTGATAACCATCCTTCTACTCTCTATCTCCATGAGTTCAATTATTTTAATTTTTAGCTCCCACAAATAAGTGAGAACATGTGATGTTTGTCTTTCTGTGCCTGGCTTATTTAACTTAACATAATGACCTTCAGTTCCATCCATGTTGTTGCAAATGATAGGATCTCATTCTTTTTTATGGCTGAATAGTACTCCATTGTGTATATGTACCACCTTTTCTTTATCCATTAGTCTGCTGACGGACACTTAGGTTGTTTCCATATCTTGGCTATTGTGAATACGGCTGTGGTATACATGGGATTATAGATAGCTCTTTAGTATCTGATTTTCCTTTCTTTTTGGTATATACCTAGGAGTGAGATTTCTAGATCATATGGTAGCTCTATTTTTAGTTTTTTGAGGAACCTCCAAACTGTTCTCCATAGTAGTTGTTTTAATTAACATTCCCACCAACAGTGTACAAGGGTTCCCTTTTCTCCACATCCCTGCCAACATTTGTTATTGCCTGTCTTTTAGATAACAGCCATTTTAACTGGAGTGAGATGATATCTCATTGTAGTTCTGATTCGCATTTCTCTGGTGATCATTCATGTTGATCACCTTGTCATATGCCTGCTTGCCCTTTGTTTGTCTTCTTTGATAAATGTCTATTCAGATCTTTTCCCATTTTTAAACTGGATTATTAGATTTTTTTTCCTATAGAGTTGTGTGAGCCCCTTATATGTTCTGGTTCTTAAACCTTTGTCAGATGGGTAATCTTCAGATATTTTCTCCAATTCTGTGGGTTGTGTCTACTTTGTTGATTGTTTTATTTGCCGTGTAGAAGCTTTTTAACTTCATGTGATCCCATTTGTCCATTTTTACTTTGCCTGTGCTCGTGGGGTATTAATCAAGAAATATTTGCCCAGAGCAGTGTCCTGAAAAGTTTCCCCAACGTTTTCTTGTAGCAGTTTCTTAGTTGAGGTCTTAAACTTAAGGCTTTAATCCATTTTGATTTGATTTTTGTATATATTAAGAGAGAGGGGTCTAGTTTTACTCTTCTGCATATGGATATCCAGTTTTCCCAGCATCATTTATTGAAGAGATTGTCCTTTCCCCAATGTATGATCTTGGCACCATTGTCAAAAATGAGTTCACTGTAGATCTATGGATTTATCTCTGGGATCTCTACTCTGTTCCATTGGTCTATGTGTCTGTTTTTATACCAGTACTATGCTGTTTTGGTTACTATTATCTCTGTAGCATAATTTGAAGTCAGATAATGTGATTCCTCCAGTTTTGTTCTTTTTAGTCAGGATAGCTTGGGCTATTCTGGGTCTTTTGTTGTTCTTTATAAATTTTAGGATTTTTTTATTTCTGTGAAAAATGTCATTGATATTTTGATAGGGATTGCATTGAATCTGTAGATCGCTTTGGGTGGTATGGACATTGCAACAGTATTGATTCTTCCAACCCATGAACATGGAATATCTTTCCATTTTTTATAGTCCTCTTCAATTTCTTTCATCAATGTTTTATAGTTTTCATTATAGAGATCTCTCACTTCTTTGGTTAAGTTGACTACTTGGTATTTCATTTTATTTGTAGCTATTGTAAATGGGACTACTTTCTTGATTTTTTTGATTGTTTGCTGTTGGCTTATAGAAATGCTACTGATATTTGTATGTTAATTTTGTATCCTGCAACTTTACTGAATTTGTTTATCAGTTCTAATAGTTTTTTGGTGGAGTCTTTAGGTTTTTCCAAATGTAAGATCATATCATCTGGGAACAGAGATAATTTGACTTCTTCGTTTCCAATTTGGATGCCCTTTATTTCTTTTCTTTTTTTTTTTTTTTTTTTTTTTTTTTTTTTTTTGCCTGATTCCTCTAACTAGGACTACTAGGACTATGTTGAATAACAGTGGCGAAAGTGAGCATCCTTGTCTTTTTCCAGATATTACAGGAAAAGCCTTCAGTTTTTCCCCATTCAGTATGATACTAGCTGTGGGTCTGTCATACATGGCTTTCATTGTGTTGAGGTATGTTTCTTCTATACTCCTTTTTTTTAGGATTTTTGTCATGAAGGGATGTTAAATTTTATCACGTGCTTGTTTGGCATTAATTAAAATGATCATATGGTTTTGTTCTTCATTCTGTTGATATGATGTATTACATTGATTGATTTCCATGTGTTAAGCCATCCTTGCATCCCTGAGATAAATCCCACTTGGTCATGATGAATGATCTTTTACTGTGTTGTTGAAATCAATATGCTGATATTTTGTTGAGAATTTTTGCATCAGTGTTCATCAGGCCCTGTAGTTTTCTTTTTCTCTTTTTGATGTGTTTTTGTCTGGTTTTGGTATCAGATTAATACTGGCCTGATAGAATGAGTTTGGAAGTATTCTGTCCTCCACTATCTTTCAGAACAGTTCGAGTAAGATTGGTCTTAGTTCTTTAAATGTTGGTAGAAACCATCAGTGGAGTCATTGGGTCTCAGGCTTTTCTTTACTGGGAGACATTTTATTATGGCTTTGATCTTGTTAACTTGTTATTGGTCTGTTCAGGTTTTGGATTTTTTCATGGTTCAATCTGGGTAGGTTGTATGTGTCTAGGAATTTAGCCATTTCTTCTAAATTTTCTAATTTATTGATATGTAATTGCCATAGTAGCCACTAATGATCCTTTGAATTTTGCAGTATCAGTTCTAATGTCTTCTTTTCCATCTCTGATTTAATTTATTGGGGTGTTCTCTCTTGTTTTCTTAGTCTGGCAAGAAGTTTGTCGATTTTATTTATGTTTTCAAAAAACCAACTTTTTGGTTCATTGATCGTTTGTATCGTATTTCTTCTACTAATTTTGGGTTGTTTTGCTCTTGATTTTCTAGCTAAGATGTATTGTTAGGTTGTTTACTTGAAGTTTTTCTTCTTTTTTGATGTAGGCATTTATAGCTATAAATGTCCCTCTTAGTGTTGCTTTCACTGTATCTCATAGGTTTTGGTATGTTGTGCTTCCATTATCATTTGTTTTAAGAAAATTTTCAATTTCCTTCTTAATTTCTTTATTGACCCACTTGTCATTCAGGAGCATATTGTTTAAATTCCATGTATTTGTACATTTTCCAAAATTTCTCTCCTTATTGATTTCTAATTTCATTCCATTGTGGTCAGAAAAGGTGCTTGATGTCATTTCAGTTTTTTGAGTGTTTTAAGACTTCTGTAGGGCTGAACATATGGTCTATTTTTGAGAATAATCCATGTGCTGAAGAGAAGAATGTGTATTCTGCAGCCACTGAATGGAATGTTCTGTATCTATTGCCCTATAGTGTAGATTAAATTGGATGGTTCTTTGTTGGTTTTCGGCCTGGAAGATCTGTCCAGTGTTTAAAATGGGATGTTGAAGACTCAAGCTATTTATTGTATTGAGGCCTATATCTCTATATGGCTTTGATAATATTTGTTTTATATATCTGAGTGCTCCAGTGTTTAGTGCATATATGTTTACAATTGTTATATCCCGCCAGGCGTGGTAGCAAGCACCTGTAATCCCAGCTACTTGGGAAGTTGAGGTGGGAGAATCACTTGAACCTGGAAGGTGGTGGTTGTAGTGAGCCAAGATCGTGCCACTGCACTCCAGCCTGGGCGACAGAGTAAGATTCCACCTAAAAAAAAAAAAGAAAGAAAAAAACATTGTTATATCCCCTTCCTGAATTGACCCCTCTATAAATTAAACAATGACATTCTTTGCCTGTTCTTACAGTTTTTGCCTTGAAATCTATTTTGTCTGATATAAGCATAGCACTACTGCTGTTTTTGGGGTTCCATTGGCATGGAACATCTAACTCCATCCCTTTATTTTCAGTCTATGTGTATCTTTATAGGTGAAATGTGCTTCTTGTAGGTGGGCAACAGATCAATGGCTCTTGTTTTTTCATCCATTCAGCCTTTCTGTGCCTTTTGATTGGGGAGTTTAGTCCATTTACATTAAGTGTTACTATTGATAAGTAGGGACTTTCTCCTGCCATTTTGTTATTTGTTTTCCGTTTGTTTTGCAGTCTTCTCTTTCTTCTTTCCTTCCTTCCTGTTTTCTTTTTAGTACAGGTGATTTTTTTCTGGTGGTATGACTTAATTTCTTGCTTTTTATTTTTTCTGTATCCATTGTATGGTTTTTGATTTGAGATTACCATGAGGCTTGCACATACTATCTTATATCCCATTATATTAAACTGATGACAACTTAACACATTGTGTAAACAAACACACAAAAAGAAAACTAATGAAAACTCTATACTTTTACTTTGTCCTCTCACTTATTAACTTTTTGTTTCTCTTTATGTTTTATTGTGCTATCCTGGCTTGAAAGTTGTTGTATTTATTATTTTTTGATTGGTTCATCATTTAGACTTTCTACTTAAGATTAGTTTTGACACCACAATCACAGTGTTATAATATTCCATGATTTTCTGTGTACTTACTATTACCAGTGAGTTTTGTACCTTCAGGTGATTTCTTCTTGCTTATTAATATCCTTTTATTTCAAACTGAAGAGCTCCCTTTAGCATTTCTTATAGGACAGGTCTGGTGTTAATAAAATCCCTCAGCTTTTGTTTGTCTGGGAAGACCTTTATTTCTCCTTAATGCTTGAAGGATATTTTCACTGGATATACTATTCTAGGGTAAAAGTTTTGTTCCTTCAGCACTTTAAATATGTCATGCCACTCTCTCCTGACCTTTAAGGTTTCCACTGAAAAGTCTGTTGCCAGACTTATTAGAACCCCATTGTGTGTTATTTGTTTCTTTTCTCTTTTTGCTTTTATGGTATTTACCCTTGACCTTTGGGAGTTTGACTATTAAATTCCTTGAGGTAGTCCTCTTTGCACTAAGTATGCTTGGTATTATATAACCTTCTTGCACTTGAATGTTAATATCTTTCTCTAGGTTTGGGAAGTTCTCTGATATCCCTTTGAATAATTTTTCTACCCCTATCGCTTTCTCTACCTCCTCTTTAAGACTAATAACTCTTAGATTTGCCCCTTCGGGGTTATTTTCTAAATCTTGTAGGCATGCTTCATTATTTTTTATTCTTTTTTCTTTTGTCTCCTCTAACTGTATTTTAAAATACCCTGTTTTCAGGCTCACCAGTTCTTTCTTCTGGTTGATCAGTTCTGCTGCCAAGAGACTCTGATACATTCTTCAGTATGTCAATTGTATTTTTTAAATCTAGAATTTCTGCTTGATTTTAAAAATTAATCTCTTTGTTAAATTTATCTGATAGAATTCTGAATTCCTTTTCCATATTGTCTTGAATTTGTTTGAGTTTCCTCAAAATGGCTATTTTGAATTCTCTGTCATGTATCTCTGTCACTCCAGGATTGGTCCCTGGTGCCTGATGTAGTTCATTTGGTGAAGTCATGTTTTCCTATAGATGTCCTTTGGTGTCTGGGCATTGAATAATTATGTATTTATTGTAGTCTTCACAATCTGGGCTTTACAGTCTATGCCTGTCCTTGTTGGGAAAGCTTTCCAAGTATTCAAAGGGACTTGGGCCCCAAGCCCAGTAACACTGTGCTTCATGTACACTCATAGAGATATCACTTTGGTGGTCTTGGATAAGATCCAGAAGCATTCTCTGGATTACCAGGAAGAGACTCTTGTTCTCTTCCTTTACTTTCTCCCAGACAAACAGCATCTCTCTGCCTCTGTCTCTGTCTCTGTCTCTCTCTCTCTCTCTCTGTCTCTGTCTCTCTCTCTCTCTCTGCTGAGCCACCTGGAGCTGGGATTGGGGTGATGCAAGCACCCCTATGGCCACCAACACTGGAACTGCCCTGGGTCAGACCTGAAGCCAGAATAGCACTGGGTTTCACCCAAGACCCACTGCAGCCACTATCTGGTTACTGCCTATGTTCACTCAAGGCCCTAGGGCTACAGTCAGCAAGAGTTGAAGCCATCCGGGCTTATGTCCTTCCCTTCAGGCTTATGTCCTTCCCTTCAGGCTTATGTTCTTCCCTTCAGGGAGGCAAGTTCTTTCAGGCCCTGGGCATGTCCAGAGATACTTTCTGAGAGCCAGGGATTTAAGTCAAAAACCTTAGAAATCTACCTGGTATCCTATTACTCTGTGGCTAAGCTGCCACTGAAACCATACAACAAAATCCTTCCCCCTCTTCCCTCCCCTTTCCACAGGCAGAGGAGCTCTCCCCATGGCCATCATCATCAGCAGTCCGTAGAGAGTTCTGCCAGGCTACCATTGCTGATCACTTAATGCCTAGGGGCTCTTCAGCCAGCTTGTGAATGCTGCCAAACCTGGGATTCACCCTTCAGGATAGTAGGCTCCCACCTCTGGCCCAGGGAAGGTGCAGAAATGCTGTCCGAAAGCCTAGGCCTGAACTCAGGGACCCCTGAAGCCCACTAGATACTCTATCCACTGTGCTGAGCTGTTACCCGAAGCCAGCATATCTCAAAGTCTCATCCAAGGCCCATGGCATACTAACTGGATATCACTTTTGGTTATTCAGGGCCCAAGGGCTCTTTAGTTAGCAGATAATTAATCCTGCCAGGACTTGGTCTTTCTCTTCAAGGCAGTGGGTTCCCTTCTGGCCCAGGGTGTGTCTAGAAATGTCACCCAGGAGCTAGGACCTGGCATTGGGGCTTCACGACTCTGCCCAGTGCACTATCTGTGGCTGAGCTTGTATCCAAGATGCAAGACAAAGTACAAAGTCCTCTTGACTGGTCTCTCTCCTCTCCTCAAGCAGAAGGAAGGAGTCACTTTCATTGCTACAAGCTGTGCTGCTTGGGGTTGAGGGAGGGGTAGTGCAGGTACTTCCCCAGCTGCCCCATCTGGTGTGTCACTAGATCACACACTGCCCCAGTCCACTGGCTCTAACCCCAGAACACCATCAGACTTGCCTAAGAATCTGAGTCCTTCCTAGACTGCCTTTCAAGTTCACTTAGGACTGCACAGCACCTTAGCCCATGGTGGTGAGACTGCTGAAACTCAGGCTCCGGCCACTGGAATAGGCACTTCCCCTCTGGCTAGGGCTGGTCCAGATGCTGTCTCTGTGGGTGTCAGCTGAGTTCAACACGGTTTCACTTCCCACTGTGACAGGGCAGCACTGAGTTCAATGCAAAGTCCCCCAGTTGCTGTGCTCTCCCTCCCTGAAGTGCACAGATTCTCTCTCCGTGCCATGCAGCCACTGCCAGGGAATGGGGAAGGGGTGGTGTTGGTGATTTAAGACCATCTTTTCTGCTTTCTTCAGTGCCTCTTTCAGTGATAAGAAATTAAAAACAAGTACTGTGATGGCTCACCCAATTTTTAGTTCTTATGAAGGTGCTTTTTTGTTCGCAGATAATTGTTTAAATTTAGTTTTCCTGTGGTAGTGGGAGTAGGGGGATGATCAATGTAGCCTTCTATTCTGCCATCTTGCTCTGCCCTTTTTGCTAAGCACTCTTCTACTGGAATAATAGTGTCTTTTTAGACTGAATCTGACAGTTTACTCTTATATTATGACCCATCCAAAATATGCCCAGTGGATTCAAATTCATGTAGTTCTATCTGTTCCATGTGTTTTAAATTACACACACACACCGCACAGGCACACACACACGCGCGCATAACCTGAATACACTTTATTTTCCTGACCCAAAGTAACTGCCAGAGGGGAAGACCCATTTCTGCACATGTTTGTATCCCACTTGGTGCTTGGTAAACACTTTTTGGCTGAAGTATAAAGATTTATAAAAGCTTCTTCTACTCTAAATAGGCCTATTTCCATAGCCTTACAAACTCACTCATTTAATCAACATTTACTGAGCATTGCTATGTTGATTACCCTAGGCACCAGGAATCAGAGACAACTAAGAATAGTTTTCAGTGAGCTCACTGTTTAATAAGGCAGGCAGAAGAAATGACATTTACAACCATGTAAAAATTGCCCAATAAAGGTGTTCTGTCTACAGAGCTATATGAAAATTGAAGGGAAACGTCTAAGTCTGCCTGGGTCCCTGGAAAGTGTTGCATAAGATGCAGCTTTGGAGTTGCGTCTCAAGAGATGAGTGCAAACTGTGTGGAAATGAGACAGAGGGGTGTTCTAGCGTGACAAGAGTGTATATAAAGGTACAGATTTGGGAGAGTTTATCAGTCTTGTGTGGCTTGAGAACAGGATGCACTGAGTAAGTGCTGGTAGGTGAGATGGAAAGGAGAGATTACAGCTGGATTGTGAAGGCTTTAGGGTATTGGATTTATCCCTACAGTCATTGAGAGCATGTTGGAAGGTGTTTGAATGGGGAAGTAAAATGTAAGGTTTTAGACATATAATTCTGGCTGCACTATGGATAAGGTATTAGAGGAAGAAGGAATTGAAGCTTGAAAAACCTTGTTAGATGGTGATTGGAATAAAATCAGTGAAAGAGAATGAAGAAGCAGTTGGGATAGAGAGTAGTAAGTGGTTTTGAACAATATGTAGGAGATTTAACTGACATATTTGGCAATTGAATTGACAGGACATGAGCAAAAAAGAGGAGTGTTTTATATTTTTGTCCTGGGAAGCTAATGAATGAGATGACATTAATTTTAAAATTAATTAGAAAGAAGAAGCATATTCAGAAAGTGACTTGAAAGGGAGAGAAAAATGGCTTATTTTAGACATACATGTAGTTTGAGAGTCTATAAAGGTATCAATAAAGAATTACAGCTCAGAAAAGATCTGCATTAAAGTTATAATTGTGTGAATCATCAACACATATGTGGTAGTTGAAACCATGGAAGATGACTACCATGATATCTAAAAGTATATTATTGACAGTAGTCCCTTTAAAAATTATTTGAAGGCTTCTAGTGAAGCAAAATCATGGTAGTAGCATAGTTACTATTCCCAAATCCCTCATTAAAAAACAAAAAGCAGAGCAATTAGGAATGCAGAAGGAAAGGAAAAACAACAGAGGTAATTTTAACAAAAGTAATATAAGTAGGTGAGGCCAAACCACACAGTGCAGACACTGTTCAGAAATGGCAGAATTAGCAGCTGGGCAGCGATAAAAAAGAGGAGAGACAGGGCCAAGAGTTGTGGAACACAGATGTCAGGAATAAATAGCATGACAAGAAAATGATCCTACTCTGAGTAGAACCCTCAGCAAATAGGTCTGAGACCAATCAGCCAAATTGAGGAAGGACTCCAGAGTGTGATTGGTTCCAGAGTGTGATTGGATGCAAGAAAGATCGTGCAGAACCACTAAAGGGCTTAAGAAGTGCCCAAGAAAAGTTGTCAGAATTATAATCCAAGTGGAGAAGGAACACAAGAGGTAAAGGAAAGAGATGTTCAGATCCTTGGGAGTTGGGGAGTCCAGAGATACAAATCCCAGAATTGTGGCCAAATTGTTGCATATAATACTTCCTTTTAACACCAGAGGAGGAAGCTCTTAACAGTGAAGATAACTATCCTGAAATATTCCCTCCTGCTTACACTCTCCTTCCCTAAAAGTACAGAAAACAATCTAATTCATTTAATAAGAACATCTGCAAACCTCCAAGATACAGTAAGATAAAAGTATCAATAGCATACCAACATAATGAAAATTTGGCCTTTAAACAGATGAAAATATACTCAGTGTTACAAAATGAGCTAAGAGAAACAAAAAGAAAACTGTAGAAACAAATCAGAAATAGAAAATTCAAGAAATGAGATGAATAAATAACAGGAGAATGTAAAATGATAGCTGACGGTTTAGAAAAGAATTTTTAAAACTAAGGGTAAATTTCTCAGAATGTAGACTAAACACTAGAAGAAACTCAAGAATGACTGGGCAGAGAAAGTGTAATAAGCAAAATAAAAGGAGGGAAATGACAAGAATCAAAGAGAAATAAAAAAAGATTCAAGTGCAAATAATATATATAAAAGACAAGGAAATAAAATTCAATGAATATAGAGTCCCAGGAAAAGAAAACCACCAAAAATCATAACAGAACAAAACTATAAATGGCTCAAATTGCCATATTGAAAGGGCACTCTATATACCTGGGAAAACTGACCCAGAATGGTCAATATCAAGACATACTCAGCTGAGTGCAGTGGCTCAAGCCTGTAATCCCAACACTTTGGGAGGCCAAGGTGGGTGGATCACTTGAGGCCAGGAGTTCAAGACCAGCCTGGCCAACATGGTGAAACCCTGTCTGTACTAAAAAAAATACAAAAATTAGCCGGGCTTAATGGCACACTCCTGTAATCTCAGTTACTCGGGAGGCTGAGGCAGGAGAATCACTTGAACCCAGGAGGCAGAGTTTGCAATGAGCTGAGATTGTGCCAACAGAGCAAGAATCCATCTCAAAAAAAAGGACATATTCTACTAAAAGATAAAAATATATTTGTGCATCTATGCAAAAGAATCAAGTCACTTATTAGGGAAAGAAAATCAAACTGACGCTAGACTTCTCAACAATACCACTTCATACTAGAAAACAGTGGAGCCACATATTTAAGATACTGAAGGAAAGAAAGTGTGAGCCAAAGATTTTATATCCTGCCAAACTGACTTTCGAGTTTAAAGGCCACAGGCAAATAGTTTTGAAGATGCAAGAACTCAATGTATATTGTTCCCATGAGCAATTCCTGAGGAATCCACCAGATGTCTATAGAAGAAACCATGAGAAGCTTTGGCATAAAGTTGCTGCTTTGTGAATGATAATTAATGGCACTGATTATGACATCTCCTCTCTCTGTGAGTTGTGGACATTCTCTGATGGCATGCTTACTTTAACTTAGCAGACACACAGTCACAGAAGACTTTGGTCCAGAAAAAAGGGTTTACAAACCATCCTTCCATTCAGGAGGGGGAGAAAAAGTCAAATATGTATCATTAGAAATGTCTTCTGAGTAGCAATTGGCAGTTATTTAACCACTTTTATATGAACAAAAGTAACTCACATAGTAGTTTAATAAAAAGCTGACATTCATTTTTATTATGTGAGAAACTCCTAGATGATGTTTTGACTTGTTAAAAAAGTGATAATATGGTAATGGTAATTTAAAAATATTTATTCAAAAGCTTACAAAAAGCTTTTGTCTACACTGAAAAATAATAATAATTAGGGCTTTCTGTTAAAAGATGTCACTAAAGGCATTTTTAAAAATTCCATTTTCCTCCTTTGAAACCCAACAAAAAACCCACTAAAAGAATGAAAGAGAAGGAACACTGTGTCTTCAATGAACAATGAAATGGCCATAATCCCAAACTATAAATTATGAAACACACCTGCCAAAGACCATAAAATCTGGACCAGAATGAGGGGGAAGGCTGAGAGCTTACAAATATTTCCTCAGGCGCCGAGCAGGATATAGATTTCCCTAGGAGTAAATGTGGCAGTCCTGAAAGGCCTGTTCTAGTTCTTTGATGACAGAGACTAGATCCTGGATCATGAAGTACCTCGGAAAAAAAACTGAGGATGTCCCTTGCAGAACCATGATGGGAGACAGAGCTGAGGGAGAAGGCATATTTTTATGCCTCCTTGCCAAGGAAGGCTGCCAGAGATGAAGTGGTATGAAAGAAGGAGGGGGGAGGGGCAGCAATTGCTGGATTATTACACAGTAAGCCAGTTATTTAAGAGGCTCTTTTATTTGTCTCATCAACTATTCAAATTCGAAAATCTGAAAGGAGATGTGGGTAGAGGAAATAAGAGATTTGGTGACAGAATGTTGAAGACAACAAATGGATGTAAAGTCTCCTAGCTCGTTTCTCCCACCCGTGTTACTCACAAACAACCAGCTGTATTCAAAGCACCAGCATAATATCTATGCACCAAAACTAGGGGGAAAAATCAAAAGGGAGGGAGGAAGTCATGGGATGGGGAATGGAGCATAAAGCAAGAGTCACATGGATAACATAACAGAGATTTTCCCCAGAGAAAAGTTGAGACAGATAGGTTCTATACTTCCAAGGAAGTTATAGTCTTGATGTCTAGGGAAAAAGTGGCTTTAAAGTGAGGTTTGAGTTAAAAAAAGAGACTATAAGACAACAGAAGGAGATGGAAAGACAACTGGAACAGTCAGGAAGAAAGAAAAATTTTTAAATGGCAGATACAAAAATAGCAAACACAAAACTTACATTACAAGCAACAACTTAAGAAAATAAAGGAAATGACTGGAAATAAAGGGAGATGGGATACAGACTGGAATAAGTCATATAAAATTATATGGAAAAGAACAAAGATGTAAAATTGGTTTGTAGTGGCTATAAGGGATATGGAAGACAGACAAAGGAGATCAAATATAAACACAATTAGTATTTGTTGAGAAGAACAAAACACATGGAACAGAAAAGTATTCAGAGAGAAAATAAGGGGAATTAATTCCCTTTAATAAAAGCTTCTATCTACAAGTCATAATAGCACAGCATGCGCCACTAAGCCTGTGTAAGATGCTGAACCTCATGGATAAAGCAAAACCCCCTTTGAACAGAAAGTCAACCAAATAAACTAAAAATTCTCATCTTCATAGGAGCACTCAATGCAAGAGGACAATGGAGCAGGATCTACACAATTCTAAAGAAAAGCAAGCATCACTCAAGGATTTCCTCTTCATCCTGTGTTCTTCATGTAGAGAGACAGCAGAGAGGCAGTCAGAGAATACTGTCTGATAAGCCCTTGAAAAAGCTGTAGGGCCAAGATGAGATACAGAGATGACTCAAAACAGAGAATCCAGGAATGCATAGATCCTGGTAAAAAAGGTGGGAGATGAGTAATGAATTCATTTGTGTAGGATTAAGACTAATCAACTAACAATTATATTATAGAACATAACATAAATATCAGAAATCTTGACATTATCTAAATAATAAAATGAAAACTAATTGAAATTTGGAGAGATGAGGTAGATGATATAGTTTGGCTGTGTCCCCACCCAAATCTCATCTTGAATTGTAGCTCCCATAATTCCCATGTGTTGTGGGAGGGACCCAGTTGGAGATAATTGAATCATGGGGGCAGTTTCTCTCATACTGTTCTCATGGTGGTAAATGAGTCTCACGAGATCTGATGATTTTATAAGGGGTTTCCCTTTTTGCTTGGCTCTCATTCTCTCTTGCCTGCTGCCATGTAAGACATCTCTTTGCCCTTCCTTTGTCTTCTGCCATGATTGTGAGGCTTCCGCAGCCACGTGGAACTGAGTCTATTAAACCTCTTTCCTTTATAACTTACCCAGTCTTGGGTATGTCTTTATTAACAACATGAGATTGGACTAATACAGTAGAGGAAATGTAAGTGTGCTTATTTCCTCATCCTTCTTAGTAGCAAGTCCATAAATACTCTCCTAAGTCAAATTGTCATTAAAAATAACTATCCAAATCTCTTGTTGGTTTATTTAATCTTCTTTATTAACTTTAGAGTGTTCTTTTGGGAATTAATCATGGTTTAAAAAATATCAAACATTCAACAACTCTAATTTTACTTTAACGTCTTTTTTTTCTAATATACCTAATAAAATTGCATTAAATTTTTAAGTTGAAATTGCATGTATACACACTGATTATCACTATTCATGTTACTCTATATATGGCAGTTTGGGTGATTTTTAAAAAACTTTCCTTTTTATACATTTGTATTTCTTGGATACTTGGTAATGAGTATTGTAAAATCAAAATCAGCCATGGCTGGCAAGATGGCCAAATAGGAACAGCTCTGATCTGCAGCTCCCAGTGAGATCAACACAGAAGGCAGGTGATTTCTGTATGTCCAACAGAGGTACTGGCTCATCTCATTGGGACTGGTTAGACAGTGGGTGCAGCCCATGGAGGGCCAGCTGAAGCATGGTGGGGTGTCTCCTTACCTGGGAAGTGCAAGAGGTCAGGGAACTCCCTCCCCTAGCCAAGGGAAGCCGTGAGGGACTGTGCTGTGAGGAATGGTGCACTCTAGCCCAGGTACTACACTTTTCCCATGGTCTTTACAACCCACAAACCAGGAGATTCCCGCGGGTGCCTACACCACCAGGGCCCATGGGTTTCAAGCACGAAACTGGCCAGCCATTTGGGCAGACATCAAGCTAGCTGCAGGAGGTTTTTTTCATACCTCAGTGGTGCCTGTAACACCAGTGAGACAGAACCGTTCACTCCCCTGGAAAGGGGGCTGAAGCCAGGGACCCAAGTGGTCTAGCTCAGCAGATCCTACCCCCACAGAGCCCAGCAAGCTGAGATCTACTGGCTTGAAATTCTCGCTGCCAGCACAGCAGTGCAAAGTTGACCTGGGATGCTCCAGCTTGGTGGGGGAAGGGGCGTCCACCATTACTGAGGCTTGAGTAGGCAGCTTACCCCTCACAGTGTAAACAAAGCCTCTGGGAAGTTCAAACTGGGTGGAGCCCACCACAGCTTGGCAAAGCCACTGTAGCCAGACTGCTTCTCTAGATTCCTCCCTTCTGGGCAGGGCATCTCTGGAAGCAAGGCAGCAGCCACAGTCAGGGTCTTATAGATAAAACTCCCATCTCCCTGGGACAGAGTACCTGGAGGAAGGGGCAGCTGTGGGCGCAGCTTCAGCAGACTTAAATGTTCCTGCCTGCTGGCTCTGAAGAGAGCAGCAGATCTCCCAGCACAGCG
The DNA here is from genome assembly GCF_028858775.2 of Pan troglodytes. Taxonomy (NCBI): domain Eukaryota; kingdom Metazoa; phylum Chordata; class Mammalia; order Primates; family Hominidae; genus Pan; species Pan troglodytes. The sequence goes on along the minus strand of NC_072414.2, from coordinate 74,655,910 downwards.
CTCAAGCTCTGCTAAGGGATAGACTGCCTCCTCAAGTGGGTCCCTGACCCCTGCACCTCCTGATGGGGAGGCACCTCTCAGTAGGGGCTGACAGACACTTCATACAGGAGAGTTCTGGCTGGCATCTGGCAGGTGCCCCTCTGGGACGAAGCTTCCAGAGGAAGGAACAGGCAGCAATCTTTGCTGTTCTGCAGCATCTGCTGGTGATACTCAGGCAAACCAGGCCTGGAGTGGACATCCAGCAAACGCCAGCAGACCTGCAGCAGAGGAGCCTGACTATTAAAAGGAAAATTAACAAACAGAGAGGAATAACATCAACATCAACAAAAAGGATGTCCACACAGAAACCCCAGAAACCCCACCTGAAGGTCATCAAAAGACCATCAAAGACCAGAGGTAGATAAATTCACAAAGATGTGGAAAAACCAGCACAAAAAGGCTGAAAATTCCAAAAACCAGAACACCTCTTCACCTGCAAAGTGTCACAACTCCTTGCCAGCAAGGGAACAAAACTGGACAGAGAAGGAATTTGACAAATTGACAGAAGTAGGCTTCAGAAGGTCAGTAATAACAAATTCCTCCAAGTTAAAGGAGCATGTTCTAACCCAATGCAAGGAAGCTAAGAACCTTGAAAAAGGGTTAGAGGAATTGCTAACTAGAATAACCAGTTTAGAGAAGAACAAAAATTACCTAATGGAGCTGAAAAAAACAGCACGAGAACTTCATGAAGCATACACAAGTATCAATAACCAAATTGCTCAAGCAGAACAAGGATATCAGAGATTGAAGATGAACTTAATGAAATAAGCATGAAGAGAAGATTAGAGAAAAAAGAATGAAAAGGAAAAAACAAAGCCTCCAAGAAACATGGGACTATGTGAAAAGACCAAACCTACGTTTGTTTGGTGTACCTGAAAGTGAGGGGAGAATGGAACCAAGTTGGAAAACACTCTTCAGGATATTATCAAGGAGAACTTCTCCAACATAGCAAGAAAGGCCAACATTCAAATTCAGGAAATACAGAGAATACCACAAAGATACTCCTCAAGAAGAACAACCCCAAGACACATAATTGTCAGATTTACCATGATTGAAATGAAGGAAAAAATGTTAAGGGCAGCCAGAGAGAAAGATTGGGTTACCCACAAACGGAAGCTCATCAGACTAACAGTGGATCTCTCTGCAGAAACCCTACAAGCCAGAAGAGAATGGGGCCAATATTCAACATTCTTAAAGAAAAGAATTTTCAACCCAGAATTTCATATCCAGCCAACCTAAGCTTCATAAGCAAAGGAGAAATAAAATCCTTTACAGGCAAGCAATGCTGAGAGATTTTGTCACCACCAGGCCTGCCTTACAAGAGCTCCTGAAGGAAGGAAGCACTAAACATGGAAAGGAACAACCGGTACCAGCCACTGCAAAAACATACCAAATTGTAAAGACCATTGACACTATGAAGAAACTGCATCAACTAACAGTCAAAATAACCAGCTAGCATCATCATGACAGGATTAAATTCACACATAACAATGTTAACATTAAATGTAAATGGGCTAAATGCCCCAATTAAAAGACACAGACTGGCAAATTGGATCAAGAGTTAAGACCCATAGGTGTGCTTTATTCAGGAGACCCATCTCATGTGCAAAGACACACATAAGCTCAAAACAAAGGGATGGAGGAATATTTACCAAGCAAATGGAAAGCAAAAAAAAAAAAAAAAAAAAAAAAGCAGGGGTTGCAATCCTAGTCTCTGATAAAACAGACTTTAAACCAACAAAGATCAAAAAAGACAAAGAAGGGTATTACATAATGGTAAAGAGATCAATGCAACAAGAAGAGCTAACTGTCCTAAATATACATGCACCCAATACAGGAGCACCCAGATTCATAAAGCAAGTTCTTAGAGACCTACAAAGAGACTTGGACTCCCACACAATAATAGTGGGAGACTTTAACACCCTACTGTCAACATTAGATCAACAGACAGAAAATTAACAAGGATATTCAGGACTTGAACTCAGCTCTGGACCAAGTGGACCTAATAGACATCTACAGAACTCTCCACCCCAAATCAATAGAATATACATTCTTCTCAGCACCATATCACACTTATTCTGAAATTGACCACATACTTGGAAGTAAAACACTCCTCAGCAAATACAAAAGAGTGGAAATTTTAACAAACAGTCTCTCAGACCACAGTGCAATCAAATTAGAACTCACGATTAAGACACTCACTCAAAACTGCACAACTACATGGAAACTGAAGAACCTGCTCCTGAATGACTACTGGGTGAATAACAAAATTAAGGCAGAAATAAATACGTTATTTGAAACCAATAAGAACAAAGACACAATGTACCAGAATCTCTGGGACACAGCTAAAGCAGTGTTTAGAGAGAAATTTATAGCACTAAATGGCCATAGGAGAAAGCAGAAAAGTCTAAAATTGACACCCTAACATCACAATTAAAAGAACTAGAGAAGCAAGAGCAAACAAATTCAAAAGCTAGCAGAAGACAAGAAATAACTAAGATCAGAGCAGAACTGAGAGAGATAGAGACACGAAAAACTCTTCAAAAATATCAATGAATCCCGGAGCTGGTATTTTGAAAAGATTCGCAAAATACATAGACAGCTAGCCAGACTAATAAAGAAGAAAAGAGAACACAATCAAATAGACACAATAAAAAATGATAAAATCACCATTGATCCCACAGAAATACAAACTATCATCAGAGAATACTATAAACACCTCTACGCAAATAAGCTAGAAAATTTAGAAGAAATGGATAAATTCCTGGACACATACACCCTCCCAAGACTAAACCAGGAAGAAGTCAAATTCCTGAATAGACCAATAAGAAGTTCTGAAATTGAGACAGTAATTAATAGCCTACCAACCACAAAAAGCCCAGGATCAGACAGATTCACAGCTGAATTCCACCAGAGGTACAAAGAGGAGCTTGGTACCATTCCTTCTGAAACTATTCCAAACAATAGAAAAAGAGGGACTCCTCCCTAACTCATTTTATGAGGACAGCATCATCCTGATACCAAAACCTGGCAGAAACACAACAACAAAAAAAGAAAATTTCAGGCCAATATCCCTGATGAACATGAATGCGAAAATCTTCAATAAAATACTGGCAAACTGAATCCAGCAGCACATCAAAAAGATTATCCACCACGATCAAGTCGGCTTCCTCCCTGGGATGCAAGGCTGGTTCAACATACGCAAATCAATAAACATAATCCATCACATAAACAGAACCAATTACAAAAACCACATGATTATCTCAATAGATGCAGAAAAGGCCTTTGATAAAATTCAACACCCCTTCATGCTAAAAACTCTCAATAAACTAGGTATTGATGAAATGTATCTCAAAATAATAAGAGCTATTTATGATAAACCCACAGCCAATATACTGAATGGGCAAAAGCTGGAAGCATTCCCTTTGAAAACTGGCCCAGGACAAGGACGCCCTCTCTCACCGCTCTTATTTAACATAGTATTGGAAATTCTGGCCAGGGCAACCAGGCAAGAGAAAGTAATAAATGGTATTCAAATAGGAAGAGAGGAAGTCAAATTGTCTCTGTTTGCAGATGACATAATTATATACTTAGAAAACCCCATCGTCTTAGCCCAAAATCTCCTTATGCTGATAAGCAACTTCAGCAAAGTCTCAGGATACAAAATCAATGTGCAAAAATCACAAGCATTCCTATACACCAATAATAGACAAACAGAGAGCCAAATCATGAGTGAGCTCCCATTCACAATTGCTACAAAGAGAATAAAGTACCTAGGAATACAGCTTACAAGGATGCGAAGGACCTCTTCAAGGAGAACTACATACAAACTACTGCTCAAGGAAATAAGAGAGGACACAAACAAATGGAAAAACATTCCATGTTCATGGATAGGAAGAATCAATATTGTGAAAATGGCCATACTGCTGAAAGTAATTTATAGATTCAATGGTATCTCCATCAAGCTACCTTTGACTTTCTTCGCAGAATTAGAAAAAACTACTTTAAATTTCATATGGAACCAAAAAAGAGCCTGTATAGCCAAGAAAATCCTAAGCAAAAAGAACAAAGCTGGAGGCATCATGCTACCTGACTTCAAACTATACTACAAGGCTACAGAAACCAAAACAGTATGGTACTGGTACCAAAACAGATATATAGACCAATGGAACAGAACAGAGGCCTCAGAAATCATGCCACACATCTACAACCATCTGATCTTTGACAAACATGACAGAAACAAGCAATGGGGAAAAGATTCCCTATTTAATAAATGGTATTGGGATAACTGGCTATCCATATGCAGAAAACTGAAACTGGACCCCTTCCTTACACCTTATACAAAAATTGACTCAAGATGTATTAAAGACTTAAACATAAGACCTAAAAACATAAAAGCCCTATAAGAAAAACTAGGCAGTGCCATTCAGGACATAGGCATGGGCAAAGACTTCATGACTAAAATACCAAAAACAATGGCAACAAAAGCCAAATTTGACAAATGGGATCTAATTAAACTGAAGAGCTTCTGCACAGCAAAAGAAACTATCATCAGACTAACAGGCAACCTACAGAATGGGAGAAAAATTTTGCAATCTATCCATATGTCAAAGGGCTAATATCCAGAATCTACAAGGAACTTAAACAAATTTACAAGAAAAAACTCCATCAAAAAGTGGGTGAAGGATATGAACAGATACTTCTCCAAAGGAGACATTTATGTGGCCAAAAAACATATGAAAAAAAGCTCATTAGAGAAATGCAAATCAAAACCACAATGAGATACCACCTCACACCAGTTAGAATGGCGATCATTAAAAAGCCAGGAAACAACAGATGCTGGAGAGGATATGGAGAAATAGGAGTGCTTTTACACTGTTGGTGGGAGTGTAAATTAATTCAACCATTGTGTAAGTCAGTGTGGCAATTCCTCAAGGATCTAGAACCAGAAATACCATTTGATCCAGCAATCCCATAACTGGGTATATACCCAAAGGATTGGAAATCATTCTACTATGACACATGCACACATATGTTTATTGCAGCACTGTTCACAATAGCAAAGACTTGGAACCAACCCGAATGCCCATCAATAATAGACTGGATAAAGAAAATGTGGAACACCATGGAGTACTATGCAGCCACAAAAAAGGATGAGTTCATGTCCTTTGTCGGGACATGGATGAAACTGGAGACCATCATTCTCAGCAAACTAACACAGGAACAGAAAACCAAACACTGCACATTCTCACTCTTAAGTGGGAGTTGAACAATGAGAACACATGGACACAGGAAGGGGAACATCACACACTGGGGCCTGTCAGGGGGTGGGGGGCTAGGGGAGGGATAGCATTAGAAGAAACACCTAATGTAGATGACGGGTTGATGGGTGCAGCAAACCACCATGGCACATGTGTACCTATATAACAAACCTGCACATTCTACACATGTATCCCAGAACTTAAAGTATAATAATTTTAAAAAGGCCGGCCGTGGTTTCTCACGCCTATTATCCCAGCACTTTGGGAGGCCGAGGCAGGTGGATCACGAGGTCAGGAGTTTGAGACCAGCCTGGCCAAGATGATAAAACCCCATCTCTACTAAAAATACAAAAAGTAGCAGGGTGCAGTGGTGGGCGCCTGTAATCCCAGCTACTTGGGAGGATGAGGCAGGAGAATCGCTTGAATCTGAGAGGCAGAGATTGCAGTGAGCTGAGATCATGCCACTGCACTCTAGCCTGGGTGACAGAGCAAGAATCCATCTCAAAAAACAAACAAACAAACAATGGACATGCCCATAGGCAGATGAATGGATAAAGAAATTATGGTACTGTATATACATACAATGAAATATTTTACAGCCTTAAAAATGTAGGAAACCCTGCCATTTGTTGCAAGATGGATGAACCTAGAGGACATTATGCTAAGTGAAATAAGCCAGTTAGGGAAAAACAAATGTTGCATGATTCCATTACATAAGGTATCTAAAATTGTCAAACTCATAGAAGCATAGAATACAATAGTGGTTTCCCCATACTGGGGGAATGGGGAACATGGGGAGTTGTTAAATGGTTATAAAGTTTCAATTATACTAGCTGAATAAGTTCTAGAGATCTGCAGGAAGACATAGTGCCTATAGGCACAGTTAACAATAGATAGTGTGCAATTCAAAATTTATTAAGAAGGTAGATCTTATGTGAAGTGTTCTAGTCATAAATAAACAAAACAAAACAAACAAAAAACAAAAGGGAACTTCGGAAAGTGTTGGATATGTCTGTTACTCCGATTGTGGTAATGGTGTCACATGGTGTTTGCATTAAGCCCAAACCCATCACATTGTACACATTAGACATGTGTAGTTCTTTGTATATCAATTATACCTCAACAAAACTATTAAAAGGGTCAAATTTTAAAAATGAAAATAAAAAATGAATGGCTAAAAAATAAATTAGATATTAATTGCAATGCCAAAAAAACCCACGATAATAAATTACTGGAAATTACTATCTCCAAAAGAAAGAGTGAGATGGAAGGAGGGGGAGGGCGGTAGAGAGGACATGACTGAAGGAAAAAGAGAAAGAAAGAAAGGAAGAGAAGGGAGGGGAGGGAAGGGGAGGAGGGGAGGGAAGGGGAGGAGAGGAGGAAGAAACTCTCCATGACATAAAAGATGTTCAAGCCTAGGAAATGGCTTTCTTCTTGGCACATCCGTACTGAAAATTTCCTCTTGTTTCACCCTTGGAGACTTTGCTGTTGTTGGCTGGGTCTGCCTGCTCATGCTCCATTTGACTCTGTTGCACAACTCTCATTTCAGTGTTCTGTCAGTTGTGGTGTTGGAATCCAGAGAAGAAAGCAGGTGTGTCAAAGGCTGACAGCCAAAGGTCGGCGCGTCCCCCTCAGTGAGATGATGTGCAGGGATCTACCAGGGCTCCCTCTTGTAAGATCTTGCCAGATGCCTGAGTGCAGTAGTAAGTATGCGGTGTCTGCGCTTCACCAAGATATGCTGATTCTGTTCATTTTGTCCCGATGTCTTTATTTTCCATACGTCAACAGATTTCTAATCTGTGGGTAAGGCAACTCAAGCTGAACTCAGTGTTGTTTTCGGCAGCGATCAGTAGAACATGGAAGACCAAGATATAGTTCTAAGAAAAGTCTGTTTTAAGAAATGTCCGCCCACTTAACAAATGCATCTTTTAGGCTTCCTTATTTGGATTTATGTCCTCTACTTTACCATAATTCCTTCTGCTTAGAGTTCAGGAGTGTTCCATGTAGAAGTTAAGCCAAAATACCTCCTGGTTCACTTTGCTGGGAATGCATTTGGACTTAATTAAAAGTAGGAGAGCTACGTATTTTTAAGCATTCAAGTATTTTTTCTTGTGTATAATCTAAAATTGGCAAGGATAAAAACATGAAAGAACTTTGATTTAAAAATGGCAGTTTGTACACCTCAATTAATTATAAATAATGAGCTTACTATAAAGAGTTCATATTATGGCTTCATTATAGCCAAAGCTAATATGCATGTAGCATTCATCTGTTATTTTCAGTGTACATGATAGAATATATGTTTACACATGAATATGTATGTTTCATATAAGAGTTATGTGGGCCGGGCGCAGTGGCTCACGCCTGTAATCCCAGCACTTTGAGAGACTGAGGTGGGTGGATCATGAGGTCAGGAGATCCAGACCATCCTGGCTAACACGGTTAAACCCCGTCTCTACTAAAAATACAAAAAATTAGCCGGGCGTGGTGGCACACTCCTGTAGTCCCAGCTACTCGAGAGGCTGAGGCAGGAGAATCGCTTGAACCTGGGAGGCGGAGGTTGCAGTGAGCTGAGATTGCGCCATTGCGCTCCAGCCTGGGCGACAGAGTGTGAGACTCTGTCTTAAAAAAAAAAAAGAAAGAAAGAAAGAAAAAGAGTTATGTGTTAAAACATGTAAGCTGAGGGCGGCCATGACAGCAATTGACAAGCAGGCAGCAGAGCGGTGGTGAGGAGGTTGGGAAGGGAGGTAGGGAAGAGGCGTAGTGGAAATAACAGCTTTGGAGTTCATTTACCACTTTTTCACTATCTTTAATTACTCACCTGTAAAATAACATTTATTATATCAGTTACCCTCCTGAACTTTTGGTAAGGAAAAAAATTAAAAATGAACTATTCTTATTTTAATGCTGCTTAGGAGAGGAAAACATATATATATATGTCTTTTATATATATGTCATATATGTTTTATATATGTTATATATATGATATATAACATATATATAAAACTTCAGTTTACCAACACCTTTCCTGGAGAAACTCACAAAACAAAATAAGACAAATAATTAAGTTTTTTTTAAGTAGTGACATTTATTGAGCAATTACTATGTGGAGTTATTTGCATACATTATCTCATTTAGTCCCCCGAACAACATTGTGAGGCAGATACTATCTCCATTTGGAGATGAGAAACCCAAGACATAGAAAAGGCATGAGACTTGCCTAAGGCTCCCTGGCTGCCAGCTGAACTGCTTGACCACAAGTCTGTCTGATTCTTTAGCCCACGTTTTTAGCTGCCTCTCTATGCTGATTCATGGACAACATTAACATTTTTTTCCTGAGGAACACATTTCCAAAATCTTGAGTCCAAAAACTTGAGATTCCAAGTTGTAAAGTCTCCTGGAATTCAGGAGTGTCTGTAGCATATGGCGTACTATCATGCTTCGTTCAAGTTGCCTCTCTATCTGATTTTTATTAATTGCGGATGGTTGCATAGCAGTGTGGCTAGACTGTAAAAACTGCCTTAGAGGAGAGTGAAATTAAAGTGATACTGGCAGCTTCCTCTAAAATAATAACAGAATAGCATGTGGAAATACATCGTGGTTATTATGGCATCCAATGTGGTACAAGATGAAATTATAAATTATTTTGGCATGCATTGAGGAGCAGAGAAAATTACAAGTTGTAGGGAGAAAGAAAAAACACAAGAAAAAAAGACAGTAATATTTTTTCTTTACTCCACCCGACTCCTGCCTGCCAAACATGTAGGTCATGAAGGTAGACAAGAGACAGGAATGCATGCTCCCAGCACAGCCAACGCACCCTGAGTTGGGCCCCCACTTCAGCTGTAGCCTCGCCTCACTCCATAATCTTTGATCACTAGCCCTTGCTTGCTGAAATTTAGGTTCTGCTTCTACACTTTCACATAGCATCCTCTTCACCACCATATGACAGAGCAAGAGATGAGGTTGGCATTCTCTTATCCTCTCTACACCGTTTCCCTGCTGTCTTCACACACTTAGCACGTAGATTGCCCCGTCTCATACCTTCAAAGGCACCATGTGCAGACCCTACAAGACACTCTTCACCCTTCTTCAGGACACACCACCACCAGGACCATGATTTCTCTCCAACATTTCCTAACATCCAAGACAACCAATATCTGTGATGATGACCTTTCTAACACCTGATATCCCAGTTTCCCAACCTCATCAATTCCACTGACCCCATCACCTTGGCATGGTAACCGCTTAGACTTCCTCACTACTTGGCACTCAGAATTAGCTTCTTGTTCTGCCTTACCCTCAACTCACTCCTGCTTATTTAGTTAGTGCCTCACCATGACCTCTAGTTCTTCCATATCTCCTTATTATCCCCAGTTTCTGCTCTTGCACTAGAAACCTTAGCCGGCATTCCTTAGGTCTCCACTTAACCAACTCTATAGCCAAATCTTTATACCTTTCATTAACCTCCTGTACTGACCCCTGCTCAGCTTCAACCCTGGTATTACCTTTCAAGTGATTTGTTTGTTGGTGGGTTGGTTCCCTAGCCTGAGCCACTAGGATTTCCTAAAGAAAATAATATCACCGTGCTAATTTGATATGTTTCATATTTATGCTATTTTAGAGGAGCAATAATGGCTTTGTGCCCTATTTTCTAAGAATGCCCTAGAAATTCACCATAGCAACTATTTCCTAACTACTGTACTGACCCATTTCTCTATCAATGAACTTGTCTTTCATTCCATTAGGAATATCAAGGCTAAAGTGGCATAATGTCGTGATTTTCCTCTCTGTTTCACCTCAAATCTACCCCCTCTCCTCCTCAGATTAGAAATGTATGATCTACTCCATCCATTATGGAAGGGGGTCCGTAGACAGGAAAATCAGGCCCAGTAGTGCTGTGAACTTTATTTTCTACCAAGGTTTCAATTCTAGAAAATGTGTCCTAATCGGTGCCTTGGGTTTAAGTAAAACCCATCCTCTTTGGAGGGGTAATTTTTCTTGGCTCTGACCATTTTGGTGTGCAGCAGGTCCAAGTCAGGTGGGAAAGATGTCTTCTGCTCCCCCTAGAGGCCAACAGCACACCCTATAGTCCAATGACACCCACCACCTGCTTCTCCCCAAACAATCCCTGCACAGTCCCCTTGTTCAAATTCTTTCTGTCCCCATAGCTAGTGACTGAAGTTCTTCCTGCTCCTGAAGGGTCAACACAAACCCTACCTTCCCCAGTAAGCTTTCTCAGTCGCACTTAATGTCTGAAGGGTAATATGACATTGTGGTTGAGCTAACTCACCTGAGTTCAAATCCTAGTTCTTCCAGTACCTCATCATGTGACACTGAGCAAGTTATTTAACCTATGTGGGTCTCAGTTTTCTCATCTGTAAAATGAGAATAGTCTTTATACCTACCTCACGGGACCGTTCTGAGAATCATGAATTAATACCTATAAAGTGCTTCGAATCAATGCCAGGCACACACTAAAAGCTCAAAAATATTGATTATTTTTAAGGTCTTTTCATCTCATTTCTATTATAGGTTTAACACAGGATAAAATGTAATAAGTAAGTTGTGTTGTATATTCTGGCCTATTAGGGTATGAGCTTGTGTGGGGTAGGTACACAGCACCTCTGGATGTTCTGTTTTGTCTTTTTCTATATAATCCCCCAACATGTTTATCAGAATGAATTGTATTCATGGACATTCTTTTTAAATATGTTAGATGTGGTTCATTCTCAAAGTGCTGTTAGAAATCTACCTATCTTGGTTTCCAATCAGGCATCTGAAGAAAAGAATAATAGAAATATGTAGTGTTTGATTTTAGATTTTTTAAATTATGACTTTTAGGGTTCCTGAGCTTTGGTAAAGAATTTTTATTTTTCCCCAAAGTACTGAGATCAGGATGGATTAGGGAAGAGGAACCCAGGCATGCCCTATTTTATTGAAATGTCAAGAAAAATATGCCTCAGCCCCTTCCCAGGGGTATCTCAAATCTACTCTCATCTCTCCCGCCTGTGGTCTCTCTCCTTGTACTGGCACACAGCCTGCGTCTTTTTTTTTTTTTTTGAGACGGAGTCTCGCTCTCACCTAGGCTGGAGTGCAGTGGCGCGATCTCAGCTCACTGCAAGCTCTGCCTCCCAGGTTCACGCCATTCTCCTGCCTCAGCCTCCCGAGTAGCTGGGACTACAGGCACCTGCTACCATGCCCGGCTAATTTTTTTGTATTTTTAGTAGAGACGGGGTTTCACCATGTTAGCCAGGATGGTCTTGATCTCCTGACCTTGTGATCCGCCCGCCTTGGCCTCCCAAAGTGCTGGGATTACAGGCGTGAGCCACTGCACCTGGCCAGCCTGCGTCTTTAGTTCTCCAGCCTCCTACACATCTCTTGGACTTTACCATTAGAATATGGTCTCCCCTGCTCTAACTCCTCTAGCTTTGCTAGTTCTGGCTGCTTCCAGTAACACCCATCCCTGCTTGTCATAGCTACAGTCGTAGAGACCCAGCCAGGCAGAGGCCTACCTCACCAGCACCCTCTTGGGCTGGCGGCACTTCCTGCAGGGTCCCAGGATGTACATGTTACTTTTTCTTTTACTCATTCATTGCCTTAATTCATTCAACAAACAGAAGGCAGTGGTCAGTGACACTGGATGGGCAGAGGTCAGGAAGAAATTCACAGAGGAGGAACTCTTGAGCAGACTTCTGAATGACATATCTGTTCATCGGGCCCACATGTGGGTGGATACAGAAGAATGTGAGGAAGGAGAGCAGTGTGGATAAAAGTAGGGGGTGTCAAATGGAGTGGTAAGTTTGGGGGAACTTCAGCAGATTCCATAGGACTAGAACATAGGTTCAAGAGAGAGCTTGCAAAGTTAGCTATAGAGACTCTTGAACTCCATGTGAAGGAGTTAAAATTGTATCCAAGAAGGAAGTGACTTGGTCAGGTTTTATTTTAGTTCATTTACTCTAAGAGCTATATAGATATATTGGGTAAATATGAGAGTATGGCTGGGAGTCTAGTGAAGGGGATATGACAATATCTTGGTGAGAGAGCATGAGAGTAGAAGCAATGGGGATGAATTCTAATGATGTTTCACATGTGTCGTCTAAATTCCCGATGCCTGATGAGAATTGGGAGCTATAGGACAGAGACGGTGGTGGGTTTGTGAATATTGAACAACTGGCTTTGGTAGTAGGGTGGTGAGTGGGGAGAGGTAGCTATCATTTGTTGTGGTCGCCTATTTCCATAGTGTAAATACTCCCATCGTAGCTGGTTTCCAGCTACCAATGTGATGTCATTGAATGCAGAGTTGGGAATAGTTGCTAGCAGTCTCATTGTCTTGTGATTCAGGGAGAGGCAGGGCCAGCACACCATTGGACAGGAGGAAATCTAGATCAGTGGTCTACAGCCATTTTGGCACCAGGGACCAGTTTCATGGAAGACAGTTTTTCCATGGACCAGTCATAGGGGATGGTTTTGGGATGATTCTAGCACATTACATGTATTGTGTACTTTCTTTATATTATTATTACATTGTAATGTGTAATGAAATAGTTATATAACTCACCATGATGTAGAATCAGTGAGAGTCCTGAGCTTGTTTTCCTGCAACTAGATGGTCCCATGTGGGGATGATGAGAGACAGTGACACATCATTAGGCATTAGATTCTCATAAGGAGCCCGCAACCTAGATCCCTCACATGCATAGTTCACAATAGGGTTTGTGCTCCTATGAGAATCTAATGCCACCACTCATCTGACAGGAGGCGGAGTTCAGGCAGTAATGGCAGTGATGGGGAACGGCTGTAAATACAGATGAAGCTTCGCTCACTGGCCTTACTCACCTCCTGCTGTGAGGCCTGATTCCTAACAGGGGGTTCGGGGGTTGGGGACCCATGATCTAGATGATTCCCTGGTTCCTGGCTTGAGTAAATTGGCAGAAGTTGATGCCATTAACTTGGGGAATATAAGAAGAGGAGAATAATTGGGATGGGATAGGGTAGGGGGCATATAACATGTTTAGATCAGGGGTCCCCAACCCCCAAGCCATGGATGGATACTGGTCCATACCCTGTTGGGAACTGAGCTGCACAATAGGAGGTGAGCAGGAGGCAAGCAGGCATTACCACCTGAGCTCTGCCTTCTGTCAGATCAGCAGCGGCATTAGCTTCTCATGGGAACACAAACCCTATTGTGAACTGCGCATGTGAGGGATCTAGGTTGCAGCTCCTTATGAAAATCTAATGCCTGATGATCTGAGGTGGAACAGTTTCATCCCAAAACCATCTAGCCCCCAATCCCCACCCCCACAACTGGTTTGTGGAAAAACTGTTTTCTATGAAACCAGTACCTGGTGCCAGAAAGGTTGGGGACTGCTGGTTTAGGTTATGATCATTTAAACTTGAGGGACCTGGAAGAGATTTCCAGTAAGAAGTGGATAATTAGGTCTGAAGTTCCAGAAAGAGATCTAGGCTAGACAGATAAACTTGAAGGCATTAACCTAGAGTTGTTAGTTAAAACTACAAAATCATCCAAGGAAAAGCATAGAGCAAGAGAGATAGTGGCTGTGCATTGGCACCTGAGGGGTAGAAACAGCCAGCTGGGTACAGGCAATGGTGGTCAGAAAGGACCAGAAAAAAAAAGGTAAAAAAAAAAAACTTAGGGAGGAGAGACTTCTTCATGAAGTGAGTGATTAAAGTTACCGCATGCCCTAAGACGGTCAAGTATGAATACTGAAGAGAAGGCATTGAATTTGTCACTAGGGGGCCCTTGGTTGTCTCTTCCAAGTAACATTTAGTGTGGTGTTGGGAGCAGAAGCCAGACTGAAATTGGTGGAAGAGTAACACAGAAGCAACCTGAATTTACTGTAGCCGGGCCTCCATGGGCCTCAGGGGCCTCCACTGCTCATTTCGGAATCCACCCACAGCAATCCCTGGTGGCCTCCTCTCAGCCCGCTGTGTTCAGAGAAGCCTGAAGAGAATCCAGAGTATCTGCCCAGGTTCTTGGTACAGCTTCAAATGAGCTTCTCAGATCTTTACTCCTATTGGGAGGAGTGGAAACCAGCACCAACCCAGCAGCCATATTCAGGGCTGGTTCCTGAGAGGCCAGGGTTCCAGCAGGGTAATAGGAAGGTGTTGATGCTGTGTCATGGCCAGAGCAAATGCTGCCAAGACCATGCAGAAATATCCAGCCAGATGGCTTGGGGTAGAAACCTGGCCTGGCACCAGGACTTGAAGCCATGCCAAGGATATGACTGGAGTAAAGGCAGGACCCAGCAAGCAAGGAGCTGAGGTCATTGCCATAGATGGCCTTGGGCACCCAGAACTGGCCTTGACTGGGTGTGGCAGACTGCACAAAGACCCAGAGACAGGACTTACAGAAGAAAGCTCATTTCATTTTCTAGAATGTGGCATTTCTCACATTTAGCACAGTGGGAGAGGTGGAGGGATGGGTTGATGCTCTTGCACAGCCCAGCAGCCCCTTCAGGAGGGTGCTGCAGTCGGTACCTGGCCACTGTCTGCAGAGTGCATGATGCCCCTGCCTAATCAGGCTTGGCCAGTGTTGCTGTTTTGGGGCATCTCCAGATGAGAGAGGAAGGTCACCCCAAACCAGACCAGTTTCTTGCCCAAGAACTATGTTTGATGATGCCACGTTCCAGGCATTGCTCTGAAGGAACTCACAGGAGCCCCAAGAAAGGAAGTGGCTCAAACTGTGGAACCTGGCAGCCTGGCAGAGCCCATGAATTCCGATCTCTGGCTGGAATCCCCGTTTACTCCCCAGGCACACCTGCCAGTCAAAATGCCCCGTACCCCAGTGTGAGCAATGGCCAAAGCAGAGTTGGGAAAGGGACCATCTGGGGCCACAAGGCCTGCCTTCCAGTAAATGGGCATGCAGCCACAGGGAGCAGCTGGGCCTCCTCTGTGTTCACCCCACCATTTGGGCAGGCTCTTCACCAAGGCTATGCCCTGCCCACCACCTGAGGCTTCATGGCCTCCCTTAGAAGGAGTCAGAATCCCATCAACTTTAAGCCCCAAGCTCAGCTGAGGGACATGTGGTACCAGTGGAACTGAGCATCACTGGAACCCACTTTCCTGCTGGTCCCAGGGCACCAGGATGCTTTGTGGGTTTCATGTTAGTCTCAGGTCATCCCCAGCTTGAGCTGTTTAGCCAGATGTTTCCCCATGTGTGCTTCTGCACCATCCCAGTGAGAGCAAGAACATTCAAGCTTCCACCCAATCTGTAGCAGCCACTGCTACCTTGAAACAATCGATCTCCACACATTCCTCAGTTGTATTAATTCAAAAGTTTGACTGAACACAGTTTATGCTCTGCTTGCAAAGAGTGAGTTACAAAACCATCCATGTGCACATCCATCTTTTATATTGTCCACCACTGAAAGGCCCATAGCCAGACAGTGTCCACCTGGATCTTTTTAAATAATAATGATACTTACACGGGTAGGCATACCTTGCCTTGTTACAATAGGCTACTTCTAAGTATTCATAACATGCAATCCGATTAGTAAAAATAGAAGCAGGTGAGTAATAAAAAAAGGAGAACAAACAACATTAATATGTGATTGTGTCTTGAATTTTATATTCCTTTTACATGTAGGCACTAATTTGGCTCCAAACTTGCTTTAACATCCATCTTGAAAAAGGCAACCTTGCCAATTGCAGTTTAGGAATTCATTAGATAGGAAATGAGCTAATTACTCAGAGGAAAGTATAATGATTTCTGATGCTAAAACCAGAAAGAAATCCTCCCATGATCCTCTTGCAGAAGACGCTGGATATTGTGAAGACTAGAATGTGCTCACAGACAACACAGATGCTGCTTCCTACTTTCCCTTCCCTCTTGACCAGCAGCTTCCTGTCAAATTGTCTTTCAGTGAAAGAAACAGGGTCAGGAATGCCTTTCTCTAGTGCTTTGGCTTAATTCATGGTACATGCTGGAGTAATGGTCCTCGAACTTTGCTGCACATTTCAGTCAACTGGGGAACTTTAAAAAATTCTGATGTCCTGGCTGCACCCCGTAAGTCAGAATTTCTGGGGATGGGACCCAGGATACTGAGATTAGTGAATACTAACAATAACAGGTGATTCTAACAAATAGCAAAATTTGAGAGCCATTTTTTTTAGAGCATCTGTGGTCAGAGTTGATATTGAACCTGCACATACCAGTATGGACATGGTCAGAAATATGGTCAGAAAAAAAAATATTAGTAAACAGCCTCTGCCGGAACCCCATGAGCATTTCTCACCTGCTCAGGCCACTCTGCCAGTAACCGCCTGACTTGTCCATAATCGAACAACTATGGGGTTAACACTTCGTACCATAGTAGGCCTCCAAGACCCTATTCCAGTGCTATGGCCAGACACATTCTGTTGATTGAGCCCTTGCTGTGAAGATTTAGTATTTTGAACACCATCTATATTATCTATAGTAATGGATTGACTATAAATTTACCAGGGAGTCTTCCATACATGTTTTTCAGCTTTTGATTGTTGAACAGTAGAAAGTTCAAAATTTTATTCTAGCCAAATAAGGGGAAATTTACATGGCTTAACTGGCTGGGGCCATTTGACATACTTTGTAGATACTCTGTCTCCCAAAAAGTAAAAGTATGTATGTGGCAGTTCATCCAGCTCCACTTAGAGATGATGTGACAGAGCATTTTCAAGCAGAACCCTGGACCCATCCTGAGATCAATAGGCCTGACCTACCAATTGCATCTGTATGGAATTTGTATACAAACAAATTATGTATGTCCTTCACTGAGAACATTCTCTACCACAGAAATTATGGGTTCACCTCCATTGTTTCCCTGAACCTGTTGACACCACAAAACCCCAGTAGGCAGCCAGACTTCAAAGGGCTCATGAGGCGTGCAAGAGGACTTCAGTTATTCTCAGTTCTCAGGGTACCAGTAAACACACTGTAGCCAGCGCCAAGGGCCTGAGAAGGCTATGAAAGAGAAGTCTCAATCTGCTTCTTCTCCCAGCGTGTGCTACAACAAGGAGGACCTGTAACTGGGGTCCCCCAAGGTAAATTAGGTCCCCATTGCATGACCTTCTAAATCCAGAGGTATTCTTGATGTTAGTCCAGTATCTCTTCTGCCACTCACTAGTGCTTCCAAGCCATCCATCCTACACTCCACAATCTGCTCAGGAACCTAAATACATCATCAAAGAGGATCCAGACTTCCACCCATATCACTGTCCTTCTCCCATGCCTACCTCAGAATCACCCCAGAACACACTGAGCCTTCTCTCAGGTGAAACAAGGGAGAGAAATACTTCTCTTGGGGACAGGATCTGAGAAGTATTGTCTTTGGGCCTAGCCCATTAAGAGGAGCCAATCGATGCCCAGGAACAAGTCAAAGCCAACCCCATCTCTGTTCCCTCTTAGTCTTCCCTGCTGTGCATTGGCTGCACCTGCCCTTGTCACCAGATCAGTGGTGACAGCAGTTATATATGAGAGCTCATTATGTGCCCGCTACTGTGCTGTGCACTTGATATAAACAATCTGACTTAATTTTTACTTCCCTCCCAATGAAAGCACTAACATTATTCACATTTCACAGGTGAGGAAACTGAGGCTCAGAGAGATGAAAGAATTTGTCCAAGTGGCAGAGCTAAGATTCAAACTCAGGTTTATCTGGCTTCAAACTGCCTATGCCACCTGTTCTTTTTTGATCACGGCTGCCCATTGCTTCTTCAGACCCCCATGCCAATTTAATCGACATATTTGGGTTATATTCTGCAGCTGGCCAACCTCAGCCTCCTTTCAGACCCTTCAAATACATTTGCTCACATTCCCACTCTCACTTCCTCCCTCAGATTTGGGGTACCCATGGCTCTAAGCCAGAGGGCCTCTCTGCCAGATAGTAGAGACCTGACATATCAGACCCTTATTGATGGAAACATGTACCCAGAGGCTGGGTATTTATGGAGCCATTATATGAGCATGGCCTAGAACAAATATTCCTCAAATCTAGAAATAACTATTCCCTACATTTCACCAAATCATTTAACCTCATGCCTCCCCAGACCAGGGTTTTATCAAATCACTTACACATTTTCATGCAACTCATTCACACTTGCATTCTTTGCCACTAAAGTACTAGATAGTTGTGAAATTTACCCCAATCTGTGGATGTATAATGTTATTCATGGTTTTATTCTTGAATGTTTTAAAATAGTAAAAAAGATACGTTTGTTAGCCTGTATCAGCCTTGAAAGATTACTGTCAAAAAGTCTGTATTTCTGAGATGTTTATTTGTATTTTCTTTTCTTTCTTTTTTTTTTTCTTGGAGAAATCAAATCAGAGATGAAGACAAAACTTGGTGAGCAGGGTCCGCAGATCCTCAGTGTCCAGAGAGTCTACATTCAGACAAGGGAAGAGAAGCGTATTAACCTGACCATTGGTAGCAGAGCCTATTTGCTGCCCAACGCATCCGTGATTATTAAGTGCCCAGTGCGACGATTCCAGAAATCTCTGATCCAGTGGGAGAAGGATGGCCGTTGCCTGCAGAACTCCAAACGGCTTGGCATCACCAAGTCAGGCTCACTAAAAATCCACGGTCTTGCTGCCCCCGACATCGGCGTGTACCGGTGCATTGCAGGCTCTGCACAGGAAACAGTTGTGCTCAAGCTCATTGGTACTGACAACCGGCTCATCGCACGCCCAGCCCTCAGGGAACCTATGAGGGAATATCCTGGGATGGACCACAGCGAAGCCAATAGTTTGGGAGTCACATGGCACAAAATGAGGCAAATGTGGAATAACAAAAATGACCTTTATCTGGATGATGACCACATTAGTAACCAGCCTTTCTTGAGAGCTCTGTTAGGCCACTGCAGCAATTCTGCAGGAAGCACCAACTCCTGGGAGTTGAAGAATAAGCAGTTTGAAGCAGCAGTTAAACAAGGAGCATATAGCATGGATACAGCCCAGTTTGATGAGCTGATAAGAAACATGAGTCAGCTCATGGAAACCGGAGAGGTCAGCGATGATCTTGCGTCCCAGCTGATATATCAGCTGGTGGCCGAATTAGCCAAGGCACAGCCAACACACATGCAGTGGCGGGGCATCCAGGAAGAGACACCTCCTGCTGCTCAGCTCAGAGGGGAAACAGGGAGTGTGTCCCAAAGCTCGCATGCAGAAAACTCAGGCAAGCTGACATTCAAGCCGAAAGGACCTGTTCTCATGAGGCAAAGCCAACCTCCCTCAATTTCATTTAATAAAACAATAAATTCCAGGATTGGAAATACAGTATACATTACAAAAAGGACAGAGGTCATCAATATACTGTGTGACCTTATTACCCCCAGTGAGGCCACATATACATGGACCAAGGATGGAACCTTGTTACAGCCTTCAGTAAAGTAAGTAAAATAAAAATGCAGTATTCATTTTTGCACTACCTTCTTAATGGCTATTCCAGTTTTCTTGAAAATATTTTCAAATTCCTCTCCTAAGCATGTGTTTCCAACAGGATTCTTTAGGAAAGAAACTAAAAAATGTTAAGATGTGTTTTTCACATATACGTTGGAATTTTTAAATTCAACCGCCGTATCATCCCAATCACTATCATAGAGGTGTGATATGACTGGATCCAGCAAGAATACGTTTAAGCATATATACACTCCCCCTTTACTCAGCACTTAGCATTTAAAAATAAAATCAATATAAGGCCATTTTAAAAGTAAGCTTATTAATAGTAATCCTACATTATGTTGGAACTGCAAATCAGAATTTACAGAGCTCTTCCATGTCTAGGAGATGTGGTATCTTATTTGAGCTCACATCAGCCCCATGAGATTGGCAGGGCAGGGGTTAACCTTTCTGATGAGGTCATTGAGAAGCAGAATCCCATGACTACTTCATGGCTACATCAGAACCAAGGGCTGTATCTCTTGAATACCCACCAGTGGTATTTGAGTATCACACAAATACGTAGCCTTGTCAAAAGCTTGGGTATCTGAAGTAGTTTTCTATTATCATGCAATTTTTAAATGTCATACAATCCAAAAATAAGAATCAAAGTGTTTTGAGATGTTCAAAACACAGTATTAAGTCACATATTATTCTGATCTCTATGCCAGTGTAAAAATGTCACATTTCCTTTATTTTACATAACAGATACTAATTTACTTTTGCATTCTTTATTGCCTTCAAATCTTGCTGTTTGTATACAAAGTACTATAGACATTGTGCCTTCTTTTGATTCACATGTAAGAGCTCCAGCTCTACCTTATCTGCCGTTAGAGATCGTTAAGAGACACAAATAACACAGCAGATGTGAAACTGTTTTGCATATCACAAGGTACTTTCAAAATGCAAGTTTTACTTTTATCATGTCCTTTGTGCATTGAGCCTCGTATGTGAAACATCAGAAAAAACTTAGGTAAAATTCAGTTTTTTAAAATAATAAACTATTAGGCTATATCTTAAAAAGGTAGAAAAAATCTAATTTTTGAATTTTTAATGCTAGAACTATGAACACAAGAGTACAGTGAAATTTTAGAAGTAGAATAAACCTTAAAACATAGCAGTTCTCAGAGCTTTTGGTTTTAGACTCTTTAAAATTTAAAAATGATTGAGGAGCCTAAAGAGCTTTTGTAAATGTGAGTTGTATCTATTGCTGTTTACCTCACTAGAAATTAAAACCAAGAAACATTGAAAATATATCCATTAATCTATTTAGAAAAAATAATGGGCCTATAACATGTTCATACAAATAACATATTTTTTGAAAACCCTCCCCCTGCCACCAAAATTACTGATAACAGTGGAATTGCTTTCCATCTTTGCAGATCTCTTTAATGTCTGGTATAATAAAAGAAGACAGCTGGATTCTTTTTCCACATCTGTTGTGAAATGTTGTTTTAGTTAAAGTATATGGAGAAAATAAATGTGTGTTATACAAATGTGTTAGCTGGAAGAGAAAGAATATTTTAATATCTTTTCAGATAATTGTGGATACTCTTTAATTCTACACTAAAACTAGACAAAGGGTCATTCCTTAAAGGTTAGTTGAAATGTGCAATCTGAAACTATATTAGTGAAATGTT
Source organism: Pan troglodytes (assembly GCF_028858775.2). NCBI lineage: Eukaryota > Metazoa > Chordata > Mammalia > Primates > Hominidae > Pan > Pan troglodytes. Next base: position 74,634,536 of record NC_072414.2, on the reverse strand, counting down.
GGTACTCTGTTTAATGAAATCTGCTGTTTTTTTCTTGCATTTTGAATAGACTTTTTACCCATACAAGATTTTTTAACACCATACATTGGTCATTTGGAAAATATTGGCTCACTGAGTGATACAGACCTTCCAAATGTTGGTGCATTTCATTATGCAATGTAAAAAAAATACACATTTAAAAAAATCACCGTGTATCTCATAAAAAAAAAGTCTTTCAGTTTTGGGAAGCTGTCAGACTTACAGTGGTGGATACCAGTTTTCCAAAATTCTAATTTTCACATCAAACCTTTTTCATCATTGGCAACAAATACTGTCAGTTGTGTCATTGAATTGGCCAGCTCATTTAAAATATATATATATATATCTACCAAATACCCAACTTTAAATCATAGTGTGGACTTTTTTGTCATAGTTTATTGGTCATTCTTTCAAGTAAAAATCATATTCCATGAAAGAAGCCACCAGTTCTTCAGCATGCAGTGGAAGTGCTTTGTGTGTTCTTCCCATTGTGTCGTATGGGATATGAAAAACGTATGGACACAAGGGTCAAGATTTAGTAAGATTAATACCTTTTACTACTTCATTAAAGACATTTCTTTTTTTGTCTTTTCTTTATTGAGACAGTCTCGCTTTGTCACCCAGGCTGGAGTGCAGTGGTGGCATCTCAGCTTACTGCAACCTCTGCCTCCTCGTTTCAAGTGATTCTCCTGCTTCAGCCTCCCAAGTAACTGGGATTACAAGTGCACACCACCACCCCCAGCTAATTGTTTGCATTTTTAGTAGAGATAGGGTTTCACCATGTTGGCCAGGTTGGTCTTGAACTCCTGACCTCAAGTGATCCACCCACCTCGGCCTCCCAAAATCCTGGGATTACAGGCATGAGTTGCCACGCCTGGCCGTTAAGGACGTTCTTAAGGGAAACTGGCATTTTTTTTTTTTTTCTGCAAGTAAAACATAGTAGTCAAGAATACAGTAATTACTGGTACACTTCAATATCACTGTCTTGGTTCATGCTAAGGTGCCAGCAGTCTTACCAACACTGCCTTTGCACTCTCAGTGCAAAGGTCAATACCGTTTTTAAAAAGGCTAATTAATGGCTTCGTATTATTATAAAACTAGCTTTGACTTCATAGACTTCTGGGGGGTTCATGGACTACGCTTTGAAGACTGCTAACTTGGTTCAATAATCCATTTTATAAATTGTAAGGAAAGAGAGGCTGACAAGGTTGAAGTGATCTGTTGACCTATGGCCATATAAGTACTACAATGATATAGAGGAGCCTGGTCAGTTTAAATAAATATTTAATTGAGTTCATTTTAAATAGATTGAGTTGATGGAATGGCGTTAACGTAAGTTTATCAGGCTGAGACCCCTGGAGCTTGTATAAAGAAGTTTTGACATGGTACATCCTCCTCAGATGTGTTTCTGCATCCTTTAAAGATCAGCCATTCAAAACAGAAGCAATTTCATATGTCTAATAAAAGGTTTTGTTTTTAATTTTTAAGATAATAAGATCCATTTTCATTTCTATTTTCCCTCCAAAACCTACCCAATTAATTTGTTCAATTTATGTTTAATTCCCTTTACATAACAAATGTTCTCATCTTTAAATATACTTTCTGAATCTTACAAATCTTTTCAGTTGAGGTAATTGAGAAATGGAATTATGTTCCTGAAAGCCTCTATTCAATGAGAGAAACTGTGTAGGCATGGAGTACTGTTCGGATGCCAATTGAGTAAGAAATCTCAACTAGGAAGAGAAGTTTGTGGGTGTATCAATTAGAGATGGTGCCTATAGAAAGATCAACTTTGTTATTACTTCAAGTTAAGAGTAAGATTACGCAGCAGAGGCCAAGGTCATATGTGTTACAGAATTCAACCTGGTAGTTCTCCAGCCCAAGGACAGATCCAGGCTAGGTACCCAGTGGCCCCACCTGTCATGTAAGGTTCATGCATGCTCAGCTATTTCTGATCTCAATGATTTCTCACTGGACTGTTACCTGAAACCTACAAAACAAAGGCATTATTTGAGAATTCCTAAATCATACAAACATATATATGAAATAATTTAAGAAAATGATTTAGTGTGTTTATTTTTCATGTGTAGTCACTGGTTAGACTTTTGCTTTTAACCAACTATTTCTCCTCCATCAAGATTTGACACTGAAAATCTTGCCTCACTAACAGCAAGGTCTGCCATACTCTTGTTGCTCTGAGACACTTTCGCTATTTTGACTTCTGCCAGCTTTTGTATATTTCTTATGTGTGCTGCAGCAGGGCTTGTATGCCCTTGGTACTATTGCTCTGTGCCATTATTTCATACTATTCTAATCATTCATACATTTAGTCATCAAAGATTTTTGAGAACTTGCTATATAAAAGTCTAAGCAGTGAGTATGCACAGCTGTGAATAAGATTTGGTTCCTGCCCTTGAAAAGATCACAGTCTAATGGGAAGAAATAGATATTTCATCAAATAAATATATGAACCAGAGAAGAAGGAGCCCAGAGGAGACAGAAGATAACTCTAGGAGTATTGGGGAAAACTTTACAGGGGAAATTACATTTGATCCAGGACTCAGTGGGCGGGTCTGAGTTTGCCAGAAAGGAGGAAGGGCATTTCAAATGAAGTGAACAACATATGCAAAAGCTCACAGTAACGAAAGATCATGGAATGTTCTGGAAACAGTTAAGGTTCATTATGACTGAAGCATAGAGCGAACGACATGAAGTGACAGGAAATAAAAAGTGGCACAGTTCATTTCATGATGAAACATACAGTATTTAGAGGGCAGAATAGTCCATATTGCTAAGATCTATAAAGTGAGATGGGGCAGGGGGAAAATAGTATATAAACCACTGATCCGGGTGATTTAGAAGCAGATTCAAATTATTAAGAATAAAATAAAATAAAAACAGAACAAGCACTCTTCCCTTCATAACAAAGGTTCTTCTCACCTTTAGATATATTTTCTGAATCTCTGAATAATTATCTAATTGGTTAGGCTACACCTGACCAACTCTGATTCTCAAAGCGGTATTTACACACAGGATTTTAGGAATATCAGTAATTGGGAAACCATAATGAACTCAGGCAGGTTAGCCCTAATTCTTAACAGCATGGTCCAAATCCAGTGTATGCCACAGACTTAGCATGATGACCTCAATCGACTTCTTCATACAGGAGTAGTGAGACCATAATCCATTGCAAAGCAGCCTTAGCCAAAGCCCAATCACTTCCAGCATGAAAATCCAAACAGAAAATCCACACCTGCAGTTTGTTAGGAAGGATTCGGGCAGAAAATGAGTGTTTAACATCCAGCAAATGAATAGGTTTGCTAGGTTGTCTTTTTTTAAAATGTGGCAGATTAGGCATTGAGTTCACCAGAAAAGTCTTTTCTCATGTAAAGTGGGATGGGAAGACTAGATCTCTAAGCACTGTTCAGCTCTAACGTTGCTGTTAACCTATAGCAAGAGGAAACACTCCACCCTCCTGGTCTATATAGTTCTCTGCTTATAGGCAGGATGCTGGACAAAATTATCCTTTGTGAGCTTTGCCAGCCCAAAGCCTGTAATGGTGCAGTCTTCTTTCTCTGCAACTCACTGTAGCCCTAGGTCAGTTAAATTGTTATATGAATGTGTCGTCTTTCTAACTGTTCTACAGAATAATTTTCGATGGAACTGGGAAGATACAGATACAGAATCCTACAAGGAAAGAACAAGGCATATATGAATGTTCTGTAGCTAATCATCTTGGTTCAGATGTGGAAAGTTCTTCTGTGCTGTATGCAGGTAATGCCCACTGTTGAAATCTAGAATGCCTGGTTCTTTGTTTATTTTTTATTTTTATTTATTTATTTATTTATTTATTTATTTATTTATTTATTTGAGACGGAGTCTCGCTCTGTCGCCCAGGCTGGAGTGCAGTGGCGCGATCTCGGCTCACTGTAAGCTCCGCCTCCCGTGTTCATGCCATTCTCCAGCCTCAGCCTCCCGAGTAGCTGGGACTACAGGTGCCCGCCACCACGCCCGGCTAATTTTTTGTATTTTTAGTAGAGACGGGGTTTCACCATGTTAGCCAGGATGGTCTCGATCTCCTGACCTCGTGATCCACTTGCCTTGGCCTCCCAAAGTGCTGGGATTACAGGCGTGAGCCACCGCGCCTGGCCGTTTATTTGTTTTTAACATTAAATTCTAGAGCAGCAGTTCTCATTAGCAGCTGTCAGAATCATCTGGAGTGCTTGTTAAAATACAGATTGCTGGACTCCACCCCCAGAAGTTCTGGCTTAGTAGGTTTGGGATGGAGTCTGAGAATCAGCATTTTCAACATGTTATGCCAATGCTGCCGGTCTGAGGACCACACTGAAAACAGCTGCTCAGGAACTCACTTTCTAAGAATCAGGAAATAACGAGATGGGGTTTAACTGGCAGTGTTGATATTAATGAACTTTGCATTTTTAAAAGTTCTATCAGTCAACAAAAAAGAATAATTATCTTTTATAGATTGCAATTACCTCCCAGTGGCATACCTGCCAATCCTGAGAAACACCTCCAGAAAGTTGTAACTGTAAAGTAGTGTGAGTCTTCCTGGGAGGTGGACAATGTCATTTGGATATTAAAATATGCTTTTATTATAAAGAAATATTTTTAATACTTAGTACTGCCATTGTCCAGCTCAGGCACAAAGTATGCTTCCTGAGTGAGTGAATAAATTAATCTGGCAAATAAATATCGAAATCCAAACAAAATAAACATTTTTAAATGGACGTTTGATTCTTTATGACCTTGTTTGTATTATTTTTGCATGCAAATTTTATACATGTATTTGCTTCGTATTAATTAAACGTTAACTTTGCATTTTTCTTGCAGACAGTTCTGCTCCACTTGTAATAACCTCATATGGTCTCATAAAATGGGAAGTCAGACATTTTCTCTCTTGAGACTTTCTACAGTGTAGAGATGTAAATAATGTTTTAAATAGGTCTCCTTGCAATTGATAGTCTTTAAATAGTCTTTTCTATTTTAGATTGAAATGAGTTTATTTAAGTAGGGTCAGACAGGGCCTCTCTGAACCACACATTGGGTGAGGGAACTGCAGTTGGAAGAGATCTTCTAACCCAATCATTTTTTTAATGGGATTCAAACTGAAGTCCAGAGAGGGAAGATTTTGCCCAAGCACACATATAGCTTATTAGAAGAGGCTCAACAAGAATCTTGGCCTCCTACCTGTCTCATCTTTCTCCAGTACAGCTTTGAATGAGCTCTGAACCGTGGTTACATCCTGGCATCCACATGTCAGCCTGGCTGTGGCACCATATTCAGAAAAACTTTATAAGGATTAGGTACCACATTTATATTGAAAATGCCTGTGTACATCTCCTTCTGCACCCTTACACTTTGTGCTTATCGAAAGAGGAGATACTTCTCATCTTGTACCCAGGTATTTCTCATCTTGTACCCAGGTGCAGACCACAGAGTGGACACTTGGTAAATGTTTACGTTGGAAAAAACCTCTTATTACGCTGGGCCCAATGAGGGACAACAGAATGGATCAGGACCTTCTGTCCTGTCTTCATCAACCCCCTCCCCCAGTATCTCACATCCCTCCTTCCAGAAAAAGAGTCAGGTAGTCCCAAGCCCCAGTGTGTTTTGGCCCTACATTAATTCATTCATGGCTGCACTGCAGAGACATCATTCCTGCTCTGCCTGTCTTCTTTGCTTCTTATGAGCTTCTGAATTCCTTTTTTTTTCAAATTATCAAAGAGGAATTTATCCTCAATTTTAGTTATAAAACCAAAATATCCTCATAGTCTGTACATACTGTTGTTGCAATGTACCTTTGAATTCATCGAACCATCTATCCATTCATCCATCTGTCCATGTGTCCACTGAGCACCTCCAGGTATGTATGTGCACGTCCCCACGGTGCACCTTGAGGGATACAGAGAGAACCAGGACTCCACTCCTGCCCTCAAAGGGCTCAACAAAGCTTACTAAATGCAATATGTTTTACCAAAGAGCAAAAGCCTGAACCTAACATAGTTTCCTGCTCCCTTTGAATTAAGAGGCACCTGCCATCTTGTCTGTTGAAAGAAATATCACCAAACCGGAGCACAACCATCTGTCTGTTGTGGTTGGAGGCATCGTGGAGGCAGCCCTTGGAGCAAACGTGACAATCCGATGTCCTGTAAAAGGTAAGTGTGGTCATTTCAGTGGGAGGCCATTTCAGTGGGAGGTAAGTGTGGCCATCCCAGTGTTGCCAGGAAACACCAGTTGGCATTTTGGTATTCGAGACCTCAGCCTGATAGGCTTAAAAAAAAGATTTTCCAGCACACTGACAGTGGATCTAACTCTCAAGGGTGAGGTCATACTGGCTCATGAGACTGATGTATAAAACAGAATGCCAAGTTACTTGTTTCCAGTGTGGACTGTGACTGCCATGCACACTGGAATGTTCATATTGGCAAGACCAGAACACTCTCTCCCTATGGGTAGATCTACAAAAGAGGCCAACTTTTAGTCAGAGGGTTACTTGGTGAATACAAAGTCAGAGGAGGGGATTTGTGGGAAATTGTAAGACATGTCCTCCAGATAGACAAAAGCTACACTTGACAAAGCCAGATCGGGGAGCTAGAATGTCCCCTGGCCTAGGCTCTCTTCTGGATTGTCCCTGGGTAAGTGTCAGCAGCCTGTGCCTCAGTGGCTCTTTCTCCCGTGTTTACAACTGCAGACAAACCTCCTTTCTAATGTTCACACTCTTTCTTTAACAGAATTGACACTTTCAGTCTGACTTTGCCTTAACCTAGGGCCATCCTGTCTCATTAAGCCATGGATTCTTAAGTCTTCATCTGGGCCCATGCATCTCTGAACTGTAGATAAATATTATATGCTGCATATACATGTACATTTTACAGGGGCCAGGAGAGGTGGGAGTGAGGGGGTTTTGTGAATAGCGTTTTATCGCTTCCTTAGGGAAACTTATGAACTCCTCCAAACTGAGATGTACTCTTTTAAGATGACTTTGCGTATGCCTTTGATTTCCCTGGCTTCCAAGTTCTAATTAGATACCTGTAGTTGCAGCCACCTAAGATGAGTCTTGCCTAGGCTGTGACCCTGATTGCCTAGGGTGACAGAGGAGCTTTTGCTGCTGCTCTTAGAAATGCAGTGAGGGTGCGTGTAATGAGGGATCCCAGGACACACTTATCCAGCTTTCAGGCTCTCCCTCCACTGTCATGATCCGTTACTTGCCATGTTTCCAAAGCTGCACCTTTGGCTCTACAAACAGTGGAAATTTGCTAACCCCCAAGATATTGTTTTTCACCCCTTGGAAATCCCTGCAGTGTTTGGCCTATGCAGACTTTTGAAAAATTGCTCCAGGCTCCCAACTGACTCCACCCACAAATATGTGAGTTTTCTGGCAAAATACACCCACCATTACAGAAAGGGCCGGCATTCTCTGGCCATAGCAAGGAGAAAAGCAGAACGGAACTCTTCAGATGCCAAGCCACAGATGTCTAAAGTTTCTACAGCCCTACACCTGCAGAGGATTCTGAAAAATAGATCTGACTTCTATTAAGAGAAACCTCAACTTTCAACATGACTTCTAAATTTTTCACTTCCACAATACTTGAAAATCAGGCTTTCAGGGAGATGAGCCATTAAAAGGATTGGAGTGTATTATTTGCTATCGGAAGTCAAAGACTGGATTAGGTGGAAACTGCAAGTAAAGCCTCCAGCAAAGACCATTAAACTCATCTAGTTTTATTCTCATCCAGGCCCAGTCAGACATGGGCTGTCTCTGACCCTCCCCAGCCCCACAGCCCTCCTGCCCTGTGCTGTGGGGCCATGGGTCTGCAGCACTGCTGCCTAGATGGAGCTCAGCACTGGGAGTACTCATCTCTCCCCTTCCTCCCTCACCTTTCAGCTCTTACTAGGAATTGTCCCATTTGGCCTTCCTTTATCTGGCAGTCTTCCCCCATGGACTCAGACCCCAGAACTCCTGATGAGTTCTTTCCTTTTAAAAATAAACCTGCCTCCAAATGCACCACAATCATTTTGAGTTATTTGCCATTTTAAACAAACCTGTAGTGAACTTACAGTGTTTTCTTATGGGCAGAAGCCATACCTAATGGAGTTTTCTAGGGAAATTCATCTTTTTTAAGACAGATGGTGAAGTTGATGAAGGGTCAGAAAACTTGAGTTTTACAGACAGTCTTGTCGCTAGCTAGTATGTAACCATAGGTGAGTCATATATCTTTCTTCCCTCATCTCTAAAGCAGGGAATATATTATATTAATAGAAGAAGAGACTGTGGTTATCACCCAATTCAGTTTTTCATCTTATAGATGAGTACATTAAAACATAATTTACAAAATTGAACTCTGCTTTACAAATTACATTTTTATATTGCAAATTGGGATTTCTGTAAATCAGTGGCATATATAATTTTTTTATTTGTTTAGTTGCCTTAGACTATTTCCCACTAATTGTAATGAACTTATTTTTATAGACCCCATAACACATATTCATAGCTTCTAGAGAAGTTCATCTTTTTTTATAGCCAAACATGTTTTGTCAACCCATGTGGTATGGATATCAATAGGGATTATCCCTAGTCTCTCTTAGAGATATTTCTTTTAACTATATTAAATAACAGAACCTAAAAGTCCGCATATTTGCCTATTTCTAAAGGTTAAGACTTCTAACTTGCAAGAGTTATTTGCCTTGCTCTTTAAAAAAAAGTTTTTTTCTGTCCATTTGGGTGGGGGTAATTTAAAGCGCACCTTTTTTGCCACCTTCTGGTAAGAAAGAAAAGTTCATCTGGGGAAAATGACCAGAAAATATCAGTTGTTGCATGTTTTATTTTCTTTTAGGTTAATGCATAGTAAGAACATTACTTATCCTGTAATTTTCTGTTGTGTATTACGTGTTGTTTATGTTATTCCTTAAGCTCATCAGAGATGCAGCTGACATGAGTCCCTTCTCTAAAGTGTTTTGTTGTGTGTCACGCTCCTCTTTAGTCTGTAAGGAACTCTCTTGGCCCACAGATGGTAATGAGTTTGAGCTAGATGGTGATTCCCAAATGAAGGGCACTGGCAAAGCCATCAATGGCCCAGCCCCAAGCTTAGAAAATTTCTTAAACACAAGGTGCACTGGACAACTGCTTCTTAGAGCAAACTCAAACTGCCTGGAAAGATTAGAGATGCTTCTAAACTAAAACTAAGCTAAAGAATAAAAACATCTTTGAATGCTATTAGAAGACACTGGTGTACATCTCCTTTAGGAGGAAAAATTCTACAACTGTGGATGGCACCTGACATCCCACCAGGCAGCTGGGTACATGTAGGTTATACAAAAGACTCTTAAACAATAAATGCAGAAGCAAATAAATCAAGTTTAACACATTCCCAAATGAATCTAGTCATGTGGATGACTAAAGGAGAGTTTTTCCCAGGAATGCAAATTTTTTAACACTTAAAATTATCTACTTTAAACAGATCATCACAGGTTGAATCCTCTCTGGAAGGATGTTTTTGTTGGTTTGTTTCTGTTTTTTTGTTTTTTCATTTTTGTTTTGTTTTGTTTTGTTTTGTTTGACACAGAACCTCACTCTGTTGCCCAGGTTGGAGGGCAGTGGTGCAATCTCAGCTCACTGCAATCTCTGCCTCCCAGGTTCAAACGATTCTCCTACCTCAGCCTCCCAAATAGCTGGGATTACAGGTACAAGCCACCATGCCCGGCTATTTTTTTTTTTTTTTTTTTTTTTTTGCATTTTTAGTAGAGACAGGGTTTCACCATGTTGCCCAGGCTGGTCTCGAACTCCTGACCTCAAGTAATCCACCCACCTCAGCCTCCCAAAGTGTTGGGATTACAGGCATGAGCCACGGCATCTGGCCCTGGAAGGAGTTTTTGTATAGTATATTAGTTGTCAACATATGTGGAAGGGAGGAAGCAAGCAGGATTAGACAGAGGGCAAAGGAGAACTGTGATGCAGGCCCACAAAGTCTCACCAAGCCCCCTTGAAACATATGTGACTTATTAGAGTTGCCCCAGGCTGACCCACAGTGGCCAGGCCTTCATGCCCCTGCCTCCTGCAGTCACTGGCTGTGGGCCTCTCTGGAAGGGGCATATGTGCTCTTGGGTCGGCAGAGACAGATTGTGAAGGGACTGACAACCAGAGGCTACCAGGAGCAGGGACACCGAGTTCCTCCTTGAAGGTTGATTTGGGTGGAGCATCTCCATCTCTACCACAGAGATTTAAGGAGATAAAATTTAGGATCATCTTAATAGATGTAGACAAAGCATCTGATAAACTTCAACACGAAAATGATATGAAACCTCTTGGCAAACCAGTAATAGAAGGGATAATCTCTACCTTGATTTGCCTGTCAGAAACCTATTGTAAGCATCATACTCACTTTAATGGTGAGACTCAAACAGTCCCATTAAAGTCAGGAAAAAACATACGATGCCCTTTATCACTACATCTGTTCAACACTGCGTTAGCACTAGCCAGTGCAATAAGATAAAATAAATAGAATAATTAGAACTAGAAAATTAGAAACCAAGACTAGACAACTAGAAAAATTATAGAAAACTAGAAATATAAAAACTAGAAAATAACTAGAAAAATTTCTTCTTATTTATAGATAATATAATTATCCTCATTTAAAAGCAAAGAAAATGTACAAAGTTTTGGATCTCTACATTCAGAATAATTTCAATAAAAAAAGCAATCCTGTAGGATTGCTAGAACAAACTGATCCTATAATTAATATGAAAGCACATATGGCTGAGAATAGCCCAAACATTTTTTAAGAATAACAAGGTGGGTGAGATTTGCTCTATCAAATATAAAGACTTAGCATAAAGCTTGAGGGCTTACAGCAGTGTAAGAGGGATAGACAAATAAATGGAATAGAATGTGGAGCCCACAGCAGATTCAAGCATACAGTATATGGAAACTAAAATTTAATAGCAGTAGAATTAAAAACCAATAAAGGACAGACTATTAAGTAAATTGTTATAGGATAATTGTTTATAAATATAAAAAACTCAACCAAAAATAAATTCTAATTGATTTAAGTGCCTAAAATATGAACATATTTTTAAAAATCATAAAATATAAGAGATGTCTTTATGACTTTGGAATGGAAAAGATACAAAAAATGCAAGTCATAAAGTAAAACATCTATTGTATAGTGATGATGGGGTTGCACAACTCTGTGAATATATTAGAACTACAGAGTTATACTTTTAAAGGGTGAACTTTTTGGTTTATTAATTATATTTCAATAAGCTGTTATAAAAAACATTGACACACTTTGCTGTTAAGATATAAAAGTTCTGATCCCTGAAAGACATTGTCAATAAATTTAAAAGTCAAGCCACATTTCTGGCAGAAAATATTTGTTATATAGTACCAGAATATAGAACTAGCTTCTCTGAATCAATACAAATAAACCACTCAATATAAAAATGAGCAGTCCGGGTGCGGTGGCTCATGCCTGTAATCCCAGCACTTTGGGAGGCCGAGGCAGGCAGATCATGAGGTCAGGAAATCGAGACCATCCTGGCTAACATGGTGAAACCCTGTCTCTACTAAAAATACAAAAAATTAGCTGGGCGTGGTGGTGGGTGCCTGTAGTCCCAGCTACTTGGGAGGCTGAGGCAGGAGAATGGTGTGAACCCAGGAGGCGGAGGTTGCAGTGAGCGGAGATTGCACCACTGCACTCCAGCCTGGGCAACAGAGCGAGACTCTGCCTCAAAAAAAAAAAAAAAAAAAGAGCAAAAGACATGAACAGGCAATTGTCAGAAAGTGAAACCCTAATGGCCAATAATGGCATATGAAAATATTCTCATTTCCACAATGGTAGGGAAAATGTCCTCACTGCTAAGGAAATTAAAATAGAAGTGAGATTCCATTTCATATCTATTGGGCAAAAGTTAAAGAATTTGGCACTACCAAGGGTTGGCAAGAGCATGGAGAAATAGGACATCATACACTGCTGGTCACAGTGTATATGTAATGAACCAATTTAGAGAACAATTTTGTAAAATCTGATCAAGTCGAAGATGCTCAAAACCAGACATTTCACTTGTGGATATAGCCCTGTTTTTGCAAAGAGAGTTTCAAGAGTGCATTGTAACATTGTTTGTAAAAGCAGAGAGAGAGAAGGATACATACCAGTGTCAGGATTGTTGGTTCTCCTGGGAGACAAAAGAAGAAAAGTTTGGGGATAGAACTTTAGCTCTAGCTGTAATCCTTTATTGCTTAAAAAAGGTCTGAAGCGGCTGGGCACAGTGGCTCACACCTGTAATCCCAGCACTTTGGGAAGTCGAGGCAGGTGGATCACCTGAGGTCAGAAGTTTGAGACCAGCCTGGCCAATATGATGAAACCCTGTCTCTACTAAAAATACAAAAAATTAGCCAGGTGTGGTGGCACATGCCTGTAATCCCAGCTACTTGGGAGGCTGAGCAGGAGAATCGCTTGAACCTGGGAGACAGAGGTTGCAGTGAGCTGAGATTGTGCCATTGCTCTCCAGCCCGGGCAACAAGAATAAGACTCCGTCTCAAAAAACAAAACAAAACAAAACAAAACTGAAGTAAATATAGCAAATATTAATGTCCATTAATTTTTAAGCAAATATAGCAACTATTAATGTCCATTAATTTTGGAGAATGGACTTTTTTTTGACATGTGGTTATCAGTTACATTGTTTTGTTGTTGTTGTTGTTCACCTCCTAGCCCTGTTTCCTGTAAGACCTTGGACCTATCACATAGTTTCCTTGCTCCTTGGTTTTCTGTTATAAAATGAGGAATTATGATGGGATGAGCAGGAAGACTGTTTCCAGTCCTGAAATTCTATCTTGGACCATTGGTCCTTTGCAGGAATCTGGGACAAAATAAAAGTAAATGTAGAAAAAGTGCTTGAACTAAGATACCTGGCCAGTCAGGACTTAGAACTGAGTGCCAAGAGTCCTCACCTAGTATTGGGAGGGAATCTAGGAAGAAAAAAAAAAAAAAAAAAAAAAAACTCTCTCAAAATACATAGACATAATGTCCTTTACAAAGGAGTTCTTGGAGCTGCAATAACAGCCCATGAAAAATCCAGTTACCTATATGATGACTTGAAAACTATAGTTGTAGTAAAAAGAAAGGAACTAAATAGGCTGGGCGCACAGTGGCTGACACCTGTAATCCCAGCACTTTGGGAAGCCAAGGTGGGCGGATCACCTGAGGTCAGGGGTTGACCAGCCTGGCCAACATGGTAAAACCGTGTCTCCACTAAAAATACAAAAATTAGCTGGGCATAGTGGTCAGCATGCCTGTAATCCCAGTTACTCGGGAGGCTGAGGTACAAGAATTGCTTGAACCCGAGAGGCGGAGGTTGCAGTGAGCCGAGATAGTGCCACTGCACTCCAGCCTGGGCGACAGAGCAAGACTCCATTTCGAAAAAAGGAAAAAAAGAAAGAAAGGAATCAGATAATAAAAGCGTCTGTAAAACAATGAAACCAGAATTTGATAAATTTGAAAAAGCCTCTTACTTATGTAAAAGCTAATGTTGAAGGTAAAACAAGTTCACTGGGGGGAAAGTAAGTAGAAAGGGTACTTTGAGGGGATTTGAACAGCCTTAGATGGAAATGACTCAGGTCTTGTTCGTGTCCTCATGGCCTCAGAACGCACAGCTCTTTCTAGATGTCTGGATGCCAGCCACAGCCCTGTGTTTCCCAGCCTTGATCAGGCCCCTTCTTGCCTCCAAAAAGGGATGAAGAATAAACAGGGAAAGAGATTTTCCCTGAGATAACTAGAAAAGATCTTACTGAAATAAAATCTTGAGAATTAAATATGGAAGGACCTTAGGAATCCATGAGTCCAGCCCTGTTTTGCACACAAGGTCCCCAGAGAAGAGGCTTGACCAAAGTAACAGGCCTAGACAATGGCAAGGCCAAGTTCCGAACCCAGTTACTGCCTCTGAAGCTAGCGCCCTTTCTGTTCTGAATGCTGCTTTTGTGTGTTTTCTTGTCTCATAAAAAGTAACACATCTCATTATAAAATATTTGGAAAGCATAGCAAAGTATCATGAGGCAAAAAAAAATTCCCATAATCCTGTCAAAGACACAACCATTATTTCTATTTTGTTATATTCCTGTAACCCTTTCTCTAAGTCATGCAATTTTCTCATGTTATTAAAAATTCATAAATATCATTTAACAGCCACACCAGTGTATCATCGTGTGAATGTAACATAATTAAACCCTTCTCTTGTTTTTGGAAACTTAAACCATTTGTACTTCTTTACAGTTCCATACAGCAGTGTAAGAAACCTTCTTATGCATATAACTTTTTGTGTCATTTGGATTTTTTTTTTTAAAAAGAGTAATAGGAATGGAATTGTTAGGTCACAGGACATTCAACATTTTTGTAACTAAATAGGGCATTAAAATTTAAATGTCTAGAATTCTAAATACATTATCGCCAAATTGCCAGCTAGGAAGTCTGAATCTACTAGCGGGGTAGTTTTAAACCCTACCCGCCCCCTGTCATTGTTGCTGCTCATTGATAGGAGAGAATGAGAAAAGGTAGGTAGAAGTTACAGTTTCCTGGTTAATTCCACACAGTGCATGCACAAACAAATGATGGGAAGTGAGCATCTCACTGGGTCAAAGCAGGGCACTTGGTGCTCCAAGAGGTATGTGGAGGCAAGGAGGCCCTTTCATATCTATGGGAGGATGGTCAGTTTCAGAAGAAACATATCACATAAACTTAAAAGGATTTTCTTAATCAGGATTTTTTTAAGGGATAAAATGCTGTGGAATATACCTAAGAATTTTATTGATGTCTAGGTGAATTATTAACTTTCTTTACTGGGTTTAACAATTACCCTTTCAGGGGAGGATCTTGAGAAAATATTTGTGGTACAGCAGGATTATGTGGTTAAATTCCTAAACATGGTCTCATTGCTCTGACAATTATTTTCCCCTATCAACTGCTAGTTTATATTATATAGGGTGGAATTTAATGGTAGTGATTCTCATATGTCTTTAAGTCATAAATCCCTTTGGCCAAAAAAAAAAAGAACTATCTCTCCAGAAAAATGTATTTACCCACCAGTTTTTGCATATACTTTTCAGAAGACTTAAAAAGAAATCTAAGATTATCTGCTTGCTCTTGTTTTATGAACTGGACATTTTGGTGCTTTTGACTATATTCTAAATTACAGTGAATTTATTTCCCCTGATCTGTGGTTTTTGAAATATATCCTCTCTTCTATACTGTTATCTCTTTTTAAAACTCATATACAATCTTTGAAATAGCTAAAATTGTCATTTTGAAATGTATATTTAAAATGTCTTTCCCTACTCAAAAAGGCTCCCCTTCCCCTTTTTTCCTTCCTCTGTCTATGATACAGAAATCTTCCCACTATCCTCTCTTAACCCTATATTCAGTCAAACAGCCAATCATAGATGGTTGAAAATTCCATCCATCTTTTCTTCCCTTCAACAAGCATTCACTAAGCATTTACTAAGCCCAGTCTAGTTCCTTAGCATGCAGAGATGAATACAATCTGGTTTCTGCAGCTATATAGACAAAGGAATTATGATATGATGTCATAATGCAAAAATAGAAGTGTTTGTGAAGTGTATCAGACACATTAAGGAGAGACTAATTAAGGCTTCTAACTAAGGAGTCAGAAAAGGTTTATTAAAAAGATGAATTGCAACCAGCCCACTTGTAACAAAAAGGAAGGGCATTTTAATCAAAGCAGCATATATGCAAAAGCATGGAAACATGAAAGCACCCTGCTTACTTGCAACATCACAAGCAGATCTGTGTGACTTAAAGCAGAGGATGTGAAGGGGAGTGGGAAGAGGTGGGTTTGGAAGTATAAGTGTGGACCAGAATGTGAAGGGCTTTAATGTCATGCTGAAACCGATGGACTTCATTTTATTGGCAAAGAGGAGACAAGAAACATTTTGAGCAGGGTAATGGTGTGAACCAATCTGTATTTCAAAATGGATGAAAAATTAGAGGAGAAAGAAGCTGCAGAAAGCTGTAAATTGAATGCAACTAAATTGCATCAATGGTCATTGATTGGATTATTGGACCCCAAAAAGCCTGCCAGTCACTCAAGATATTAAGCTGACGTTACATGTATCTGATTTATCCAGGAGTGAGCAGACATATCTGGCATTTAGCAATGGATGTGTCATTAATTGAGGGTGTGGGACACAGGTGTCCCGAGGCTAGGGCTAGGGTGTTGGCAAGTGGAGTCATGCATGGAGGGCAGCCATATTGCAAAGAGCTGAGGAGTATGTGCTAATAGGCAGCATGTCAATAAATAACATGTTGGAAAACCATCAAAGCTCATCATCAAAAATAACAATAACTTGAGCACCTAATGTGTATTGGCTTCAACAGCATACAAAGTGGATATTATATTTGTTTTGCAGATAAGGAAGCAAACTCAGATACACACAGTTACTTGTCTTTGTTTATATACCTAATGAATGTGTATACCAAGATTTAAACCCAATCCTGTGTGACTCCAAAGGAGCTAGACAGAGAATGAAACTGTGTTTGAGACAGCAGAATAGGCACCACGCAGGAGGTCTGACCAGAGAGAAGACTGTCAAAGCGAGGTGTGAGGCAGAACCTAGGAAGTGCTGCAGCCTGGTGACAGAGTGTCATTGGCTTAGGGGTGGGCAACAGGCTCAACCTCCAGGGCTCAACCTCACCTGAGGACTGCCCCATGGTATGAGATCCAGGGAGAGTACACTGGGAGCCTGGCCTCTTGCCGGGCCACAAGATGCCAGCCAGTATCAGGCCAAAGGTTGGCCCATTGTGCTCAGCCAGGCACATGACCTTGACACATGCTTCTGCCATCACTGCAGCAGTGGGAAAGAATGTGGCAAATTATGCACTGTCTGGTGGTGACTATGGACTCCCTCACCTCACCCTTAATATATTTGCCCCAAATCTCTTTGGACTTGTATTTGGATTATTGATTTAGCAGATTAAAAAGACTCATTTATAAAACAATTATCTGCTCTTTAAAGATTCACTGAAGCTCTATTTTGAGTGCTTCTTGAAAAAATGATTTTCTTTGCATTTTTTATCAATCTCAATTTCTCATGTGGTGAAAACATGGGCCTGTATACAATCAAGAAGTAGAAAGAAATCTAGAATAAGTTAGCTGGATATGCAATACGAAAAAACAGGAGGGGCTCTTCAAACACCTATCAAATTTCAGACTTCATTGCAAAAAACCTTGTGCTTTGGCTTATGGGTCTACATGTATTGAGTGTTGCCATGTCTTGAAGCATTCAAGTACAGCCTTGATGGTCCAGTCCTGTTGTTAACAACACTGCTTTCATCCCCAAAATCTATACCCCATCCCTGTCTTCAGTGCCACCAGTACATTTCTCTGTCCTGAAAACTCCACAGTCACTCAGCCCCATGTTAATGTTTAATCTATCACATGGTAACAACAGACTGACCCAAAAGGCCCCATGTATTGTCATCATGTAGTTCCACATTGTGTGCCCACCCATTCCCTATCCTCCAAACAACCATGCACCTTTCTTCCATGCACCATCATTAGACCAATGGGTAAACCAATGGTTTTCAGACTATAGATTCCATGGAGCCTTGTCAAGGACCCAGCCTTCCCCTTCTACCCTACCTGTTCCCCGTCCCCCAACATATAACTCAACCAAAAGACCTCTATGCTTTGCAATTTTATGAATCGGACTTTCTTATAAAAAAAATTTTAAAGAACTTGTTCTGATACTAATGTTTGAAAGTCATGGATTCCTGCGACCATGGCAGATTCCTACTGCCAAAAGAACATATGAACACTCCATAATCATATCTTAAGATTTCAAATAGATTTCACCTCCATAATCTCTCTTTTTTCTTTCTTTT
Organism: Pan troglodytes; assembly: GCF_028858775.2. Classification (NCBI taxonomy): domain Eukaryota; kingdom Metazoa; phylum Chordata; class Mammalia; order Primates; family Hominidae; genus Pan; species Pan troglodytes. The sequence continues at coordinate 74,616,606 of NC_072414.2, read as the reverse complement.
CTTTTCTTTTTTTTTTTTTTTTTTTTTTTTGGCTTAGAGACAGTGCTTCATTCTTGCCCAAGCTGGAGTGCAGTGGCATGATCATAGCTCACTGCAGCCTCAAACTCCTGTGCTAAGGCGATCCTCCTGCCTTAGCCCCTTGAGACTACAGCCATGCACATCCACATCTGACTAATTTTTTTTTTCTTGTAGAGACAGAGGTCTCGCTGTGCTGCCAAGGCTGGTTTAGAACTCCTAGGCTCAAGCAACCCTCCTACCTCGGCCTCCCAAAGTACTGAGATTACAGGTGGGAGCCACGGTGCCTGGCCTCCCACTTTTTCTTGGTTACCATATTTCTGATATTAAGACTCATTTAGCTCCCCTAAGTTTTAACATTAATAAAATGGCCCTGGATCAGTCCTGTTGAGCCTGTGAGATGGTGCACTAAACACCTGTACAATCCACAGGGCAGGAGCCTTGTATCCTCCTCTGCTCTTGGACGGAAGCTCTTTCCTCAGTGATCTTCTGAAGTCCAGCCTTCTAAAGAAATGAGTTGCTTTAATTCCATGAGTCTCTGAGTGGTGCCTCCCGGCTGGCCTGTGTTCCCTTGGCTCCTTGTATTGGTGTCAGAGCAGGAGCCAGAGTGGCTAGTCCGGAGTTTCCCAAACCTGTATGAGATTTGATAGCAATTGGGAAGCTTTTCATACCGGGCAGTAAAAGTGAAGGGTTTTGAATGCCCTATACCACTCAAATCTACTTATACTGTAAGAAATGCCTTTGCTTGCTCTCTGCCCTCCAAGACTCTCTGCTTTTGGTTCTGTGTGCTGAGACCCCCAGGCAGCAGCAGAGAGCACAGGACAAGTGTGCAGCATGGAACAGCATCCATTATAAAACACAGGGAACCGTCAGAAGCCCCTGAATGACCCACTAGTTCATTCCGGCTGCTATGACCTAACTATGCCTTCACAGCAAGACAGAGAGGCCCACAGCACCCACACAGGGTGGGGACTGAGGGAAAGGGAATTTTGTTGGAATTCAACCCCCGGAAATAAGAAAGCGTGCAAGCTTCTGAGTACAGTCTGAGAAAACCATGCAGGACCTTGTTAATGGAAGAAAAACACTCCTTTATGGGAAGAGCCCCATAGGACCTGTGTAGAATTTTGGCCTCTCTAGTAACATCCCAACTTATATAACCCTGTTTTTTTTCTTTTCATTCATTTATTTCCCCTAGTTATTAATTCAATACCCAGTTATTCATTTTGATGACTGACACATACTACAGTCAGGTCATTTTATTATTTTGGTTAATGTCAGTTCAGGCCTGGACACCACAACATCTCCCCAGCCCTGCCCTGAGAGATTCTGATTTAATTCATTGGCAGTATGTCCTGAGAACCAAGGATTTTTAAAGCTTCGCCAGAAGATTCTAATGTGCAGCCAAGGTTAAGAACCACTGATTTAGCCAGTAAATGGGGCCAAAGAGGTCCCTGGAAATTATCTCAAATATCCTCTCAAAATGAGAGACTCTTCCTCAGGAATTAGTGGGTAACCATAGGTCAACTAGAACCAGGAGTAAACCAGGAGTGAACCAGGAGTGAGTAATCAGGAGTAAACTAGAATTAACCAGGAGTGAGTAAACAGGAGTAAACTCAAATTAGGAGTGAACCAGGAGTGGGTAACTGGGAGTGAACTAGAAGCGGGGGCTAAATGGTAGAACCCAGCTCCATGCTCTGGGCTCATTCTGAAGGCAGAATCAGGCATGCCAACAATTGATGCCTCAGTGTTCAAAGGTTCACACAGGAGAAATCAGCTGTCAATGTCCAAGAGGATCAAGGAAGTGATTTTGAGATGGGTCATTAAGAATGAGGAGAAATGTTCCAGGTGGTGAAAGGGAATAGCAAATGATCTGCAATGGCGAGAACAGCACATAGAACAGCTTTACAGCCAGTGTGGTGTGTTTGGAGAACAGTGCAGTTCCCGGGCTGGAGGATAGCTGTTCTTAGCAGTGACTCCCCTAAATTGAAAAGGCTTTTGTGCTTTTCTCCTCCAAGAACAGGAAAGGCTATAGAGCTAAGAAAACTGACTCTTACTCCCTACCATTCCTGAGGAGAAAAGACCCCCTAGAAATAGAGTGAGAGGTGCAGCTCAGAAGAACCAAAGGCAAGAGTTAGTGGTTTAAGGAAAGAGGAAATGGAGTCCTGGGGAATCAACACGGCCTTGAGATGTCACCCCAAGACACCAGCAGCCCACACATAGTCCTCTGGGGTTTTGCTGGTGATAGCAGTGGAATCCACTTGGAGATTTTTGTGCATGATCTCCAAATAACTAATATTTTTAACTGGCTAATAGCTATTTGTTCATCTATATCCCAATGTTATATTGATAGATTACCAGAATTGCTGATTATCAGGAAGGGCCTCAGGAATGTCCATGGTTCTCCCTTTTGAGCTGCTGTTTAGGAGTTCCTCCTATCCCCTTTACTGGAATCAGTAGTTTACACCACTTGCATAGCTCCAGCATGTATCGCTATGCTTGATTTGCACCAACTCTTGACTTTCTTCTTCAAGGAACTACTGAAGGTTTTTGGTTTTGATATAATAATTTTCACTGGCCTTTCTAGCCTATAAATAAGACGCTGGAGGACAATATCCAGCAGTGAACTGTGTGGTGCTCATGAGATATGTCTGGTGGCGTTAAAGAACTGCCCAGGCTCGCGCAAAGCAGAAGCCCAGGGTATGTGAGAGATGAGAATGACCACACCAGGAAGAGGGCTTGTTGACACCCTTCTCCATGTCAGAAGAAACACAGTTCAAAACCTTTAGGGAAGGACTTTTAATGATGGAGTTGGGAATAGATACTATGACCCAGATGATTTCTAAATCCTCAGAAATCAAATTGATTGGGGAACAGATTATGTCAATCTAAACATGAGTTTACTAGAGAAAAGAAAGTACTTAAACAGCTATTCAAGAGAATTCTGTAAATAGTAAAAGCCAGAGCCCTCTATTTGGAGACAGTTCTGGATATGGCATCAATGATGGATAGTCCATTGTACCCAAAAAGCATACATAACGTATTTTTCAAAAAGCACAAAAGGGTATGCAGTTAACTCAGAAGAGGAACGTTCCTTACAAAATTTACTATGCTGCACAGATTGGCCCTGCAGTTAAGAAGAGTGCATTCATTATTCTAGTAGCTTTGAGATACTTTCTCTGACACTGAACCCTTCAACTCTTATTTATTTCTTTCATTTATTAGTGATGACTCCCTTTGTCTATCCTGTGTTTGATTTGCCTTTTATAAATTGGCAACATCATTTCTTCATGATTCCCCAGAGATAACTGATGGTAGCTTAAATCTTCATTTGTCGTATATGAAAAAGTAATGCAGAATTCTGAGTGAGTTTTGAGTAGCTGGAAGAAACAAACATGAGAAAAAAATATAGGTATAATATATATTTATTTAAAGATCCAGCATTTCAGGGCAGTCTGAATAGGCCAGGGATTTATAGTGTGGAATATTTCATGGGCCTTTCAAGGATGAAGGAAATTTGTTTTTAAACACTGACTAGTTTAAAGACACCCCCGAGGTGCAAACTTTTTGCAACACATGTTTCACAGCCCCTCCGGCTCTGAACTTTTTTCCACAACATTTGTCTTCCAAAACAATTTCAGCATTGTGGAAACAGAATGTTGAATATATCAGAGCTGCAAGTCTTGGGGGAAATAGCCTGTCTTTAAGGTTAGATAAATAAGTTTAAACTATTTCTGACATTTTATAGCTGTTGCAACAGAGCAAGTGTGTTATTTTGAAACACCATAAAGAGCAGTGGTACGAAGAAATCTGTCTGAATTTCCTCTGGCCTGTTCAGTTCTTTGAAAATGTTTACACGTGTAACAATGCTTCTAGGTGCTGAACAGACCTGTGGGGTAGGAGAGGGAGTTGGAGTTCACTATGGGACTTACGGAGTTTGAGGCGCCTGTGGGACATGTTGTGCCAATGGGAGATGTCCAGGAGTCTTGAATTGAAGGGAGAGATTAAGACTGGATAGGTAGATGTGGGAGTTTTCAGCATAGGAATTATCACTATATTTCCCAAAGTAGATGAAATGACCCCTGGGACAGTGTGTAGTGAGAAGGAAGGACTTGGTCCTGTACTCTGGTGTGGTCCTGTGCTCTTCATTTCAAACTTCCTATTTCTGACATTTTCTTTTGGAATGTAACTTTGTCAGTTTGTTCTGAGAAGCTTGCGCTGGCATGGCTGTTTGGCCATCTTGGTTGTTTTCATACCTTAGTTTTTAGTCTAGACTCCCATGGTCACGTGGAACAGAGAACCACCTTGAACTGGCTTAAGAAAAAATGGAGGAACTATTGGCTAATAAAACCGAAAAGTCCTGGAGTGTAGACACTCTGGACATAATTTTAGACACATCTGGATTCAGGAACTTAAATGATTCAGTCAAGAATCCACCCCTTAGCCAGGCACAATGGTGCATACCTATAGTTCCAGCTATTCAGGAGGCTGAGATGGGAGGATACCTGGAGCCCAGAAGTTTGAAGCTTCCGTATGCTATGATCATGCCTGTGCATAGCCACTGCACTCCAGCCCAGTGAGACCCCATCACTAAAAATATAAAAATCCATCTCTCTCTGGCTCTGTTTTTTTTCTGTGTTTTGAGGTGGTTGGTGGGCAAGGGTTGAGGGAAGACCATGTATGTTAGCAGATCATAAAACATCATAAGCAGTTTATTCTTTGTTCTAAGTGAGATGGAAGCCATTAGAGGATTCTAAGCAAAGGAGTGTCATGATCTGAGCTACCTTTTAGAAGAAATACTATGGCTATTGTGTTGAAAATAGACTGTAAAAAATCAGAGAGTAAAAGGAAGGCAAGGGTGGAAATAGGGAGATGAGATAAGTATTCCAGGTGAGCAAAGCCATCCCTAAATTCCCTGCCCTGGACTCCACTTCCCTCTCCAGCTATTGCCTTAGTTCTTGATTTCCATTTATAGCAAAGTGCCTCAAGAGTAGTTTATACTTGCTGTCTTCAATTTCATTTCTCTTCATTCTCTCTTGAATCCACTCCAACCAAACATTCTCCATACCATTACCTTCATAGCTATTGTCAAGGTCACCAACAGCTTACCATGTAAGTGTGAATTGCTAACTTCAGTGGTCAGGTTTGTTTGTTTGTTTTTTGAGACAGATTCTCACTCTGTTGCCCAGGCTGGAGTGCAGTGGTGTGATCTTGGCTCACTGCAACCTCCACCTCCTGGGTTCAAGCAATTCTCCTGCCTCAGCCTCCCGAGAAGCTGGGATTACAGGCTAAATGTTTTTTGTATTTTTAGTAGAGACAGGGTTTCACCATGTTGCCTAGGCTGGCCTCGAACTCCTGACCGCAGGTGATCTGCCCACCTTGGCCTCCCAAAATGCTGAGATTACAGGTGTGAGCCACCACACCAGGCCCCGTGGTGAGTTCTTAGGCCTTACCTTACTTGCTCATTTGACTACACTAGCATTGGACAGTTGTTACGCCCTCCTTCTCTGCTTTGAGGAAACCACTTTGTTTTCTACCTACCATAGTATCTGTTCCTTTGTAGCCTCCTTTGTCCCACCTCTTGTCCCTGATCTCTAAGTTGAACTACCCCAGGCCTCAGTCCTCAGACATTTTCTCTTCTCTATATATACTCTCTCCCTATTGATCCCATACATGCAGAAGGATTCAAATATGACATCTGTATGCTGGAAACTGTTAAATTTATATTTTCAGCACAGACCTTTTCCCTAAGCTCTAGATTAACATTATCCACATGCCTGCTCAGCATCTCTCCGTGGATATGTAATAGTTATTTCAAACTTAACATGTCCAAAACTGCTCTCCTGAGTTCTGCTCCCAAACTTATTTCTCTCATAGTGTCCCTCATCTCAGTGAATGACAAGGCAGTTATTTAATTTGCTTGAGCCACAAATCCTGGAGTCATTTTTTACTCGCTTTCCTCTCTCACACTACCCCACCCCCATCAAATTTTGTCTGCTCTACCTTCAGAATAGGCCCAGAATCTGACCATCTCTTACCACGTTCATTGCTACTACACTGGTCCAAGTCACCATCATCTCTAGGCTGGATTATCTTGACAGGTTCCTCACTGGTCTCCCTGCCTCTGCCCTTGCCCCCTGCAATGAACATAGCTGTCAAAGCAGTCCTTTAGAAACACAAGTAAGCTCATGCCATTCTTCAAAATCTTTGGAATAGAAACCAAAGCCTTACGATGACCTATCAGGCTATGACCTGAGCCCCACCTGCCACTTCTCTGACCTTGTCACCTACTGCTCTTTTCCTGGCTCACATCCCTGCAGCCACATGCTCTTTTACTTTCCTCCAAAATTGGAGGAATGTGTCCTGGACCAGTCTGATGAAGCCTATGGTACTACTTCTGAAATAATATTTTCAAAGGTATAAAATAAAATATACTGCATTTAAAGAAAACCAATTATAATAAAAATATAGGTATCAAAATATTAATAAACCAAATGTGTGATCGAATAATATATGTACTTCATTACTAATGCATCAAATTCAAAATCTAGCATTGGGTCCAATAGTTACCATATTTTTGAAGTAGTGTTGGCATAAAAAATATTTTGAGAGATCTGGTCACACTTGTAATGTGATACGAAAATATCTGTGACTTCCATTGGTGAGAGAGTTAAAGATACTACTACCTCGGTCTGCGCTTACATTCATAATTGATAGAAGTGCTGCATTTCAACTAGAGTTGGTGAAAAGGTCACCGACTCCTGAATCCTATCTGTGGACCCACTCATGGTCCCCAGGTTGAGAACCCCATTTCAGGGCCAAGGTACTTGCTGTTCCCTCTGCCGGAAATGCTCTCCCTGGAGATCTCCACACAGCTTGTTTAGCCTGGCTGAAGGCCTCTGGTAAACCTTGTTTCAATGTAGAATTGACAGCACCGCTTACCAGCTTCTTACCGTGGAGGAATAATGAATAAGCCAATGTATCTGAGATTGTTTCGGGTCTTTCACTGTAAGAGGCTTTATGCCTTGAGAAAACCTCACTAATTTGGACTAATTGTAAGAGGCAAGTCTGAATTAATAAACATCCCTGAATTGTAAAATGTTTTCAAGTCTGTGAATTGCTTTTAGAAATGTTCAGTCATTTAAGCGAGAATTACTTAGGGTCTTAAAGGAAACCACTTTAATTTATAAATATCGATTTATACTCACATAACAATTGTGTATATGTTGTGGAGGCCAGTGAAGTATTTGAAGGAATTTCTGAAATGATTTGCACTTTTGCCCTCAAATATGTAAGGAGATTTTTTTCTCTTCCTAGCTAGTATAACCCTTCTCTAAATTACCATAGATTCCAAAATAATAGTGTCTGAGTTTATGAGGATTTTACTATACAGTCAGTGCTTTATTATCTTTGCTACTTGGAAGAGAGCATTGGCATGAATAACCAAAAAAGTCACGCTGATGTATCTTTGGGATGGAATATGGTTTTCTTCTAGTAAATGCATTCCCTAGTTTATTCATTTATGCATTCAGCAAACATTCACACATCTAATCTTTGCCAGGCCTATACTCATGATCTGCTGTGGAGAACTGAGATTAATGCAGTAATAATGCTATAAAAGAATTCTGGTCATAGAGAGTGAATAATGAGAGTGAATTAAATAATATATGAAAGAATAGATGGATGAATGAATGAATTGATCTCACACATATCTTAGAGCTAAAAGGGACCCCAAGAGAAAATTTAACAAGAAGTTAAATCAAAGATGTTTCTGAGCTCCATTATTAACTTTTTACAAGTTGGGGATAGGTGATCCAGGTAATACATTCAATCAAAAAACAAGGCATTATACCATGAAAAGTCTGGCTCTGGCTCCTGCTCCTGTTCCCATGCTTTCCTACATCTGCACTCTATGTTCCTCCTTGCAGGTATCTTCCCTTTCTCTCCAGTCTACATGAGGTACAGCTTCTGTGCTCCAGTGGCATCCAGTATTTTACCTTTATTGCACGCTCTTATCTCTTTGAATTGCAGCTGGCTTTTTTGATGCATGGGCCCACTCTAGATTAAGGTCCGTGAGGAACTTAGTTTACCATTATATCCTTAGCATTGCCACAGAGTCTTACATAGAGTAGGCACTCCATAAACATTTTTCAAATGAATGAAATAATGGCAATAGTTGTATTGCATTTCAAAACATAAGATATGTAGCCAAAGCTGTACTCAGAATAAAATTAACAGCTTTAAATGATTTACTTTAAAATAAGCAAATTAAATGTTAAACTCAAAGACTGAGAAATTTTCTTGTAGGCTAGAAATAGAAGGAAATTTATATACCAAAAAAAGCATCATGCTTAAGAAAGAAACATTAGTAATATTCCCATTAAAGTTGGAAACAAGACAAATATGCCTGCTGTCTTAGACCACTGGGGCTGCTATAAGAAACATGCTATAGACTGAGTAGCTTATAAACAACAGAAAATTTGTTTCTTACAGTTCTGGAGGATGGGAAGTCCAAGATTAAGCTTTTCATGTTGAAGGAGGTCCAAGATCAAGATGTGGTGGGGAGGGACACAAATATTCAGTCTAACGTACCTGCTATAGTGGTTATTATTCAGCATTGTTCTGGAGACACTAATACAATAAGACAAGAAAAAGAAATCAGAAGTATACATATTGGAAAGGAAGAGAAAATTGTCATTATGTGGAAATGATATAATTATTTACCTTAAAAAACAAGAAAATCAATTAGAAAAACTATTCAAAATAATAAAGTTCAGTAAGATGACTAGAAACAAGATAAATATGCAGATGCTTATAGCTTTCCTAAGTGTTGGCAATAAACAACTACGAAATACATTTTTAAAAATCTCGTTTACTGCAACAACAAAGAACTATAACATGCATAGGAATAAATATATTAAGAGATGTATAACATCTACCTATATTGTGGTTAAGAAAGGTTCTGAATCAAATTGTATTGGTATAAATCTCAGCTCCAATGTTTAATAGCTGTGACCTTTCAGAAAGCTTAAACTTTCTGTATGTGTATATGTGTAGAAGAAAATGCTAAAAAAGATATATGCACATGCGATTAGCATTCCTTCAGCTATTTAGGGCTAGCCTAGTTTTTATAACAATATTTAAAACAAATCTCTCGGTGTATTGGTTTTCTATTGCTGCTGTAACAAATTAACACAAACTTAGAAGCTTAAAACAATACCCATATATTATGTCACCTATGTTGCACAGAATTGCTGAACTGACTGTTACACTTAGAGTATCTAAGGCCAAGATCAAGGTGGTGGCATGGCTGCATTCCTTTTTGGAGGCTCTGGGAATAAATCTGCTTCCAAGCTTCTTCAGGTTATTGGCTGAATCCCTGATCATTTTAGAACTGAAGTTCCCATTTTCTTGATAGCTGTCAGCTGAAGGCCACTCTCAGCTTTTAGAGGCCACCTGCACTCCCCAGCTCAGGTCCCTTTTATCTTTAAAACTAGCAATGGTGGGTTAGGTTGCTCTCACACTTTGAATCTCTCTGAACTCCTCTTCTGCCTCATGTCTCCTACTTTCTCTTTCTCCATATGTCCCTGACAGCTTCTGTCCTTCTCTTCTGATTTTAAGGACTTATAGAATTACAATGGGCCCAACCAGATATCTCCCCATTTTAAGGCCAACTGATTAGTAACCTTAATTACATCTGCAAATTCCTTCACACCAGTGCCTAGATTGACATTTGATTGAGTAATGAAAGGATGAGAATCTTGGGGCAATGTCTTTAGAATTCTGCCTACCATACTTGGATCATACAAAGCCACAGGATTAAGGACAAAAAGTCCCAAGGGCAACCATCTCAGACTCCAATTTTGAAAACTTCAAATAGTATATCTGAACATAATGAAGTTCCTACTCTTCTTTCAGATTCCTTTCACAGACGACACAGTTGAAATCTAAAGGGCTTTGCCCAAGGCTACGGAACTAATAACTATTGAGAATGAAAACAAAGCCTCACCCCAACCCAGCCAAGATAGTGCTCCCGCTATGCATTTCCACCTCCTCTTTGAATAGAAATTTAGTCTTTTTTTCACCTTGAGTTTTCAGGCAATACTTCAGTGCCAATATCAGTCTTAGGTTTCTACAAGTAAATTTAAGCATTTCTAGATAACAGTTTCCTCCAAAGCCACACAATGACTTCCTTAAGAGACTTGAATAATCAGCTTGATGTAATGGACAGAACTGGACCTGAAGTCAAAAGGCTTACCAGGTTCCTCAATTGTGAGATACAGCTAACAATGACTGCCTCCCAGGAAATAGGAATAACTATGAGAATTCAAGTGTCACCATGTTCATGGAGCACGCATTTTGCCTACTGTAAGGTGTGTTGCACATGTCATGATAATAGTGGTCGCATCTATTTTTTAAGTCAGAAAACCATACCATGGCTTCTCCATTCTCACTAACCAGAGCACTGCAAGAGGAGAAAACATCCGCCAAAACAGTTTTCTAGAGCAATCTTGGCATCATCTGAAGCTATTCCAGCTCTTAAGAGCCAGATGAGGTCAGGTGCAGTGGGAGGCTGAGGCGGGGGATCGCTTGAGCCCAGGAGTTCAAGACGACCCTGAGGAACATGATGAAACCCTGTCTTTACAAAAATTACAAAAATTAGCTGGGTGTGATGGCTTGCACCTGTAGTCCCAGCTACTTGGAGGCTGAGGAAGGGAGGGTCACTTGAGCCCAGGAGGTTGCAGTGAGCCAAGATTGTGCCACTGCACTCCAGCCTAGGTGACAGAAGGAGCCTCCATCTCAAAAAGAAAAAGCAAAGAAGAAGAAGAAGAACCAAATGAAATTCCTCTATTCCTCTGAATCTTAAATTCCAAAGCCCAGCAAAATGCTAAGACTTCTGAAGACTTGGGGAAAGAAATTCTTTCAATTCCTCGTGTTCCCCTCTGTGTCCAGGCTCCTGCAATGTTGCTTACAGTCCCTGCATCTCACTGCATTGACCCAGAATTGAAACTCAGCACTTACTTTTGCTCCCTTAAGTTATCCTCCTTTACAAAGAATTAATGAACTCTGTTTCCCTGGATGTTGTATATTCTTCCTGAGGGAGGAATGTTTCATTGCTTATGCACAGCAAACAACTTAAAGACCTCTAGGAGATATTTATGTTTTCCAAAGACTTCCTTGTGACAACCTACCCCCTGGGAGTTTCTCACTGTGTCTCTACCTCCACATTCCCCCAGCTTCACCGACTCCTTCTTTCCAACCACACTCCCACTACCCTACCCACCTTCAAAATTCTCTCCCTTCCCAATACAGAGCAATCCTACTCCTTGGTTTCCATTCCATAACTTATATGTGTAAACCAGTCACATGCCCCGTAGACCAAAGCCCTTTGCTTTAAGAGGATCCTCCATCTGCCATAGAGTAGCTATAGAAATAGAAATAGCCATTTTTCCTATTATAGATGATTAAACCCATATGCTGACTTATGGGCAAAACAGTGAATGGTATTTGTCAAGTGGTTCTGTGGCCCTGTTCTTAAAGGAATTGCCTTTGTCATATTTGTTTTTGTTCCAAAGGTGTCCCTCAGCCTAATATAACTTGGTTGAAGAGAGGAGGATCTCTGAGTGGCAATTTTTCCTTGCTTTTCAATGGATCCCTGTTGTTGCAGAATGTTTCCCTTGAAAATGAAGGAACCTACGTCTGCACAGCCACCAATGCTCTTGGAAAGGCAGTGGCAACATCTGTACTCCACTTGCTGGGTAAGTGTCAAATTCTTATTGCTCCTTAAGTGCCTCCTGTAATATGCACAAAGTAGGCCCCAGTTTTGTTGATTTTGGAGTTGGGGAGTGAACGAGATGGACATCAGATGGTTTTAACCATTGCTACCACTGCCTGCTTAAAAACGAGCACTAAATTCTAACACCCTATTTTACCACCCCGTAGTCCCAGCACCTAACACAGATGTTAGTGTTTGTGTGTGTGTGTGTGATTTTTTTTTTTTAACGGAGTCTTGCTCCGTCACCAGGCTGGAGTGCAGTGGCACGATCTCGGCTCACTGCAACCTCTGCCTCCTGGGTTCAAGTGATTCTCCTGCCTCAGCCTTCTGAGTAGCTGGGACAATAGGCGCACACCACCATGCCCAGCTAATTTTTGTATTTTTAGTAGAGACGGGGTTTCACCATGTTGGCCAGGATGGTCTCAATCTCTTGACCTCGTGATCTGCCCGCCTTGGCCTCCCAAAGTGCTGGGGTTACAGGCATGAACCACCGCACCCGGTCAGATGTTAGTGTTAAGTAATGGTTTCATGAAGGAATGAAATTGAACCATTTGCAAAATTAGTATAAGAGTATAGAATCCATTGCTAAACCAAGAGGAAAAAACATGAAAGAGATTTCTCCATAGCTTTCCTTGTGGGCAGTTAGAGGAGCCCAGAGATATAAAGAGATAGGGGGTGCCAATGCAGGGAGTTGGAATAGCTGTCATGCACAAAGCATTTTGATGAGCATTAATTCTTGTGATACTTATGATAGCACAGTGTTGTGGGTGGTATTTTTTAATCTCATTGTATTTATGAGGAGCCTTGGGCTCATAAAGAGTTTGAACTAGCGCCCAAATATGTAGTCTGCTCTTTTGGTGCTCTCCCTGCTACCCCTCATGGACTCTTAGTACTGACAAAGGCAGTGGTGTGCCACCACGTGGCTCTTTCCAAAAAGCCTCTGTGTGATCTTCCAAAATCTTCGAATGGAAGAGTTGCAACAGATTGGCTAGGCTAACCCTGTCTGGTTCTTGAATGATTTATCCATGCTCCCTGAGAAACCCCAGCCTTGTTTCTTTCTTCTGCCCATTTCCACTCATGAATCTGCATGCTTTTCTCACTCCTACCTGGCATGCCTCTTCTCTCAGGAATCCCCTCAAGCCAAGCAGCTCATGACTTTGGTAACTTGATGGAGAGATCAAATCATGGCATTCCTCCACCATTCTCTGCTCTTATGTGCAAGCTTCACAACCTTCCTAAAAGCCCGTACTCCTCACCATGTAAGCCTAGGGAACATTGCCCATTCTCTTGCTCCCAGCATTCCTCTTAAGAGGCAGAGCTCTATCCAACCAATCTGCTTCCTCCAGTCCCTTTTGGAATTCTGCTGAATACATTTTTTTCATCTTGCAATTTAGGCTAGAAACCCTGGAAACATGCAGAGATGCCACATGCTAGCACAGCGAGTAACTCTAAACTCTGTAACACCCCACACATCCATACTTACACACACCTCCCAGACCTGTGGTCATGAGCTTGAGTATCCAGGAGCACAGTATTATTATAGAGGACTCATTTTCTAATAGCTGTCTTTAAGAACACCCAAGCTGGACCAATAATTAGATAATGTCTAACTGGTAAAAGTGCTACTTTTTTTTTTCTCAGAACGAAGATGGCCAGAGAGTAGAATCGTATTTCTGCAAGGACATAAAAAGTACGTTCTCCAGGCAACCAACACTAGAACCAACAGCAATGACCCAACAGGAGAACCCCCGCCTCAAGGTCTGGGATTTTGACCTTTTCAGATTTGCTATGTGTGAGGCATGTGTAAGGAAAAGGGTTTAGCTAAAAGACCATCTGTGTTTTTCACTTTGCAATACGTAAAATTATTTCTAGGCATTTGGCCAGCCTTTTTCTTGACCCTCAGTCTTTAGTGGTTCAACTTATTCTTTCCATATTGAAACACTTTTTAGAAAAATCCACTCCTGAGGAAGCCTACAGAGCTCATATCTCAAATGTGCACCATTATTTGTGATAATATAGATATTGATTTCCAGTTTCAAAACTATTGCCAATTTGGTAAATATTAATAGATATTAATAGTCTGCTATGAGTATTGGAATTGATTTTTTAATTGTTCTTTTTTCAAGACATAGTTTTCCATACACACCAACTTTGTTATGCATCAGTGCTTAATCAGGAGAACCTAATCTAAGTATTACAAGCTTGTAAAACTCTGCAGAAGGCCAAGGGATCAAAGTAGAGTTAAGAAAATCAGAAATGCTAGAATCGCAGGAAACCATTACTGGTCATCTCAGCTCCTTGTAGCTCAAAAATGGGTAAATCGCAGGAGGACACAAACTCTTTTTTTAATTATTTTGTTATTTTATTTTGTTTATTTTGTTTATTTATTTATTTGAGACAGAATCTTGCTCTGCCGCCCAGGCTGGAGTGCAGTGGCGTGATCTCAGCTCACTGCAAGCTCCGCCTCCCAGGTTCATGCCATTCTCCTGCCTCAGCCTCCCAAGTAGCTGGGACTACAGCCACCCGCCACCACGCCTGGCTAACTTTTTGTATTTTTAGTGGAGACGAGGTTTCACCGTGTTAGCCAGGATGATCTCGATCTCCTGACCTCGTGATCCGCCCACCTTGGCCTCCCAAAATGCTGGGATTACAGGCATGAGCCACTGTGCCCGGCCACAAAGAAACTCCTTTTAAACCTCATGTTGTACTCTGTCTGTTATATAGGAACAGTAATGGCCACGTCATTTTCACCTTTTAAATCTTGAGAAGTGCCTCTCATTTGCATAATGTATCATGCAGAATATAACTCTACCAGTAGAGATTTTAAGAAATGTAGTTTCTAGGCTTTCACCTCCTGAGATGCAAGAGAGAGCACAGAAGGGGAAAACAGTGTTCAGCTGCCAATCAACAATCCATCACGTTACTTATGACATCATTCTCTTATAGTATTTGTATGACACATTTCTTCTCCTCTTTTAAACATAATACTAACATTATTGTACACCCAAATATCCATTCACTGGACATTCAACAAATATTTTCCCAGTGCTTACTCCTCCCAGGTCTGGGGATGCAGATGACCTCCTCCTTGAGAAGCTCACAGTCTGAAGAGGGAGGCAGTCACGTAAACAGATACTGTAAAGCACTGGGACAAGTTCCATAATAAAAAGATGACCAAAGTACAATGGTAGCACTGAGGAAGGGGCCCTACCTCTCTCTAGAGAAGTCAACTGAGTTTTCATCTAGGTCATGATGTTTGTTCTGGGAAGAGGAAAGAGGAAATTCCAGTCAGAGAAACCATGGTGTGTTGCATGTGGCATGGAACATGAAGATCAAAAGAACTGCCTAAAATAAATTAATGAAAAACAAAAAGGATATGTGTGAGGCTGAAGCTATTGGTGAAGGTGAAGCCTTTGGAATAGTCAAACTCTTGGTTTATTGGGACTACTTGCATTGTTCTGCCACCTCCTACACACACACACACAAACACATGCCCAAATATACAATCACACACACACACACTGTGGAATGTCCCAGCCCTTCAAAGGATCCTTAGCTTAGCATTTCAAAGAGACTCCTTTATTAATTTAACAAATACTGCTTGCATGGCTAATATTTCACATACCCTGTCCTAGTGTTGGACAGGGTAGTGTTTATGGTCTTGACATTCCAGTAGGAAAGATGCACAAGAAACCAGTAAACAAATAATTATTTAAGATATTTCTCAGTGGTAAGGGCTATGAGATACACAGTGATAGGAGGAAGCCACTTTAGTGAAGACAGTCAGGATGGGCCTTCTAAGAGGTTATATTTGAGCCCAGACCTAAAGGATGAGGTGAAACCATTTGTGCAGAAAAATGAGAAAGAAGCAAAGACCATAAAATTGGAATAAGGTTAATGTGGCCTCAGAATGGAAATAAGATTCATGTGACTAGGGTACAGTTGAGGGAGAGGGAGAGGGATATGAGATGAGGTTGGAGAGTGGCTGAGGACCAAATCATTCAGAGCTTTGAGGTCCAAGGTAAAGACTCAAGAGTTTACTCCTAAAACATGGGAGGTCATTGAGGAGTCTTATATGGTAGTGATATGGCATGATCTGCTTTTCAAATGCATTTGTGTCAAAAAGCACTAAGTAGAAAACAAAAACAAATTATCAAATTGGACTGACCGCATCAAAATTTTAAAGATCTCCTTATCAAAGACACCAATAAGAATAATGAATACATAAGCCATAGACTGGGAAAAATATTGGCAGAACATATGTCTGATGAAGAACTTATATCTAGAATATATAAAGAACTCCCACAAGTTATCAATGAATATCCCCCACCACACACACATACACACACACACACACACACACACACACAGAGTGGGCAACAGACTTGAACAGACGTTTCACAAAAGATGATATATAGATGGCATCAGGGAAATGGAAATTAAAACCTCAGTGACATACAATTTCATACCCAGTAGGGTAGCTAAAAACAAAAAGACTGACAATCCCAAATTTTGGCAAGAGTGTGAAGCAACTGAAACACTCATGCATTGCTTAGTGTGTAAAATGTTTAGACCACTTTGGAAGACTATTTAGCAGCTCCTAAAAAAGTTAAGCGCACACCTACCCTCGACCTAGCAGTTTCACTCACAGGTATTTACCTGAAAAAAAAAAATGTTCACAAAAAGCTTTGTTCACGAATGTTCAGCTTATTGATAATAGTCATTGACAGGAGAATAGATTAAAAACTATGGTAGATTTATACAATGGGAACATTATTCAGCAATAGATGAAATGAAATGAACTACTGACATGCACAATGATATGAGTGAATCTCAAAAACATTATGCTAAGCAACGTAGGAAACCAAAGGCCGGGCGCAGTGGCTCACACCTGTAATCCCAGCACTTTGGGAAGCAGAAGTGGGTGGACCACAAGGTCAGGGGTTCGAGACCAGCCTGGCCAACATGATGAAACCCCATCTCTACTGAAAATACAAAAATGAGCCCGGCGCGGTGGTGCACGCCTGTAATCCCAGCTTCTCAGGAGGCTGAAGCAGGAGAATCGCTTGAACCTGGGGAGGCAGAGGCTGCACTGAGCTGAGATCATGCCACCGCACTCCAGCCTGGGTGACAGAGTGAGACTCTGTCTCAAAAAAAAAAAAAAAAAGAAACCAAATACACAAGAGTACATATTATATGAAGTCCAAGAATAAGTAAAACTAATGTATACTGATAGAAATGGACGAGTTGCTGCCTGGGAGGGGAGAGCAATTGATTAGAAAGAGGCAAGAGGGGGATGATGAAAATATTACATCCCTTGCTTTGGATCATGGTTACGTAAGTGCTTACAATTGTGAAACCTTGTAAAACTGCACACCTGAGATATAATCAATTTATTGTATATGAATTATACCTCAATTAAAAAAAACACACACATTTTAAAAGAAATGCACATGTCCTGCCTTGAACTGCCAAGGTGTCTTTGTGAAATGTGGCATAATAGAGTCAGACACACTTGGGATCCAGTCCGGCTAACAGGTGACAGACCTTGGGCAAGTTACTCAGTTTCATTCAGTTTCCACCTCTGCAAATAAAAATATCAACTTCACAAGATGATCTTGAAAATTAAATGAAAAATTGATGATAAAGTGTCTAACTCAGTTCCTGTCACCTGGGAGGTTCTCAGTAAACGTATCTACTTTTAAAAAATTATTTTTAAATAAACTGTAATCCTGAGTGTCCAACTAAAAATGTATTTTACATTTTTGCTTTGCAAACGATGCCATGTACAATTTAAAACAAACTTCAAAAATCAGAAGGAAAGACTGGAAAACAAGTGAAAGAAATCACTCTGCTATGTGAGAGAGCCTGTGGACACAGCTGGTAGCTATTAATTACTTGCAATTATTACAGGAAAATCTGGCATCTTCTGTGATCACACACAAATCCATCATCATCATGTCCTACCTCATCTTTTGCTGAGTGTCAGCAGGGAAGGGAAAGGCTCTTTGGAATAGGGACTAAAATTTTTAAAAAGCTGGGATTACTGGAGGTGGTCGGCTTCTACTCTTGTAAAGGAAACTCCTACATTTATCTCTTCAGATGTCTCTGTGACAAATTATTTATGCAGTTACAGGATCAATCTGAAGTTTAGATTAAGAATTAATGGAAAAATAAGAACAGAACTCAAATGCATCTTTAACCTTACTGCTTAATCCCTAGTCCCTGTTCCTCCTGCTAAATCATCTTTCATTTCTCTGCCTGATCCACTTTTGAGAAATTGAACCCGTTAGGGCATCCCCTAGAGAGGCCCTCCTCTCTTGTCCTGTTGGCTGTGGTTAGAGAACACTGAGGAGGCAGCCCACTGCTGAGAGTGCCTCCTCTCTCTCTGGGATTTTTCTGGCAGACCCAGCTGGCCGATGATAGTCCCTCTCCAGACTGTGGTCCAAGGACCCCATTCTGGCCGCCATTCTCACCAGTTGTTAGTAAATTAGTTGAGGGAAAATAAGATTTAGAGCAAAATAAGATTGCACTATGAGATGGCTTTCTCTCCATATGCTACTTAAAGAACCAGACTTAAAGAACCAAAAAACATCTCATGGTGGTTTTTGGCCATGTCTTCTCCAGCTCTTCGTCATTTCTCTTTTGGGGCTGGCATGATATTTTGTTCTCTTTCTGCAGAGCCTTTTTGGGAGCCTGGTAACTGGTCACATTGTTCTGCCACCTGTGGTCATTTGGGAGCCCGCATTCAGAGACCCCAGTGTGTGATGGCCAATGGGCAGGAAGTGAGTGAGGCCCTGTGTGATCACCTCCAGAAGCCACTGGCTGGGTTTGAGCCCTGTAACATCCGGGACTGCCCAGCGAGGTAAGTGAAGTCACTCTTTGTATCTCATCAACACCAAGTTTTTGTTTGTTTTGAAAGGTGCAGTGATTTGGACATAATAATTCAATAGCTAAGTTTTTTTAAATCACTTACTGTATACTAGGCATCCTGCTAAGTGCTTTACATGGATCACAGTGTCCTGTGAGGTAGATGTTGTTAATTTCCTGTTTCGTAGATGGGGAAACTCCCCTAGGCCATACAGTTATAAGGACCAGGATTCAAATGGAGATAGTCTGATTTTAGAGCCCCTGCTCTCAATCACTAACCAAACCTCCTTCCTGCACACACAATCCTATCAGTTCTTTAAGACTTTAGTGAGGCTAATTTCTTGGGTTTACTTAGGAGATAATTCAGTGGGCCAGAATCACCAGAGGCACTAGTGAAAAACACAGTTCTCTAGACTTGACCCCCGGAGGTAAAACCATTAATAAGCTTTCTAAGCAATAGGTAATACAAATCAGTAATTTTTAAATGTCCAAAATAAAATTCATGGTCTTCAGCAAACTTACTCCATCCCCAGTATTTCAGATCTTGATGACTACATCCTAGATGCCCCTCTTTCTCTCACTTCCATCCATTCTTGTCAATTTCCACTGTTACCACTAAAGTCCAAGCCGTCATTGTTTCTTACATGGACTACTCCAGGAGTCTCCTGGTTCTTATCTCCCTCTCTGGAGTACTTTGTCCACTCTCTAAGAATAAAGATATTTGAAACAAATTCATCATGATGGTTCTCTTAGTTTCATTAGGTTTCTACCTCTGCAAATAAAAATATCGACTTCACAAGATGATCTTGAAAATTAAATGAAAAATTGATTATAAAGTGTCTAACTCAGTACCTGTCACCTGGGAGGTTCTCAGTAAATATATCTACTTTTAAAAAATTATTTTTAAATAAACTGTAATCCTGAGTGTCCAACTAAAAATATATTTTACATTTTTGCTTTGCAAATGATGCCATGTGCAATTTACATATTTATCTTAGGACAAAGGCCAAAATTCCCAGCACTGGGGTTGTGACTATCTTGTACATCTTTTTATCTCATGTTTGAAATAGTGCCTAGCAATAGTAGGTGCTTAGTAAATATTTGCTGACTGACTGAGTAAATGAGTGGAAGAATTGAAGTCCCTTCATATTTGGGCCTTGGGCTATCTCTTTTATCGCTTGTCTCTCCCACACTGGTTATTTGATCTCCTTCCATGCTGGTCTTTTTTTGTCCCTTAGATATACTATTCTGTTTCCTGACTCAGAGGCTTTGTGCATACTTCTCCCTCTGCCTAGGACACTGTCCCCTCTCTCTTCGCTTAATCATTTCTGTTCATCTATATATACCTCAATACATGTTCAGGGAAACCATCCCTGAACTTAGCCCTCTAAAGTAAATCACGCCTTATGTTATATGATTTTTATATGTCCTTATCATTCTTCATAATTCTTACCACAATTGTCTGTCTTGCTCTCCCACTAGACCATAAATTCTATGGGGAGTAAATCCACAGGTATTTTGCTCAATAATTTATTCCTAGCACTTAGCACTATGTCTGCTCCATCATATACTCCCTATAAATATTTATGAAATCAATGAATGAATGATTACAACACAGACCCTAGCAGATAGTTGACCAAATAGTACCAAAATCCATAGTAAAAACAATTAACAAATAAAAAAGCATTTGTTGAGTACAAACCAATGAAGAAGATACTAACATTTTACTGATGAGAAACTGGAGAAATGTGTAATGTTATATAGCTCACTGCCCTTGGGCAGATGTCCACACTAGATCCAGTCTCTAAGAGTGCCTTGGAGGAGAGTGGGAGGCAGGGTCACAGTGTAAAGCAAAATAGGTTCCTTAGGACATGTTCTTAGGAGGGCTATCAATATTGCAGGCACCCTAACTGATAGGTCTTCCAGTACCCTTTGTAATTCTCAAAAGGAAGATCTCATGTTAAGGTCATCCCTCAGAAAGCAGCAAACTCATGCTTCAGTAACTTGGAGTAACCTGATTGAGAAAGCTGTTTTATGGCATTTCTTGATTTTCAAAACGCGGAGAGAATCCACATTGGGAAATCTGTCAGCAGTCTTGTTTCTCGAATATTCTAAAACCTTTGCACACTCCTAGGATAAACAGTCTCACACTTTCATACCTAGAAGAGACCATAGAGATCATCTAATCCCAGATCCCTCTACATCAAGGCTTCTCATCATTTCTGTGCCACGGCTCCCTCTGGTGGTTTGGAGAAGCCTGTGGATACCGTCTCAGAACAAGGTTTTTAAATATGTAAAATAAAATACATTTGATTACAATGGAAACCAATTATATTGAAGTTCACTTAGTGAAATATTTTTAAAGATCTGATATATCGCCGGGCGCAGTGGCTCACGCCCGTAATCTCAGCACTTTGGGAGGCCGAGGCGGGCGGATCACGAGGTCAGGAGATCAAGAACATCTTGGCTAACACGGTGAAACCCCGTCCCTATTAAAAATACAAAAAAATCAGCCGGCCGTGGTGGCGGGCACCTGTAGTCCCAGCTACTTGGGAGGCTGAGACAGGAGAATGGCGTGAACCCGGGAGGCAATGGTTGCAGTGAGCCAAGGTTGTGCCACTGCACTCCAGCCTGGGTGACAGAATGAGACTCCGTCTCATAACAAACAAACAAACAAACAAACAAACATACAAGATCTGATATAGATTTACTTCTCTATTAACACAAAAAATAACAAGATATAGTTGTGCTTTAATTTTAATATGGTGATGAATATAAATGATATTTTGAGATACCTGTCATAATGTAATGTGTAAATATCTATGATTTCTATTGGTAACAAAATCACAGGTATTATTAATGCTACTGTACTTGTGGCCTATGTTTCTATAATTGAAGGAAATATTAAATTTCAGTTAGAGCTTAGTGACAATGAAGACGGAATTCTTTTTCCATCCAAGTATGTGGTTTCCTTGGATAACCGTGGACATCATGTTAGAAACCCCTGCTCTGCAGTCTCCCAACAGCATCTTTGTCCCAACAGACAAAGCACTCAATATCTCAAAGGTGTCCAGCTCCAAGTTCAGTCTCCTATAATCATTAAAGCATGAACTTTAGAGTCAGATAAATCTAGAATCCAGATTTATCTGCTGGCAGGTTAGTCATGTGGTCATAGCTAAGTTATTCAATTCAGTGGACATCCGTTTCTTTTCTACAAGAATGGGAATAACATGAGAATTATACAAGCTAACATGTAAGTATCTTGCAGGGTTAACAACACTTAGATGCTGGAAATATATTTTCTTCATTTTAGTTTCAGTGAATTGAACTCCACCTTTTGGAAATTTCCTCCTAAATTTGCCCCAGCTTTACCCTCTAGGGCCACACAAGTAACAGCTCTTCATAAACCTGAAGACAGCTGTACCCCATTTCTAAAGTAGTCATCTCTACATGATGACACTGTTTCTCCCAAGTTAAAGAAGGTCTGAGAAAAAGGCTGGGAGTCATCTATGCTGCTTCCCATTCCCATAGAGACATGTGACAGCCTAAGATAGCCATGGTGTTGGGATCAGCTTTTTCCTTTGATGAGACGCCCCCTCTAAGATCTGGCATACCAGTCCTTACTAAAGTCCTGTAGTTTTTGTTCCTAGGTGGTTCACAAGTGTGTGGTCACAGTGCTCTGTGTCTTGCGGTGAAGGATACCACAGTCGGCAGGTGACGTGCAAGCGGACAAAAGTCAATGGAACTGTGCAGGTGGTGTCTCCAAGAGCATGTGCCCCTAAAGACCGGCCTCTGGGAAGAAAACCATGTTTTGGTCATCCATGTGTTCAGTGGGAACCAGGGAACCAGGTAAAGCTAACACATCTAGTGTGTGGACAGCACTATCTGTCCACACAGATAGTGTGATAATAATCACGTTGTTTCCAATAAACTACTTCTGGGGCGGGGGGCAGGAATCTGACTGGTCTCTGAAATGAATGTATGTCTTTGACCTCAAGGTTTACATTTAGAAATCATAGTATCTCTGTCTTCCAGTACAAAAGTGAACCAAGTTTGGGTTCTTTGAATGCAGTGATGCCATAACAGAAGCTCCAAGTTAGACCAGTTTAGGGCAGTAAGAATAAAAGCAGCCTTCAGGAAAATGAGGAGGGGAACATTAGTGGTATCTGCACAAAAGCCTCAGAATCTTCATCCCAAATGCCACCTTTAATAATGTTATAATAAAAATACTTAGGAAAAAGTTTAATGTATAGGAACCCATAAATAAAAATATAACACATTATTGAAACACATAAAAGTTGAGCAAATAAAAGACTTATTATACTCCTGAATGGAAAATCTCAGTACTACGAAGATGTCGATTTCCTTAAATGAATATATGCACGTAATACAATTCCTATTAACATCATAGTAGAACTTTTTTGTGGAATTAAAGATAATTCTGGCATTCACATGGGAGATAATATGACAATAAAGACATAAATTTGTATTTTAAAAAAGTATTGGAGGTATAGAGAGACTTTCCTCATCCTATGTCAGAGCATGATGCAAAACTGTCATGAGTAAAATAGTACAGCATTAGTGCAGAAGAGACACAGGTTATGGTGTATAATCAGAGCACAGAAACAGACCAGATTGACTTTAACATTTAAAGGCAGTTAATCATAGGAGAAAACATTGTTTTAAAAATAGAAGATATAAAACTACAAAATATTTTTCAAAGAAACTAAAGGAGATCTAAATAAATGGAAAGCTGTAAGACTTATTATTACTAGTAACACAATACTCTTGAAATTTATCTACAAATTCAATGTGATCGCTATCAAAATTTCACCTGGTTTCTTTGCAGACATTGACAGTCTGATCCTAAAATTCATGTGGATATAGAAGAGACACAGAATAACCAAAACAATTTTGAAAAGGAACAAAGTTGCAGGACTCAGACTTCTGATTTCAAAACTTACCAAAAAGCTACAATAATCAAGATAGTATGGTACTGACATAGGATGGACATATAGATCAATGAAATTGAATTGAGTCCAGAGATAAACCCATATATATATATATATGTCTCAATTGATTTTCTATAAGGTTGAGAAACCATTCAATAGGAGAAGAATAGTCTTTTAAACAAGTGATGCAGGACAACTTCCAAAAAAGGAAGTTGGACCCTTTACACCACATACGAAAAAATAAAATGAATCAGAGAACTAAATTTAAGAGCTCAATATATAAAACTATTGGAAAAAAATATAGGTGTAAATTTTCATGGCTTGGATTAGGAAATGGCTTCTTAGATATAACAACAAAAGCATAAGCAACAACAACAAAAATAGATAAATTGGACTGCATCAAAATTAAAAACTTTTGTGCTGCAAAGGAAACCATCAAGAAAGTAAACAGACAACCTATAGAATGGGAGAAAATGCTTAAAAAGTTGTATATCAAAAAGGAGCTTATCTCTAAAATATGTAAAGAATACTTACAACTCAATAATAAAAACACAAACTATCAGCAAGATATGCAAATGGCCAATAAGCACATGAAGGGATGCTTTCCATTAGTCATTAAAAAATGCAAGTCAAAACCACAATAAGATACAAGTTTAGGCTCACTGGGATGGCATTAGTGAAAGAGATAGTGACAAATGTTGATGAGGATGTGGAGAAATTGGAACCTTCATGCTGCTGATGGGAATGTAAAATGGTACAGACACTTTAGAAAACACCCTAGCGGTTCCTCAAAATGTTAGATTAGATCTATTATATGACCCAGAAATTCCACCCCTAGGTATGTATCCAAAAGAAATGAAACATTCAGGATCTATATCCTAGGGCAAAAAAATACAAATAAGAAATGGAGGCCGGGCACAGTGACTCACACCTGTAATCCCAGCACTTTGGGAGGCTGAGGCAGGAGGATCATTAGGTCATCCTGGCTAACACGGTGAAACCCTGTCTCTACTAAAAATACAAAAAATTAGCTGGGCATGGTGGCGGGTGCCCATAGTCCCAGCTACTTGGGAGGCTGAGGCAGGAGAATGGTGTGAACCCGGGAGGCAGGGCTTACAGTGAGCTGAGACCACGCCACTGCACTCCAGCCTGGGCGACAGAGCGAGACTCCGTCTCAAAAAAAAAAGAAAAAAAGAAATGGAACATATGTCCACACAAAAACTTGTCCATGAATATATGTTGAAGAATTATTAATAATAACCACAATGTCATTAAGTAGAAACAACCCAAATAACAATACCCCATAATAATAAAAAAAGGGAAACAATTGGTGAGTAGATGAGCTGTGGTATGCTTGCACAATTGAATATTTGACCATCAAAAGGAATGAAGGACTGATATATGCTACAGTAGAGCTAAACCTTGAAAACTTTATGGTAATTGAAGGAAGACAGATGCAAAGGACCACTCTGCATGGCACCATTTATACAAAGTGTCCAGAACAGGGAAATTTGTAGAGACAAAAAGTAGACTAATGGTTGCCGAGGCTTGGGGAAAGAAGCAATCAGAGGAATTAGGAGTGACTGTTAAAGGTATGGGGTTTCTTTTGGGGATGATGATCATGTTCTAAAATTGATTATGGTAAAGGTTATACAACTCTAAATTCCGTTAACATTCGATGGCAAATTGTATAGTTTGTAAATTGTATCTCAATAAAGTGGTTAGCCAAAAAAAGAAAAAAGGCAGTATAAGACAAATCGGCTAGCTAATGTAAGAAAAATAAGTAAAATCAGAGCACAGACTCAGAACATACACCAAAATAAATTCTAACTTGATTAAAGAGCTAAGTGTATCAGTAAGTAAATGCAAGTAGAACTATCATGACAGTAAAGACCTTTTTAAGCATAAAATAAATTATAAGGACAAATTAATAGGTATTATAAATAAGTAAAAATTTTAAGAACTGAATGTCAAAATTTTAAAATTTTTTTCCTGTAATTGAACCCACCTTAGCACACAAGTCTTCATTTTTGCTCACAGCAGAAAAACCCAAACTTGGCAGACATTTATGGTTTTAAGCATAGTCATTTCCGGACTTAAACCCAATTGATTCAAGATTTGCCCTGTCATTTTTTCCTTCTCCCCAGAGGTGGTCTAAGTTTTGTGGGAGAAAGGAGGGTGATATGGTTAGGCTTTGTGTCCCCACCCAGATCTCATCTTGAATTATAATCCCCATAATCCTCAAAATCCCCACATGTCAAGGGAGAGACCAGGTGGAGGTAATTGAGTCACGGGGGCAGTTTCCCCCATGCTGTTCTTGTGATAGTGAGTGAGTTCTCACAAGATCTGATGGTTTTATAAGGGGCTTTTCCCCCTTTGGCAGTTCTCCTTCCTGCTGCCTTGTGAAGAAAGTTCCTTGCTTCCTCTTTGCCTTCCATCATGATTTTAAGTTTCCTGAGGCCTCCTCAGCCATGCAGATATGTGAGTCAATTAAACCTCTTTCCTTTGTAAATTACTCAGTCTCAGGTATTTCTTTATAGAAGTGTAAAAATGAGCTAATATAGTAAATTGGTACAGCAGAGAGAGGGATGCTGCTATAAAGATACCCAAAAATGTGGAAGCGACTTTGGAACTGGGTAACAGGCACAGACTGGAACAGTTTGGAGGGCTCAGAAGAAGACAGGAAGATTTGGGAGAGTTTGGAACTTCCTAGAGATCTGTTGAAGGGTTTTGACCAAAATGCTGATAGTGGTATGGACAATAAAGTCCAGGCTGAGATGGTCTCAGGTGGAGATGAGGAACTTCTTGGGAACTAGAGCAAAGGTGACTCTTGCTATGCTTTAGCAAAGAGAATGGAGGCATTTTGCCCCTGTCCTAGAGATCTGTGGAATGTTGAACTTGAGAGAGATGATTTAGGGTATCTGGTGGAAGAAATTTCTAAGCATCAAAGCATTCAAGATGTGACTTGGATGCTCTTAAAAGCATTCAGTTTTATGCATTCACAAAGAGATGACTTGGAATTGGAACTTATGTTTGAAAGGGAAGCAGAGCATAAAAGTTTGGAAAATTTGCAGCCTGAGGATGCAATGGAAAAGAAAAACCCATTTTCTGAGGAGAAATTCAAGCTGGCTGCAGAAATTTGCATAAGGAATGAGGAGCAAAATGCCAATACAATGGGGAACATGTCTCCAGGACACGTCAGTGGTCTTCACAGCAGCCCCTCCCATCACATACCCTGAGGCATAGGAGAAAAAAGTGGTTTCCTGGGCTGAGCCCAGGAACTTGCTGCTTTGTGCAGTCCGAGCACTTGGAGCCCTGTGTCTCAGCCATGGCTAAAAGGAACCAACATACAACTCAGGCCATTGCTTCAGAGGGCGCAAGCCCCAACCCTTGGCAGCTTACACATGGTGTTGGGCCTGCAGCTGCACAGAAGTCAAGAATTGAGGTTTGAGAACCTCTGCCTAGATTTCAGAGGAATGTATGGAAAACCCTTGATGTCCAGACAGAAGTTTGCTGCAGGGGTAGGGTCCTCATAAAGAACCTCTGTTACAGCAGTGCAGAAGGGAAATGTGGGGTTGGAGCCTCCACACAGAGTCCCCACTGGTGCATTGCCTAGTGGAGCTGTGAGAAGAGGACCACCATCCTTCTGACCCCAGAATTGTAGATCTACTGACAGCTTGTGCTGTGTGCCTGGAAAAGCCACAGTCACTTAACACCAGCCCATGAAAGCAGCCAGGAGTGAGGACTGTACCCTGCAAAGCCACAGAGGAGGAGCTGCTTAAGGCCATGGGAGCCCACCTCTTACATCAGCATGATGGAAGACACGGGGTCATGTCTGGATGTGAGACATGGGGTCAAAGGAGATCATATCGGAACTTTAAGATTTGACTGCCCCATTGGATTTTGGCCTTGTATGGGGCCTATAGTCCCATTATTTTGGGCAACTTCTCCCATTTGGAATGGGTGTATTTATCCACTGCCTGTACCTCCACTGTATCTAGGAAGTAACTAACTTACTTTTCATGTTACAGGCTCATAGGCAGAAGAGACTTGCCTTATTTCAGATGAGACTTTGGACTTGGACCTTTGGGTTAATGCTGGAACGAATTAAGACTTTGGGGGACTGTTGGGAAGGCATGAATGCTTTTGAAATGTGAAAGGGACATGAGATTTGGGAGGGGCCATGGGCAGAATGATATGGTTAGGCTTTTTGTCCTCACCCAAATCTCATCTTGAATTTTAATCCCCACAATCCCCACATGTCAAGGGAGAGACCAGGTGGAGGCAGATGGATCATGGCGACAGTTTCCCTCATGCTATTCTCATGATAGTGAGTGAGTTCTCACAAGATCTGATTGTTTTATAAAGGGGCTCTTCTCCCTTCACTTGGCACTTCTCCTCTTTGCCGCTTGTGAAGAAGGTGCCTTGTTTCCCCTTCACCTTCTGACATGATTGTAAGTCTTCTGAGGCTTCCCCAGCCATGCTGACTGTGAGTCAATTAAACCTCTTTCCTTTGTAAATTACCCAGTCTCGGGTATGTCTTTAGAGCAGTGTGAAAACGGACTAATACAGAGGGGATGGTAAGCTTAGGCAGTTTCTTCCTGACTCTGAAAAAGAGGTGTCTGGTCCACAGAGCTGTACCCTAATCCTCTTTAACTCCCCCCTGGGGACAGTTGGTTACAGTCCCCTTGTAATAGGTCTTCAGCTATCCTGCCTCAGTACATGATCTTAGTACACACAGCATGGATGAGCTTGCAGGATTTACAATGCATTGTGCTTTTTTGTTCCAGTGTCCTGGACGTTGCATGGGCCGTGCTGTGAGGATGCAGCAGCGTCACACAGCTTGTCAACACAACAGCTCTGACTCCAACTGTGATGACAGAAGGAGGTAGGGGCCCCACCCCAGAGCAGCACACATTGTCTCCTGACTCACTCAGGACAATGATTATAACTGCCTGAAAATGGAATCCTTTCTAGTTTCTACCAACTCTCATAATTGACAGTTTTCAATTATGATTTATTTAGTGTCATCTTCAATAGTATATATTATACTGAAATACTAGTTAATGTGCACTATTTATAATTATAAATTGTTTGGATGTTAAACAATAAAGGGACACCACTCTGTGGTAAAAGGGGAAAAGGATATCATTGAGAAAACGCAGATACTTCTCCCTCTATGTACTAAGTTAATCAAGCCTAATAATATTCCATTTAGGCTTACAGATTAAATCTTCTTAATGCTTTTAATGAACTGCTTTATTTCTCTGTTTAGAAAATGTTTTGATTAGGATATTGTCACAGTGGTTAGCAGATAGTAAAATAAACTTTAATCTTGTTGAGGAGGTTAAATAAGAGTGGAGTTTGCTTTTCTCCTTTTATAAAAGTCTGAGCTGGTAGATGGTTTAGGGATAGAAGAGCTTTTTTCATGGGGTCATCCAGAGATCCAGATGCCCTCCATCTGGCAGCTCTGCCATCCAAGAGAACAGCACCCCAGCCAGCAGAAAGTGGGGAGAGAGCCTAGAAGGCACACTAATTGGGGGCTTGGGAGTTCTATTATATCACTCACTTATTGTGTGACCCTGGACTGCCTAGCCACCTAATCTGCAAAGTGGGATATTATCATCCATGTGAACTTATGTTTAGAAAGTTTTAATGATTTAGCTTAGTGTGAAACACGAGGCAGCCTGGGTCATGGAAGATGCTCAATATCTGGCTATTTCTTCCTTTTCCATGTCCTGAGTCTTGCTGGAGAAAATGAGATGACCTTGACAGTTGGCTGGGTTACCATTTTGAGCCTTCAGTAAGGTTTGGCAATGTAGAGTCAGTTGCATTTCCTATTCCCCACAAAGTGATTTCAAGCCAAAACCATTCTCCTCAAATGGAAAATGTTTGGAACGGCTGCTCTCATTCTCAACAGACAACCTAAGTTTCCTATTTTCCTGAGAAGATACAGACCACACACAGATTGATATGCATCATCCCAGGTGCTTTACTTTGCATTCACAAAGATATACTTAAAGCACAAATACATACATGGGTCACATACATATTTTTCTGAAACTTGCTTTTTCTACCTAAGAATATATTATATATGATTCCCATCAAGTAAAGATTAACTTTATCCTTTTTAATTTTGTACTTAATACTCTATTCTATTCTACTCAATATTCTATCTAAATTTTGTACTTAATATTCTGTTGCTAATGGACATTGGATAGTTTCAAACTTTTTGCTATTATAAACGAAGCTTCAGTAAATATCCTGGAACATATATCTTTGGGTACAAAGGGTAATATTTTTATAGAGTAGATTTTTAGATAATGGAATTGAATTGGTAGGAATGCTCATTTTGATACTATCAAATTGCCATCAAAATTTCTATACCAGCAATATGTGAGAGTTGCCCCCTTTTCATCAACATGATATAGGTTTGCAGTCTTTTAAAATTTTTGCCAATCTGATGGATGAAAATTTATCTCATTGTAATGTGTACTTTCCTGATTACTTTTTTATATGATTTTTTATTCCTTATATTTTTTTCTTGAACTCATCTTCATTTTTTCTTTTCTTCCACCATTACCCTTGGCCAAACCACCATCGTATCTCACCTGGTATACTGTCACAGCTGTCCAACTGGTCCCCCTTCATCCATCTGTGCTCCTTTCCAACCCAGTCTCCACAGTACAGCCAGAGTGAGTTTTCCCAGATGCAAATCTGACCCTACCACCACCACAACCCATCTCCCTGCTAGACTAAAATTACTTTAGAGGCTTTACTTGCTCTTAGGAAGATTGACCAAATCCTCAATGTGGCCTATAAAATACCACATGCTTGGCTGGGCATGGTGGCTCACACTTGTAATCCCAGTACTTTGGGAGGCTGAGGCAGGCAGATCACTTGAAGTCAGGAGTTTGAGACCAGCCTGCCAACATAGTGAAACCCTGTCTCTACTAAAAATACAAAATTAGCTGGGCATGGTTGCACATGCCTGTGATCCCAGCTACTTGGGAGGCTGAGGCAGGAGAATTGCTTGAACCTGGGAGGTGGAGGCTGCAGTGAGCCAAGATCACGCCACTGTACTCCAGCCTGGGCAACAGAGCAAGACTCTATCTCAAAAAAACAAACAAACAAACAAACAAACAAAAAAAACGCGCTCAAGTCCTACTTTTCTTCACAGCCTCATCCATTATCTCATGCTGTCTCGCTCTTCATGTTCCAGCCACATTGTCCTTCTGTCAGTTTCTCAGATATGTCACATACTTTCCAATCAAAGGTAGCAAAAAATAAGAGGCAGAAAATGTAATACAGAAGATAAAGAGTGTAGAAGGATCTATCAAGAGGCTCAAAATCTGATTAAATTGGGTTTTAGACCAAGAGATATGAAAGTGAAATTAAAGGGTAGACTTTTTTTTAATAATGGAAGAAAATTCCTAGAGCTGGGGGTGAGTCAGAGTGGCAGGGAGTCAAGTTACCATTCATTTTCTCTTTTATTTCTGTTTCCTCCAGGATTGGCTGTTCTGTTTTTATAACCTGATGCTTTTCTTTCATGGTGTTAATATTTTTTCCTCAGATATCTGGTGGTTTATGGATGAGGGATGAAGTTGGTTAGTATAGAGAGCTGTCAAGGGTTTCTTCTGCAGTGTTTTAGCCCCCTTTTCCCCACAGACCTCTTCTGCTGGATTGGTTTATGACCATGGGCTCTCTGTAGGTAGGTGAGGTGTTAGATCTCACTTTTGAGTGGGTGGACAGGGAGCAATGGAGACCCCCCATTTGCCATAGTAGGGCCTCAGGAAATGTTAGAGAGTGTTGTAGAAGGAGTAGCATTAGTGGCGTGGGCGGAGGATCAGTGGTGGGCAGGCTGTCTGCTAGTGTTTACTATATGCCCTGGGAAGGTTTTGGGAGCTGTGGCTTCCACTGAAAAGTTGTAGAGGGAATGGGAATTGTCAGGGTGGAGCTAGCCCAGACTTATGGCAAGGTGACAACATGGGGACCTATAGAATGCTGAGGACACAGAAAGTTGGTTTCTCAAAGTGGCGATTTCTAACTTCTGAAATCAGAATCACCTAGGAAATTTCTGTAAAATAAAGATTCTTGGGCCTCACCTCAGGCAGTGAATCAGAACCTTCATGAGATTGCCTGGCCATCTACAGCATTTTAAAGCTGTGTGCTTCTGCCTGCTTCAAATAACCAGGCAGGCTTGGGATCTACTGCCGTCAGAATCAGCAGTTCCATCTGGCTGATGGTGAAAGGAGTTACTTGAGGCAGAAGTGGAGCCAGACTGAATAGAAGTGAGAAATTGAAAAAAGCTAGTAGAAACAGGGTTCCTTTATGATTTCTGCTGCCATTTCTACACTCATGCTTCATGTAGAAAAACACATGAACCCCAGTTATGTGCATAGTGCAGGTGCCCAGACTGCATTCACCTGGCTCAGGTGTCCCTGTCCTGAGTCCTGTCCCTGGCCAGGAGGAAGTTACGCCCTCTACTGGACAGACCTTGCTTTTTATTTATTATGAATTTTTCTACTGTATCCTTAGTGAGCAGCCTCTTAGCTTTCCTGGGCTTCAGCTTCTGTGTTGGTCCATAGCTCCCTGTGCCCCTCTCATTCTTTGTATTTAGAAAGCTCAATAGTCCTGTCTGACTTCCCACTGGCCCTGCCTTTCATCAAAGCAAAAGGGGCTGTTTTACAATCCTTTGGGCTAGAAACAAAAGTCAACTTGGCATGATTTATGCAAAAAGGGTGAGGGATTTATTAATAAGACAAGACCACCCAAAACTTGTGCACAATAATTTGGTATTCTTTTAAATATATTATTTGAATATTTGTTCAAGTTTCTTCAGTGGAAGGCTGATCTCTGTATAGGGATGGTTGAGGAGTACTCAGTCTCTTCTCTGTTGTTCAAAGTGACTCAATTTTTGGTCCCTAAGATTCATACCTACTGGGGAAAACAAAAGCAGCTAACAGGACACCCACCTCTTCCATATATCGTATAAACAGTTTGGTAGGACAGCACTGTGTTAAGTAAACCCTTTGATAGAGTCTCCTCCTACTGGCTAATGATAGGATTACTTCCAACTACGTGCAATACTCTCAGAGTTCTTGGATATCACAAATTTCTCCATTTTATTACATTTCCTGTAAAACACTCCTTATGGATTTATGTGCCCTGATAAGGAACCTTTAATGGGATAACAAAAATATCTCATAGAATCCAAAGGGAGAAAAGGGAGCATGCAGTCAGACCTCAGGAAGGACTACAACTAAGAAATGGGAAGTCATTGTTTTTTTTCTCTTCTCTCATCTCCGCAGTTCTGTGTGTTTCTGCTTCATTCTTTGCTCTTTATGAAAACTGGTTTTTTTCTATATTTCTGGCCGATGTGGAAGAATATAGCCACCTAATACTCCACGCTTCAGGTTTGCATGCCTGGTTCTAGCAACCTCCTTAAATCCTAAGAGAAATACATTTCTTCAACCAGCTCAAGTTAGGGCCCTCTTCTAGTCATCTTTGGAACTGGGAAGACACTCTCAAGCAGTGCAAATATGTCTTCAGGAGCCCTGCCTTAGGGAACAAGGGCAGATACCCAAAAGTGGGCCCACTAAGTTTGGCTCTATCCTCTTTAGCATATGTCTTTTCAAAAATCAGAGGGTATTAACTTTCCATTCTGTTTTAAAAGGCAAGGAAATCAGAGATAGATTCTTATTCTCATATTCTTCAGTAGTTTCTGACTGCAAGTCTTGGTGTGACCTAAATGTAAAAAAGAGTACTTCTTTTAGCAGACAAGGTTGCTCACATAGAAAGTCATACACCACAGTATGTTTTGAGCGCTTACAAACAGAAAATTGAAGTCTTGTTAATGAATTTGAGGTGGCTTATTGTAGATCATTATAGTAAATAATTCTCTTCCTTGCCAAAATTGATTTCTTCCAGCTAGTCAGGATGTGTGTGCCTTGACTTGGTGTTGGAAGTCAGTGGAAACACATGGTTTGCTTGCCATGCCCTCTTCATCAGAGCACATCTAAGCAGGCGCACTCCACCCCAGGTGGTGGAGAATGTTGTCACTGTCGTTCTAGCCTATATGGCATAAAAGCAGAGGAATGTCTTGGTCTTAGACTCTCCATCCAACCTTTAATACGTAGTATAGAGTAAGGTAAAAAGGCTTGGTCCCAGCAAAAAGTTACACCCTGCCTCTCCTATTTTTTGTTTTTCCGTTTTGTTTTAGTTTTCACTTCAGACCCACCTTAAGAAGGAACTGCACATCAGGGGCCTGTGATGTGTGTTGGCACACAGGCCCTTGGAAGCCCTGTACAGCAGCCTGTGGCAGGGGTTTCCAGTCTCGGAAAGTCGACTGTATCCACACAAGGAGTTGCAAACCTGTGGCCAAGAGACACTGTGTACAGAAAAAGAAACCAATTTCCTGGCGGCACTGTCTTGGGCCCTCCTGTGATAGTACGTACACCTCCCAGGTATCTCCACTGCCCCAGAGGCCTTGATGGCATCAGATCCTGATGCTACCATCATCACTGCACCAAACCCTGCTAGTGATTACCTCATCAGTGTCCCAACTGAGGGGCTACTCAGAATGGATTTGGTAGCTTGGGACATCAGGGGATGAACTCCTTTATGTGGGTGCAGCTGCATGTTCTCTAGAGAAAAGGCAGTTGGATTAGTAGCATGCCAGCATCATTGGTTACTGCCTTTCCGACAAGCACTGTCAGTCTCTCCACACACTTCTCTTCTGCCTGGTAGTCTTACGTGCTAAGACAAAGATTCCATGGATGGGCTTGGGTAGGTATGCTGATGTCCTGAAATTATATGTAAAAACTGTAGGTTTATTTTTCTAGGGAGCAGGTGTGTAGCATTCATAAGTTTTTCAAGGAGTCCATGACCCTGCAAAAGTTAAGCATTGCTTCTCTGAGAACTCAAAGGAGCAGCATGGGCCAGAGGGACTGGGAGGGTCCAGAGAGCAGCGAGAGGTCACTTGGCTGAGCTGAAAGGGAATCCAATGCACTTCTGATTCTCGTGCAAAACAATGGCCCTAACCCAAAGCTGGTTTCTTCACCTCACTCTGTGATCTCAATTTATGGCTTTTCATAAAGTCAAATGATTTTTAATTAGGTCTCTAATAAGCTATATGTTACAGATATTTGTTTCTTTTTTGCAGGAGACTGCACAGACACAACTCACTACTGTATGTTTGTAAAACATCTTAATTTGTGTTCTCTAGACCGCTACAAACAAAGGTGCTGCCAGTCATGTCAAGAGGGATAAACCTTTGGAGGGGTCATGATGCTGCTGTGAAGATAAAAGTAAAATATAAAAGCTCTTTTCCCCATGTCGCTGACTCAAAAACATGTATTTCTTAAAAGACTAGATTCTATGGATCAAACAGAGGTTGATGCAAAAACACCACTGTTAAGATGTAAAGTGAAATTTTCCAATGGTAGTTTTATATTCCAATTTTTAAAAATGATGTATTCAAGGATGAACAAAATACTATAGCATGCATGCCACTGCACTTGGGACCTCATCATGTCAGTTGAATCGAGAAATCACCAAGATTATGAGTGCATCCTCACGTGCTGCCTCTTTCCTGTGATATGTAGACTAGCACAGAGTGGTACATCCTAAAAACTTGGGAAACACAGCAACCCATGACTTCCTCTTCTCTCAAGTTGCAGGTTTTCAACAGTTTTATAAGGTATTTGCATTTTAGAAGCTCTGGCCAGTAGTTGTTCAGATGTTGGCATTAATGGCATTTTCATGGATCCTTGGTTTAGTCTGTGAAAAAGAAACCATCTCTCTGGATAGGCTGTCACACTGACTGACCTAAGGGTTCATGGAAGCATGGCATCTTGTCCTTGCTTTTAGAACACCCATGGAAGAAAACACAGAGTAGATATTGCCGTCATTTATACAACTACAGAAATTTATCTATGACCAAATG
This sequence comes from Pan troglodytes, assembly GCF_028858775.2. Classification (NCBI taxonomy): domain Eukaryota; kingdom Metazoa; phylum Chordata; class Mammalia; order Primates; family Hominidae; genus Pan; species Pan troglodytes. Next base: position 74,581,049 of record NC_072414.2, on the reverse strand, counting down.
AGGCATCTTGGAAGTCAAAGAAGAGGGAAAGTTAACCTTTTCTACTGATTTCGTAGTATATTCAGAGCTTTCTTTTAAAAGCTGTGAATGAAACTTTTTCTAAGCACTATTCTATTGCACACAAACAGAAAACCAAAGCCTTATTAGACCTAATTTATGCATAAAGTAGTATTCCTGAGAACTTTATTTTGGAAAATTTATAAGAAAGTAATCCAAATAAGAAACATGATAGTTGAAAATAATTTTTATAGTAAATAATTGTTTTGGGCTGATTTTTCAGTAAATCCAAAGTGACTTAGGTTAGAAGTTACACTAAGGACCAGGGGTTGGAATCAGAATTTAGTTTAAGATTTGAGGAAAAGGGTAAGGGTTAGTTTCAGTTTTAGGATTAGAGCTAGAATTGGGTTAGGTGAGAAAGAAAGTTAAGGTTAAGGCTAGAGTTGTCTTTAAGGGTTAGGGTTAGGACCAGGTTAGGTCAGGGTTGGACTGGGTTTAGATTGGGGCCAGTGCTGGTGTTAGTGATAGTGTCAGGATGGAGGTTAGGTTTGGAGTAAGCGTTGTTGCTGAAGTGAGTTCAGGCTAGCATTAAATTGTAAGTTCTGAAGCTGATTTGGTTATGGGGTCTTTCCCCTGTATACTACCAGTTGTGTCTTTAGATGGCACACAAGTCCAAATAAGTGGTCATCCTTCTTTATTCAGGGTCTCAGCTGCCTGTACACCTGCTGCCTACATCTTCTTGGCAACAAAGTTACCTGCCACAGGCTCTGCTGAGCCTAGTTCCTGGTCAGTAATAACTGAACAGTGCATTTTGGCTTTGGATGTGTCTGTGGACAAGCTTGCTGAGTTTCTCTACCATATTCTGAGCACACGGTCTCTTTTGTTCTAACTTCAGCTTCACTGACACTGGGATGAGCACTACTGTATGTGGAGGGTTTGGTGATTGGGAATGGATGGGGGACAGTGAGGAGGACACACCAGCCCATTAGTTGTTAATCATCAATCACATCTGATTGTTGAAGGTTATTAAATTAAAAGAAAGATCATTTGTAACATACTCTTTGTATATATTTATTATATAAAAGGTGCAATATTTTATTTTGTACAGTATGTAATAAAGACATGGGACATATATTTTTCTTATTAACAAAATTTCATATTAAACTGCTTCACTTTGTATTTAAAGTTAAAAATTACTATTTTTCATTTGCTATTGTACTTTCATTGTTGTCATTCAATTGACATTCCTGTGTACTGTATTTTACTACTGTTTTTATAACATGAGAGTTAATGTTTCTGTTTCATGATCCTTATGTAATTCAGAAATAAATTTACTTTGATTATTCAGTGGCATCCTTATAAATGTAGGCAGCTTATGTGTGTTATTTTTTGGTAGCCTTCGGTCTTGTCATCGTGGCTGCCCCTTCATCAGTCCAAGAGCCACCCCAGTGGGTTTGATTCCCGGGACTGTCCTTCAGAGTGTGGATTACAAGACTCAGAGCAGATCTCACGAAGATTCACTCTAATGCCCTCATTTTACTCATTTACATATTGTGAATCATTTTTAAAAGAATTTCAAGAGCAGCAGAAGAAAGAAGTCCCAAACAGACAACCTGAAACAGGTATTGAAGTAAGTGGTAGTTGGAAGAGCAAGCGGTACTAATAGCCTTTTAATTTTTTAAAGACTTTTTTTAGAGCAGTTTTAATTTCACGACAAAATTGATTGGAAGGTACAAAGATTTCCCATGTATACCTCATGTCCCAACACATATATAACATCCCCCATTATCAGCATCCCCCACCAGAATGGTACATTTGTTACAATTGATGAACCTCCATTGACACATCATCATAGTCCAAAGTCCATAGTTTACAAGAGCTGGGATAAATCCCACTTAGTCATGGTGTATAATTCATTTTATAAATTGTTAGATTCAACTTGCTAATGTTTGTTGAGTATTTTTGCATTTATTTTCATGAGAGATTGATCTGTAGTTTCCTTCCTTTTTCATGAGAGATTGGTCTGTAGCTCTCTCTCTCTCTCTCTCTCTCTCTTTCTTTCTTTCTTTCTGTCAGCAAGCCTCCCTCTATTGCCCAGGCTGGAGTGCAGTGGTGCAATCTCGGCTCACTGCAACCTCCATCTCCTGGGTTCAAGCATTTCTCCTGTCTCAGCCTCCTGAGTAGCTGGGATTACAGGCCTGCGCCACCAAGCCGGCTAATTTTTGTATTTTTAGTAGAGATGGGGTTTCACCATATTGGTCAGGCTGGTCTCAAACTCCTGACCTCAGGTGATCCACCCACCTCTGCCTCCCAAAGTGCTGGGATTACAGGCGTGAGCCACCATGCCAGGCCAGTTTTCTTTTCTTGTAATGTTTTGTCTGGGTTTGGTATTAGGGTGATACTGGCCTCATAGAATGAGTTAGGAAATATTAACTCTGCTTCTGTCCTCAAGAGATTGTAGAGAATTGCTATTTCTTTCTTAAATGTTTGGTAGAATTAACCAGTGAACATGTCTTGGCCTAGTGCTTTCTGGTTTTGAAGATTATCAATTATTGATTCAATTTATTTAATAGAAATAAGCCTATTTGGATTGTCTGTTTCTTTTTGTGTGAGTTTTGGCACATTGTTTCTTTGTATGAATTTTGACAGATTGTGTCAAGGAATTGGTCTATTTCTTCTAGGTTATAAAATTGTAGGCAGAGTTCTTCATGGTATTCCTCTATTATCCTTTTAATCCCCATAGTATTTGTAGTGATGGCTCCTCTTTCATTTCTCATATTAGTAATTTGTATCCTTTCTGGTTTTTTTTTTCTTAGCTTTGCTGGAGACTTACTGAATTTATGGATTTTTTTCAAAGAAGCAGTGTTTATTTCATTTCATTTCTTCTATTGATTCCTTGTTTTCAATTTCATTGATTTCAGCTCTAATTATTTCTTTCTTTGTCTTACTTTGGATTTATTTTATTTTATTTATTTATTTATTTATTTAGGAGACAGATTCTCATTCTGTCACCCAGGCTGGAGGGCAGTGGTGTGATCTTGGCTCACTGCAACCTTCTCCTCCCAGGTTCAAGCAATTCTAGTGCCTCCACCTCCCAAGTAGCCAGGACTATGGGTATGCACCACCAAGCCTGGCTAACATTTTGTATTTTTAGTAGAGACAGGGTTTTGCCATGTTGCGCAGGCTAGTCTTGAACTCCTGAGCTCAGGCAATCTGCCCACCTCAGCCTCCCAATTACAGGCATGAGCCACCGTGCTTTACTTTGGTTTTTTTGATTTTTTTTTTTTTTTTGAGATGGAGTCTTGCCCTGTCACCCAGGCTGGAGTGCAGTGGCTCAATCTCGGCTCACTGCAACCTCTGCCCCCTGGGTTCAAGCGATTCTCCTGCCTCAGCCTTCTGAGTAGCTGGAACTACAAGCATGCACCACCATGCCCAGCTAATTTTTGTATTTTTAGTAGAGACAGGGTTTCATCATGTTGGTCAGGCTGCTCTCAAACAGCTGACCTCATGTGATCCACCCCACTCGGCCTCCCAAAGTGCGGGGATTATAAGCGTGAGCTACGGCACCTGACCTATTTTGGATTTAATTTGCTCTTCTTTTCTATTTTCTTCAGGTGTAAACTTAGAATACTGATTTAAGATCTGTCTTCTTTCCTAATATATGTATTCAATGCCTTATATTTCCCCATAGCACTGTTTTTACTGTATCCCACAAATTTTGATAAATTGTGTTCCCATTTTCATTTGGTTCAAAATATTTTAAAATTTCTCTTGAGATTTTCTGATCCACATGTAACTTAGAAATATGTTGTTTAATCTCCACATATTTTGAGATTTTCCAGTTACCTTTCTGTTATTGATTTATAATTTAATTCCACCATGGCCTGAAAGCAGACATTGTATGATTTCTAGTCTTTTAAATGTGTTAAAGTGAAGAAGAGGGTGGAGTCAAGATGGCCGAATAGGAACAGCTCCAGTCTACAGCTCCCAGCATGAGCGACACAGAAGACGGGTGATTTCTGCACTTCCAACTGAGGTACTGGGTTCGTTTCTCTGGGGAGTGTCGGAAAGTGGGTGCAGGACAGTGGGTGCACTGCAGCAAGCCTGAGCCAAAGTAGGGGGAGGCATTGCGTCACCCGGGAAGTGCAAGGGGTCAGGGAATTCCCTTTCCTAGTCACAGAAAGAGGTGACAGATGGCACCTGGAAAATCGGGTCACTCCCACCCTAATACTGCGCTTTTCCAATGGTCTTAGCAAACGGCACACCAGGAGATTATATCCCACGCATGGCTCGGAGGGTCCTACGCCCACTGAGCCTCGCTCATTGCTAGCACAGCAGTCTGAGGTCAAACTGCAAGGTGGCAGCAAGGCTGGAGGAGGGGCACCCGCCATTGTGGAGGCTTGGGTAAGTAAACAAAGTGTCCAGGAAGCTCAGTTTGAGCCCACCGCAGCTCAAGGAGGGCTGCCTGCCTCTGTAGACTCCACCTCTGGGGGCGGGGCACAGCAAAACAAAAGGCAGCAGAATCCTCTGCAGACTTAAATGTCCCTGTCTGACAGCTTTGAAGAGAGTAGTGGTTCTCCCAGCACGCAGCTGGAGATCGGAGAACGGACAGACTGCCTCCTCAAGTGGGTCCCTGACCCCTGAGTAGCCTAACTGGGAGGCACCCCCCAGTAGGGGCAGACTGACAGCTCACACGGCCGGGTACTCCTCTGAGACAAAACTTCCAGAGGAACGATCAGGCAGCAACATCTGTTGTTCACCAATATCCTCTGTTCTGCAGCCTCCGCTGCTGATACCCAGGCAAACAGGGTCTGGAGTGGACCTCCAGCAAACTCCAACAGACCTGCGGCTGAGGGTCCTGACTGTTAGAAGGAAAATTAACAAACAGAAAGGACATCCACACCAAAACCTCATCTGTACGTCACCATCATCAAAGACTAAAGGTAGATAAAACCACAACAATGGGGAAAAAACAGAGCAGAAAAACCGGAAACTCTAAAAATCAGAGCGCCTCTCCTCCTCCAAAGGAACGCAGCTCCTCACCAGCAACAGAACATAGCTGGACGGAGAATGACTTTGACGAGTTGAGAGAGGAAGGCTTCAGACAATCAAACTACTCCGAGCTAAAGGAGGAAGTCCAAACCCATGGCAAAGAAGTTAAAAACCTTGAAAAAAATTCAACAACGCTTCATGCTAAAAACTCTCAACAAATTAGGTATTGATGGGATGTATCTCAAAATAATAAGAGCTATCTATGACAAACCCACAGCCAGTATCATACTGAATTGGCAAAAACTGGAAGCATTCCCTGTGAAAACTGGCACAAGACAGGGATGCCCTCTCTCACCACTCCTATTCAATATAGTGTTGGAAGTTCTGGCCAGGGCAATCAGGCAGGAGAAAGAAATAAAGGGTATTCAATTAGGAAAAGAGGAAGTCAAATTGTCCCTGTTTGCAGATGACATGATTGTATCTAGAAAACCCCATTGTCTCAGCCCAAAATCTCCTTAAGCTGATAGGCAACTTCAGCAAACTCTCAGGATACAAAATCAATATGCAAAAATCACAAGCATTCTTATACAGCAATAACAGACAAACGGAGAGCCAAATAATAAGTGAACTCCCATTCACAATTGCTTCAAAGAGAATAAAATACCTAGGAATCCAACTTACAAGGGATGTGAAGGACCTCTTCAAGGAGAACTACAAACCACTGCTCAATGAAATAAAAGAGGATACAAACAAATGGAAGAACATTCCATGCTCATAGGTAGGAAGAATCAATATCGTGAAAATGGCCATACTGCCCAAGGTAATTTATAGTTTCAATGCCATCCCCTTCAAGCTACCAATGACTTTCTTCACAGAATTGGAAAAACCTACTTTAAAGTTCATATGGAACCAAAAAAGAGCCCGCATTGCCAAGTCAATCCTAAGCCAAAAGAACAAAGCTGGAGGCATCACGCTACCTGACTTCAAACTATACTACAAGGCTACAGTAACCAAAACAGCATGGTACTGATACCAAAACAGAGATATAGACCAATGGAAAAGAACAGAGCCCTCAGAAATAATGCCACATATCTACAACCATCTGATCTTTGACAAACCTGACAAAAACAAGAAATGGGGAAGCGATTCCCTATTTAATAAATGGTGCTGGGAAAACTGGCTAGCCATATGTAGAAAGCTGAAACTGGATCCCTTCCTTACACCTTATACAAAAATCAATTCAAGATGAATTAAAGACTTAAATGTTAGACCTAAAACCATAAAAACCCTAGAAGAAAACCTAGGCAATACCATTCAGGACATAGGCATGGGCAAGGACTTCATGTCTAAAACACCAAAAGCAATGGCAACAAAAGCCAAAATTGACAAATGGGATCTAATTAAACTAAAGAGCTTCTGCACAGCAAAAGAAACTACCATCAGAGTGAACAGGCAACCTACAAAATGGGAGAAAATTTTTACAACCTACTCATCTGACAAAGGGCTAATATCCAGAATCTACAATGAACTCAAACAAATTTACAAGAAAAAAACAGCCCCATCAAAAAGTGGGTGAAGGATATGAACAGACACTTCTCAAAAGAAGACATTTATGCAGCCAAAAGACACATGAAAAAATGCTCATCATCACTGGTCATCAGAGAAATGCAAATCAAAACCACAGTGAGATACCATCTCACACCAGTTAGAATGGCAATCATTAAAAAGTCAGGAAACAACAGGTGCTGGAGAGGATGTGGAGAAATAGGAACACTTTTACACTGTTGGTGGGACTGTAGTTCAACCATTGTGGAAGTCAGTGTGGCGATTCCTCAGGGATCTTGAACTAGAAATACCATTTGACCCAGCAATCCCATTACTGGGTATATACCCAAGGGATTATAAATCATGCTGCTATAAAGACACATGCACATGTAAGTTTATTGCGGCACTATTCACCATAGCAAAGACTGGGAACCAACCCAAATGTCCAACAAATGATAGACTGGATTAAGAAAATGTGGCACATATACAGCATGGAATATTATGCAGCCATAAAAAAGGATGAGTTCATGTCCTTTGCAGGGACATGGATGAAGCTGGAAACCATCATTCTCAGCAAACTATCACAAGGACAAAAAACCAAACGCCGCATGTTCTCACTCATAGGTGGGAATTGAACAATGAGAACACATGGACACAGGAAGGGGAGCATCACACACTGGGGCCTGTTGTGGGGTGGGGGGAGGTGGGAGGGATAGCATTAGGAGATATACCTAATGTTAAATGATGAATTAATGGGTGCAGCACACCAACATGACACATGTATACCTATGTAACTAACCTGCACGTTGTGCACATGTACCCTAAAACTTAAAGTATAATAAAGAAAAAAATGTGTTAAAGTGTGCTTCTATTGAAACAGATCGTTTATTCAAAATAATAATTAGCAATAATATATTTGATTATAAATAAATTAAGAAGAAGAACAATAAAAGTTTTCATTTTATCTTCACTTATTCTTATTCCAATGCTCTTCCTTTCTTGATATACATCCAAGTTACTGACATGTATCATTTTCCTTCTTCCCAAGGAACTTTTCTTTAACATTTCTTTCAAGGCAGGTTTACTGGCAATGAATTCCCTCAATTTTTGTTTGAGAAAGTCTTTATTTCTCCTTCACTTATGAAGAGTAATTTCACAGAATATAGAATTCTAGGTTGGTGATGCTTTTTTTCCCCCTCTCTCAACACTTTAAATATTTCACTCCACTCTCCTCTCGCTTATACAATCTCTGAGAAGTTAGATGTAATTCTTATCTTGACTTGTCTATAGGTAAGATGGTTTTTCTTTCTTCTGGGTTCCTTCAGAATATTCTCGTCATCTTTTGATTTTTTTTTCCATAGTTTGTAACTTAGGTGGCTACATGTAGTTTTTCTGTAGGCATTTATCCTGCTTGATGTTTTCTGAGCTTCCTGGATCTGTGGTTTGGTGTCTCACATTGAGAGAAATTCTCAGCCATTATTGCTTCAAATATTTCTCCTGTTTCTTTCTCTTCAGCTTGTGGAATTCCCATCACATGTATGTTACATCTTTTGCAGTTGTCTCACAGTTCTTGCATACTCTGTATTTTTTTCAATCTTTTTCTGCTTTTCAGTTTTGGTGATTTCCATGAGATATTCTCAAGCTCAGAGATGTCTTTCCTCAGCAGAATCCAGTTTACTAATAAGCCTGTCAAAGGCATTCTTCATTTTTGTTACAGTGTTTTTAATCTATAGCATTTCTTTTTGGTTCTTTCTTACAATTTCCATCTCTGATTAAACTGCCCATATATACAGAGCATATATACCAACCTGTGAATGCACACACACACACATCTATTTTTTTGTGTATCTATGAATTCATACTGAGACCCTGCACACTATTTCAACACCATAGGGTTCATTATAATCCGCATCTTTTTATTTTAAGTTCTGGGGTACATGTGCAGAATGTGCAGGTTTGTTACATAGGTAAACGTGTGCCATGGTGGTTTGCTGCACCTATCGACTCACCACCTAATTATTAAGCCCAGCCTGCATTAGCTCTTTTCCCTAATGCTCTCCCCCACCGCCTTCCCCTGACAGGCCCCAGTAAGTGTTGTTCCCCTCGGTGTCCATGTGTTTTCATTTTTCAGCTCCCACTTATGAGTGAGAACATGTAGTATTTGGTTTTATGTTCCTGCATTAGTTTGCTGAGGATAAGGACTTCCAGCTCCATCCATGGCCCTGCAAAGAACATGATCTCATTCCTTTTTATGGCTGCGTAGTATTCTATGGTGTATATGTATGACATTTTCTTTATCCAGAGTATCATTGATGGGCATTTGGTTGATTCCATAACTTTGCTATTGTGAATAGTGCTATCTGCATCTTTTTCTTATTTGTAACTTATTTCTCTGATAGAAGCCTGGCTGTCATTATTTACACTATATTTTCTCAGTTCAACCTTATTATACTCATAGTTTAGAATTGATAACACATACCTCTGTCAGAGAAAAAAATTTAAAACTAGAGTACAATGTTCATATACAATTATTTTTGTCTTTAGCTTTATAGTAGCCAATATGATCACTTGTCCAAAATCACTTAGGTAATCTCCTTTCTTCTCAGTGCCACATCCTGGGTGACAGTTTTCATAATTTACATACTGTAAAATTAACTTGGTGGTTTCTAATGGTTTTGACAAATGCAGAGTTGTATATCTACCACCAGTTTCTTAGTTCCACTCCACCCCACATTCTTTTGTCCTGCTTCTTTGTAGTCAATTGCTTCTACCCCCACCCCTAGCAATCATTTACTATTTTCTGTCCCTACAGTTTTGCCTTTTCCAGAAATTTATACAAATTGAATAATATAACATGTAGTCTTTTGGGTCTTGCTTTTTTCACTTACCAAAATACATTTAAGTTCCATGCATGCTGTTGGATGAATCAACAAATGTTGAAACAACAAAATGTTGTTTGTTCCTTGAACTGGCTTTATATATGGATAGATGTTCACTCATTTACCAGTTGAAAGACATGTAGGTTGTTTCCAGTTTGGGGTGATTATAGATGAAGTTCTATAAACATTCATATACACATTTTTGCATAAACCTACATTTTCACTTCTCTTTGAAGAACACCTAGAGGTGAGTTTGCTGGGTCATATGATATGTGCATGTTTGTAAGAAACTGTTAAACTGATTTCCAAAGTAGCTGTACCATTTTGCATTCTAATGAACAATATGTGAGTGTTCCTGTTGTCCGAGACCCTTGCTAGTATGTGGTATTATCAGGTTGGTGTGTGCGGTGGTTTTTTTTGTTTGTTTTTGTTTTTCTTTAAGCCATTCTAGTAGGTATGTAGTGGTACCTTAGTGCAGTTTTAATTTGAACTTCCATAATGACTATTGATGTTTAGCATCTTTTCATGTGCTTCTTCACTGTCTTTTCTGGGTTGAATTGTGTCTCCTCCAAAAATGAAATTCTAACCCTCACTACCTATGAATATAATCTTATTGGAAAATGGGGTCATTGCAAAAGATCAAGTTAAGGTGAGGTTATCAGGATGGGCCTTAATACAATGTGACTGATGTCCTTATAAAAAGGGGAAATTTGGAAACAGATGCATGCACACGGGGAGGATGCTGTGTGAAGATAAAGACAGAGCTCTACAAGCCAAAGAACACCAAAGATCACCAGCAAACCACCAGAAGCTAGGACAAAAAAACAGAACCGATTTTCCCACACAGCCTCAAAACCAGCCCTGATAACACCTTGATCTTTGGATCTATGGTCTCTGGAACTGAGAGATAAATACATTTCTATTGTTTAAGCCACCCTGTTTGTGTACTTTTCATAGTAGTCTTAGCAAATTAAGACACTATCTGTATATCTTTTTTGGTGAAGTATCTGTTTAGAACTTTTACCTATGTTTTTGTGGTTGGGTTTGGTTTGCTTTGGTGTTGCTATTGCTTGCTTACTGTCTGTAAGCAACTCCCAGCCACATTTCCTTCTTAGTCATTATAGTTCCATGATGGCTACAGTTAAAGAAGTCTTGGCCAGATGCGGTGGCTCGTGCCTGTAATCTCCAGCACTTTGGGAGGCCGAGGCAGTTGGATTGCTTGAGGCCAGGAGTTTGAGACCAGCCTGACCAACATGGCAAAACCCCATCTCTACTAACAGTACAAAAATTAGCCGAGCATGGTGGCATGCACCTGTAGTCCCAGCTACTTGGGGCTGAGGCAGGAGAATCACTTGAACCCAAGAGGCAGAGGTTGCAGTGAACTGAGATCGCACCACTGCACTCCAGCCTGGGTGACACAGCAAGTCTCCGTCTCAAAAAAAAAAAAAAGAAAGAAAAGAAAAAGAAGTTTTAACACAGATATTGGATGGGATGGAGAAATGCCCCTGGCCACCCTAGAGAGCATCTATCAAGCTGTGTGCTGTGTTTATGAGAAGGCTGGGGAGGGATAGTATTGATGAAAGTGCTGTGTCTGTGATACAGGGTGAAAATCTGCACTTGCATGCAAAAGAGCATTGAATGACAGGGAAAAAAAGCAAAAACCTGAACAAAATGAAAGAGTCCTGATGTTTTACTGGACACCGCAACCCTTTCAAAAGCATGTTATCAGCATGTTTTTAAACAGCGTTTTTGAAGTTACTCACTCATGATTGCAAGGTTCACTTCCTCGACTCTGTTGAACTTTCAGAGGTCTCCCCTCTGCTTCCTGAGTATCATGAGGATCTTCTCACACAGCGATTCTCAGAGAAGGCCTTAGATTATAGTTTTGTATAAAGGCAAGCCTGCAAACGTGAGATATTCAGAAGCTGGGATGTGGGTTTCCCAGCCTCTGACTGAACACCTCCCTCCTGCCTTGAAGGGCTTTTAAGAAAACTTTCAAAATAGACTTTATTTATTTGAGCAGTTTTAGGTTCACAGCAAAACTGAGTGGAAAGTACAGAGTTCCTATATGCCCCTCCCCACACACATGCACAGCCTTCCTCACTATCAACACACCCAGCCAGAGTGGTACATTTGTTATAGTTGAGTAACTTACATGGACACATTATCACTCAAAGTCCATAGTTTACATTAGGGTTCACTCCTTACATTGTCTGTGCAGTTTTTATAAATCATAAAGCCTTTATTTCTAATTTCAGTCTGTGGTCTCATTTTACACAACAAGGGTTTCCAGAGAGATAGGGTGGAAATGGGATGGGGCTGGGGTAGAAATCTACCGACTTTTCTCTCTGAATTTTCCTCCTTTCTTCATTAGATTTATCCAAGTTTGGCGTAGTGGAATCTGGCAGGTTGCTAAGTAATATTACTAGTTTCCAGCCCTGTTAAAATGTTGTGTGTGTTCCTGCATAGTATTTCAAGGAGGCCTAACAGGAGAATGACTCAGGGATTGCTAGCTTTCCACCAACATAGCTTGGAAGTCCCTTTAACTCTTTCACAGAGATAGAGGGTCCCTCTGTATCTATTTTTATGCTGTTCCCACCTTCCCATTTTTCTTGATCTGGCAATTTCCTACTTATCTTCCAAGATTCAGCTCACCTGTCTATCCTCTCCCTAAGGCAGACTTTCCTGAACTCCTAGGCTGAATGTCTTACATTGTTCTCTGTTTCAATCTCTATTTTCACACCTGTTATACTGAGTGTTAGATTATGGGGAAACGCCATTATTCATCTTCAATCCTTATGATGGCAATTTGCCTCTGGAAATTCTAGTAGATGTCTTATTAAGGGTGACCTTTGTCCAGGGAGGAGACCACCCCCATTAAATTACGCAGGGATGTGAATATCCAGCATTGGAATATGGGACGGGATGACAGAGTGCTGTAGTATTCCCTTATTTTTAATTCTGGTTATACATTATTGTTTTGTATTTAAAAAGTAAGAACATCTACTTATGTATAGGTTAACCTAGACAGGACTTTATTAAAATGCTGTCTTTAAAAAAAAAATAGGTACAGAAATCTTGAAAATCTGTTCCTTTTATTGATTTTATTAATGTTGCATAGAAATATAAAGTTTCACACACCATACTTTTACTAATAAATGTAAATAAGAACAAGTTACTTTTGAACAATTAAAATAACCAAATATTAATGATTTTCAATAAAATACATTTTAAAATAATTCTGAAGCCATAAAAGACTAAAATTCACTTTATGCTATAATAAATCATATTCTCCCATAATGCAATTATTTAATTTTTTTTTAAAAAACCACCCAATAAGAGTTTAATTCATTGGGAAATTTTTAGCATTTATAAATGCAATAGAGTGTTTCTACTATACTTACTGGCATCATTCTTTACCTTATCACTTATCTTCACACCGGAAGAGGTGAACCAGGTGATTATGCCCCCTGCTGGGGCTGGTTCTTCCTCTAAACAGTGACTTGGCCTGGCAATTAGGTGCAAAATTACCTACATTTACCCTAAAGATTTCTTCAGAGCTGTCAGTCTTCCTAAAACTACCCTAGCAAACACTTTTTCCTTTCTGCAAATACTGTTACTGAAACCACTGTATTTACCCCACTCCAAGCTTTCCATTCTCTGTTAAGAATTTCTCGGGTGCTCATGAAGTTTTAAAGGACAAGACTCCTCACATACTACTCATAGCTCAAAACAAATTAGGTTATTTTATAATCCTTGATACAGGCCAGAAAATGAGGATTGGGTAAGTAATTATCCTAATTTGAAAAGGAGAAAACAAGTACAAAAAGAGACTGAGTGATTTTTTTAACAATCCCCTACATTTATACTTTTACTTTAAGGATTAAAATGTACCATATAGTCTGATGCTCAAAACAAACGTTTTTGAAAACAGACATCATTTTACAAACAAAGACACTGAGTCTCAGAGATATGAGTCACTGTCTAAGGTAGTACAAATAGAAATCTATATTATTAGAACTTGAACTTAGGCTGGGTATAGTGTCTCATGCCTGTAATCCCAGTGCTTTGGGAAGCCAAGGCAGGATTCAAAAGCAGCCTGGCCAATATAGCAAGAACCTATCTCTACAAAGTATATTAAAAAAATAGCTGGGTGTGGTGGCACACCCTTGTAGTCCCAGCTACTTGGGAGGCTGAGGCAGGAGGATCACTTGAGCTCAGGAGGCTGAGGCTGCAGTAAGCCATGATCATGCCACTGGACTCCAGCATAGGTGACAGTGAGACCCTGTCTCTAAAAATAATAATTAGTTAGAACCTGAACTCAAGTCCTTCGATTCCCAGCACACAGAGCCTTTCCTTGCCACACCACAGTGCCTCTTGCTAACTTGAACATGGTGAGGAGCAGTGCAGCAGTCTGTATACCACCAACCAAAACTTGATTCAGTGGATGCTGTGTAGATGCCATGAAGTCTGAGTAAAATGAATCCTGTTGCCTTGGAAGAGGAATCCATATATCATTTTCAATGTTGTTCTAGATAATCCTGATGTGCTTGATAAATGACAGCTGGTATGTGAATAACCATACAATTGCCATAATTATAAACAGAATTACAAATAATAGACTGGGGACAAGCTACTAAGCAGTATGTTGAGTATTAAAATGGTACATATGGGAATCTATATTATTCAACCTTCCAAAATGCATATTAAAGAACAATCTTGGTTAAAATATCAATACAAAATGGTTTTAAGATTCTGATTTATGATACATTTTCCAATTTTCTTGTTTAAAAATATAAAAAATGATTTATTATATCGGCCGGGTGCAGTGGCTCACGCCTGTAAACCCAGCACTTTGGGAGGCCAAGGCGGGCAGATCACGAGGTCAGGAGATTGAGACCATCCTGGCTAACACAGTGAAACCCCATCTCTACTAAAAATACAAAAAATTAGCTGGGCGTGGTGGCGGGCACCTGTAGTCCCAGCTACTCGGGAGGCTGAGACAGAAGAATGGCATGAACCCAGGAGGCGGAGCTTGCAGTGAGCTGAGATTGCACCACTGCACTCCAGCCTGGGCAACAGAGCGAGACTCCCTCTCAAAGACAAACAAAAAAGATTTATTATATCATAAATTTTTTTCACTACAAAAATTGAGTTTTCTCTTGGAAAACCAACAACTTATTAGTAGCTTCCTTTTAAGCACAATTTGATTATTAGAAGGCCTTCACTGCGGGAGTAATCTTGCAGAAGAATTTATGACCTTGGGAATTTGTATTTTCAAAAATATAACCTGGAGGAGAGGGATAGCTAGCTGGGCAAATTTCCTGTTTTTTCGGTGTGTACTCTACAGAGTACATGGTTACATCATCAAATGGAACAGAACTCTTAAAAGCAATATTTAAAGGTTTGCAACTCTCTGTTGGAATCAATTCATGTTGCAAATAGTGAGATCTGAAAGTGCTCAAACCATCAAATTTTCCAGATGGGTTGGGAATCTGCTGCTGCTTCTTAATAAGTCCTTGACGACAACTTTCCCATGCTGGAAAATCTTCTTTCATGGTGCTTTTTCCTTGGAAAGGAAAACTGTTACTTCTTCTACGAGAAACTGGCCTGATGGGAACAACACAGTTGGCCTGATACAGAACATAGTCAAGATGGCTTGTGCTGTTTAACAGCATGCTACCTGTAGGAGGCACATACTCTGGTACTTTCTTGACCTCAGGTGGTGGGATTTCCCATGGTTGAAAACTTTCACGGAATTCAGTGCTTCCTTCAAACCGAGCATTCTGGGTCACTCTGGTGTGTACAGGTCTGCAGAGTTTTGCAGTTTCACCAATGAGACCCTGAAAGTCACACCGGTGAGTTGTGAGATCCTCAAAGCGTTGGTCAGTTGGTTTGTAAACTTCTTTTGGCCTTTCAAACTTGAGTTCAAGCTGATGAGGTATATAATCAAGGCGATGACTTGTAATACCATTAAAAGGGGCTGTAGAACGTTTGACCACAGAGGAGGGTTTAAAGCTTTGCCTAGGCTTTATCTCCTGAGGAACAAAGTCATCCTGGAATGTAGTTGAATTTCCAAATTTCACAGTAGGGGGGTGGTAAGTTTGTTCTGGCTTATAAAGTTCACTTTTATGAAGGTCCCAAGCTCTATAATCGTCTTGAAAATTATATCAAAGCAAAAACAGTTTTAAGTGCTGAAGAAAACAACCATTTTCTAAAAATCATAACTGACTTCTCTCATTGCCAAACATCTTTCCATTTCCTTTAGAAATCTAAACAATAGTATCAGAATACAGTTTCTCTGATTCCTTTCAGATTTGTTCTTTTTCTTCATTTCCACCTTCCTCTGCCCATCTCCTCACTTTAATACATATAACTTTCCACTTTCACATTCATCTGATTACATAACAAAGGAAAAGCACATGTGAGCCTGATTGTGGATAGTTCTTGAAAGCCAAAAGGACTGTGTTGGAGGTGAGGACAGAGTTTAGGAGATTATGGTTGTATTCCTAGGAAGTGGTTGGGATTTTAACTACAACTCACAAAATGCTAAGGTACGTCTAAAATCCAGGGCTTGAAATAAAATCAAGTGCCCTTCATGGGTGGGCAATAGTAATACAGGTATTACTCCTTGCTTTGGAGAGACTCATCAAAGGGGAGAAAATTTTAATTCTGCTATCCCCTAGGAAGCCTACAGAAAGAATTCCTTGAGCAAAGATACAGGGTAACTTGTGCTATCCCAGAAAGATCACTGGCTTCAACTTTCCCTCATGAAATGGACTTTAAGGCATTCCCAAAAGATAGAGGGCCATCTAGAGGCCAGAGGCCTTAACTGAATGTCTTCAGAGGTGTTTGAAATTGTAGAATTTCAAGTGACCATCAGAGCAGAGATCTGGGGTTTGGAAGTTAAATAACCTTAAGCTTACTTCCTGTAGTTTACCTAGACTGTGGAGCATTTTGGGTCACGCTAGTGAATACAGAATGATGACTTGTAACACCATTACAAGTTGGTAATGGTACACTTCACTAAAACTGAAATGATTATATTTCAACTAAGGATTATTTGTGTTTTCTATTTCTCCATGAGGAAGATAGTAAGCTAGGAAATAACATAGAATAGACTTCACGCCAAAATATATATTTCTAAATACCAAAAGTTAATTTATAAAAGATAGAAATTTATTACACAAGATAATGTACTAAAATCTGGACTAAAGTCTATGCAATATTTACAGGAAAGGTCAAACTTTGAAAACTTATTATGTGGATATCTTCTTTGAAGAGAAAAAATGCTTAGCCATTTTTGCCAAAATGGCCAAGTTTTGGACTAAATGATTAAGTTACTGCTGTCTGGATGAGAGACTGCACCTGACTCAAGAATAGGCAACCTTTAGGCTAGCAGAGACCTTTAAGACAAACTGACAGAAAAGATGAGCTAGATCAAGCATTCTTATTCTTGTAAACCTAAAATTGAAAATAATGAGTGAGATAGAAATGGGAGAATTGAAAAGGATGCCAGGAAGTAGAGCTGAAGAACTATGGAAAGCTGAAGTTACATTCAAAACAGACCTGTAAAGAAACAGAAATGATAACTAGGCAGAGGTGGCCAGTTAGTAAAGCGGCAATCAGAGCAGATGAGTGAAGGGAAGTGAAGATGCTGTGAGAGAAATCATGTAGCTTATTGCAGAAATGAAGGGAAAAGCTCTTCCTTCAAGCTCCCTGGGCACCTGATAGCTTTCCATTTTCAGTTCACATGAAGCTTTACCAGAGCCTTTTTTTCTTGAGGTATCATGAGGGAATCTCTCTTCTTTGCAGACTAAAGTATAAAAGTATAACACTATTTTTCACTTAACTAAAAGGAATCAGAGATGTTATTGAAGGTTTACAGTTCCACACAATCATATAGGGAGAATTCTTGCTACCACACAAGAGAAAAAAGATTTTCATTATAAGAGAGTAAACAGAAGAGAATATTTCTCCCTCACCAAACCAGCTTTGGTTTTCAAAATGGAAGCAAGAATTTGGACACTGAGAGATGGATGTGATAGCATACAATAGTATGAATGTAAGTTCTACATAATTGCAGAAAATTGATTTTCTCCCTATAAATATGCCTATGCTCATATGCCTGGAATATTTATTATCTGTTATGGAATATTTGATAACATTCTAGCAGCATCTTTAAAACATCATAATCTTTATCATCTGTTTTTAGTGTTTTATGATACTTATGGAAAAAACAAACAAGAAAACAAACAATGCTGTCCACGTCTAACAATACAGTTTGGTTATGTGGCAGCTCCACTATTGCCCTTGTTAGATGTTTCCTCAGCTCACTTTTTATGTCTAGCCACTAAAATCTGGATAGAAAGTTTATTCTCTTCTGAACAGGTTTAAGTCCAAGAAGTGTCTGAATGCACTTGCCCACTATTTGTATACACAGCTCCAACCCCATTTTAATATAGTGAGCTGTTCTAGGTTCTTCTTTGAGGACAAAAGTCTTGAGTTGCTTATGCTAGTTCTTTTTCCTGGTACTTGGGACTGCTCCCTGTGGTGTCTTGTGGTACCGAGGAATTGGAAACTACTTTTAGAAAGTAAGGGGACATCATCCTCGGCCTCAGCTTTTTCAATCTGCATATCACCAATCTACTCCCATGGTTTTAATACTACCTGTAAGGTAGTGACTCCCAAACTTGAATCTCTACTTCAGACCTCCCTTCAAACACCAACCCACATATTTATCCACCTACTAGACATCTTTATTTGGATGTCCCTCAGATAAATGAAAACTTATCATGCCCCAATTAATTATCTCACTCAGACTCACGTTCCCCAGAAAATAACATACCTACAAAGTTTCTGTTGTGAATTTGGCAAGTCAGGCTAAGGTTCCGTTTAATTGACTTTCTCTCCCTCATTTCCTTCTCTCCTTTTCAAGTAGTTTTCAAATACTGTTGATATTACCTTCTAAATATTAATTTCTTCCTTCTTGAAGCAAACATGGAATGAATGGCAACCTGATAAAATTGTCAAAAATAAGAAAAAGAAAAAAGAAGAGGCCACAATGTAAAATAAACGTCTATAAGGTCTGTAGTGCTATTCTCTTTCATTCTTGATATTTGTAATTGGTGTCTTCTCTCTTTTGGTTTATCAACTTTATTATCTTTTAATAGAACCAATTTTTGGTTTCATTGTTTTTCTGTTTTCAAATTTATTGATTGCTGCTGTTATCCTCATTTATTTCCTTCTACTTTGCTTTGGATTTAATTTGCTCTTATTTTTCTAGTTTCATACAATGAAGGTTTAGACTATTGATTTAAGACTTTCTTTTCTAATATGAACCTTAAATGCTATAAATTTTCCTCAAAGTATTGCTTTAGATGCATCTCTCAGATTTTGGTATACTATATTTTCATTAAATTCAAAATACTTTCTAATTTCTTTTACTTTTGCTTAAAACATTCGTTATTTAGAAATTTGCTGTGTAATTTCCAAATATTGGGGGATTTTCCCACTTTTTTTCTATTATTGATGTTTAATTCAATTCTGTTATGATCAAAACCACACATTGCATGCTTTCAATTCTTTTATATTTGTTAAGGTTTGTTTTATGGCTCCGAATATAGTTTATCTGAATGAACGTTTCATGTGCACTTGAAAAGAATGTGTATTCTGTTATTGTTGACAGAAGTGCTTTGCAAATGTCAATTTGGACAACTGTTGATAGTGTTGTTCAGGTCTTTATATCCTTATTCATTTCCTGTCTATATTCTATAGATTACTTAAAGAGAGTGTTGAAGTCTCCAACTACAAATGCATGTTTTTACATTTCTTATGTTAGTACTATAAGTTTATGTTTTGTGTATTTGAAGCTCAAGTGTTAAGGGCATACACATTTAGAATTTTGTGTTTGGGAAATGGAAGGTGAGTGTGTGGTGGTTTCTCTGTTGTCCTGGTTCAGCTTCAGTCTTAGGCAGTCCCTGTGCCCCCGGGCCTCAGAAGCAGGGCTCTCTCAGTGCACCTGCTCCTTCACTTGATGTAGTAGGTCTCTAATTGTTGGTCCCGAGACAGTTTCCTGTTCTTTCTTCATGTTCAAGGTTTGGTTTTATTTTGCTTCTTGTTGTTGTTTTTCCTTTATCTTTCCTCAAGGTACAATACATCTTCAGCTATTCATTGGGGTTGTCAGAGTGATGTCTCTCCCGCAGTGGATTAATGCTTTTGTTCTGTAGGTTAGAGTCATTCAAATGGAGCTTCCTGCTTTTTTTTTCTTTCGCAACAACAACCATTCTTCTCTCCATGCCCGCACTACAAAGGAAACTTTCTGTGGCCTCCAGCCTTTCTCCCAATCTTTCTGATGATCACAGAGTGAACATCCATAGGGAAGAGTCTATGAGTGGTTTTGAACTCCCCCTTTAGTGTCTGAAGTTCTCAGAGCTTCTATACTCTCACAGTAGTTCACACTCAAGTCTTTAGCAACTAAAGATGTAAATGAATTATTTTATCCACTTTTGTAACAGCTAGTCTTCATTCCATGCCCTGCTTTGGGTGAAACAGTGCTTGCCTCCTGTCTCAACTGGGTGGAAGTTGTTTTTCCTTAATGTCAGGCTAATTGGTTAACCTGTGATCTCAGGTTTCTAAAGGATTCATACACATTTATGATTTTGTAGATTATCTGGCTTTTTCTTATTGTTATGTTGGGGACATAATCTTTCTGACTTCCTGCATCCTACACAGAATCTGAAAATTCTGGAATTCTTTATGGTGAGGTTTAAAATTACACCTTCAATTCTACAAATTCAATTTCCTTTACAGATATAGGGCTATTTTGAATTTTTATTTCTTCTTGGGTTACTTTTGGTAAATTGCATTTTTCAAAAAATTTATCCATTTTATGTAAGTTGTAAATTATTGGCATATTTTTAAAAATAATATCTTTTTAATGTGTGAAAAATCACTCTGAGTTTTAATCAAAATATTTTGTTCATTTACACTTAATGTAATGATCTAGCTGGGCTTAAGTTGACTGTATTGCTATTTGCTTTTGATTTTTCCCTTCTTTGTTCCCATACCCCTTATTTCCTGCCTTCTTTTGTATTACTAAATGGCATTTTTATCATTCTACTTTACTATTAGAATTTTATCTTTCTATGTTTTAAAAATAAAAATGAATTTTTGACTTGTCATGAGATTTTTCTGGCTCAAACTTAAATGGACATTTTTACCACGTCTACCATGGAAGAACCTGTAAGCAATTTAATTCTATTTAACTCCTCTTGCCTTTTGTACCACTGTTCTAACATATTTTACTTTCATATTTGTGTAAAAACATAATATAGTAATTTTGACTTTAAGTTGTCAATATTCTTTTATATTTACCCACATATTTACCCTTTCTGTGTGCTTCATTCCTTCCTGCATTTCATGCTTCTATCTGGAGTAAGTTTCCTTTTAACTGAACAATTCCCTTTAATACATTTGTAGTAGGCATCTCAGCTTTTTCTTTTTTGTCTGAAAACATTTTTACTTTGCTTAAATTTTTAAAGGGCATTTTTGCTAGACATATAATTCTCAGATTTGCTGGCTTTAAAATTCTAGATCCTTCTGGCACCTTTAGCACTTTTAAAGTGTCATTTCACTGTCATTTAACTTCCAGAGCTTCTGTTGAAAAGTCATGTATCATTCTGTTTAAAAGTCAGATATAACTTTTTCTTTTTGTAGATAACGTATAGTTTTTCACTTGCTACTTTTAAGACTTTATCTTTACTTGGTTTTCCGAAGTTTGACAATAGTTGTCTAGGGTGGTTTCCTATATGTTTATTTTGGAGTTTGCTGAGCTTCTTGAATCTGTGGGCTGATTCTTTCATCAATTTTGGAAAAGTCTTGACCATTATCTCTTCAAATATTTCCTGGTTCTTCATAGGCCTCATAACATTTTACTATATGCTAGATGTTGTGTATAAGAGAATCATAAAAACTAAAATCAGTGTTATTTTCAACAGAGACAATTTGTTCTTTCCTATGGTAAAATACAGGGCAGATCACCTCATTCTTACCAGAGTCTGAGCTAGATTAGGGCTCAATGGCACCTTTAGTTAGACATAGTCTTACTCTAGTTTCAAATGTCTCAAGAACAAGGCTTGAGGTGTGTTTGTAGTAAGGCCCTCATTCTAGTGGAACTCTCTTCTAAGCATTTACTCTCAAATAAGACTGTGGGATATTCCTGTGGGATTTTTCTGGCCCAGCCTCTCAGCACACCATACTCCCTTCCCTGCAAACACGCAGTGAATGTCTCACATTGAAAACCAGCCATGTATCTAGGGCTCTTCTAGATTTCAGTTAGTCCTATCAGCCCACATTCAAGTGTTCCACTGCTTTCTCTTTCCCCTACTAGAGTTTCTCTGCTTATGCCAAGTTCAATCCTCAGCATAGTCCTAGACTTGACAAGTGTTCCCAGAGAAGTAAATGGCTGGCCATATCAACTCACTGAGGAAGGGCTCCTATCTCTCTGAAGTTTTAGTTTTTTGCTTCTACAGCTGTCTGGTGCCCTTAAAAGAAGATTTTTAAAAATCTATACTTATGTCAAGCCCCTCAGCCTGGCAATCAAGGTTCTTCCCAAACTGATCTCAGTCTACCTTTATAGAATTACACCCCAATCTCTCATCCCTGAAACCTTCTGGTCCTCACCATGTGTACTGAATAACTTTTATTTTTTGGTTCTATGCTTTTTTACTCATTTCATACCAGTTTTTAGAAAATTCCTCCTGTTTCTATATGTCAGTACTTACTAGTCTCTGATGCATTCCCAGCCTGGCCTGAAGTGATAACTCACCAAGTATAAATTCTTGAAGTACTGTTTGTTCCACTAATTTTCCAGTGAATTATGTCTTCCCCTCATGATATCTCATATAGTATGGCAATTTCATTTTTCATGCTATTGTTTTTTTAAATTCACAATTATAAAGTTTCTTTTTATATAGTCCATATTTTATTTTTAAATAAAAATTGTATATATTTAAAATTTACATGAAGTTTTATATATACACACACAGTAAAATGATTACTAAAGTGAAAAACATATCCATCTCCTCACAGTAACCTTTGTGTGTGTATGCATGTGTGTGCATGTGTGTGGTGAGAGCACCTGAAATACACTCTCAGCAGATTTCCAGTATACAGTACAGTATTATTAACTAGAGTCATGATGCTGTACATTAGATCTCTAGATTTATTCATTCTATACAACTTCAACTTTGTACCTCTTGCCCAATATTTCCCAATTTCCCCCACTTCCCTGCCCCGGTTACCATCATTCTATCCTGTGCTTCTATGTATTCAACTCTTTTAGATGTATACATTATTATTATATATATTATTACATAATATATAATGGAATATATGTGTACTATATATATATTCAGACATATATTTACACATCACATTTATTCATTGATCGATGCACATTTAGGTTGTTTCTTATCTAGGTTATTGTGAATAATGCTGCAATAAATAAGAGTACAGCTATTTCTTCAAGATACTGATTTCATTTCCTTTGGGTATACACCAGAGGGGAAGTTGCTGGATCATATGAAAGTTCCATTTTTAATTTTTGAGAAAACTTCATATTGTTTTCCATATGGCTATACAAGTTTACATTCCCACCAACAGTGTACAAGGATTCCTTTTTCTCCATATCCTAACACCTGTAATCTTTTATCTTTTCTATAATAGACATCATATCTCATTGTGGTTGTGGTTTTGATTTGCATTTATCTGGTGATTGGTGATGTTGAGTACCTTTTCATGTATCTATTGGCCATTTGTATGTCTTCTTTGGAAAAATGTTTACTCAGGTACTTTGGTCAATTTTTAATCCACTTTTTTTTTTGCTATTAATTTGGATAAGTTCCTTATTTTTTTTAATATTGACCCTTTATGTGATACATGGTTTGCTCATATTTTCTACCAATTCATAAGTTGCATTTTTTTGTTGTTGATTGTTTGCTTGCTGTACAGACACTTTTTAGTTTGGTGTAATCCATTCATCTATTTTTGTTTTTGTTGCCTGTGTTTTCGGAGTCATATCCAAAAAACCATTGGCAAGGTCAAAGTCAAAGAAATTCCCCATGTTTTCTTCTAGGAATTTTATGGTTTGAGGTCTTGTGTTTAAGTCTTCAATTCACTTTGAATTGGTTTTTGTGTATGGAATAAGAAAAGACTCCAATTTCATTCTTTCACATGTGGATATTCAGTTTTCCCAATACCATTTATTTCATTTATTTTAATTTCAGATTCAGGGATTATATATGAAGGTTTGTTACTTGGGTATATTATGTGATGCTGAGGTTTAGCTTTCTAATTATTCCATCATCCAATTAGTGAACACAGTACCCAACAGGTAGATGTTTAACCTTTGCACCCTCCTCTCCCTTTCTCCTTTTGGAATCTCCAGTGTTTATTGTTTCCATCTTTGTGTCCATGTATACCTAAAGTTTAGCTCCCACTTACAAGTGTGAACATGCAGTATTTGGTTTTCTGTTTCTGTGTTAAATTACTTAGAATAATGACCTCCAGTTGTATCCTTGTTCTTGCAAATAACATTTCATTTTTTTATGGCTGCATGGCATTCCATGGTATATACATACTGCATTTCCTTTATCTGAGCCACCATTGATGGGCACCTGGGTTGATTCCATGTCTTTGCTATTGTGAAAAGTGCTACAGTGAACGTACAAGTGCAGATAGAATGATTTATTTTCCTTTGGGTATATACCCAGTAATGGGATTGCTTGGCTGAATGCCATTCTAACTGGTTTGAGATGGTAACTCATGTGGTTTTCATGTGATCATTAGTGATGTTGAGAATTTTTTCATGTCCTTTGCCCACCTTTTAATGTTATTTTTTCTTGTTGATTTATTTAACTTCCTTATAGATTCTGGATATTAATCCTTTGTTGGATGCATAGCTTGTGAATATTTTCTCCTATTATGTAGCTTGTTTGTTATGTTGTTGATAGTTTCTTTTCCTTTGCAGAAGCTCTTTAATTAAGTCCCATTTTGTCAATTTTTATTGCATTTGCTTTTGAGCACTTAAGATATAAATTTTTTGCCTAAGGCAATGTCTAGAAGAATATTTCCTAGGTTTTCTTTCAGGATTTTTATAGTTTGAGGTCTTACATTTAAGCTTTTAATCCATCTTGAGTTAATTTTTGTATATAGTGAGAAGTAGGTGTCCAGTTTCATCCTTCTGCATATGGTTGGCCAGTTTTTCCAGCATCATTTATGGAATAGGGAGTCCTTTCCCCATTGTTAATTTTTGCCAGTTTTGTTGACAATTAGGTGGTTGTAGGTGTCTGGATTAATTTCAGAGGTCTCCATTCTGTTCCATTGGTCTACGTGTCTATTTTTGTACCAGTACCATGCTGTTTTGGTTACTGCAGCTTTGTAGTATAGTTTGAATTTGGGAGATGTAATGCCTCTGGCTTTATTCTTTTTGTTTAGGATTGCCTTGGCTATTCAGGCTCTTTTTGGGTTCTATATAAATTTTAGAATCGTTTTTCTCTAATTCTGCAAAAAGTGATATTGCTAATTTGATAGATTGCTTTGGGTAGTAGACATTTTAGTGATATTGAATCTTCCTATCCATGATCATGGAATGCTTTTCCATTTGTGTAGTCTATGATTTCTTTCTCCTTGTGGAGATCTTTCACCTCCTTGGTTAGATGTATGCCCAGGTACTGTGAGTGTGTGTGTGGCTACTGTAAATGGAATTATGTTCTTGATTTGGTTCTCAGCTTGAACATTATTGGTGTATAGAAATGCTACTGATTTTTGTATATTGATTTTGTATCCTGAGACTTTGCTGAAGTTGTTTATTAGGTCTAGGAGTCTTTTGGCAGGATCTTTAGGGTTTCTTAGGTATAAATTATACTGTCAGCCAAGAGAGATAATTTGACTTCCTCTTTTTCTATTTGGATGCCTTTTCTTTCTCTTGCCTGATTGCTTTGGCTAGCACTTCCAATACTATGTTGAATATGAGTGATACGAGTGGGCATCCTTGTCTTGTTCCAGTTCTCAAAGGGAATGTGTCCAGATTTTTGTCCATTCAGTATGATGTTGGCTGTGGGTTTCTCATAGATGGCTCTTATTATTTTGAGGTATGTTCCTTCAGTGCCTAGTTTGTTGAGAGTTTCTATCATGAAGGGATGTTGAATTTTATCAAATGCTTTTTCTGCATCTATTGAGATGATCATATGATTTTTGTTTTTAATTCTATTTATGTGGTGAATCACATTTATTGATTTGCATATGTTGGACCATCCTTGCATCCCAAGAATAAAACCCACTTGACTGTGGTGAATTAACTTTTTGATTTGCTGCTGGATTTGGTGTGCTAGTATTTTTTGAGGATTTTTTCATCTGTGTTCAGGGAAAATGTAGTTTTCTTTTTTGGGTTTTTGTCAGATTTTGGTATCAGAACCATACTAGTTTCATAGAATGAGTCAGAAAGGAGTCCCTCTTCCTCAATTTTCTGGAACACTTTCAGTAGGATTGGTACCAGCTGTTCTTTGTATGTCTGGTAGAATTCAGTTGTGAACACATTTGGTCCAGGGCTGTTTTATTTTATTTATTTTTTTATTTTTTTGGTTGGTAGGTTTCTTACTACTGATTCAATTTCCTTACTTGTTATTGATCTGTTCAGGATTTCTCTTTCTTCCTGATTCAATCTTGGGAATTTGTGTTTCCAGGAATTTATCCATTTCCTCTAGACTTTCTAGTTTGTGTGGTTCATAATATTCTCTGAGGATCTTTTGTATTTCTGTGGGATCAATTGTGATGTCACTTTTGATTGTGCTTATTTGGATGCCTTTTTTTGTTAATCTAGCTACTGGTCTATAATCTTGTTTATCTTTTCAAAAAGTGAACTTTTTGCTTCATTGATCCTTTGTACGGTTTTGAGGGTCTCAATTTCATTCAGTTCTGCTCTGATTTTAATTATTTCTTCTGCTAGCTTTTGGTTTAGTTTGTTCTTATTTTGCTAGTACTTTTGGTTGCTAGGTTAGGTTGTTAATTTGAGATATTTCTGTCTTTTTGATGTAGGCATTTAGCACTATAAACTTTCCTCTTACCCTTGCTTTTGCCACATCCCAGTAGTTTTGGTATGTTGTGTCTCTATTTTTATTTATTTCAAATACTTTTTTTTTTTTTTGAGATGGAGTCTTGCACTGTTGCCCAGACTAGAGTGCAGTGGCACAATCTCGGCTCACTGCAACCTCTGCCTCCCGGGCTCAAGTGATTCTCCTGCCTCAGCCTCCCAAGTAGCTGGGATTACAGGCGCCCGCCACCATGCCCAACTACTTTTTTGTATTTTTAGTACAGACAGCGTTTTACCATGTTGGCCAGGCTGGTCCTGAACTCCTGATCTTGTGATTCACCCACCTCGGCCTCCCAAAGTGTTGGGATTACAGCATGAGCCACCGTGCCTGGCCTCAAATACTTTTTAAATTTCTGCCTTAATTTCATTGTTTACCCAAAAGTCAGTCAGGAGCAAGTTGTTTAGTTTCCATGTATTTGTGTGGTTTTGAGATTTCCTCTTGGTACTGATTTCTATTTTTATTCTACTGTGGTCTGAGAAGATAAATTGTATTATTTCAATGTTTTTGAATTTATCGAGACTTGCTTTATGACTGAGAATGTGGTCAAACTTAGGGTATGTTCCATGTGAAGATGAGAAGAATGTATATTCTGGGGTTGTTAGGTGGAGTATTCTGTAGATCTCTATTGTCCAATTGGTCAAGTGTTGAATTTAAGTCCAGAATTTCTTAGTTTTCTGTTTTGATGATCTGTCTAATGCTGTCAGTGGGGTGTTGAAGTCTCCCACTGTTTTAGTGTGACTGTCAAAGTCTTTTCTTAGGTCTAGAAACATTTGTTTTATAAATCTGAGTGCATATATAATACATTTAGGATAGTTAGGTGTTCTCATTGAACTGCACTCTTTATTATTATGTAATTAACGCCCGTCTTTGCCCCTTTTTACTGTTGTTGGTTTAAAGTCAATTTTATCTGATACAAAAATAACAACTCCTGCTTTTTTTGTTTTCTATTTGTGTGGTAGATCTTTCTCCATCTTCTACTTTGAGCCTGGGTGTTGCTGCATGTGAGATGGGTCTCTCAAAGACAGCAGAAGGATGGGTGGTTTTTTTTGTTTTTTTGTTTTTTTTTAATCCAATTTGCCACTCTGGGTCTTTTAAGAAGAGCATTTAGGCCATTTACATTCAAGGTTAATATTGATACGTGGGGACCGGGCATGGTGGCTCACGCCTGTAATCCCAGCACTTTGGGAGGCCGAGGCGGGCGGATCACCTGAAGTCAGGAGTTCAAGACCAGCCTGACCAATATGGTCTCTACTAAAAATACAAAAATTAGCTGGGCATGGTGGTGGGTGCCTGTAGTCCCAGCTACTCAGGAGGCTGATACAGGAGAATTGCTTGAACCCGGGAGGCAGAGGTTGCAGTGAGCTGAGATTGTGCCACTGCACTCTAGCTTGGGTGACAGAGTGAGACTCTGTCTCAAAAAATATCTATATCTATATATAGATATAGATAGATAGATAGATATGTGGGGTTTTGTTCCGGTCATACATAGTTCCTTTGTAGTCTCGATTGTGTAGTTGCTTTATAGGGTCTGTGGCCTGTGTGCATGCAAGCCAACACTATTGAAAAGACTATTCTTCCTCCATTGTGTATTCTTGGCACCCTTGTCAAAAATTAGCTGGCTGTAATATGCTTGGGTTTATTCTGGGTTTTCTATTCTGTTTCATTGATCTATATGTCTATTTTTATGCCAGTACTACCTATTATTTTGGTTACTATAGCTTTGTAATATAATATGAAATCACGAAGTGTGATGCTGGAAACTGCTTGGTACATAGTAAGATCAATATGGTAGCCACTACTATTACTACCACAAGACTTCACGGATTGCTTTTTTCTTCTGGACTCTATTGGCACATGACTCATTTTGTGATTAAACTATCTTGTGTTAATCAATATTTGCTGCGTATGTCTGTAAGTTTCCCAAAGAAACCCAAAACCCTCACTGAATTCTTCTATTCACAACATAACTTCTTAGACTAATTAACTGTTTTCTCACCTGCTCCAATCCATTTCAGTCTGGTTTCCAGCACTGCCACTTCCCTAATACAGCTCTAAGGTTCACAGTGTCTTCCATGTGATTAAATTCATCGAACATTTTTAGTCCTCATCTTACTTGACCTCTCCGACAGTAATTGACATTATTGTCCACACTGTCTGTTTCTAGGAAACTTTCTCTTCCCGACTTCCTGATTATTTCTTTCCAGTCTCCTATGCACCTTCATCTACCTCTACTCGGTCATTAAATACATGTTAGCGTTCCTCAAGACTTGGACCTACCTACACATTCTTCTTCTCATCCACTGTTCACTCCTGAGGATAACTCTTCTACTCCCACAGCTTAGATTACTACCTAGATCGAAATAACCCTCAAATTTACATCTCAGCTTAGACCTCTTCTCTGAGCTCCATACCAGTATCTACGATGGTCTCTTGGATATTCAATGACAACTCAAAACTTAATATGTCCCAAATCAACTCGCTATTTCCCCTCAATAAATGTGGTCCTTTTTGCTTTTTCTCTATTTAAGTGAACGCTATCACCATCGTTTCAGACTCATAGTCAGAAATCTAGGACTCACCCTTTATACCTCAATTCTCTCCCCTATCTAGTCCATCATCAACTACTGTCAATTTTGCCTCATAAATATCTCTCAAATCTAACCACTTTTCTCCACATCGGCCACTACCATAATATGCAGTTTTTGCAATAGCTTATTTGAATCTCATTAATAAATTTGAAACTCATTTACCCACATCCACTCTAGTTCTCCCTCCAGTCTTTTCTCCACATGGCACCTGAAGTAATTCTTTCCTGTGTAAATCTGATCAGGTCATTCTTGTCCTCCTCTCCCTAGCCGCTTCCTTACCTCCCTTCCTCCCCAACTCCACCCTCCACCAAAAAAAACAAGCCAGAAAAGAAACCTTCATGGCTTATTACTGTAAGGACATAGACAACATGGAACATGGTTTAAAGGCTCTGCCTGGCCTTCTTCACTAGCCTCAACTCTCACTGTGCTTCCTCTTGCTTTCTCTGCTCCAGCTGGCTTTCTTTGATAATTTTCTCCTTCCCATGCTCCTTCCTGCTACATGCTACTCTCTCTCTCTCTGCTTGGAATGCATTTCCTTCCCCCCTCTTAATCCAGTTAATTTAACATCCTTCAGGTTTTGACTCATTTTTCTCATTCCCCTGATAAAGTCAAACTCTTGTTCTGGCTGTCAAGGTACCTGTGCCTGTCCTTCACAGATTTTATCACTGTTGCAATTTTAGAGTTATTTTGAGTAATGTTTTTGATTGCCATTTCTAATAGATTGTAATATCTGTCAATAGAGAGATCATAACTGCTTTTGTTCACTACTGTATCCCAGGTGTCTATTATAGTGCTTGATGCTTAATAAATGCTTAATAACTTTTTATTTAATGGATGAAGAGTAGTAAAAGTCACATACCTCTGCTTCTCAAGACACGTGAGTTGTTCTTTGCTCTTTCCAAATACAAGCTAGAGGGGAATGGGCTAAAATGCAGTCAGGAAGTGAGAGAATCAGGAAGGGAAAAGCAAAGCAAAAGCTTAGAACTCTCAGTTTCTCTGGTTAGACAAGTGTTAGAAAGTATACCTCCAAACCCAAAGCCGCTTTCTATGGAGTAGTAATAGAGGGTGAATGCAGTCTTATTCATCTGATATATCCTGAAACATTTGATGTGTCTAGAATCCTACTCGTTCAGGGCAGGCTTCCTGCCAACTCTGGCAGTCATCTAAGTGAGCTACAATTGTACTGCTATAAAGGATCCAAAATCTTGTACAAGTTCAGACACCTCTTTACACAGTCACTTCCTGTACTATACAAAGGTACAGAAAGCTTCTTTGTTGTAGGGATAAATCCATTTTC
Organism: Pan troglodytes; assembly: GCF_028858775.2. NCBI lineage: Eukaryota > Metazoa > Chordata > Mammalia > Primates > Hominidae > Pan > Pan troglodytes. The sequence goes on along the minus strand of NC_072414.2, from coordinate 74,550,598 downwards.
TACTGCTTAGTCAACACAGTCAACATGAGGGAGTCAAGCAAGAGTTTCAAGCTCCTAGATTATGACTTAGAAATACTGCTAGTTTCCCAGTGAAAATACAAAGAAAAGATCCAATGTCTTACTAAGTGAAGAGAAGAAAATTTAAGAAAAGAATATTTTAGTTTTATTGGCATTTTGGACCTTTGGGACATTGCTTTCTTTTTTTTTTTTAACTATTAAAGCTTGCTTGAATAAGACAATAGGGGAAATCCAGAATTGAAAAGCAACTGCCTTTTAAAAGAAAGATATGGCAGGTTAAATTTTCTCAATTTCTACATTTAGAACTGGTTAAAAGCAAAATCTTTGTTCAATAAATACAAATATTGTAAAATTTATTTCAAATCTCTAATATGAACCATTAAGGCATCAGGAAAGAAATATTAATAAATTAAAGTGAAGACAAAAGAACCATTCCCATTTCATTCATCTCAACCAGTTATTCAATTTCTTCATCTCATTTATCATAATCCATAATTATCTTAGTTATTTATCTGATATTTTTATTTCTGGACTTTCCCACAAGACTATAAACAACAGTAAAGCAAAGACCCTCTCTGTTTTATGTTCCATGTCATCCTCAGTGAGCAGTCCAGTTCCTGACCTGCTGCACTGAATCAGTGGCAACAGAATCACCACCAATGCTGGTTAAAAATGCAGTTTCCTGAGACCCACTCTATTTACTGGCTCTTTTAGATGGAGCTCTGGAGTCTGCAATTTTAACACTTCTAGATGGCACTACTGCATACCAAAATCTGAGGACTAAGTAAAATCTTCCATCTGTGGAAGAGCCATACCCCTATAGTAGTAACTAGAGTCACCAAACTATTATTACTGCAAGGAATGCCTGAAATGTTAAAAATATAAATACTAGACTAAAAGTTTGAAAGTCTCCACCTTTGCTAAATAGGAATGAGCTACATCTGAAATGAAATGAAAATGGCTAACACCAAAATCTAAAGCTATTACAGAGCATTTTTAAAACTCCAAATTATAGAAATATGTCTGAGTTCCTTGAAAGCAGGAACTTCAACTTGTGAAAGGAAAATACATCTTGGGGCCCCAAAATCACTAAGCTAAGGGGAAAAGTCAAGCTGGGAAATGTTTAGGGCAAACCTGTCTCCCATTCTATTCAAAGTCACCCCTCTGCTCACTGAGATAAATGCATATCTGATTGCTTCCTTTGGAGAGGCTCATCAGAAACTCAAAAGAATGCAACCATTTGTCTCTTATCTACCTATGACCTGCAAGATCCCTCCCAGCTTTGAGTTGTCCCGCCTTTCTGGAAGAACCAATATTCATCTTACATATATGTTGACTGATGTGTGTTTCCCTAAAACGTATAAAACCAAACTGTGCTCTGACCACCTAGGGCACACATTATTGGTACCTCCTGAGGCTGTGTCACCGGCATGCGCCCTCAACCTTGGCAAAATAAACTTTCTAAATAAACTGAGACCTATCTCAGATATTTGGGGTTCACAAACTTACTGACATTTTTATACTTAACACCAAGATTGTACCTTGAATACAATACATACATTAACAGTTTAAATAAAATAATGAGTAAATATAATACTTAATCCACCTAACTGACAATATACAGAGAGATCAAAAAAGGTAAGTCCAAATGAAAAGTATAGACTTAAGAGGATTTTTGTTCATCACTCACTGAACAAAATATTGGGTACCTACTATGTGCTAGTAGGCATTGTATTCATTTTCTAAAAATAGAATGCTGAGATAACAATAGACTTAGTTTCTGCTTTCATGAAACACTGAAACTAATCTAATGATAAATAACAGGAAGGTGCTTTGGGAGCTTACATAGAAGACTTTTACCTAATCTGAAAAGTGTCAGAGAAGGCTTTTTCAAGTGATAATTTAGTTGAGATCTGCAGATTGAATGAGCATTAGCTAGGAGAGGGAAGGAAAATTGCAGGTAGGGAAAATAGTATCTTGGAAGACCCTGAGACAAGGAAACCTGGCACTTTTCAAAGACATGAAAAATGGCCCATGGGATGGAGCATAAAAGAGTGAAAAGGACGCTACAGTGAAAATGAATTAGAGAAGTAAGTAGCGAGCAAACCATGCCTCTACATGGTTTTGGTAAGGATTCTGGTTTGTGTTAAACACAATGGGAAAGTTTAAGAGTATTTTAAGCAGAAAAGTGATAGGATGTGGTTTGCATTTGGGCAGGCTGAAGTATTGAAAACAGATCAAACTGCAAAAACTAGAGTAGATTCACATATTATACTTAGAAAGTGACTGCATTCCTCTAGGCCAAGCTTGTCCAACCTGCGGCATATGGGCTGCGTGTGGCCCAGGATGGCTTTGAATGAGGTCCAACACAAATTCGTAAACTTTCTTAAAACATTATGAGATTTTTTGTGTGTGATTTTTTTTTTTTTCTCATCAGCTATGGTTGGTGTTATTGTATTTTACATGTAGCCCAAGACAAGTCTTCTTCCAGTGTGGCCCAGGGAAGCCAAAAGATTGGACACCCTGCTCTAGGTGGTGGTGACAAACAGTGGAAAATAGATAAATATGAGATATTTTAGGAAGTTAAAAAAAATAGAACTTTTTATATCCCTTTTTTCTTCTCACACTTTGTCAACCTAATTCTCATTTTTCTGTTTTTTTCAAGTTGTGACTTAACTAGTCTCTTACTTATTAGATTGGTTCAACTTAAATCAATGAAACAGTAATTAAATAGCTAGAAAACTTTATTGACACCAGAATAGTTGCGAGAAAAATAAGTAAAGCAAATAGTTACTAAATGTTTACTTAAATGTAGTTATTCCTTCCATTTTACCACGGCATGCTCGAATTTCTTGCTTGGGTTTAAGACTCTGAGGTGGAAGAACATTGTCATACATAGGATATTTTTCCAAATATTCAGTTGTAGGGCAAAACACCCCAGAATTTTCATAAATCCTTGTGGTTCCATGTGGACAAGGATGTCGCCTGTGCAAAAAATAAACTGAAAGATGATTAACCTTAAAAAACATTTTGTGTTGTAATTGCATTTTAATCAGAGACCTCCAATAAACTCACAATTTCTAAATTCTAGAGCTTTACTGAAAAAAAAAACTGTTTCCTCTGTAATGGTGTTTATAAAAACAATCAATAAATAATGGTCTATCCCTATGTGGTAGAAACACAACTATTAAGTGTCTCAAACAATTTAGTGTCTTGTTACACTATAGAAGCTGAAAAGCTAATAGGGAATTTCCCATGCTCTTGCAGAAAGGTTCCACATACAATTTAGGTTTCACCTACTATATGTATTCACATGATACTTTGATTCAGAAGAGAGCTACATAAGGAGAGAGTCAAAGCACAACATTTATTTTGCTTGCATGGAATGTAATAGAGGCAACAAGAGATTGGAGCTAGAAGTTGTTAGGTGGCATCTTGATTTGCAAGCTGGTTTCCTAACTTGGCAGCTTCTTGACCTTGGAAGAGACGAGTGATTCTGGACTCTACAGCTCTGTTGCAATTTCCTGACTATGGCAGAGGCAGTGGCTCCCTTGTCAGTCCTGGTCTGTGGTAAGATTTTTGTGGAAGCTTATTTTGAAAATGATTTCTTAAGTTCTTCCAAGTGAACTATATATATACTCCTTAATAAATTCCCTTTTGCCTAAACTAACAAGAGGAGATTATGTTATCCATAACTAAGAACCTTGACCAATATATCACATAAGCTAATAGTATACAGGAGAGTTATTTAAGAGAATGAGGGTGGCCTTTATTCATGGTCACTGGAAGATGGTGAGATTGTAAATAGTAAAAAACTGGATTGTAGAATAGTATGCTCAGGGTTTTCCGTTCCAAGATGGTCGAATAGGAACAGCTCCGGTCTGCAGCTCGCAGCGTGATCCACACAGAAGATGGTGATTTCTGCATTTCCAACTGAGCCTCCACTGGTGATACCCAGGCAAACAGGGTCTGGAGTGGACCTCCAGCAAACTCCAACAGACCTGCAGCTGAGGGACCTGACTCTTAGAAGGAAAACTAACAAACAGAAAGGAATAGCATCAACATCAACAAAAAGGACATCCACACCAAAATCCCACCTGTAGGTCACCAGCATCAAAGACCAAAGGTAGATAAAACCACAAAGATGGGGAGAAACCAGAGCAGAAAAGCTGAAAATTCTAAAAATCAGAGCGCCTCTTCTCCTCCAAAGGATCGCAGTTCCTCACTAGTAATGGAACAAAGCTGGATGGAGAATGACTTTGACGAGCTGACAGAAGGAGGCTTCAGAAGGTCGGTAATAACAAACTTCTCCGAGCTAAAGGAGGATGTTCGAAGCCATTGCAAGGAAGCTAAAAACCTAGAAAAAAGATTAGACAAATGGCTAACTAGAATAAACTGTGTAGAGAAGACCTTAAATGACCTGATGGAGCTGAAAACCATGGCACGAGAACTAGATGATGCATGCACAAGCTTCAGTAGCCAATTCGATCAAGTGGAAGAAAGGGTATCAGTGATTGAAGATCAAATTAGTGAAATAAAGTGAGAGGAGAAGTTTAGAGAAAAAAGAGTAAAAAGAAACAAAGCCTCCAAGAAATGTGGGACTATGTGAAAAGACCAAATCTACGTTTGATTGGTGTACCTGAAAGTGACCGGGAGAATGGAACCAAGTTGGAAAACACTCTTCAGGATGTTATCTAGGATATTATCCCCAACCTAGCAAGGCAGGCCAACATTTGAATTCAGGAAATACAGAAAACACCACAAAGATACTCCTTGAGAAGAGCAACCCCAAGGCACATAATTGTCAGATTCACCAAGGTTGAAATGAAGGAAAAAATGTTAAGGGCAGCCAGAGAGAAAGGTCAGGTTACCCACAAAGGAAAGTCCATCAGACTAATAGCAGATCTCTCGGTAGAAACTCTACAAGCCAGAAGAGAGTGGGGGCCAATATTCAACATACTTATAGGAAAGAATTTTGAACCCAGAATTTCATATCCAGCCAAACTAAGCTTCATAAGTGAATGAGAAATAAAATCCTTTACAGACAAGCAAATATTGAGAGATTTTTGTCACCACCAGGCCTGCCTTACAAGAGCTCCTGAAGGAAGCACTAAACATGGAAAGGAACAACTGGTACCAGCCACTGCAAAAACATGCCAAATTGTAAATACCATTGATGCTAGGAAGAAACTGCATCAACTAACAGGCAAAATAACCAGCTAACATCATAATGACAGGATCAAATTCACACATAACAATATTAACCTTAAATGTAAATGGGCTAAATGCCCCAATTAAAAGACACAGACTGGCAAATTGGATAGAGTCAAGACCCATCAGTGTGCTGTATTCAGGAGACCCATCTCACGTGCAGAAACACACATAGGCTCAAAATAAAGGGATGGAGGAAGATCAAATAAGCAAATGGAAAGCAAAAAAAAAAAAAAAAAAAAAGCAGGGGTTGCAGTCCTAGTCTCTGATAAAACAGACTTTAAACCAACAAAGATCAAAAGAGACAAAGACAGCCATTACATAATGGTAAAGGAATCAATTCAACAAGAAGAGGTAACTATCCTAAATATATATGCACCCAATGCAGGATCACCCAGATTCATAAAGCAAGTCCTTAGAGACCTACAAAGAGACTAAAAGACTCCCAGACAATAATAATTGGATACTTTAACACCCCACTGTCAATATTTTAGACAGATCAACAAGACAGAAGGTTAACAAGGATATACAGGACTTGAACTCAGCTCTGCACCAAGCAGACCTAATAGACATCTACAGAACTCTCCACCCCAGATCAGCAGAATATACATTCTTCTCAGCACCACATCACACTTATTCCAAAATTGACCCCATAGTTGGAAGTAAAGCACTCCTCAGCAAATGTAAAAGAACAGAAATCATAACAAACTGTCTCTCAGACCACAGGGCAATCAAATTAGAACTCAGGATTAAGAAACTCACTCAAAACTACACAACTACATGGAAACTGAACAACCTGTTCCTGAATGACTACTAGGTAAATAATGAAATTAAAGCAGAAATAAAGATGTTATTTGAAACCAATGAGAACAAAGACACAACATACCAGAATCTCTGGGACACATTTAAAGCAGTATGTAGAGGGAAATTTATACCACTAAATGCCCACAAGAGAAAGCAGGAAAGACCTAAAATCGACACCCTGACATCACAATTAAAAGCACTAGAGAAGCAAGAGGAAACACATTCAAAAGCTAGCAGAAGACCAGAAATAACTAAGATCAGAGCAAAACTGAAGGAGATAGAGACACAAAAAACCCTTCAAAAAATCAATGAATCCAGGAGCTGGTTTTTTGAAAAGAGCAACAAAATTCATAGACTGCTAGCAAGACTAATAAAGAAGAAAAGAGAGAAGAATCAAATAGACTCAATAAAAAATGATAAAGGGGATATCACCACAGATCCCACAGAAATACAAACTACCATCAGAGAATACTATAAACAGCTCTATGCAAATAAACTAGAAAATCTAGAAGAAATGGATAAATTCCTGGACACATACACCCTCCCAAGACTAAACCAGGATGAAGTTGAATCTCTGAATAGACCAATAACAGGCTCTGAAATTGAGGCAATAATTAATAGCTTACCAACCAAAAAAAGTCCAGGACCAGATGGATTCACAGCCGAATTATACCTGAGGTACAACGAGGAGCTGGTCCAATTCCTTCTGAAACTATTCCAATCAATAGAAAAACAGGGAATCCTCCCTAACTCATTTTATGAAGCCAGCATCATCCTGATACCAAAGCCTGGCAGAGACACAACAAAAAAAGAGAATTTTAGACCAATACCTTGATGAACATTGATGCAAAAATCCTCAATAAAATACTGGCAAACCGAATCCAGCAGCACATTAGAAAACTTATCCACCATGATCAAGTTGGCTTCATTCCTGGGATGCAAGGCTAGTTCAACATATGCAAATCAATAAACGTAATCCATCATATAAACAGAACCAATGACAAAAACAACATGATTATCTCAATAGATGCAGAAAAGGCCTCTGACAAAATTCAACAGCGTTTCATGCTAAAAACTCTCAATAAAGTAGGTAATGATGGAATGTATCTCAAAACAATAGGAGCTACTTATGACAAACCCACAGCCAATATCATACTGAATGGGCAAAAACTGGAAGCATTCCCTTTGAAAACTGGCACAAGACAGGGATGCCCTCTCTCACCACTCCTATTCAACACAGTGTTGGAAGTTCTGGCCAGGGCAATCAGGCAAGAGAAAGAAATAAAGCGTATTCAATTAGGAAAAGAGGAAGTCAAATTGTCCCTGTTTGCAGATGACATGATTGTATATTTAGAAAACCCCATCGTCTCAGCCCAAAATCTCCTTAAGCTGATAAGCAATTTCAGCAAAGTCTCAGGATACAAAATCAATGTGCAAAAATCACAAGCATTCCTATACACCAATAACAGACAAACAGAGAGTCAAATCATGAGTAAACTCCCATTCACAATTGCTACAAAGAGTATAAAATACCCAGGAATCCAACTTACAAGGGATGTGAAGGACCTCTTCAAGGAGAACTACAAACCACTGCTCAATGAAATAAAAGAGGACACAAACAAATGGAAGAACATTCTATGCTCATGGATAGGAAGAATCAATATCGTGAAAATGGCCATACTGCCCAAGGTAATTTATAGATTCAATGCCACCCCATCAAGCTACCAATGACTTTCTTCACAGAATTGGAAAAAACTACTTTAAAGTTCATATGGAACCAAAAAAGAGCCTGCATTGACAAGACAATCCTAAACAAAAAGAACAAAGCTGGAGGCATCACATTATCTGACTTCAAACTATACTACAAGGCTACATCAACCAAAACACCATGGTACTGGTACCAAAACAGAGAGATGGACCAACAGAAAAGAACAGAGCCAGCTGGGTGTGGTGGCTCACGCCTGTAATCCCAGCACTTTGGGAGGCCAAGGTGAGTGGATCACGAGGTCAGGAGATCGAGACCACGGTGAAACCCCATCTCTACTAAAAATACAAAAAATTAGCCGGGCGTGGTGGTGGGCTCCTGTAGTCTCAGCTACTTGGGAGGCTGAGGCAGGAGAATGGCGTGAACCCAGGAGGCGGAGTTGCAGTGAGCCGAGATTGCGCCACTGCACTCCAGCCTGGGTGACAGATCGAGACTCCGTCTCAAAAAACAAAACAAAACAAAAAGAACAGAGCCCTCAGAAATAATACCACAAACTATCTGATCTTTGACAACCCTGACGAAAACAAGAAATGGGGAAAGGATTCCCCATTTAAGAAATGGTGCTGGGAAAACTGGCTAGCCATATGTAGAAAGCTGAAACTGGATCCCTTCTTTACACCTTATACAAAAATTAATTCAAGTTGGATTCAAGACTTAAATGTTAGACCTAAAACCATAAAAACCCTGGAAGAAAACCTAGGCAATACAATTCAGGACATAGGCATGGGCAAGGACTTCATGACTAAAACACCAAAAGCAATAGCAACAAAAACCAAAATAGACAAATGAGATCTAATTAAACTAAAGAGCTTCTGCACAGCAAAACAAACTACCATCAGAGTGAACAGGTAACCTATAGAATGGGGAAAATTTTTGCAATCTACCCATCTGACAAAGGGCTATCCAGAATCTACAAAGAACTTAAATTTACAAGAAAACAAACAATCCCATTAAAAATTGGGCAAATGATATGAACAGACACTTCTCAAAAGGAGACATTTATGCAGCCAACAGACACATGAAAAAATGCTCATCATCACTGGTCATCAAAGAAATGCAAATCAAAACCACAATGAGATACCATCTCACACCAATTAGAATGGCGATCATTAAAAAGTCGGGAAACAACAGGTGCTAGAGAGGATGTGGAGAAATAGGAACGCTTTTACACTGTTGGTGGGATTGTAAACTAGTTCAACCATTGTGGAAGTCAGTGTGGCGATTCCTCAAGGATCTAGAACTAGAAATACCATTTGACCCAGCATCCCATTACTGGGTATATATCCAAAGAATTATAAATCATGCTACTATAAAGACACATGCACACGTATGTTTATTGCGGCACTATTCACGATAGCAAAAACTTGGAACCAACCTAAATGTCTATCAATGATAGACTGGATTAAGTAAATATGGCACATATACACCATGGAATACTATGCAGCCATAAAAAAGGATGAGTTCATGTCCTTTGAGGGGACATGGATGAAGCTGGAAACCATCATCCTGAGAAAACTATCACAAAGGCAGAAAACCAAATACTGCATGCTGTCACTCATAGGTGGGAATTGAACAATGAGAACACTTGGACACAGGGCGGGGAACATCACACACGAGGGCCTGTCATGGGGTGGGGGCAGGGGAATGGATAGCATTAGGAGAAATACCTAATGTAAATGATGAGTTAATGGGTGCAGCAAACCAACATGGCACATGTATACCTATGTAACAAACCTGCACATTGTGCACATTTACCCTAGAACTTAAAGTATAATAATAATAAAAAAAACCTTCAAAGGAATAAAAAAAAAAAGAATAGTATGCTCAGAATATTCTCCTTTTTTGTTAAAAAAAAAATCTATGCAGGCTGGGTGCAGTGGTTCATGACTGTAATCCCAGTACTTTGGGAGGCCGAAGCAGGCAGATCATGAGGTCAGGAGATAGAGGCCAACATGGTGAAACCCCGTCTCTACTAAAAATACAAAAATTAGTTGGGTGCGGTGGCGCGTGCCTGTAATCCCAGCTACTCGAGAGGCTGAGGCAGGATAATTGCTTGAACCCAGGAGGCAGAGATTGCAGTGAGCCCAGATTGTGCCACTGCACTCCAGCCTGGCAACAGAGCAAGACTCTGTCTCAAAAAAAAAAAAAAAAAAGAAAAGAAAAGAAAAAAATCAATGCATATGTAAAACAAGTCTTAAAGAACATTTGTTATCTGTGGAAGATAGAATTATGAAGGCGTTTTACAATATTATAGATATTTTTGCTCAAATTTTTATGACACCTCATGTGTATTTATTTATTGCATTATCAGAAAATAAAGACAAAACCCTTAAAAAACAAAAAAAACCACAACCAAAAACAAACAAACAAAAAGTAAAATCACACCATTCTAAGGGTAGCCCTCAACATAATGAAGACTGAATTTCCTAACAGTTAAAGGAACTTACGTTGAATATGAATTAGAAAAAAAGTGAAAATTTTCTCCTGCACCCCAGTCTGCAGATTCATACACCCAAAGTTAATTTGTTGATATTTTAATCTACGTCTAATTACGAACTGTGTTTATTATGAGACTATCAAAAAAACTGCTTTCCATCAACATGAAGGTGTTTTCTTTGAAGAGGATTACAAATACAAAGGGATTGACACGTTCATATTTATTTAGCAAATAATGATCTAATCCCTGGGTCAGCTGAAGCTAAGGAAGGAGAAGACTGTGTTCATAGGTGATGGAAGGTTGTTAGGCAGGACTCACAGTTGGATTCTAGGTTTCAGGGTGGGGACTACTGTACTGCCTTTCAGTCAGGCGGATGCCAAAGAACTGCTGCCTGGACGGGAATGGGAATATGGTCTGGCTGGGAGGATAGAAAGGTGCAGATGAAAGAAAATGTGATATGGGTTGCAGACTCAGGGCCTTGAGCACTGTTCTTTCTCATCTTTGTGGTGGGGGATGATGGGGTGGAAATGCACTCTCCCAGTCGGATCACATCCCACTACTCACCAGTCTTGTATCCCGTCGCGGCTTCACATATATTATTTACCTGGCCCGGGTGGCATTTTACTTTGCATCCTTGATTGGGAGTCTCAGGGGCTACGAACAAACGTTTTACCCCCGGGTAGCCGGCGGGTGCGGAGCGAGTATTCGTGGGGCGGGATAAGTGCGGAAGTCGCTGCGCCCTCGTCCCTTCATCTCCGGGGGACGGCCACTCTCAGGGTTCCCGAGGAGCCGGCTCCGTGCACCTAGGCCCTAGGTCGGCTCCCAAGCCCCGGCCCGCCGCTACACCAGCGGTTTCTTACCCGCAAGTACAAATGTGACACAGACACCAGCTCCTCGTGCTCTTGGCTCCCAGGGTTTCTTTCACCGCGCCTCAGCACCTGCAGCTTCTCCACTCTTACAGCGCCCGCCGTCGTCAAGGCAACAGAGGGATGCCCGGTGACAGACTCGGCGCCGGAAGCCGGCGCCGTAAGAGAAGCGTCCGCGCGGGCGTTCTGGACCCGCAGAGTTCTCGGCGTTTCCGAAGCTCTTGGTGTGGCCGGGACCCGGGAGAAGGAGCAGGGCTGGTGGGGCTGCTGCAGCCGGTGAGTGTGGGCTGGCGCTGGGGGCTGGAACCTCCTAGGCCAGTCTCTGGGCGGTGCCGCAGGACCCTGCTCGCTGCGGCTCTGAGGCGGAAACAGGGGCTGGGGCCGAGCGCGGGCTGGGAGCTTTGGTCCCTGGAGTGTCGCTTCCAGTCTGGGGCCGAGGCGGTCGCCTGTGTAGACCCGGGATCCTCAAATAGAACGAATCCGGGACCCTGCAGAAATGAAGGGCATGTAGTGTAGAGGTTTTTCCTTTTTATTTAGAAAGGAATGAAAGACCGGCAGTGCACCTGCTTGGATAATAAGCACGTGACCCAAAACTTTGTTCGGGCTCCATGGGCAGGAATAAAGCTAGGTATTTGACCTCGCGCGAGGACGAGCGAGAAATGTCAAAATGAGGGACTTGGGGGAAGACTGAAGAGAGAAACGGAGCATCTTCTTCAGCATTTTCTCTCCCTCCTGGATGCAACCCTTCCTGTACGTGGTCATTGGCCTGGAGAAGTTTACTCGAGTACTCCTCCACCGGCAGGGTTACTGGTGTCACTGTGCACCCAGTCCCCTCGAGCTGAGTGATTCATCGCAGCCTTCGGATCCGGAAGGATGAGCAAACTCCTTAAGTATAATCGTGGTAGGATACTGACTTTAGTGCTCGAACTGGACTTAGGCCTTGGTGGTCTATCTCATCAACAAACATTCACTGGGTTCTTGGCTTAAGGGGTTTGAGAAGCCTTGCCACCTCCCAGCGTTTATTATTATTTTTTTCTTTTGCCCCGACCTTTAGCCTCTGGGCCATTTGTAATACATATTTAATATTTAGACACAGGAAATAATCATGGTGCTCAACAGTTTGGATAAGATGATTCAACTCCAGAAAAACACTGCCAACATCAGGAATATTTGTGTTTTGGCTCATGTTGACCGTGGTAAGAATACTTTTTAAATGGCTTATTTTGATAAATAAGGGAGGTGTGTCTCTGTATGTCTCAGTGGAGTGAAGCTGTGGGCAGCTGAGAGTGATGTTTGCTAAGAAGCAAGTCTTTCCTTTAAAAGTTTTGTGTGACGTTAGGGAAGCCTGCTTTGCTATAAGGCATTTGAAATGAACACGGTTACCTAGTGAGTAGCATTCTTCGGTATATTATGTCATGTTGTTTTTTAAACCAGAACTTGATTTTTTTGTTTTCGAAATGGCTTTACGTATAAAATGTCTGTAGTCTTAACATAATGTCTTTAGAGTCTGTGGTATGCAATCCTGTTTAATTCATCAGATATTTATCAAACATCTGTTAAGTTCAAGATATTTTGCCAAGTATGTCAGAACGTGGAGATTTATGAGTAGGGCACCAGCCCAGCTGTAGAGGAGGTTTTATTTGTGGGGGGAGGACGGAATTTCCCCCTTGTTGCCCAGGCTGGAGCTGCAGAGGAGGATTTAAGGGGGAGCAGAGGAAAATGAGACAAACATGAGAAAAAAGTAGACTCTAATGTCGGCAGAACTAGAGGATTGAGAAATGAGGGTTTAAGAAAAGGCCTCACAACATAATTAATATTAGAGATGACACTTGAAGGCGGCTCAAGATGACAAATGGAGATAAACATTACAAGTGGGAATGTGTCATCAAGGGGAGAAGGAAATGTAAGTGGTCAAAGCCCAGCATCTGGGAAAGGCAGAGATAGCCAACGCGTGGTGTGTGTGCTTCTGACCGACACTGCTGTAACCCCATAGTGCTGCCTCGTGCTAAGCCTCCTCTTCAAACCCCTTCGTAGTTTAGGTAGCCATAGCAAAGTGATTGGGATGGGCATGTGAAATAAAGTCTATTTACCATCCTAAAGGTGAAGGACTAGTCGGCGAGGTGAAGAAGCAGGCTGAGTCATATTTCATAGGAACTAGGCTAAGAGTTAAGTGCTCCAGCTCTGAAGTTAGACTACCTGAGTTCAGATCTCCATTTTCAAGTTACGTACTTTGCCTTCCTGAGCTTCAGTATACAGCATCTGTAAAACAGGATGAAAACTATACCCACTTTATAGGCTATAGGATTAAATGTGATAATAATGAGAGGGAACATAAATGCTTCACCATGAAAACGATTATTAACGTCTACTATTAGGCAGTAGGGGAACTTTGAGGGGAAACATGGAGCAGGAATGATGTAATCAAATAAAACATGAGAAAGATTAGACTGGTGGACATGCTTAGGATGGATCCAAAGTCAGAGGATAGGTGGCTATTGTCATTGATAGAAGAGCTGAAGTGATGTGAGTATGGAAACTGAAAGACAGACAGATAGTGGATCACTTTACAAGTGAAGCCAGCTGTGAATGAGTTTTAGTACAAATCCAGTGAGTAACCCCTGCCTTCATGAGCTTTTATTATTTTACTGCTCACATTTTGAGAATGTGAAGGCTGATAAAAGGGTTTTTTTCTTTATGAATTTAATCAAGTGGAAAGTCAGTGGGGTGTAACAAATTACTTTAAATGTATTGTTTAAAATTATGTTAAACTGGTACTATCCTAGAAAACCTGTGATTCATTCAACAAGTATTTTCTGAAGGTCTTCTATATGACAAGCGTTGTTCTGGTCCTAGGGATACCGCTGTGAGTAAAGCAAAGTTCCTGCTTGCTTGATAATTATTTCCTAGGGAAGTATATACTTGATGTACTTAGAATAAATTCGGCTTTATTGGGTCGCAGGAAAGTGATGCTCTAGGATTATATGCTAATACATATTTACATGGCAGACAGATAACACAGTGTTAAATATCTTCAGTTCTCCTACTCATTGGTCTCTGGTTTGAACTATACAGAGATTGCATAGCTTTGCTGAAGTTCCTAAAGTGCAATAAAGACTTATCTTGAAGGAAAAAACCCTCATTTGCTTACTCCAACCCAGTTTGTAGTAATTATGCATACCCATAACATTCTTTAAACAGAATCACCTGTTTATACCACACAAAATTGCATAGAGTTTAGTTGTATGTAGTCTGTTTAATAAAGGTAACTATAAATATATACAAAGATTCTTTTGCTATAAAGTAGATTCCTATGTTTAGATTTGGATACTAGGTTTCATTGGTTGTTATAGTTTATGGCCTCCACGGGCTATATTACAAACAGTAAGAGATATGGGTAAAGTTCCTGAATTTCTTTGATAAATAAGTGTTTTCTTGAGACAGTTTAACTAGCAAATTCCAGCTGAGGCCATGCATGGGGAAGTATGGCAGAAGAGTATGTTCAATTGTTTATTGATGATGTTTTACCCAGTATGCGTTTCAGAGAAAAAAAATTACTGCATTTTGTCATTCTGTGCTGTCAGGGGCTTAATTTGATAAACATGGTCATGGTTCTGGATTATGGGATAATTGATGTAGTAATTGTGATAAACTTGATCAAATTCTTAGAGGACAAATTATAGTAACTGTGTAAAACTCATCAGGTATTCTATATTTTGATTGGTTTGGTGGTTTGCCCTATCACGGAAAAGTGTGTTTTTCTCTGTATAAAGTCTGCCTCAATTTAAGAAAAATTCTCTACTTTAAGAAAAGTTGCTTGACAACTTTCAGATGAGGTTGATTAGATCCACAGGGTTGGAGATAAGATTCCAGCATTAGAGAGTGCTAGCATCTGTGTCCTTCCAGCTGATAGTCTGTTCAAGAGTCTAATCAAACTCTTTTGTCTTTTTCACCTAGCATAGGTAAATAGAAAATCTTTACTAAACCAATTGTTATGACCAGATTTTAAATCTATAGGTATGATCCATCCCATGACCCCTTTTTAAAAAGACATAGATTTGAATCGATGTTGCTGTTTTAACAGGAAAAACTACTCTGGCTGACTGTCTTATATCTAGCAATGGAATCATCTCCAGCCACCTAGCAGGCAAGGTATGTTATTATTTTATAAATACTTGTTGCATTTCAGTATTAGCTGTCAACAATGTGATGAACCATTTTCTGTGTTCTTTAGCGATCCAAAAGGGTATAAAATATAGTTCTTGCATATAAAAGCTGCCAATCCATTTTGCAAGATAAAATTGCTGGCGAGAAAAACAGTTACTTCTATATTGTTTGTATTGCTTTATATTAATATTTTGTAAGTGCAAAAGTGAGTTTTTGCAACAAGCAAATGATACCCAATTGTGGAAGATTTCACAGCAAAAGATTCTTTGTAGGTGAACGAATTGGGTGGTTTGAGGAGAAGACAGAAAAGCTATCAGGTGGTGGGAAATAACATGGATAAAGGCTAATTTGTGTGTTGTGCTTTGAGTGGAGCGTTTGCCTAGAGACTAATGAGAGAGAAAACACACTGGCAGGGAGAATGTATAAGATGATAGAAGACCTTAAAAGTTAACCTAAGTATCAAAGGAAAGCTGCTTATGCCTGAAGATTGTGATGAAAATAGTGGGTTTTTTGGTTTTTGTTTTTGAGACAGGATCTCACTCTGTTGCCCAGGCTAGAGTTCAGTGGTGTGATCATGCACGGCTCACTGCAACCTCGCCCTCTTGGGCTCAGGTGATCCTCCCACCTCAGCCTCTTGGGTACTAGGGACTACAGGTGCACGCCACCACACCTGGCTAATTTTTTTTGTAGAGACAGGGTTTTGCCTTGTTCCCCCAGGCTTATCTTGAACTCCTGGGCTCAAGCAATCCTCCTGCCTTGACTTCCTAAAGTGCTGGAATTACAGGTGTCAGCCACCATACATAGCCTGAAAATAGTGTTTGAGGAGATAAAGAGATCTTTATTTGTAGCTATGAGTTGAAAGGGCTTGGAATAATTTACTTGGCAGTAGAAAAATAAAGATATATTCATTTCTATAATGAATTTAGGATATGAACAACAGGGTTTATCAGGTGACAGAGAATAGAGAGAAGAGGAGATGGAGAAGCAAAATTGAATCCACAGAGTAGATCCAGTAGACTTGAAGGTCGATTTGGGAATTGATGTGTGGGTTGGGAGGGAAGCTGGCCCAAGATACTATCTAGAGGAGGCTGAAAAAAACTAGGTTGAGTGAAATAATGAAATGCTTATATTTTCCCCACTTGAGAATTTAGAGAAAGTATAATAACTCTAAAGTAGATGAAAGGAAATAATAAAGCATGAATTACTGAAATAGTAAACAGACATTTTATAGAAAGGATCAGTGAAGCCACAGTTTGTTTTTGGATAAGATTAACATAACTAATGAAGAGTGAACCCTAATGTAAACTATGGACTTTAATTAATCATAATGCATCAATATTGGTTCATCAGTTGTAACAAATGTATCACATTGTATACTAATACAATATAGATATAATGGGGAAACTATGTGTTGGTGGGAAGAGAGAGTATGTGGGAAACTTCAGTCGATTCTTCCGTGAACTTAAAGTTGCTCTAAAAAAATGAAGTTTATTAATGTAAACAATTACTAGCAATATAGACAATTTTTGATTGTCTTGACTAGAAAACTTTTTTGTTTTGCTTTTCATTGACATTGTTGAGGAACATTTGACACTTTTGACCTGCTAATGTTCCCAACGTGGCTCACTGTACTTTGGACATATACAAAGCATAGTATATATAAATAAATACTTTTGAATGAATGACTTTAAAGAAGGGTAACACAACTGACAAAACACCAGCAAGATGATCAAGAAGAAAAGAGAGAAGGCAGAAATAAGTGATACCCAGAAAGAAAAATGCTACAGAAGTGAATACGGTAATAATAGGATATAATGAACAACTTTATGCCAGTAAACTTAAAAGTACTAAAATGGAAAAATGTCTGGAAAACATAACTTGCTAAAATGGAGTCAAGAAGAAATAGGAAACTTGAATTATTCTATAGTCATTTAAGAAATTGAATTGGCTGTTAAAAATCTTTCCATAAAGAAAAGACCCAGATGGTTTAACTCTCTAGTTCTGCCAAACATTCAAAGAACAAATAATTTCAGTCCTACTTAAACCGTTGCAAAATATAGCAGAGAAAAACCCAACAATCGGGGAGTATTCTCCAAATCATATGAAGATAGCATAACTTTGATACCAAAAGTCTGTTAAGGATAATACAAGACAGGAGAATTGCATACCAACCTTGTGATTATGGATGCAAAAATTATCCTCATTAACAAACAGAATTCAGCATAGTATAAAAAGATGATTATTCATAGCCAAATTGAGTTTATCCCAAGGAATTCAAGATTGGTTTAACATGTAATTTCACTATATTAACGGATTAAAGGAAGAAAATCATGATCATGTCCACAGATATAGAAGACGTAGTAAAATTCAATATCTATTGTGATAAAACCTCTTTGCAATGTAGTTACAGAAGAGAACCTCTGTAATCTGATGTGGGATATTTGTAAAAAACCTACAATGAAGATTGAGCTTAATGATGAAGTGTTAAAACTTTTCTATTCATAGCCAGGAATAAGGCAAGTATGGCCGTCACACCCTTCTGCTCATTGTGTTATAACTTCTACTTTACATTGTACTAGAGGTTCTAGTTGCAGTGATAAAGCTGGAAAGAAAAATTAAAAGTGTGAATTTTGGACAGGAAGAAGAAATGTAGATAAATTGCTAGGATATTAGTAACAATTTGGCAGGTTTCAGGATATGAAAACCATTGAAAAGAATACATGAGCAATAAATAGATAATATACAGAAATTTAAATACATTAAACCATTTAAATAGCATAAAAAATGTACCTGTGCTGGGCATGGTGGCTCAGGCCTATAATCCCAGCTACTTAGGAAGCTGAGGCAGGACAATTGCATGAACCCAGGAGTTTGAGGCTGCAGTGAGCTGTGACAGCGACTGCACTCCAGCCTGGTGGATAGCACAAGACCCCATCTCTTCAAAAACAACAAAAACAACAACAATAACAACAAAACCTATAAGATATTGGAGAAAACTAAGACGTATTATGAATGTATTGATGTATTGTAACCTGTGGCCTGGAATCGGCTGAGGCGTGAAATTGACTGATGGCTCAGAATAGTAGGCCTAGAATAGTAGGCTGGCATTTCAGATCTGTGGGAAAAAGATGAACCTTTCAAATGGTTCTTGGGCAATTGGTTATCCATGTGGAAAAAAAAATTGGACCTCTACTTAACACCACACACAAACCAATTGCACAGTTAAGATACTTATATTTAAAAGCAAAACTGTAAAGCTTTTAGAAAATAATATGGGCTAATATTTTTATGACCTTAAAGGAAGATTTCTTAAGACAAAAATGTGCAAACAATTTTATAAAAGGTTAATAAACTACTTAAAATTAAGAACATATTTATCAAAGATGCCAGAAAGAAATGGAAAAAACAAGCCTGGTAACTGTGAAAAATATTAATAACACACATATAATTGACAAAGGACTAATATTCAGAGATTATAAATAACTCCTATCCAAAACAAAATAAATCTTTATTACAACCAGTAGAAAGGTGGACAAAAGCCTTATATAGGCAGTTCACAGAAAAGGAATGTTAAATGGCCAATACAAGAAACTTATAAAGGGATACTTAATCCCATTAATAATAGGAGAAATGTAAATTAAAACCATGAGATGCTATTTATCACCCATCTTAAAAAATAAAGTCCAGCAATATCAGCTGTTGAAGTTATGAATCAAAAAAAGCACTATTCCACCGTGGATCAGTCCAACTATTTGGAAAATAATTTGGAAATATCAAGTTAGGTTGAGGATGTGCAGATTTAATAACTCAGAAATTCTACTGGTAGGGAGTGTACAAGAGACCAACAACTGTTCATATCAGCGCAGTAATAGTTACAAAAAACTGGAATCGGTGTCCATGTCCATCAGTAATGCAATGGACGAATGGGTCTGGTAGATTTGTGAGGTGAAGTCCTACGGTAATAAAAATGAATGAATTACATCAATATGGCTGAATCTCAGGAAAACAATATTGAACAAAGAAAACATGACTATAATATATTAAGTATGATTCTTATAGAAGGCTTAAAACTTGCCACTCTACATGATATATTGCTTAGTGACACAATCATTTTTAAAAATTATAAAGAAAATAAGGAAATGAACAAGATAAAATTCAAGATAGTGGTTACCTATAAGCCAGGAGCACAGGGTACTTCAAAAGTAACAAACTTTTTTTTCCTTTTGAAATGGGATGGTGCATACACAGGGGTTCATTGTGTTGTTATTTATGTATTACACATGTTTCATACCAACTCAGGGCTTAAAAGCGTACATTATAGAAGACTGACAAGGGACTGAGACTTTTTGAAGGAAGGACTGATGGAGAGGTTGGAGAGGTGAAGGGAAACCAGCAGTGGGATCTGAGGAGAGATGGAGGTAAATTAAGAGGTTTCAGACTCTTGGAAGAATTTCACATATGCATGTAACACACATGCATACAAAGGGTAACTGTCATGCTGCACTGGAATCAAGAAAAATGAGGATTGAGAATGATTATTGCATTTGGCCAGAGGTCATTGATAGCTTTTAGGACTTTGATTTTGCCAGAGCTGTGGAAATGGAAGCCTTTCTGAAAATTTCAGAATTAATGTGGATGAATAAATGTGGCAGTTCATATCAACAGATAATTCTTGGTGCTTTTGAACGAAAGAAAGGAGAAAATAGGTTAAGAATTTTTCAAAAGTTTGACAGTGGAGAGAATGGAGGAAGGGTAAGGGAAAATCATTCTGGAGAAAGGAGGAGGAGGTTAGTCTGGTGCTTAGGGCTAAGGAGTTGGAAAGGGATGGGATCTTTATTTAAATGCAACCACTGTCAGTACTGATGCACTGCAAGGCCTAGAAAATGAGATGTAGACACTCATTGGTGGGTATCACTGGGAAAATTATCAATTAAATGGTCATATTACAAATATTTTCTACTGTATTCTTTTTTAAAAGAAGATATATTCAAAATCTGTTAATTTGGGAAAGGGGTAAAGACACTTCTCTTGCCTCTAGAGACCTCTGTTTCAGTCTCTGCTCAGAATTTGTCAAACAGCTTATAAATAGGAAAAGAATGGCTGTGTTATTGATGTTTAGAAAGAATTCCCCCAAATGCTACTGTCTGTAAGTTGTTCTTGACCTGCCCCATCATTCATGGCTAATAGTTGGATGAGCAACACTCTGGGGAGGGTATGCAGTAGTTGAATACATTTATGGGTTCCTAGTGGTAATGTTTTTCATTTGTCATGTTCCCTTCCCGCCAACTAACTTCACTTCTCCATCCCCTCATCATCTTTAAAAAAAGAGGGCCAGGCGAGGTGGCTAATGCCTGTAATGCCAGTACTTTGGGAGACTGAGGTGGGTGGATCACCTGAGGTCAGGAGTTCAAGACCAGCCTGACCAACACGGTGAAACCCCGTCTCTACTAAAAATACAAAAATTAGCCAGGTGTAGTGGCACATGCCTGTAATCTCTGCTACTTGGGAGGCTGAGGCAGGAGAATCACTTGAACCTGGGAAGCAGAGTTTGCAGTGAGCCAAGATTGTGCTACTGCACTCCAGTCTGGGCAACAGAATAAGACTCTGTCTCAAAAAAAATAAAATAAAAAATAAAAAAAAAAGAGGCGCTGTATAGTTTAAAATTTAAGTATTGCCTGGGCATGGTGGTTCACATCTGTTATCTCAGCTCTTTGGGAGGCCAAGGTGGGAGGATCACTTGAGGCTAGGAGTTCGAGACTAGTGTGGGCCACATAGCGAGACCCCGTCACTACAAAAATAAATAAAAATAAAAAATTTAAGTATTTAAAACAAAAATCTAAATTAGCAAATTTTAATGTTACATTTTAATTCTTTGGGAAGTGAAGATGCATATGTTGCATTTTTCCAGTTAAGGTACATGGACAGCAGAGAAGATGAACAGATCCGAGGGATCACTATGAAATCCAGTGCCATTTCCCTACATTATGCAACAGGTAAATCAGTCTGTGTTTTAAAGAAACACAGCTTTGCATCTTTCATGTCCTCCTCTGTCTTTCTGAATTAATTGCATGCCTCAGTTTCTTTGCTTATATTCCACATATTTTATTCTGGCTTCTCCACATGATCTGTTGTCAGAGTCAGGCTGTCCAGGCTTGGATGCAGATGGAAACCTCTGACTGGTTTGAGGGCAGAAGAACTGGCAATTCACACCTGCCCCCTCCACCAGGTGATTATATGGATTCCTTCACAAGGAAAGTCAGGAGCCCTAGGACTTTAGCTGGTTCAGCCTTACTATTCTGCCTCATGGCCTGGCCTGCATGTTAGATTTGGAGTAGATTAAAGGTAGACTGCCGTGATCAGTACCAGCTTGCTATCCTCAAATGAGGATGCTACTTTGATAGTAACACTTCTAGGAATTTATCTGACAGAAATAGTCATGTAAGTATATGAGATACATGTCACTGATATTCACTAAAAAGTTTGTATTCGTGAAAAAAATACCAACAACCTGAATGTCAATAGGAGAATGGTTCAATAAACTGATACATCCAAGCGGTGAAATACTGTGCAGCTGTTAAAACAAATGTTTAATATATATGTTATTGTATAGGGGAAAATGGTATGTTCAGAGACAGAAAACAAATTGCAGAGTATTTTTGTAAGATATGAATGTGTTTGGATAATAAAAATATATTATATATGCAGATAAAGGTGTCTGGAAGGATACATACCAAACCCTTAACAGTAGCTCTCTGCAGGGGCTATGATTATGGAAAACTTGCACTTTTCAAAATATTTATTTTTGTGGTATTTGAAAATTTTACACAAAATGTATATTTTTGTAATTAGAAGAAAATAATAAAGATAAATTTTATTTCCCTAATGGACTTACCTGTGGTTCATCCTTCACAAGTGTCATATCTTTGGCACTGCCACCAAAAGATGTACTCTGTGGGGCATGGCTGTTGTACCAAACCAGTTTTGAAGCTCTTAGGCACATGAATTCTCAATGCTTAATGTTTAAAGTAACACTTCATTTTTTAAAAAAAACAATTCTCACATTTTAAAGGGTATGTTCTCATCCTGTGATCCAGAGAATGGGGTTGAGGGTCTATTCATCTCTTATCTCATTTTATAGACTTCAAGAGATTTGAAGGCTGCCTTCTTCCTTACTCAGATTATTAGTGTGCTTTTATTTGAAGATTCCTCTGGTGTCAGTTTTAGTTTTTCTGCTCTATACTTTGTCTGTAGTCCCCCTCTCCTGACCCCTTTAACCACTTTATTAAGGTTTAATTTATATACCATAAAATTCACCTGTTCCAATTCACATTTGTCTTTCTGGTGTAGTATTGTAGGAGAATTTGCTATAGGACCCTGGGAATTGAGTGGTCTGAACTCTGTTTGGTTGAGCTCTGTGACCTTGGCTGCTCACAGATTATTTTAGGTACCCTTTTTTTTTTTTTTTTGAGACAGAGTCTCGCTCTGTTGCCCAGGCTGGAGTGCAGTGGTGCAGTCTTGGCTCACTGCAACCTCTGCCTCCCAGATTCACACCATTCTCCTGCCTCAGCCTCCCAAACAGCTGGGACTACAGGCACCCGCCACCACGCCTGGCTAATTTTTTTTTTTTTTTTTGTATTTTTAGTAGTGTTGGGGTTTCACCATGTTAGCCAGGATGGTCTCGATCTCCTGACCTCATGATCCACCCGCCTCGGCCTCCCAAAGTGCTGGGATTACAGGCGTGAGCCACCGCGCCCGGCTCACTTTTTTTTTTTTTTTTTTTTGCTCTGTCACCTAGGCTGGAATGCAGTGGCGCAGTCTGCACGCTAAAGCCTCTGCCTCCTGGGTTCCAGTGATTCTCCTGCCTCAGCCTCCTGGGTAGCTGGGATTACAGGTGCATGCCACCACGCCTAGCTAATTTTTGTATTTTTAGTAGAGATGGGGTTTCACCATGTTGTCCACGCTGGTCTCGAACTCCTGACCTCAGGTGATCTGCCCGCCTTGGCCTCCCAAAGTGCTGGGATTACAGTCGGGAGCCACTGCACCTGGCCAGGTATGCTTTCTTGATTGCACAGACCAGAGACAAGCTAGCTTGGGTTGGGGTGAGATAGATTATTGAAAGCATATGTGTGAAATGATATTGGAAATAATATTCATGAAAACGGAAAAACGGGAGTCTTATTGGAGTGATGTCTCATAAAAATTGGAGCCAGATTTTCATTCTGGATCCAAGATAGCTCTAGAGACCACATCAGTAAAAGTTTATGGATCCTTCCTCTGGAACTCCACTGTTGTCCTTGGATTTGGGTGTCTGTTTGTATCTCCACTATTATCCTGTATGTCTTTTCTCTGTCTCATAGCTTTTGCCTACTGTCATGTCTTCATCTTTGTACATTCACCTTGCCCTGACTTCTTACCCTGTTATCCTGTCTGTTTTCACCTTATTTCTGTTGCCTACTGCTTCAATCTCTTGTGTTTCTGAGCACACAGGCTCAAGAGCAGGATGCGGCTCTGCTTATCTTTTCATGCCAGCCCATCACAGAGGTTGCACCTATGGATTGGCTGTGCTTGGGTTGGTTAGTCACCTCCTAATCCAATCAGTGGTGATTGGAGTGGAATCACAAAGTGTCAAACATGTTTCTTGTGAGCATGGGATTACTGCCTAGAAGGGAATTTGGGCTGAGCAGTCAGCACACCTGACAGTGCAGAGCCTTATGGGGATAGAAGTTAGGAATGTTGACTGGGACATATCCTCTCGGAGCACCTGAGAGATGAGATATGTTTTTATCTGTATCTTAGTACTGATTCTCCAGAATGGGGTATTTCCTGTTCTGAAGGTGGGACGTCTGAAGGGGAACCTAGATGGGAGAAAAAGAGGGAAACCTGATGATTGAAGAAACTCCACAGGTGACTTTTATTTATACCATGCCTTCCCCTCCTTCTCACCCACTTTGAATCCCCTCTTATTTGAGAATCTGTGTACTAAATGCAAGTTAAACTCTTTCTCTGGTTCTCTTAATTTAACGAGCTTTCAAAAGTATTTTCAAATATTTATTTGGGTTGAAATATAGGGTCTTATTCTAGTTTAAGGTAAACAGATAAATCCTGCACATTATAGAAGTGATGTTGAAAACCATCAAGGTCATAAACTATCTCAGCATTTTCCAGGAACCTAATTATTCTTTGAGAAAATGGAACCTCTATTATCTTGACGTTTGTGACCAAAATTTGCTACAAATGTTGGGATCATATTATTAAATCTTGTTATTTGCCTGTTTCTTACCTCTCTTTGTGTCCCACCCACAAGAATACCACACATTTATCTTGTTAGGAAGTATTCCTAACAATATACGTTCTGTAAAATATCCTAAGGGGATGTAATGTCTTTGAATCCTTTAGCCTAGAATCGAGATATAGAAGACAGAAATAGATTCACATGGGTTAATAATTTGAAATTCATCAAAAGGAATACTGCTGTCATTTCTACTGTATAGCCATTTTTTATACCTGAGCAAATACTGCTGTTGCTGAACTTTTGAAGTTTTTATCTAATTCATCTTTTAAAATATTTTAAATAAATTTACAAGTTTATATACATACATACACACGTGTATATATATATAGCATATATAGTATATATTGTGTATATGTATATCTATTTCAATTTATATATATACACACATGTATTTCAATTTTTTTGTAGAGATGGGATCTTGCTATGTTGCCCAGACTGGTCTCAACCTCCTGGATGCAAGCCTTGTACCCATTTCCTAAAGTTTTGGGATTACAAGTGTGAGCCACCATACCTGGCCCAAGTTCATATTTACTATAGAAAATTTAGTATGTGTTATAGAATATACAGTAAAACACAAAAATGGAATAGAAATCACTGTCAGTTTACCGCCAGTTATTTTATATTTTCAATTTTTATATTTAATGCAAGTTGTATGTGTATGCACACACTGTGAGGTAAATATCTGACTTTATTTCCCCCCCAAATAGCTTACTTATTCTAACACCTGTCAGATGTGATTATTAAGTACAATATTATTGCTGACATGGTGTTGACACCTCTGCATAAGTGAGGCAGTTTGGGTGGGGCTGTTAAGGACTAGAGAGTGAATTATGCCCACTCATGGAATACCTCCCCCAATTCCTGGATAAAGGCCAGTATCATTCAGCTCCACTTGATTGATTGATACCCTGTGGGAATTTTTTTTTTCTCAAGAAAAGTTGGCATCAAGATTTTTGGTAAAATCTTCCAAATTTCAAAATGACGGCAACTTATTTAAAAATTGTAAAACACCATGTAGAACACACTGCAGTGGGCTTTAGCTTATGAGCTTTTAGTTAGTAACCTTAGGCATATAGTCTAGCTAATAGACTAGTGGTACACTTGGGATTCACCCAAGAGTCAGCCATATGCAGTGAGGATGTCCTCCAAACAGGGAGACCAAGGATATAGCAGTCTTCTGCAAAGAGGTCCATATGCAAGTTGATCACTTTGTAAATACCTCTGTTAGGGTTAGCGGTTGTGGGCAGAAGGAGGATTTACGCATGTGTTGATTTCAGCTCTGTGGCTCTCTGGTTTTATACTCCAAAGACTAGGCCATGGAGACACTGACTCATGCCATCTAATTACAGACAAGGCCAGCATGTAGCAGAAAGTCATCTCTTATTCAGAGGCAGTAGCTTCCCTTTCCTTCTGGCTGTGTGAATGTTTACCCATGGTCCTAACTTGCCTTATTCTTTCCAGAATGAGGCTGGGAGGGAAGAGTTCTATTACCCCTCATTTGACTGAAGGGTAGATTTTGTTCTCGTCAGACAGTGAATGCTTTACTTTGTGAAGTATTCAGTTGATGCCAGGCGTAAGAAACTAGGTACACGATAGTTCACTTCTGAGCTAGGTGTCCCGTATGCCTGATTTTGTTTTATCTTCACAGCAACTCTGTGATGGGTATTACTCTGATTTTACACATGTGCAAAAATGGAGTTCAGAGAGGTGAAGACACTTTCCCAAGGACAGAGTAATTTCTAGCATGTGGTAGTAGTCCTAGAACCCACATTTCCAGCGTACTCACTTGGACCATTAGTCTCTTGGAAGTCAGGCCACAACTAAAGGAAATTCCTCCTGAGGCTTGAGTATCTCCTTTCCACTAGGGATTGCTATGGACGTCTTGTGGCCAACACTACCTACATCCCTATGGTCTTCAGTCACTGCCCACGATGCAAGCCACATGATCTGGCCTCTTTTATAGTCTCTTCCCCATGTTTCTCTGTGATTCTGTCAGCCTCTTTCAATCTCCCATTATTCCCCTCCTTACCAAAACTTACTGTGAAAACATTCCAAGGGAAACAAACATCGCTACATCCTCAATGTCTTTTTATTGACGTTTCCCCCTTCTGCCTGGCTGTCTTCTGATGACATTGCCTGCCTTGTACCTTTTCCAAGTGAATGCTACTCCTTCGTTCATGTTCCATGTATCTCTGGGTTAGGATATGGGATTGCCATTCTTTTTGTTCCCAGATCTGATTACAAAAGTTAATTCTTCTACCCTTGTTTTCAAACTTCTCCTTTCAAGACTCAGACCATCCAATTATTCACCTTTCCAGTCATTGTCAGCTCCTGGTGATGTTTCCTGTTCATTAGTGACTTTGGCACCCAGCCTCATAATTGTTCTTTTCACCTGAATCTTCTAAGGTGGCTTTTACCATCCCTGAGAATGGCTTCTTCAACAGCTTATCCTCTCAACAACATTGGTTCTCCACTTCACCTACCCGTTGTCATGACTACTTTCTGGATTTTAGCATCACCTTGAGCTATTCATCTTTGACCTTTCAAACTTAAATACTTCCTTCTCTACAATCTTTGATTCTCCCAGCTCTTTCTTTCACCTGACTAATGAGGTACCCATTCTTTGACTTCATAATGTTCTCTAGTTTTTTGACTCCCATCAGCCTCTTTCTTCATTCACTTCCTGCCTCATACAGCCCAGATTTGTCATTTCACTGAAAGTCTTCCCAGCATCTTCAGTCTCTTTGGTTCTTGACTTTCTGTCATATTTTTCCCAATAAAACTTTAACCCTTGATAAAGCTAATTCTCTACACGTCTTCATCCTTGTATTTGGGCTAGGTTCTCAAGTGGTCCTCCAGACTGCTGGCAGATTTCCCATCTCTCTCTCTATTAGGTCTTGCTTACTCTTCCCAGCAGCTATTTTAAACCTTCTGGTCTCCTTCAGCCTACCTGTCATCCCCTCCTCCACAATCTCAGCAGACATTCTTAATTTCTATTTCACAGAAAAGAGAAGAATTCTCACCTGCTTGCCACTGTACCTCAAAACGTAATGGTATGGGCATTTTTGTTTGCCTCCTGTCACTGGCAAAAACCTGTGCTCTGGACTTATCTTCTGTTTATCATCTTTTCTTCAGTATCTTCCACCTGTCCCTCTGTACTGGCTTGTAACCATCAGCTTTTAATCATGCTCAAGTCTGTCTTGTCTTTAAAAATACATAAATCCTTCTTTCAGCCCCACATTCCTCTGCGTGTTTCCTCTTCCCGCTTCTTAGTCAAAGTTATGCTACAATTACTCTCTCAATTACTCTGATGATATGACCCGCACCTTATACTAATGACGTGCATTAGCAGTGTGAAATTGATCCTTGATCTATGACTCTCCAGGGTGATGCTAGGCATAGAGATATTATAAGTAAGCATCAACCTTTTTTTTACTCCAGGGTTTCTTATTCTGGTTCTTATTCTTATACCCTTCCAAGCAAAACTGCCAATGATCAAAGGAATCAAGACAATGTGGATGTGTAATTATTAGATTTACTATCTACACAGCAGGCCTTCAAAGGTGGAGAAGTTCTCAGTGATGTCAGAGTTCAGGGTGTGGCCACAGTACTGGGTGGCAGATGTGGACTGGCATCATACTGAGAAAAACCAAAAGCGGGTGAGGCCAAATGTAATCAGAAGTGGTCTGTACGTGGTCTAGTTTCATGTTGGAGGAAGGTCTGGAGAGGTCTTCGGGTTGGGTTTGTACAGCAAAAGAAAACTTAATCAGTTTGCTATTCATAGTTGTTTCTAGATCATTTTTCCTCTCATTTTCCTAACCCCTGTCACTTTTTTTTTTTTTTTTTTTGAGACAAGAGTCTCATTCTATCACCCAGGCTGGAGTGCAGTGGTGATCATAGCTCACTGCAGCCCAGAACTCCTAGGCTCAAGCAGTCCTCCTGCCTCGGCCTCCCGAGTAGCTAAGACTACAGGCATGTGCCACCATGCCTGGCTAATTTTTTAAATTTCTTGTAGAGATGATGGTCTTGTTATGTTGTCCAGGCTGGTCTTGGCTCAAGTGATCCTCCTGTTTTGGCCTTCCAAAGCACTTGGATTATAAGTGTGAGCCACTGTGCCTGACCCCATCTCAGTTTTGACACATACCATCAGAGTCAACCACCCTTCACCTCTCCTTGTGGCAGCCTTCTCATAAAGATAGTTATCCTGTTACCTGTATCAGCTTTATAGTTGTGCTTTACAATTCTGTCAAATAAGCCATATTAGTTGATTTAGAACTTACAAAGTTATACATTGATTTAAAATGTAAAAACATAGTATTAAGATATAAAAGGTAACCAGGTTCAGTGGCTCACATCTGTAATCCCAGCACTTTGGGAGACCGAGGCAGAAGGATCACTTAAGGACAGGAGTTTGAGACCTGCCGGGGCAGCACAGTGAAACCCCATCTCTACAAAAAATAAAATAAAAATTACCCTTGTTTGCCTGCAGTCCCTGCTACTCTGGAGGCTGAGGCAGGAGGATCGCTTGAGCCCAGGAGTTTGAGGCTGCAGTGAGCTATGATTGTGCCACTGCATCCAGCCTGAATGTTACAGTGAAACCCCGTATCTTAAAAAAAATAAAAAAATAAAAAATGGTATTTCCTGTGGAGGGAGACTTTTGGTTATAGTTGGTGTACAACTTATGTATATAATAGTTATAAGTTCATACATAAGGAATTTAGGAACATGTCTTCATATAACTCAGGTTCTGCCTGTATTTCTGTTATTTTTGTTGTCAGGCAAAATACTCTACCAATACACTGACACATAAAGGACACTTTCAGGAGGTTCAGATCTTCATCCATAACTTCAGTGTTTCTTTTTTATTTTATGGAAAGTTTTCTCTTGTCAGGTTTCTATGTATGCTTTAGTGAACATTTCCAGTGTTTAGGAAGTTGAACACTAAACTCCTTACATGAAGTTTTACTGAATACAGAGATGTTTTGGCAGGTCCTAGTGACAAATGTGCACCTTCTGTGAGACAATTATCCATGGCACTTTAAAATCATGGGCAAGGGAGCAATTCTTTTCCCATAACTCCCTATTAGCAGCAGAAATTGTCTGGAAGATATCTCCCATAATTAACTTCAGGTCTTCCAATTTTTTTTTCAGTTCCCTGGAATATAAAAAGATTGAATTGTTGCTTGACTGATTAGATCTGTGCCTTGAAATGAAGCCGTTTAGTTTGGAATGCCTGGGAAGTAAAGCAGCAGCATTCTGTCCCTGAATGCTATTGCAGGGATTAGTTCAATATGTAGCTTCAGGACTTTGTTACAAATCAGAAAGATCATTTAGCATGCTTAAAAATTTTTGTCTCCTGAAAAGTGTTATGCATTTTCTACTTTTTAAATAATTTCCACTAGCAATAATAATAATATCTAGCATGATAAGCCCTGTAATTGTTTTTATGTATTTTTTAATTTGATCACACATACACAAAAGTGGTAAATGGCATTTTTTAAAGAGACATAATGTGGCTGAAGTCACAGCAGAAGAGCTGTGCTTGTGGACTTTTTTTCTCTAATGGATATGGGACTTCTTTCCCCAACCTTTGAAATTTAGGTTAAAGTTGTTTGGAAAGCATTAAGATGAAAAAGGCATTGAAAGAGGAATTGGGAGGCCTGGCTCAGAGCCAAGCCTTTGTCAGCTGTGTAACTGACCATGGCATTTCCGCTTTCTCACCATTGAATACATTTGAGAAACTCCAGGTTAAACAGAGTTGGACAGACTTCTCACAGGGCTTCTCTGAACCTTTAGTATGTATGTGTGATGTGAGCTCCAAGGCTGGCTGTATTTGTCAGCTGTATTATTTGATCAGACACTTAGTTTTGAGGATGTAGATTTTCAGGTGGAAACACTTGGTATATCATTAGCTTTCAGTTCCTCTCTAGATCTGAACCTGCCCTTCCTGAATGAATTTCAAAGAATCTGGAAATGGATGTGTACTTAGGGGAGCATAGATAGGTAGATAGGTATTCGTTTTTCTGAGTATTCCCTAAAAGGTCTAACTCCAATAAAAGGTAAGAGCACTGTTGTATAGGAGGCCTGAAATTTCTGTACAAGTGCATTTTTAGACTCTGTAAAGAACTTGACTGGAGACCCAGTCTCTGAAACTTCAGTTTCAGGTCACGGTCGTATCACAAAGGATGGAAAAGTGCTTGAAGTTCTCCCACTCTAAAGTCTGGAGTTTAGCCAAATGAACAGGCAAGCGTTGTTTCCCCAGTTGCAAAGTATGAAGGAATCTAAGACCCAAGAAGTGACTAAGATGGTTAGATAGCCCTGGGTGTATTTCTGGCTTGCTTCTTTTGGGACCTTGGGTCAGTCTCTTACCTTTTGAGGGCGTTAGCATGTTTTTCTATGGAATAAAGGCTTAGGCTGAGAAAATGCTGAGTGATTCTAAGAATCTCACAGCTTTAATTTTGTATGATAGGACCCTAGACCACTACTAGACATGCTCCTTTTTCTCTGGTGTACTTGGCTGAGATCATGATACTTATCGAAAATGTTGACTAGGAGAACTGGTGTGAGATCTGCCAGTGAAAGGCTCGATTGAGGTCCAGTGGGCCATTGCTCCAGGGCTCTGGTTATTTGACTTCTTGGATTTTCACTGGAGATCTCCATGGTCTTCTCTGGTTGGAGCCTTCTCTGGTGGTTTCAGCAGAGCAATGGTTGCTCATAAAGCAGTTTGCATGAAAAGACCAGGAGGCAGCAGGGAGGAGTGGTACTGAAGAAGGCAGTCTGTTGCTAACTGATGGCAGTCTTTCCCACTGAGCCTCAGTACACTTGGGAATGCTTCAACCAGTGTTTTAGGAATTCATTAGCAGTGGAATCTTGGCATGTGAGGTGAAAGTTACTGCCTTCTGAGTGTAGTGGTTAGAGGTATGGTCTTTGGAATTAAGTGGATTTGAACTTATGCTCTATCATTTTGAATTGTGTGATCTTAGTCAACCTCAGAATTGGATTCTAGCTGGATGTCCTTGAGAAAAATACTTAACTTTTCTGTGCCTTAGTTACCTGCTATATAAAATTGGGCTAATAGTTGTAACTACTACAGGGGATTATTGTAAGTAAACATCAGATAATTTCTGTATTATGCTTAGAACAATGCCAGCCATGAATAGGCAGTCCACAGATGTTAAGCACTGGTTGTGGTTATTGTTGTGGTGGTGTTTATCATCAGTATCACCTAGGGCACAAGCGAAGTCATTAAAATTATATTGGGGGAAAATCCTTTAAATGGCCCATAAATTGCAGGTTGAGCATCCCAAATCTGAAAATCCAAAATCTGAAATGCTCCAAAATTCAAAACTCTTCAAATACCAACATGGCACAAAAAGAAAATGCTCATTGGAGCATTTTGGATTTCAGATAAAGGATACTCAACCCTGTAGTCATTCTTGAGCGCATTCAAGTTGATAAACACTGAGTTAAGGGGAGGAGCAAAAGTAAAGTATATGTTTGAGCATTCTAATAGTTATTCTGCCTTTAAAAGAGAATTATATCAAATTTATCAATAATGGGGAATGAGTACAGAATTCTAAAGTATTAACTAATTTTCTGCATGGTATACTAAGTTATGTTTAATGATAACTCTCTATAACCTAAGATGATCTTTTTTTTTCTTGTTTGCCTGGGACTAAGGGCTTTGATTGGATGTAGGAATTTCAGTGCTAAAACCAGACAACTCAGGATGTGCCATCACCCTACTATAAGTTTAATACATTTGTCTGTTGAGACTATTGAAGGAGATATTAATGGGAGAGCACATAGTGCACTGCTTGGCACATAGTAACTGCTCCTTAAGTTGTGGTAGAATTGAGTCTAAATCTTTTGTAGCATTAAGTCTAAATCTACATATTTTGTAGAACTGAGTCTAAATCTGAATCTTGATTGAGCCGATTCTTACACTGCTCTTTGATAAATTGTAGGGAAGAACTTGGCCAACTGCTTTGTTGTTCCTTTGAACAGCTTTTACTGTCAGGTTCTTGGGCATTGATTTCTTTCAGTTTCAATTTCCTAAACTGTAAAAGGAGAATAGTAATATGTATCTCACAGGGATATTGTAAGGATTCAATAATATGTGATTAGCACATTAAAAGTGAGTATCACAGTGGCCGGCTCCTACTAAGCTCTTAAGTGGTAACTATTAGAATAATAAAGTCCTTTAACATTTTATATAGATGCTATTTGGAATCAGTAGTCCCATCAGTGGGAAAAGTTGGAATGATAGCTCTTGACTGAGTGTTTGACTCCTTTAGCTCTGCTCAGTTTTTTCTTAGAAGCTTTCAGCTTTCTTATTCTAGAATGCCTGAGGAAGAACATTGTGTACCTGCACAACTGAAAATGTGTGTTTACAAATTGTATTTTAGGTAATGAGGAGTACCTGATTAATCTGATAGACTCTCCAGGGCACGTGGACTTTTCCTCAGACGTATCAACCGCTGTTCGCATTTGTGATGGATGCATCATTGTGGTAGATGCTGTGGAAGGAGTCTGTCCACAGGTAATGGATTGTGATGAGAAAATACTTAAATGGTTAAGGGTGAGGAAAGAGGGGGAACTGACTGACTTTAGGCATTTCACTGACAATCACAACATTGGTTTTATATTTCACATTTGGTAACGTTCCAGTCTGTGAAGGAGTTAAATCACCAGAGTTCTGAAGGGATCTTAGAGATGATGACTTTAATTTAACATACTTTGTTTTTGTTTTTGTTTTGAGACAGAGTCTTGCTCTGTCACCCAGGCTTTAGTGCAGTGGTGCGATCTCAGTTTACTGCAACCTCCGCCTCCTGGGTTCAAGTGATTTTTATGCCTCAACCTCCACATAAACTGGCATTACAGGCATGTGTCATCATGCCTGGCTAATTTCTGTATTTTTAGTAGAGACGGGATTTCGCCATGTTGGTCAGGCTAGTCTTGAACTCCTGGCCTCAAGCGATCCACCTGCCTCAGCCTCCCAGAGTGCTGAGATACAGGTGTGAGCCACCATGCCCAGCCTTATTTATCCTTCTTAACTGTCAGTTGCATAAAGGCAATGATGATTTCTTGTCTATAGTCCTTTGCTACTGTGCTGTATACATACTTTGTGAATGCCTATTGAATACCTTTGTGTGGCTGGCATAGTCTAGAGTGGTTATTAATCAAGATTTTCTAATGTGCTCTAATTATTTCAAATCATGAGTTTTACATTTTTCTTTCTGTTTTTATTAGACACAGGCAGTTCTGTGACAAGCTTGGCTTGAAAACATCCATCCAGTTTTAGTGATTAATAAGATAGATCACTTGATAGTGGAACTGAAATTTACCCCACAAGAGGCCTATTCTCACCTTAAGAGTATTTTAGAACAGGTATTTTAATTTTTAGTATCTAAAAAATTTAGCCTCGAAGAAGAGTTGTAAGGAAGTTACTGAGCTGGGTATGAACCATTGCTACAGAAAAGTGAACTTTTCCACTTCAGATTCATACATGTTGGTGTTATTCTACAACAGAGGCAACAGAATAAGCATGTTCTCAGTAGTCCCTTCCATCTCTTGGAAGCACCCATCATATAAAGCTTGGACAACAGGCTGTCTTGTTTAAAACATTGTATCTTGGTTCCAAAATGAAGCAATATTAAGATCTTATTACCTGTCTATAGTATTTTATTACCTGTTGTTAGAGGAAATTTTACCCAAGCATTCATTCATTTATTTATTCAGCAAATATTTCATAGATATACGTTGAATAAATGAATTATCGAATGTCCATTGTGCACTAGGGATTGTGAATGTAAAATGGACAGGTCGGAATCCCTATTTTCAAGGAGCTCACAGTATAGTAGGGGAGACAAACAAAGAGCTATTTGGAGAACAATGAGATAAGCCCTGGGTGTGATATGACAGCATAGATAAGGGCCATCTAACCCAGTCTGGGTCAAGAGGGAAGAATGAGTTAGAAATCGTAGAATGGAAACCTTGAGATGGAAGTAAAGTAGGTGTTTGCCAGGTAGGCAGTTAGGAAAAGGACATTCAAAAGAGGAAGAATATGACAGGCAAAGTCATAAAGGCAAGAAAAAGCACAGTACAATGTTTCATTTAAGGAGCTGCAAATTGTTTTAGAGCCGATTAATTAGATCATGTTAAACAGTGACAAGAGATGGGAAAAAGGATATGGATTTAGACGTTGATGAACCTTGTATGCCATGCATAGGAGTTTGAAATTTCTTCCTCAAGACAGTGGAAAGCATTGATGAGAGCAACTTGAGTATATTTATTTGCTAAAGGCAGGAAACAATAAAAGTAGAACAGTGAAAAAGAATGATGGATGGATATCATTCCCTGTAGAAATAGGAACAGGTAAAATAACTCCTGCCCTGCCTTGGCAGGAGAAAGGTCGGTGGTATTTGCAGACATAAGTGAGCTTGTAGATTGGGATGTGGGGCACTTGAAGGAAATCTGAGTAATAGCTTCCATTTTCTCTCTGAGGTAGGACATAAGATTACTGCCTATTTGGGAGTGAAAGTAGTTGAGGATTAGGAGTTGGGAAGAGGGCCTGAAGAGAGTAGTGCACATTTCAGACAACCGATGTGAGAGATGGGCAAGGCAGTGGACTAAGGTTACAAACTAGGATTGTGGGGTTGGAAATCATGAGTACTTTGTGATACTAGGCCTCAGTACTGAAAAACAAATTAAGGATATGACACACTAACATTTACATTAAACTAATAATAATAATCACAAAATAACCTTCCAAAAACCTTATAATTTAGTTATGCTGAGTTTAGGAAGGATGGATACATCTAAGTTATTCACTGATTGTGAATGTCACCTCCATTCGTGTATGCTTAATGAGCCCAAACTGACTGATGATTCTAGCCCTAACACAGGTTAAACAGTGTTTCTCCTGCCGTGAGCATGCTAAGCATCTGAATGACGCTCTGCCACTTCACCATCTCTCCTAGATTAATGCGCTTACAGGAACTCTTTTTACTTCTAAAGTCCTAGAAGAAAGAGCAGAGAGGGAGACTGAATCCCAAGCAAATCCAAATTCTGAACAAGGAGAGCAAGTATATGACTGGAGCACTGGCTTGGAGGACACAGATGATTCTCACCTTTACTTCTCTCCAGAACAGGGAAATGTGGTGTTTACCAGTGCAATAGATGGGTGGGGCTTTGGGTAAGTCTGTTGGAATCTGATTAAATCTCTTTGCAGATTTTATATGCAATTGGTTTTTTTTAGTGAAACTTTTTATTTTGAGATCACTATAGATTCACCTACAGTTGTAAGAGATAATACAGAGAGTTCTCTGGTGCCCTTTACCCAGTAACTGCCTCCTATCCATGATAACATCTTGTAGAACTGTAGTACAATAACCAAGCAGGACTTTGCCATTTGCCATCAATATACACAACATTTCTATCACCACAAGGCTCCCTCACGTTGCCCTTATATTGCCACAGCTACTTCCTTCCCACCCTGAAACCCTTTTTAACCCCTGACAACCATTTATCTTATCTCCAAATTTCTCATTTCAAGGGTATTACAGAAATGGAATCAAAACAGTATATTATAGACATGGAACCAAAAAAATACATAATATTTTTTGGATTGACTTTTTTCACTTAGCATGATTCTCTAGAGACTTATCCAAGTTATTGCATGCATTAATACTGTAGTTGGTTCCTTTCTGTTGCTCAGTAGTATTCCATGGTGTGGATGTACCCCAGTTTAACTACTCACCCATTAAAGGACATCTGGTGTTTTTTTTTTTTTCCTTTTTGGGCCATTATGAGTAAAGCTGCTGTAAACATTCGTATGTAGGTGTTTGTGTGAACATAAGTTTCATTTCTCTTGAATAAATGCCCAGGAGTGCAGTTGCTGGGTCATATGGTAGTTGTATGTTTAGTTTTTAAAGAAACTACCAAACTGTTTCCAGACGGACTGTACCATTTTATATTCTCACCAGCAATGCATGCGTGAGTGATCCAGTTTCTCCAAATGTTCACGTTTGGTGTTGTCACTGTTTTCATTTTAGCAGTTCTGTTGGGTGTGTACTAATATGATATTGTGGTTTTAATTTGCGTTTTCCTAACAGCTGGTTTACCTTGAACATCTTTTCATGTGTTGATTTGTCATCTGTAGGTCCTCTTGGGTGAAAAGTCTTTTCACATCCTTTCCCATTTTCTTATTGTGTTTTTTTGGTATTCCTGGGTTTTGAGAGATTTTTTCTATTCTAAACACTAGTCCTTTGTGCTTTGCAAATATTTTCTCCCAGTCTATAGTTTGACTTCATATACTCTAACAGTGTCTTTCAAAGTGAGCAAAGTTTTTTTGTTTGTTTGTTTGTTTTGGTTTTTGTTTTTTGAGACAGAGTCTTGCCCTGTTGCCCAGGCTGGAGTGCAGTGATGCAATCTTGGCTCACTGCAACCTCCGCCTCCCAGGTTCAAGCGATTCTCCTGCCTCAGCCTCCTGAGTAGCTGGGACTACAGGTGTGCACCACCATTCGCCACTAATTTTTGTGTTTCTTTTAGTAGAGACGAGGTTTCACCATGTTGGCCAGACTTGTCTCGAACTCCTGACCTCAGGTGATCCTCCTGCCTCAGCCTCCTGAGTAGCTGGGACTACAGGTGTGCACCACCATTCGCCACTAATTTTTGTGTTTCTTTTAGTAGAGACGAGGTTTCACCATGTTGGCCAGACTTGTCTCGAACTCCTGACCTCAGGTGATCCTCCTGCCTCAGCCTCCCAAAGTGCTGGGATTACAGGCATGAGCCACCGCGCCCAGCCATCAAAGTGAGCAAAGTTTTTAATTTGGCTGAAGTTTCCTTTATCATCTTTTCTTTTTATGGATCTTGATTTTAGAGTCAAGTTGAAGAACTCTTTGCCTAGCTCTAGATCCTAAAAACTGTCTCTCATTTTTTTCTAAAAGTTTTAGTTTTACCTTTTACATTTAAGTCCATGACCCATTTTGAGTTAACTTTTGTATAAAGTGTGAGGCTTGTGTTGAGGTTTTCTTTTGTGGGGGGAGAGGGCCTATAGATTTCCATTTACTCTAGAACCCTTTGTTGAAAAGGTTATCTCTTCTCCATAGAATTGCTTTTGTGCTTTTGTCAAAATGCACAATTTTTTGCTGGGCATACTTGTGTGGGTCTGCTTCTGAGTGTTTTGTTCTGTTCCATTAATCTGTGTGTCTGTCTTTCCAAGAGTACCACATAATTTTGGTTAGTGTAGCTACATAATAAGTCTTGAAATCAGGTAGATTATTTCTGTCCACAATATTTTTATTTTTCAAAATTACTTTTGCTGTTCAAGGCCTTTGCCTTTCCATGTAAATTTTATTGTAATCTTACCTATATCTGAAAAAACATTTTGCTAGGATTTTGACGGAAATTGCTTGGTAAACCTGTTAATTTGGAGAGAATTTTGATATATTTGCTAAGTTGAATCTTTTCTATTCCATGAACACTATGCCTCTCCATTTATTTAAAATTTTTAAAAATTCTTTTATGAGCATTTTATAGTTTTCAGCATATAAGTGCTATGCATGTTGAGTTAGATTTACACTTAATTTTTCATTTTTCTGAAATGATTATAAATGATGTTTTTAATTTTGGTGTTGACACATTCATCTAGTATATAGAAATACAATTAATTTTTGTATGTTGATCTTGTATACTGTCACCTTGCTGAACTCACTTGAAGTCCTTTGTAGATATTTTGGAATTTGCTACGAGACAATCATGTCTGCAAACAGGAATTGTTGTATTTTTTTCCTTTTCTATCTGCACGCTGTTTTCCCTTTTGCTGATTGCACTGGCTAGAATTTCCAGCACTATATGACTGACATTGATGAGAGCGGACATCTTTGCCTTGTTTTCGGTCTTAGGAGGAAAGCATTAAGCCTTTCACCATTAGAAATAATGTTAGGGCTGCAGGCTGTTTTTAGATGTCCTTTATCAAGTTGAGGAAGTCCCCTAATATTCTTATTTTTTTGAAAGTCATTATTATGAATTTGTCAAGTTTTGCCACATACCTTTTCTGTATTAATACATTTGTATGATTTTTCTTCTTTAGCTTGTTAATATGGTATATTACATTGATTGATGTTTTTTAATATTGAGCCAGTCTTGCATTTCTTTATAGATTTTGTATACAATTGATTTTTAACTTTAACTTTATTCTTGAATAAATTCAAATGTATACCACAAAAGTATCCCACTGTATTCCTTAGATCAGTTTATTTCCTGTTAGTTGTTGTTTATCTTCTTAAAGTTATTTATACATAGATGAACAACTATATTTATATCAACTTTGATACCAACAGTAGCAAAAGTTAGTCTAGCTTTATTGAGGATGTACATATGCTAAATATTGAGTTAGTCACTTTATTTAAATTATTTCACCAAAAACTCTGACAACACTCCTTTGAAATAGATATTAGTATTTATTATCTAAGTCTCAAGAACATTAAGTAACTTTTGTTCAACATCACTCAGCTGCTAAGAGGCAGAGTTGATATTAAGATTAAAGTCTGCCTGAGTCTGAAGCCTGTGTTTTCTTGACATGGTTCTTCTCTGGGGTCTTCCCTATGGGGTATAAGGATCCTTATTTCTTCTTATTGCCTCTCCCGAATTTGTACATGCTGAGGCCGTGTTAACAGTGACCTTGGATTTCAGAATGGAGTAGATAATTGATCACATTTTTCAACTACAACAATTTCTGACTTGTGGAATCAAAAAATCCAAATGTAGTTAAAAGATTATTACTTTGAGATAAATGTCTGTGGTTTGGATAAATAATAGTGGGACCATAATGACCTTTACTTTAGTTGGGGCTTGATATTGCGTGTAATTTGCAGGGATCATAGAACTAGAAATGATGCAGTAAGAGAAAACAGAGTCTCTTCATGAAATTTATATCAGTATGACTTAGAATTGGAAAGAAAGAAAGGATCAGGAGCTGACTAGAATGCAAGGCTTGGGAGTAGCCTAACGAATCTCTGGCTTCATTTTTTAAAATGTATTTTCCTTTTTACAGGAACTTGTTCTCCAATTTCCCTTTGACCAGATTTTGTCTTGGGCAGGGCAGTGTAATATAATATCATAATTTTCTGTTTGTAATAAATTATAGATATCTTAGTCCATTTGATGCCCAAAAGATCATACTAGAGCTAAATAAATTGAAGTAATGCATATATGATGAAAATAGAAATTGTGAACCTGCTGAGAATTTGCACTTTCATATATTGTTGATGAGTTGTCATTATCACCTTTCTAGGCCTCAGTTTACTTATTGGAAAAAACAAGAATATTGGGCTAAGATGATTTCAAGACTTTCTTCAGATTCATTCACAGTGATTCATTCAGTCGTATAATAGGGTCATACTTGTTGATTTCCTGATTTGTGAGCATTCTGCTAGTAAGCCACAAGGTGGGAGGCTTGTCCCTTTCTTACAGTGATTTTCATAAGTAATTTAATGTTTTATGTTAATTTTAGTCTAAATCACACAAACTGGGGGAGGTTTATTGTGGAAGGAAAAGGAATGGGGAGGAAGTTGAATGGATAGAATAAGGGTAATTTACATAGCCCTTACTTTTGACATTTTTAGATACTATCAGCCAATAAATGAATGTTCCCCTGTATTAGACAAGGTCAGATTTAGAGATTGGCTAGTGTCTGTTCTCAACAAGTTGATATGTGAATCTATGGGAAAGTAGTGGTGGAAATGAAAGCACCAGAGACTTTTTTTGCTTCCCATTTTCCTCTAAAATGTCAGTGAATAGGCCAAGTTGACAGCTGCATGTGTCACAAAAGGTGGATAATGAGCACATTCCAGAATTTGCAAGATGGTTCTATAAACTCTGCAGTGGGAAAGGATTAAGAAGTGTGACTAGAGGCTGAACCTAGGTCTTCTCCCGAAATCTATCCTGTTAATTGATGTTAATCTGGGAGAGTCTGCGCTGAAAAGCAGAAGCACATTGACTTGGATGGGTAGCATCAAGAATCCAAGTTCTTGTTTTAGATACATAGAACTGAGTCCTCAACCTTATAGAAGAGGGACAGGAGAGAAGAGACAATGAAAAGCCCTTTGTATTAAATGTACTTGTCTTTGTATAACTGTGTCTTAGAATTCTGTAGTTAACATTAATCCACTGGGTAGCTTGGAGGGCAAAAGGGTTTGTGGCTCAGTAATTTCATACTTGACTGAGTTGTCATTCAGCAAGATAGGCAACAAATAGATCAGTAGTCTTGGAATATAAATCTTTCTGCAGGTCTCTTAGAATCTTGTTTGCAGTTACTCTGTAGAGGAAATGAATTAAAATAGAATTCAAGAATGGAGAAGTGCTAGAAATTGTCAGTGTTTAAAAATTGTAACTAATTAATGACAAAAATAAATAAAAGCATTAGCAGTAATGTGGAATGGGTTGATGTTAAGCAAATTTTGTGGTAACTATGGGATAAAAAAGAATGAAAAGGACAAGAAACAAGATTTTGAAAGATTTGTGTACCCGTATGTGTACACATGTGTGAATATTTTATATGATGGACCAGAAAAGCCTAGCTTAAGCAAATGGGCAAGTGTCTTACTATAATTTATGATTTTGATAGAGGTTTTGGGAGTGTTTATTTATAAAAATCTTTAAGTTTACCACTTCCAGAATTAAGAGCAGGATATTTATCTGACATGTCATTGTAAAATATAAAAGAATGTGTAGTACAGTCTGGTAACACAAATCAATATTTTAAAAAAATCCTGGAAGAAAAGAAACCACACTAGAAATCTAACTGATCAAAACAGTTGTACCAATAAATGATTGTACCAATAAATGTATGAAATCCCCAGTAAGGAGATATTTTTTAGAAAGGAAATTTTATTAAAAAAATAAATCCAGAAGTTTGCTAAATAAAAGAGATAAACATAAAGCATAATGGACAGAAGCTACATACAAAGCTTTGGCTCAGATATGTCAACCAAATATGAATGAAAAGAGAGGTTTGGCAATATTAACAATAAAATAACATTTATTGTAAATGAATTATGGCATAAGGATCATTTTCATACAGATAATTGACACATTTACTAGTGAAGAGATTAACTATCAATTATCTGTCACCATAAAGAGATGTCTCTTCTAGACATTCCTGTATGGTTCACACTGTCCTTTTAGTCTCAGCTGAGGCCTTATCTCACTGCATGCTGGTCATCGTGCAGTGTAGATTGGGAGAGGTGGGTGCTCCCTGAAACCCCTTCTTCTATAGATAGAGGTGGTGTAGGAATGCTGTCATATACCCTCAAAGGATACTTTTCTTGGAGCTTTATTTTTTAACGTAAAAACCAGGATTTCATAAATTTATTCTCATTGAAAATCATAATATACATTGCTTTTGAGAAAGTATTCACAAGTATAAAGCCACAGCAAACAAAAAAATCGAAGCCAGCACTGCTAGTAGATGTTTGTAATTTCTTTCATTCTTTTTACATAGATATATACATCCCTCAGTTGAAATTATGCTGTTTATACAATGTAGCTGCCTTTTTGCTTTTGTCATATCCTGAACATCTTCCCTTGCCATTAAAAGCTTTTTTATAAACAATATATTTTAAAGGGAGTGAATATAGCTAAGTGGGAAAGAGCATGCCTTGAGAGTTGACTCTGTGTTTGAATTTTGGCTCCACCACTTATTGGCTCTATGACTTTTATCTCAGTTATTTCATCTGTAAAATTGAGATAATAGCACTTATCTCATAGGATAGTTATGATTCTATGAAATAATTCAGTAAGCACCCTGTTATTTTATTTTGTGAGAGCACTATCATTTATGTAATCATTCTGAAGATTGGAAATAGTTTTTTTCAAATGCTTTGATATTGTAAGTAGGGTTACAATAGACGTCTTTGTGCAAAAGTTTTATGTCTTCATGTTGCTTTTTTTTTAAACTGAGCATTCTAAGCCAATGACTTTTAATTTCTTAATACTGTTGCCAGTAGTTCTTCAGAAAGGAGGTATCAATTTATTAATATATCCCACCTCATGTATATGGGAGAGTATACCCCTCAAGGTGCTCTTGCTATTAACTTTTTGCATAGTTTGGTAAGAGAAATGATGGGGTTTTTTGGGTTTTCAAAATTTTCCTATCCTTGCGAACTTTTAGAAATATATTTAAGAATGCTTTATGTTTCTTCTAATGTAATTTTAGACTGAAGTCCATGGAAAGAGGCTACATGTGCAGAGTGAAGTTTT
Source organism: Pan troglodytes (assembly GCF_028858775.2). Classification (NCBI taxonomy): domain Eukaryota; kingdom Metazoa; phylum Chordata; class Mammalia; order Primates; family Hominidae; genus Pan; species Pan troglodytes. The sequence continues at coordinate 74,507,777 of NC_072414.2, read as the reverse complement.
AGCTCTTGGCTTGTGTGCTGTGTGTATTTGTTTGATGGCAGCCATGGTAATATGACCCACGAATGGTCATATCACTTGTAAAGTCTATGGTTCCCAGAGGAAAGAACAGTGGATTATTATTAATTGTGGATTATTGGCGGTTTAGTGCATTCTTATAACTACTTTCATCTACTTTATTTTTGAATAAATATTTTCAAGTAGAAATGAAACATATTGATAATAAAAGCGTGTCAAGAAGGAATATACAAATGCCTATTAAATGTCAGGAACTTAAGCCCGTATGTTCTTTTGTACAGGCCAAAGGAAAGAAACTTTTATTTGTACAGTTGATCCTGGAAAATCTATGGAGTTTGTATGATGCTGTCTTGAAAAAGTAAGACTCTTTTAACATTGTTTACCTTTAGGCATCTTTAGGCAGTATAATTTGTCTCACTTTGCAGTTTGATGAGTCATACTTCAGAAAGCTGAGATGGACTGAGAAAGTGAACAGAGCTTCTACAGATGAGTTGATTACAGGGCTTGGAAGCAATTTAAAGAAGTCTATGTAACCCAGCTAAAGGGCGATATTGGAGGGACAGGATAGCAATATTTTATGGAGTGCTGAGGAGAAGAGATAAAAGGATGGAAAGAAACATTGGGCTTTTGTTTATCCAAACCCAGGTTTAAAAAATAGTTATTAAAGTAGAAAAGGTGCTTGATAGCTAGGATCATTAATGGGGAACTTGGGAAATAACTTGTCTGATACAAGTTTGCTTTAGTGCATTTATTTTCTAAGTTAATCCTGAGGTGGAATAATGACTTTTTGGCACTTATTTGTCAGGCTGCTTTACCACTTGATATAGCTTGCTTGAGGAGATTGTGGAGAAGTACTTCCTGGGAAATCTTAAAGAAGGATTCACTTGAAAGTGTAAGAGTAGAGCTTGAGGAGGCTTTTTCTGTGGCAGGATTCCCTTCAATCATTTTTAGCTTTTTTTGAAAAAGTAACACATTATGGTAAAAATATGCCGAATAATGTTGGGTTCCTTTTTCCCACTGCCTGTTTATATATGCATATGACTTTTTCCCCCTCCAATCTTGTATTTACTATAGGGACAAAGACAAAATTGATAAAATAGTGACTTCTTTAGGATTAAAAATTGGAGCCTGGGAGGCACGACATTCAGACCCTAAAGTTCAGATCAACGCCATTTGCAGTCTGTGGCTACCCATATCCCATGCTGCTCTTGGTATCCTTTATTCTAATTGTTTTTAATGAAATAGTTTTGATAAAGCTAGAAAAAACAATGCATTATGGCAACCAAGAAATTCTCTGGAAATGACATTCAATCCAAAATAAGTCTTCTCTGCTTATTTAGTGTTCTACCATGAAACTGTATTAAATACTTTGATAATTAATACACTAATACTAATTTGTTTTAACATTACTAATGAACTTCTTTAGAAAGACAGTTCTTTTGTGTTTGTTTAGTAATCTGTAAAAATAGAAATGTTTACACTGAGATTTAAATATAAGTAGATGATTTAGATGTTTGTGTTAGATAACTTTCATTTCAAGGTCACCTGTAGCCAACCTGCTAAGCTCTGTTCTCATTTGTTCCATGGGCCTCAGTGTTAAAGTACCTGTTCAATGAGGATCCTTTCTGAGCTTTAAGGAGTTTGTGAACTCCCTGAAATTGTATGCATGTTTTGAGATGTGATGCATAAAGCAGTGTTGCCATATAACACATGCATTTTCTGTATGGACAGACTTTGTTACCTCCATATTTAGAGCATACAGTGAATCTTCGCCTTGGTAGGAGGCACTGGCTCAAGGTTTTCAGTCCTTAACAACAGACTTCAGCTATGGTATGTCAGAAACTTCCTTGTCCCCTTGATATTACAGCCCAGAGAATGGAGAGACTGATGTGCACAGGATCACAAACTTTTGACTCTCTTCCACCAGAAACTCAAGCACTGAAAGCAGGTGAGGAAAGATGGACCTGTTGGAATATACCATGTCATTGACTGTCCTCCATCCTGGCTGCTCTAGGCCAATTTGCTGAATGCTGGTTTGCTAAATGGCCAATTTGCCAAATGTCCACTTCCACAGATGAACAGTTTCACAAATGACCATTTCACCAGTTTTGCCTCCCACCCTCACCCCAAAGATTTTCTTGTTACAGCCATTTTGCTCAGCCAGTAGGGTGAGACCAGCGACTTCTTGTACACATGCTCATCATGAGAAAAGAAGCTCCCATTCTGGGCTTTGTACGTTCCATGAAATTTGCCTCTATGTATTTTCTTATCTCTAATTCTTTTCTTCCAGTTCTATTGCTTTTGTAACCCTACCCCCAAACCACTACACTGTTGTTCTTGGCATCACTATTGACTTTTGGTTCATTAAATCTAATGGCCAGTTTTCAGTCTTCATAGGACTAGATCTGTCACTAGCATTTGACACAGTTGATCACTCCTCCTCCTTGAAACACTTTCTTCCCTTGACTTCTAGGCTTCCATTGCTTCCGTTACCTTGCTTCTGCTTTTCTTCATGTCTCCCTGGCTGCTTATCCTTAATAATCTCTTTTTGTGATTCCTCCTCATTTCCCTGGCTTTTTAACTTTGGGGTGCCCCAAGCAAGGTTCAAGTCTTTGATCCTCATCTATTTTACCTGCAGTCCCTCTTTTGATAATCTCATCCAATCTCAAGACTTTAAATGACAACTACATACTCATAATTCCTACAGTTATGTATCTTGAGAGCATGTCTGTTTTCTGGACTCTGGACTGATATCTAGAACTCCCTCTACACTGTGTTGTCTAAGAAGCATCTCAACTGAACATATCCCCAACTGGACTTTTTATCTTATCCCCAAGCCTGCTCACCTAGTCATTTCCATCTCATTTAGGGGGACCTCAATCTTTTCATTTACTCAGTCTAAAAACCTTGGAGTCATCTATGGCCCTTATATTTATCTCACATTCCAACATCCAGTTCATCACCAAATCCTGTTTATTCTTCCTCTTAAATACAGAATCCAACTATTTCCCAATGTTTTCACTTCTGCCTCCCTGGGCCAAGAAACCACCATCTCTCACCTGGTTATTTTAATCGTTTAACAACTAGTATCCCGGCCGGGCTGGGCACAGTGGCCCATGCCTGTAATCCCAGTACTTTGGGAGGCTGAGGCTGGTGGATCATGAGGTCAAGAGCTCGAGACCATCCTGGCCAACATGGTGAAACCCCGACTCTACTAAAAATACAAAAATTAGCTGGGTGTGGTGGTACATGCTTGTAGTCCCAGCTACTCGGGAGGCTGAGGCGGAAGAATCACTTGAACCTGGGAGGCAGAGGTTGCAGTGAGCCGAGATCACACCATTGCACTCCAGCCTGGGTGACAGAGTGAGACTCTGTGTCAAAAAACAAACAAACAGCGACAACAACAACAAAAAACAACTAGTATCCCTGCTTCTTGATTCCAGTTAGTGTTTTCTCAATATTGCAGACAAAACAGAGCGATCCTCTTAAGATATAAGTCAGGGCATGTCATTCTGTTCCTCATTCAAAGCTTCCACTGGCAAGACTTCTGATACATGTTTGATTCTTACTTCCTGTGGTTTTCTTTTTTCTTGTTTATATTTCACTGTTGAATTCTTTGTATACAAATTATTTTAATGTGAGGTGATGGAATTGTTTTTAAAAATTTCATTAATCAATGGTTTTTTACCTCCAATATAGGTTAAGGAAAATGTTCATATGTTAATATGAAATTGTGTTAAAATTTATGTATTTAGGGATAATTGGCATTTTAATAGTATTGAATCTTAATTTATTTCTAAGAATTTGTTAATATCATAATACAGTATTTTTGTCCATTTTATTTTCTAACTTGTTATTGTGGGGGATTGGAAAAGCTATTGATTTTTATATATCGTGATAACAAACTACCTTGTTGATTGTTGGCCTTTGGTAACATTCCTCAATTCTGTCTTTTCTGTACTTGACAGTGAAAAATGTATTAGTGCTTATGGTAGGTGGTTAACCTCATTGCATAGCTTTAGCTTTCATATGAGATCCCTCACCCTGTCAAATTTGCTTGCTTTTCTTTTCTTATTTCTGCCAAGTCTGTTTGCTCTTGCTCTGCTATTCTTTCCTAGCAATCTTACCCTTTTCTAATTAAAATTTTTATCTTAGTTGGAAAAAGTTATGGAGTTCTGGTGTATATCGATGATGCCATGTTCTAAACATTTTAATTGTTTTCCAGAAAAATCTGTTTTTTTAATAATGGGAAAAATAGTGACATTTTTACTTCCTATTTGTTTAGCTTTTATGAAATGTGGAAGTGAGGACACTGCTCCAGTTATCATGTTTGTTTCCAAAATGTTTGCAGTTGATGCTAAGGCCTTGCCTCAGAATAAGCCAAGGTAAGGGAAAGGAGAAAGTTGGGCTGGGCTAGGAATATGGTGTATGTTTGGTGGGATACAGTTGGGCTGTGGGTAGGGGGGGCACGGATAATGCTTTTCCTCCTCAACCCAGAATTCATATCAAGCCAACCCCCAGGGTAACATGCAATTTATACAGTAGTGTATCCTTTTGCAATACCTCTGTAGGAGAAAGCTGTTGAAATCAGCTCTGGGATATTGAATTGAAGTGATGTAAGTTTGAAGAGTATGTTAGCAGTAGTAGCAACAGTTAACTTTTATTGAACATGTCAAGTGAGTTCTAATCTAAGCCTGCCTTGTCTCATCTAATTCTGTCTACCTCAGTAATTATGAATGTATGAGGATCTCTGCTTCCTTGTGTGTATTATGTGTGCACAGGTGTGATGGGTGTAGGAGAGGGATATTCCTCAAGTTCCAGAGTCTTGGGGAATCTGTCTCTTCTACATTTCCTGTTTTTTATGTGTGTTCCCCTCCTTCTGTCTCTGCTGCTTCCCCCGCTAGTTTAGATTCTGATCATCTCTTGTGGATATTGTTGCAGCAACCTCCCAGCTGGTTCTCCTGCCCCATCTTTAGTTCCACTGATCCACTTGCCATTCTTTCTTTAGAGTGATCTTTATAAGACTCAGCTATGAAGATATGTCTCTTGCTCAAAAACCCTTAATGATTCTCACTGTCTTGAGCAGTTTTGATTCAAGTGTAAAGTGTTGGCGATGATTTCAGTGGTACTTAGGGAAATAAGTTTTAATTTAATTAGTTGTCATATTTATTTTAATGTGTATTTGTGTGTATTGCCTGTGTATGTCAAGTGATAAAGCTTTTACAGCGATGAGATTTTGAAGTTTTATTGAGTTAAAAATGTTTGTGCATTTAAATAAGTATTAAATAAATAATATGCAGATATAGCAGAAATCATGAAAATGATATGTGAGTGACTGAAGGTCAGATCATCAGCCCGTGAAATAAACTTGACCTGTCTTATGGCATTTCCGACCCACCGTGACCTGACCCCAAACCATGTTTTGACCAGATTTTTACTTCTGTTTCTCTAATATACTAGTGTCTGAACAAATGTCCTATCTGTACTTGTGCTGTTCCTCCATCTGAGAAGGCTTCTTTTCCTCTGATAAAATTCTGTTTGTCCTTCAGGAGAAAGATTATGTGTTGTTTTTTAGTACTTCCCTAGTGATTTGGACATTAAGTGTATTCAATAATTTTTGCCCTGAGGATAAGTAAAGGAATAGATGGGTGAGTAGATGAAGAATGAATGAGTGAATATCCGAATGGGGGAATAACAGGTCAGTGAATGGGTGAATGAGTGGCTGAGTAAGTAAATGAGTGAATAATGGAATGAATGAATGTCTACTTATGTATCTAGGCTACTCCCAGATAATATTTCAGTGCTACATGTAGTAACAATTTCTTGTAGTAACAAGTTTAGGATATTGGATTTTTTTGGCCATTGGGAGTATCTGAGAGATTCTGGTAGAATCATAGGGAATATCAGAGAATTGGAAAACTTGCTGTTAAGATTTGAAATACATGTATTTATAGCATTTAAAATTCCTAGCTCTACCCATCCTCCATTTCTTGCTGATGAATAATAGTATTATTATGCCTCTACTATTAATTACATTTTCTGTGAATGTTTTTCTTAATAATTCATCATATGCTTTTCTGACTTTAGTATATTTCTGATAGTGCAATCCATTCTATTCCATGAAGTTTTTTTACTGATTTTATTTTTGTCATTGGTTTTTAACCAGTATATCAGGTTCAACAATTGTTACATAATAATATAGTGTTTTCAGGTATACCTGAGTAAGGTCATCATCATTAGTTTGTTCTTTTCTATCTTCTAGCTGACTTGTTTTCATTTAAGTTTTATTTGTAAAATGTGGGAAAATGTATCATTGAAATTTGGTTTGATAGCATTTTCATCTCCATTGTATTAGATATACAAGCCAGGAATAGCAGAGTATTAATTTCCTTTAGTATAGAGTACAATGTATTAGTGATATGTGCCAGGGAGAAAAGTAAGGCAGGAAACAGGATTCGGCACCCACAAACCCTAAAAAATTTTTCCCTAACTTGATGAAGACACTGACCTTTACTCACTGCTCAACAGTGCCGCTGTGGTTGTAAATGAAGTGTGGGACTGTTACAGGACTTTCTCCTCTGTTCTTGTGTTCTTGCCTCTTTTCTTTGCTTCTTCAAATTCACCTTCCAACCTGACATCTGAATCTTCGGTCAACATTCTCACCTCTGGTCTCCTTCATCTCAGTATTAGTGACTATTGTCCCTTCAGGAAGTAACATCCATGGTTAGTTTAACTATAGCCTAAATAACTTAACACTCACAGCTGTTTCCTCACTAGTAGGGCCCCATTTTCTTGTAATTAAATTTCTTTGTTCTCAACAAATACTGGATACACAGTGGGTACTTTTTACACATCCTTGCTGATTACTATCTGCTTTGTTCCCCTCTACCATCATTCCCAGTGCCCATAGCAATGCGTGGCACACAGTAGTTGTTAAATGGGTGGATGGATAGATACATAGATAGACAGCAGGCATCTATACAGTTGATGCTTACTTAATGACTGTACATGCTGATTATTCCAGATCACTTCATGAACTTAGGCAGATGAGGATTTAATCTGCAAGGTGAACAAATACACTTCTTTTTTCACTAAAACTAAAGCGAAATCACATTTACTTAAGATGATGATGTTATCATCTTTAATTTCTCTTGAAGGAAAGACATAACCTGGTGATAATGAGCATAGACTTTAGAGCCATACAGATCTGGATTTGAATTATGGCTCCTCCATTTAATATCTGTGTGACTTTGGGTCGAGTTACTTAAGTTTTCAGTCTCCCTTTTCTTATATCTAGAATAGGAATATGATATCTACTTCATTTAATTGTTGTGATAAATTATGTGCTATAATATATGTAAAGTGATTAACAGTCTCTGGATAATCATGATAAACCTGTTGGAAGAGACCATTTCTCTTTAGATGCTAGCAGGTACCTCTGGTATTTTTTCCTTCCTACTCTAATAATAAAAATGTGTTCTGCATTTATATTTTAATTCACACTTTTCAGATATTCATGTGAGTTTTTAGCAAAAGTCTAGAAACAAGGAAAGTTGTCAAAGGATTGGTTGAAGGAACGGCTAGAGTGCTCAGCCTGGGGAAGAGAAGGAAGGTGGGGAAGGCATGAATGCTGGTGATTCAAAGGAAAGGAGAGGGAAGTAGGTTTGTTAGATGTTGCTCCAGAGGAGAGAACTGCAGCCATGGCTAGAGATTGTGAGGAAGCAGAGTTCATTCTGCATTTGAAAGTTCTGACATTTAGAGCTTCCTATAATGAGGAGCTTGTCTCTTGCAGTGGTAGTGTGGCCACCTAGTGCCAGCAATTTTGATTGCCTGACGAGACACCTGACCAAGCTAGACTCAAGGATTGTTTCTCATATTTTTGTATTCTATTGCACAGCCCAGTGACCTGCAGCAGAGTGGGTGTGAGTGGAAGGGCCTACTCTTGGAACTAAACTCATTGATTTTGAGGAACAGGTGCTAAGGAAGGCAGAAGTAGTGTCTAGTCCTGGACACTAGGACTAGAGAAGTCTTGTCTAGCAGACAGATATCTGAAGAGTATAGCAGTGGACAGTCAATGATTTAAGCAGTCACCTTGCAGGTTAGCTTACATGAAATAGAAAGGTAGAAGGAGTTAGGCCGCTTTGCATCAGGAGCCCTAAGGGTCTGTGGCCATTTGGAAGGCAAGTAGGCAGAATGGCTACCTGCATGGCTTCCAGTGCTTAACGGAGAGAGGAGGGGAATATGGCATGGCAAGGTGGGGATGAAGGTTATCAGTTAGGTGTGAAGTCTGAGATTGGGAAATAAAGCAGGAATCATAATATTAAAGGTGATGGAAAACACAGGAGAGAGGCACAAAGTGTTGGGACCAGGAAGAGTTGTCCAGCTTCCAGAGCTGGAGCATAAAGTTAGGACCAGAGGATTAGCCTGAGTGCTTTGATGCTCAGTCCCGGAGTATAGGGCAAAAGATGCTGTTATTCTATCAGCCTTAGGACAGGGTTTGGTCTTGTTCATGTGTTGGGGTTGAGCATGCAGATAGGTTCATAAGGACCCCTACATGGGAAGGGAGCCAAGTCCTAGGAAACAGTCTACCTGCCTGGTTTCTACCTTCCAAACCCAAACTCCCAAACAGAATTTGTATTCGACTTAGTGTTCCCCTTTTGTCAACACCTTTTTAGTATTAAAACTCTAAATACCTTGTCTGTGTCCTGACAGACATGAGGGTAGTTCTTTAGGAAAAAGAGCTTAATTACCTCCCCCACCCCTTCTCATTCTCACCCCCATGGAAAACCACACATACATACCCACACACTGCCTTTTCTGTGATGGTACTTCTTAGGTCTAACACAGTGGCTGATATTTCAGTTTGACCTTCTAGTCCTGATGAATTGCCAGTACTCATCCTGACCTTGAACCCTTCCTCTTGAACCCCAGTTATTGAGGCCTTATGCTTGTTTCCCTGCCAGAGTCGTTCCAAACCCTAGTATCTGTCACTGTTTCCCTTCCTTCTTCCTG